>NW_026988463.1:31857500-32482500 GCF_030222135.1 Aotus nancymaae | reverse complement strand
TTACAGGTATGAGCCACCGTGGCTGGAAGAATGTTCCTACTCCCTCTTAGATTCACCCTGTAGGAAGAGTGAAGTCCTTTTCTGTTTTTTAAAAATTTGAGATGGCGTTTCACTCTTGTCACCCAGGCTGGAGTGCAATGACGTGATCTCGGCTCACTGCAACCTCTGCCTCCTGGGTTCAAGTGATTCTCCTGCCTCAGCCTCCTGAGTAACTGGGATTACAGGGGCGCACCACCACGCTCAGCGAATTTTTGTGTTTTTAGTAGAGACGGGGTTTCACCATGTTGGCCAGGCTGGTCTTGAACTCCCGACCTCAGATGATCCACCCGCCTCAGTCTCCCAAAGTGTTGGGATTACAGGCGTGAGCCACGGCACCCAGCCAATTTTTAAGTTTTAGAGACAGGGTCTTGCTGTGTTGCCCAGGCTGGAGTGCAGTGTTGTAATCGTGGCTCACTGCAGGTTCAACCTCCTGACCTCTAGTGATCCTCCTGCCTTGGCCTCCAACAGTGCTGAGATTACAGACATGAGCCACCTAGCCTGGCCATTTTACCCATTTTAAGGGTTCAGCACAGTAGTGCTAACTATATATATGTTGCTGTGCCGCAGATCCTGGAACTTTTTCATCTTGAAAACCTGAAACTGAATAACCATTGAACAACTCTCTCTTTCTCCCCTATCCCTATCCCTTGGCAGCCATTGCTTCTAAGAGTCTGACTACTTTAGACACCTCCTCTAAGGAAAACGGTCTCTCTGTGCATAGCTTGTTGTACTTAGTGTAATGTCTCAAGCTTCATCCATGTCATAGCATATGACAAAATTTCATTCTTTTTTTCTTTTTGAGACTGAGTCTTGCTCTTGTTGTCCAGGATGGAGTGCAATGGCGTGATCTCAGCTCACTGCAACCTCTGCCTCCCAGATTCAAACGATTCTTCTGCCTCAGTCTTCCAAGAAGCTGGGATCACAGGCATGCACCACCACACTGGGCTAATTTTGTATTTTTAGTAGCCAAATAATATTCTGTTGTGTGTATAACCTACATTTTCCTCATCGGTTTTTCATGGTCAGATCTGAGCTTTGGGTAGATCTGGCGACAGGTGGATGATCCCTAAGACACACTGTTAAATGAGAACAGCAGATGCAGAACGATGGTATGATACGCTATCACTTCCACTGGAAAACGTCATATAGGCATATGTGTGCATATGTGTGTATGTGGACGTGGAAAGGCATAGACTGTCTTTGAGCATATTCAAGAAGAAGTGGTTATCTTGGGTAGGAGAGCTGATGGCAGGGGACAGAAATGGAAAGGATACTTATTTTTCACTGGATATACTTTTGTACATCTTATGGCTTATTAATAATGATGCCGGGTGTGGTGGCTCATGCCTGTAATCCCAGCACTTTGGGAGGCCGAGGCGGGCAGATCACGAGGTCAAGAGATTGAGACCATCCTGGCCAACACGGTGAAACCCCGTCTCTACTAAAAATACAAAAAAATTAGCCAGGCATGGTGGCACATGGCCTATGGTCCCAGCTACTCGGGAGGCTGAGGCGGAAGAATAGCCTGAACCCAGAAGGTGGAGGTTGCAGTGAGCCGAGATTGTACCACTGCACTCCACTCCAGCCTGGTGACAGAGCAAGACTCTGTCTCCAAAAAAAAAAAAAAAAAAAAGATTTTATAATTATGTTACCATGATCAAATAAAAACCTTGGTGAATCTTCGATCTTCAATAAAAGGCTTGGTTCTTTTAAGCACATATAAACTTTTTCTTTTTTTCTTTTTCTTTTTTTTTTTTTTGAGACAGGGTCTTGCTGTGTCACCCAGGCTAGAGTGCAGTAGTGCAATCTTTGGCTCACTGTAGCCTCTGCTTTCCAGGATCAAGTGATCCTCCCACCTCAGTCTCCTGAGTAGCCAGGACTCAGGAGGCTGAGGTAGCAGGTGCATGCCACCACAGGCTAATTTTTAAATTTTTTGTAGAGACAAGGTCTCACTATATTGCCCAGGCTGGTCTCAAATTCCTGGGATCAAGTGATCCTCCCACCTTAGCCTCCCAAAGTGCTGGGATTACAGTAGTCAGCCACTGCGCGTAGCCTAGCACATATAAACTTAGCAAGAGTTAAAAGAAAAGTGGCAGAGACTAAAGCCAGGCCAAACACTGTGTGTGTGGGATATGTGTGTGTGTGTGTGTGTGTGTGTGTGTGTGTGTGTTTTAGACAGGGTTTCGGTTTCACTCCATTGCCAGGCTGGAGTGCAGTGGTGCAATCTTGGCTCACTGCAACCTCTACCTCCTGGGCCCAAGTGATCGATCCTTCCACTTCAGCCTCCCTGTACTTGTGGTTACAGGCACCTGCCAACACCAATTAGCTGGATAATTTTTTATGTTTTTTGTAGAGATGAGGTCTCGCTATGTCTCCAGGTTGGTCTTGGACTCCTGGGCTCAGGCAATCCTCTTGACTTGGCCTCCCAAAGTGTTGGAATCACCGTACCCAGCCCACACATTTGTTTTACGTTCTTGTTAACAGCTTTGTGGGTTTTTTGTTTATTTTTTTTGTACCTGGTCTCTGGGACATTAATATGTATTGTTGGATAGAATTGTGTCACTCTTCATGTAATTACATAAATATAATTATTGGTATTAAAAAAAAAACTAAAGAAAAAATGACCTGAGCACAAAAGTTAATAAAACAAAAAAGAACATAAGACTAGAGGCAAGACAACTAGGAAGGAGATTGCTGTGACTCTCCAGGTCTCAATAATGCCAAGGTGTTAGGGGGAGGGGAGACATGGGAAAGAAGGAAAGCTGTTAAAGAGGGAGCAAGAGGCTGGGCACGGTGGCTCACACCTATAATCCCAACACTTTGAGAGGCTGAGGTGGGTGGAGCATCTGAGGTCAGGAGTTTGAGACCAGCCTGGCCAACATGATGAAACACTGTCTCTACTAAAAATATAAAAATTAGCCAGGTGTGGTGGTGGGCACCCGTAAGCCCAGCTACTCGGGAGGCTGAGGCAGGAGAATTTCTTGAACATGGGAGGTGGAGGTTGCAGTGAGCTGAGATCGTGCCACTGCACTCCAGCCTGGGCAACAGAGCAAGACTCTGTTTCAAAAAATAACAACAACAAAAAATGGTGGCCACGCACGGTACCTCAGGCCTGTAATCCCAGCTCTTTAGGAGGCTGAAGCAGGTGGATTACCTGAGGTCAGGAGTTCGAGACCAGCCTGGTCAACATGGTGAAACCCCGTCTCTACTAAAAATACAAAAATTAGCCAGGCATGGTGGCATGTGCCTGTGGTCCCAGCTACCTGGGAGGCTGAGGTCGGAGAATCGCTTGAACCCAGGAGGTGGAGGTTGCAGTGAGCCAAGATCATGCCGCTGCACTCCAGCCTGGGTGACAGAATGAGACCCTGTCCCCACAAAACAACGACAAAAATGGTGCTTGAAAAAATAACTTTTGACCAGGCATGGTGGCTCACGCCTGTAATCTCAGTACTTTGGGAGGCCGAGGCAGGTGGATCACGAGGTCAGGAGATCGAGACTAGCCTGGTCAACATAGTGAAATCCTGGGAGCCGTGGTGGCTCCGGCCAGATGTCCTGGCACTTGAGGAGGCGAGGCTATGAGTTCAATGCCAAGCTGGGCAATATGAGAACCTCTCATACGTTAAAAAAAAAAAAAATAGTGAAATTCCATCTCTATTAAAAATGCAAAAATTAGCTGGGTGTGGTGGCTTACGCCTGTAATACCAGTTGCTTGGGAGGCTGAGGCAGGAGAATAACTTGAACACGGGAGGCAGAGGTTGTGGTAAGCCGAGATTGTACCACTGTACTCCAGCCTGGACAACAGAGTAAAACTCCATCTCAAAAAAAAAAAAAAAAAAAAAGAAGGAAAGAAAGAAAAAATAACTCTTATGTTTATGAGAAATGAGTATGCAGCGTATATTAAAAAGGATATGGAGAGGCCACTTGTTCCTAGGACAGAGATTGCCAGCTGCCTAACCTTTATCTACTCTCTCCTTTGCCTCACTAACAGAACCCTGGGGATTATCTGGGTGGCAATGTTCTCAGTCATAGAACTACATATCCCAGCCTCTTTTGCAAACGAAGGTCGCCAATTAGATGTAAGAAGAAATATTTGGGTAGAGCTTCCGGGGAAGCTGTTTAACGGGAGCTAGTTCAGCTGGTACTCTTTTGTCCTAACCTCTTCTACTTTGTTTTTTTTAAGACAGAGTTTAGCTCTTGTTTCCCAGGCTGGAGTGCAGTGGCTCGAACCCAGCTCACCACAACCTCCGCCTCCCAATTTCAAGCAATTCTCTTGCCTCAGCCCACCGAGTAGCTGGGTTTACAGGCATGCGCCACCATGCCCAGCCAATTTTTTTTTTTTTCTAAAGACGGGGTTTCACCATGTTGGTCAGGCTGGTCTTGAACTCCCGACCTCAGGTGATCTGCCTGCCTTGGCCTCCAAAGTGCTGGGATTACAGGCATGAGCCACTGCCCCCAGCCATTTTTTTAATATTCTTAGTAGAGACGAGGTTTCTCCATGTTGGTCAGGCTGGTCTTGAACTCTCAACCTCAGGTGATTGGCCCGCCTCAGCCTCCCAAAGAGCTGGGATTACAAGCATGAGCCACTGAGCCCAGTCCCTTTTTTTTTTTTTTTTTTTTTTTTTTGAGACAGAGTCTCATTCTGTCGCCAGGCGCCAGGCTGGAGTGCAGTGGCGTGATCTTGGCTCACTGCAACCTCCGCCTCCTGGGTTCAAGTAATTCTCCTGCCTCAGCCTCCCGAGTAGCTGGGACTACAGGTGTGCACCACCACGCCCAGGTAATTTTTGTATTTTTTTTTAGTAGAGACAGGGTTTCAACATGTTGACCAGGATGGTCTCGATCTCTTGACCTCGTGATCTGCCTGCCTCAGCCTCCCAAAGTGCTGGGATTACAGGCGTGAGCCACCTCGCCCGGCCCCTCTTCTACTTTCTATTACTGGGAACACGATGTGATGACTAGGGTTCCAGCAACCATTATGTGCATGTGGGGCAATCTTAAAGATGGAAGCCACGCAGTTAGGATGGCAAAGGAGAAAGACAGAAGAAGCCTCAGCCTGCTGACCACAGGGTTACTGTATCAACCCCATCTGCTTATCTCCAGACTTCTTTTATGTAAAATAAAGATTATTCCCTACCGTGTTTAAGCCATCATTATTTAAGGATTCCATTTCTAGTAAACCACACTTCTTCCTAAAAGATTCATATCTTTTCCCAAAGATATTCAAGGATTGAAAAGTGACACCTGGAGCAGGGGTCAGTAAACAGCTCTGGCAAAAGACTAGATAACACGTTTTCAGCTTTTCGAGCCACGTAGTGTCTGTCACAATGACCTGACCTTTGGTTGCAGTGTGTGAGGAGCCACAGAGAATGTCACTGAATATGCATGGCTGTGTTCCAAACTATTCACAAGAACTGCAATTTGGATTCCATGTAATTTTCAAGTATCATGAAATCGTATTCTGCTTTTGATTTTTTGACTCATCTAAAAAATATCAAAACCATTCTTAACTTGCATTGCAAGCCACACAAAAACAGGATTTGGCCCCAGGCTGTAGTTTGCCAACCCCTACTGTACAGGATGCAATTCCTACAAACGAACCAAGGTATAAGCAGTGTAGGCTTTTATGATGTATTTGTTTATCTTTATGTTTCAAAACCTTCTTAGATATAGCAGAACTGGGCCTATAAAATAATGATACACGCCTGTAATTCCAGCACTTTGGGAGGCTGAGGCAGGCAGATTACCTGAGGCCAGGAGTTCGAGACCAGCCTGGCCAACATGGCGAAACCCCGTCTCTACTAAAAATACAAAAATTAGCTGAGTGTAATCCCAGCTACTTGGGAGGCTGAGGCAGGAGAATCGCTTGAACCTGGAGGCAGAGGTTGCAGTGAGCAGAGATTGCACCACTGCACTCCAGCCTGGGCGAGAGTGAGACTCCATCTCAAAAAAAAAAAAGATGCTAGCTTGGGAACAATATATCAAAAATTTCACATGTAGAAAAAGCATGTTAGCTTATGCCTGTAATCCCAGCACTTTGAGAGGCTGAGGCAGGCAGATTACTTGAGCCCAGGAGTTTGAGACCAGCCTGGGCAACATGGTGAAACCCCATCTCTACAAAACAATTTAAGAAAATAAGCTGGTCATACACCCGTACTCCCAGCTATGTGGGAGGCTGAGGCAGGAGGATAGCTTGAGCCCAGGAGGTTGAGGCTGCAGTGAGCCATGTTGGCACCCCAGCCTGGGCAATAGAGCAAGACCTTGTTGCCAAAAAAAAAAAAAAAAAAAATACTAAACAAAATTCTCATCTAAGTGAACACTGCCTTCCCGCTGATGACCTTGAGAGGTAAGAGACCATTGGCAGTGACGGTGATCACATTATTTGAAGCCTTATTTGAATACTTAGGACTTCATATGTTTGTTAAAAAAATTAATCATCTTAACCACTTACTTCCCTTAGGAAAATAGGGTGAGCGTATATTTAAAAAAAAAAATTAATCATCTTGCTTCATAACCATACTTTGTAAGGTCATATTACCGGTGACCACGCGTGATGTTAAGCAAGCTAGTAAACGCCCATGCAAGGTGACTTGAAACAGTGCAAGGCAGACCACGGCCCCCACCTGCAGTGGCTGGTGCTGCCTGCGCTGATGGTGGAGGCCACAAACAGCGGTAGAAACATGCAGAAGCTGCATAGCAGAAGTGAAGGTGCTGTGGGAGGGGCCGAGGAGGAACACCGACCACTGGCAGGCTGGGGACATGGGTGGCCTGGCTTCCGAAACTCCATGGTGAGAAGTCTGATTGCTGGAAGTAGCTTTTCTTTTCTTTTTTTTTTTTTGAGACGGAGTTTCACTCTTGTTGTCCAGGCTGGAGTGCAATGGTGCAATCTCGGCTCACCGCAACCTCCGCCTCCTGGGTTTAAGCAATTCTCCTGCCTCAGCCTCCCGAGTAGCTGGGACTACAGGCATGTGCCACCATGCCCAGCTAATTTTTTTTTTTTTTGTATTTTTAGTAGAGATGGGGTTTCACCATGTTGACCAGGATGGTCTCGATCTCTTGACCTCGTGATCCACCCGCCTTGGCCTCCCAAAGTGCTGGGATTATAGGCGTGAGCCACCGCGCCTGACCGCTGGAGGTAACTTTTCTGATGGGAAAGGCTCAGCATTGGTGGAAAAACAAGAGATGGCACTCAAGAATTTACACTGGAGAGAGACTAAGGACAGAGATTCTGAAACCTTAAAGTAGTATAGAAAACGTGTGTGTGTGTGTGTGTGTGAATTGCCAGAGCTACTGATACTTTCTCGGGGGGAGGGAGAAGAAAAGCAAACTCACTCCTTATCCACCATGATATGCACAAGTTATTAGGTTGATTACATTGCTGGCTTTTCTTTCTATAGGCTTGATAGAAGGTACACACACACGTCTTTTGTGTGGTGTGAGTGTGTGTGTGTGTGTACTGAGGCGAGGGTGCATGGGAGGTCACTGGAAGCTTGTGTGTGGAGGGCAGGGGAGCATTTGGGTGTGAAAAGCCGAGAAGTAGGGTGAGAGGCAGTGTGTTACATTGCGAGGGGGAAGAGTCAGGCAAAGATTGCTTTCGTGGGGTTTGAGTCATGCCAATACTCATGGCTTAGCCTCATATATGGTAAGAACGGAGCGGGTGTTCTCTGTTTCAGTCTCTGCCTCACTCTCTCTTTCTCCCCCAGCAGCTGTGCAAAGCTTGAACCATGTGATCCTGAGAGCACAACACTGAAAGCCTCTGGCTGTGCCAAGAGGACAGCGTAGGGAGACGAGGGCCAAGGCCAGGGCCAGGGCCAGCTGCCAGGGTAGAGTCTGGAAGTTCAATAAGGTCTGTCGGACTTGAATGGCAGGACTGGCTTGGTGCAACTGAGACACAGTCTTCGCACAGGCCTTGAACATCTCTTCCAGTCTCATTCCTGTTGCTGACGGCTTCTGCTAGGAGGCTTTCAGGAGGAATAGAACCAATTTGGTGCCCTCATCCTCCCTCTCTCTACTTCTCCAGGCTCACCCCAACCTCATCAATCCTTATCTGAAGTCTTAGTTCTACCACAGGCCCTAGACCTAGATATTCTGGTTGGATTTATTACCAGATCTGCAACGCACTGCCTAGATCATCTTAAAACAGCCATTTTACTTCCCTGGGTCTCTGTTACCCAGGCTGGAGTGCAGTGGTGCGATCACAGCTCACTGCAGCCTTGACTTCCTGGGCTCAAGACATCCTTCCATCTCCCACCTCCACTTCCTAAGTAGGTGGAACCACTGGTGTGCATCACCACACCCTGCTAATTCTTGTAGAGACAGGGTCTCGCCATATTGTCCAGACTGGTCTCGAACTCCTCGGCTCAAGTGATCCACCCACTTTGACCTCCCAAAGGGCAAGGATTACAGGCGTGAGCCACTGCGCCTGACCCTGATTTTTAAAATACTCACTTCTACCTACCCTTTCTCTCGAAAAATAAAATGGGATTAATTTGTAATTAAAATATACTCAGAAAAGCACTACGAAAGTATTATTACATAAATAAAGTGACACGTCACACATCCTGTTGCTGTGTGAAAAGGGCGATTGTTAACTACGAACACATTGGCAGTATTTTAATGGGTACACTTAGTACACTCAATGGGTTATTTTTTGAGGTGACAAATTCAGCTTTTGTCTTCTTACAAGGCATCCATTTGACAAGCAGCCTCTGTCTAATGTTTTTATCGGGTAACAGTGATATCAGTGCCCTCCACTACTTCTCAAATATCACTGACACCCAATAAAAACATCAGGCTTTTATCGACAAACTTTTGGCTGCTATTTTCTTTTAAGACAATGAATGAAACCCATATCAAAATTATTATTATTATTATTTGAGATTGAGTTTCACTCTTGTTGTCCAGGCTGGAGTGCAACGGTGCAGTCTCAGCTCACTGCAACCTCTGCCTCCCGGGTTCAAGCGATTCTCCTGCCTCAGTCTCTCTGAGTAGCTGGGATTACAGGCACCCACCACCATGTTGGGCTAATTTTTGTACTTTTAGTAGAGGCAGTTTTACCATGTTGGCCAGGTTGGTCTTGAACTCCTGACCTCAGGTGATCTCCCTGCCATGGCCTCCCAGAGTGCTGGGATTAGAGGTGTGAGCCACTGCGCCTGGCCATCAGAATTATTTTATGCTCTTTTCTACTATGTGAAATTTGGTTACAATCATTCAATTTTATTTTTAATTGTTTTTACTGTTTTGAGACAGGGTCTCATTTTGTCACCCAGGCTGGAGTTTGATCTCAGCTCACTAAAACCTCAATCTTCTGGGCTTAAGCAATCCTTCTACCTCAGTTCCTTGAGTAGCTGGGACTATAGGCACACGCCGACATCCCTGGCTAAATTTTTTTTTTGTATTTTTTGTAGAGACAGGGTTTTGCCACATTGCCCTGGCTGGTCTCAAATTCCTGGGCTCAAGTGATCCGCCCATCTCAGCCTCCCAAAGTGCTGGGATTACAGGCGTGAACCACCGCGTCAGGGCTCCAGTCATTCAATGTTATTAAATGGTATCTACAAATGAACATGAAACGCTACAGGACTGAGTGAAAATCAAGATCCTGATCTTTTTCTTTTTTTGAGACGGAGTCTTGCTCTGTTGCTCTGGGGTGCAGTTGCACAGTCTCGGCTCACTGCAACCTCCGCCTCCCTGGTTCAAGCGATTCTTCTTCCTCATTCTCCCTAGTAGCTGCGATTACAGGTGCGCACCAACACATCTGGCTAATTTTTGTATTTTTAGTAGAGATGGAGTTTCACCATGTTGGCCAGGTTGGTTTTGAACTCCTGACCTCACGTGATCTGTCCACCGTGGCCTCCCAAAGTGCTGGGATTACAGGTGTGAGCCACAGCGCCCAGCCAAGGCCCTGATCTTGCCTTGCACCTTGCTGAGTACCCGTGGGCAGGTGACTTAGTTTCCTCATCTATTACAGATATTTAAGGGCTTTTTGGCACTCATAGCCCACAAATCTGTAAACTCCTGACTTGGTCTTTCTGGAGATGAATACAGAACCCCACCGTTGAAAACGGTACTGACTGCCATTTGGCTTCAAGATAGGAACTTGAATGAACTGAGCTTTAGATGTGTCTAGATAGCATTTGGGAGGGCATCTGATTGGGTCAAAACCAGATAATCATTCACAGAACGAAAAAGCAGCAGATAGGTCAACCCAAAGGGCCACATGACTGAGTTAAAATGGAGAACTTTCTTCAGAAGTAGTTATCAGGCGGACCTCGCCACGCACAACGATGATAGATAGGAGAACGTGGGACCTCTCAGAGGCGAACAACACATCTTTATTAGCCTTTACAATAAGGCTAATAAAGGACATTGATTTTACAACAAAGGACATTAATTTTATTAAAAACAATTTTATTTTTTAGAGACAGGGTCTTGCTACTGTTGGCCAGGTGCAATGGCTCATGCCTGTAATCTCAACACTTTAGGAAGCCAAGGAGGGAGGATTACTTGGAAACAAGCGTTTGAGGCTAGCCTGGGCAACATGGTGAGACCCTATCTCTAAAAAAAAAACCAGAAAAACAAAAATTAGCCAGGCATGGTACGCCCTTGTAGTCCCAGCTACTCAGGAGGCTGAGATGGGAGGATCACTTGAGCCTGTGAGTTGGAGGCTGTAGGTGAGCCTGACTGTGCCACTGCCCTCCAGCCTGGGTAACAGAGCCAGACCCTGTCTTAAAAACAAAAGGAAATCAGTGCTACTGGCACGTACGCAATCCCGGATCGCCTCCTGGAATCTCAGCCCACATGCCCTGGTGCTCTGTACGTGCTGTCTGTGCGTTCACCCTTCACGTTTTGTTCAGGAGAAGGTGCGGGTGTTATGAAAGATAAGTAAGCTAATGAGAGTAAACAAGAATCTTTTTCTCTAGGGCTAGAGACTATTTAAGGAACTTAGCTTTAAAGTCCCCACCATTTGCCAGTGCATTTAAGATTCCAGAACGCAGAAGACGACGCAGGACCCCACAGGAAGCCCGACGCCCACTTAGAACAGGCACGGAGGCGCGGCCTGCGCGCAGCTGGTTTACATTCCCTTGCTGCGCAGAATCACGCGGTGCCTCGAGCAACTCTTTGACCCTCTTAGAACCCATTCCTTTTCCAAGGGGATTAGTTCCTTCAGTGACAAGGCAGACACAAAAGCGTTCAGCGCTTGTCCATTTAGGGAGCTCGGCAAACACCACGTGCGGCTCGGTGATGCGCTCCTTCCACCCGTTTTCTCTCCCGACTGCTCTGGCATCTGTTCTCAGCCTTCGGCGTTTTCTCTGCCTCACAGTGCCTTTAATGGATTTCCCTTCCTGTTTCCCTCCTATTCCAAGTGCTTCAGGTATTCAAGTAATTATAGGGATTTTTAAAACCTTTCCTGTTTCTTGCCTGGGAAGTCAAATGGACCCACAGGAAGAATTCACCTCAAGGTTCAGGTGAAGACCAGGTGGCCCCCAGAGCAGAGAAGGATGGCAAGATTCGGTTTTTACACACAGCCTGAGCCATAGTTGTTATTCCTGGTGTGAAAACCCAAGGAGGTCTGAGGGGAGTGGCAGTGAAAGAGAGAGATTCTCATCTCTCTTTCTTCTGTTTAATAAATCTACTCTGCAGAGGGCAGAGCAAAGGAGATCCATGGTCCTCCATGACCCATCTTTTTATTTATTTATTTATTTATTTTTTCTGAGACGGAGTCTCGCTCTGTCGTCCAGGCTGGAGTGCCGTGGCATGATCTCAGTTCACTGCAACCTCCACCTCCTGGGTTCAAGCAATTCTACTACGTCAGCCTCCCATGTAGCTGGGATTACAGGTGCTTGCCACCACACCTGGCTAATTTTTTGTATTTTTTTGTATTTTTAGTAGAGACAGGGTTTCACCATGTTGGCCAGGCTGGTCTTGAACTCCTGACCTCAAGTGATCTGCCTGCCTTGGCCTCCCAAAGTGCTGGGATTACAGGCGTGAGCCACTGCACCCAGTTCCATGTTTGCTTTTCTAGAGCATTATTAGAGAAGTTTTCCAAGTGTTCAATGTTATCCTGGGTGGGCTGAGGGTAGCTGAGTGGCGAATTAAGGGGTTAAGATAGCGGAGAATGTACTAGAAGAACTCTGTGCCCTAGAGAGTCTGAAGAAGTCTCCATGGCTGCACGGTGGCAGGGAGCCACAGCTCCAGGGAAAGGCAGGCCGAGGACAGGACTTGAGTTGCCTTTTAGGGAAGCAGTCTCACCAGCAATTCCAGTTTGAAAAATTACTTCGCCAGCATAGATAAAGACTTGGATCCTTCTGTCTGGAACAGTATGAGGAGCACATCTTTGGGGTTCTACCCTGTGTCTCCCCAGTCACTCCCTGGCCCATCACTTCAGGGAGGAGATTCTGTGACTCATTTGCTAGGGTAGGTCCCAGAGGCCTCAGAGGAAGCCTGGCCTCACAGTTCAATAAGGCTGGTAAATATTAGCAAGAAAACAGACTACTGTACTGTGCAAAGAACAGGAAGTCTATGCATCCCCTTTTCAGGGGAGAGAGAGGTCAGACTGGGTTTTGGTGCAACCTTTCTGGTTATCTTTCTGCCAGAATCTTCCCCAGTGAGCTCTTCCCCATAGGCACTGCATGTGGCCATGCTGCGCAGAGGTAAAGTGGTAAAGATAGAGGGAAACCTCCTGTTTCAGGGGATCGTGTCCCCAGAGAAACAAGCTGACAGGAGGCTTCTTCGCTGTTTCTGCCACTGACACAGGTGTATATCACAGCTAAGGCAGGTGAGGCTGCTCTGCTTGAGCACTGGGGTGGTCCTGGGCAGGAATCATGGTGGAGATGGCCAGGACGCCCTGGGGACTGTAGACCACCTTGTTTCAGCAGTAGAAGGGTCTCTGTCCCCCTCTAAGGCCAACCTTCTACTAGGATTTTTGGAACCAACTCTTCTCCCCTTTCTCTCCCAAAGTTTTAAACCGCAATCCTCTCTCTCTTGTCATTTGCAATTAAAAAGAAAAGATTGTCTTAGTGTTAATACTAATACCAGGCAGGTGCGGTGGCTCATGCCTGTAATCCCAGCACTTTGGGAAGCCAAGGCCAGCAGATTGCTTGAGCTCAGGAGTTCGAGATCAGCCTGGGCAACATGGTGAAACCCCTCTACTAAAAAAACAAAGACAATAATAAAAAAAAAAAACTCGAAACCTGAGGTGGGAGGATCACCTGAACCTGGGGAGGTTGACGCTGCAGTGCCATGATCCTGCCACTGCCTTCTAGGCTGGGCAAAAGAGCAAGACCCTGTTTCAAAAAAATTTTAAAAATTAATACAAATAGCACTTATATTGTGCTGTGCAGGGAACTGTTTTAACCGCTTCACACATACTCATTATAATCTTACTCATTTAATCTTTACATAACTCCTCTAAGGAGTAGGTGCTATGATATATTTTAAAGAAGAAGAAGGCCGGGTGAGGTGGCTCACGCCTGTAATCCCAGGACTTTGGGAGGCTGAGGCAGGCGGATCACGAGGTCAAGAGATTGAGACCACCCTGGCCAACATGGTGAAACCCCATCTCTACTAAAAATACAAAAATTAGCTGGGTGTGGTGGTGCTTATCTGTAATTCCAGCTACTCGAGAGGCTGAGGCAGGGTAATTGCTTGAACCCAAGAGGTGGAGGTTGCAATGAGCCAAGATTGTGCCACTGCACTCCAGCCTGGGTGACAGAGGGAGACTCCATTGCCAAAAAAAAAAACAAACAAAAAAAAACCCAGCAGTAGCAGTGGAGCATGGGGTTTCAGTGAGTTGCCCCAGGTCATGTGGCTGAGAAGTGGTAGACTTTGGGGGTTAGGGGTAGCCCAACAACCTGTTCTTAGAGCTTGAGGTGCATTCCTCTTCTGCTGTCCCCGCCTTTACGCCTCCCTGGTGCTGCAGAGCACGTGTAGTTTGTGTGCCCTGCCTCCCCGCCTCGCCACACTCCCTCCTCTTTTCACTCTGCCTGGCTCATGTCTCCACCATCCCCTCTCATGGTTCCCCACGGGCTGCCCCTGACCTCCGTCTTCTCCAGAGCTGGGGGGAATCACCCCATGTTGCCTCCCCTGGCCTCTTGCATGGCTCGACACGGAGCAGGACCCTCTCTCCAAGCGCTTCTTCTCCAGGCCTTCCAGGCCCACAGCCGGCCCATCTGCTCCTCTCACAATGGCCACAGCCTCAGCCTCCCGTGCTGCCTCCTCCTCCTCCTGCTCTCTCATTGTCCTGGGTCTGTCCATACTTCTCTCTCTTCATACTCTGGTCCTAGGCTCCTCCACCCCAGGGCTTTAAGAACCATACATATGCTAATACCTCTCACCTTTGACCTCTGCTGACCTTCCAGCCGAGCTTCAGACTTATTTGCACTCCCAGGCTGCGTGCTCTCTTAGTGCTCGACAGCTCTCCAACTTGACATGTCTACAACAGAAGACCTGGCTGTCATCCCAGCTACTCAGGAGGCTGAGGCAGGAGGCTTGCTTGAACCCAAGAAGTGGAGGTTGCAGTGAGCTGAGATCATACCACTGTACTGCAGCCTGGGTGACAGAGTGAGACTCAGTCTCAAATGAATAAATAATAAATACATAAACAAATAAATAAATAAAACAGAAGACTGGCTTCCCTCCCACTCCAAACACATTTGTTCCCTGTTTTCTTCCATCTTACTAAGTGAAACCACTCTTTATCCTATTGCTCAGGACAAAAACCTCACCCAGAACTCTTTGCTTTCCTCTAACATCTGACAGTAAATCCACCAGTAAGTCCTCTCCACGTTTTTACATTCCAAGTTCACTTCCCGGTGGACCACTCCTAACTCCCTCCACTTCCCCGACCCCGATCTCGCTCACCCTCCTCTCTTCCATGGGCCAAAGCCCTACCTAATCTTCCCATCGCTATCTTGGCCCCCTCCAGTCCATCCTGTACAAAGCGGCCCAAGAGTGATCTTTCCTTTTCTTTCTTTCTTTTTTATTTGAGACAGAGTTTTGCTCTTGTTTTGCAGAGTGGAGTGCCATGGCTCGGTCTTGGCTCATTGCAGCCTCCACCTCCTGGGTTCAAGTGATTCTTCCGCCTCAGCCTCCCAAGTAGCTAGGATGACAGACACCTGCCACCATGCCCGGCTGGTTTTTGTGTTTTTAGTAGAGACGGGGTTTCACCATGTTAACCAGGCTGATCTCAAACTCCTGACCTCAGGTGATCCACCGACCTCGGCTTCCCAAAGTGCTGGGATTACAGGCGTGAGCCACCACGCCCAGCCCCAGGAGTGACCTTTCTAAAGTAGATGCCACACCACAGCACTCTCCCCCTTAAAAAACCCAACAGAGGCCGGGCGCGGTGGCTCACGCCTGTAATCCCAGCACTTTGGGAGGCCGAGGCGGGGAGATCATGAGGTCAAGAGATCAAGACCATCCTGGCCAACATGGTGAAACCCCGTCTCTACTAAAAATACACAAAAATTAGCTGGGCGTGGTGGTGCGTGCCTGTAGTCTCAGCTACTGGGTAGGCTGAGGCAGGAGAACTGCTTGAACCTGGGAGGTGGAGGTTGCAGTGAGCCAAGGTCGTGCCACTGCACTCCAGCCTAGCGCCTGGTGACGGAGTGAGACTCTGTCTCAAAAAAAAAAAAAAAAAAAAAAAACCAACAGAATCCAAACCCCTTCCCGTGGCCTGCAGCAACAGAGCTGATCTTATCAGTATTTGCAGGTCTTTTCCCTCCTCTGCCTTGGTCACTCTGCCACTGTCCTACGGGCCTTCTTTTTGTCCCCTGAACATGCCAAGCTCTTTTCTGACTCTGAGCCTTTCCACAAGGGTCCCTCTTCTCAGAACACTCTTCCCTGCCACATAGCAGCCCCCTCACCTTTCAGGCTGCAATTCTGACCCCTGCTCAGACAGGCCTGCCCTAACCTTGTGAGCTAAAGGAGCCCACATCACTCTCTATCTGCAGTTTTGTCTTGTTTTTGAGACGAGGTCTCACTCTATCACCCAGGCTAAAGTGCAGTGGTGTGATCATCGCTCACTACAGCCTCGAACTCCAGGCCTCAAGTGATCCTCCTTCCTCAGCCTCTCAAAGCTCTGGGATTACAGGGGTGAGACACTATGCCGGCCTCTCCCCACAGTTTGTGTTCAGTGTATGCTTATCAGTACATAAATTAAAAATATCTTGGCTATTCATCTTTTCTGTTGTCTGTCTCCAATCACCTCCAAAGCCTTTCTTTTTTTTTTTTTTTTGAGACGGAGTTTTGCTCTTGTTACCCAGGCTGGAGCGCAATGGCGCGATTTCAGCTCATGCAACCTCCGCCTCCTGGGTTCAAGCAATTCTCCTGCCTCAGCCTCCCGAGTAGCTGGGACTACAGACGCGCACCACCATGCCCAGCTAATTTTTGTATTTTTAGTAGAGATGGGGTTTCACCTTGTTGATCAGGATGGTCTCGATCTCTTGACCTCGTGATCCACCTGCCTCAGCCTCCCAAAGTGCTGGGATTATAGGCGTGAGCCACCACGCCCGGCCAAAGCCTTTCATTCTAGCTCCCTGAGCTGGGGATGTGTCTTGCTCACCGCCATATTCCCAATGCCTAGAGCTCATGTGGCATGCAGCAGGCACTGGCTACGGACAGTCTCCAGCTCTATGTGGCATGCAGCAGGCACTGGCTATGGATAGTCTCCAGCTCTATGTGGCATGCAGCGGGCACTGGCTACGGACAGTCTCCAGCTCTATGTGGCATGCAGCGGGCACTGGCTACGGACAGTCTCCAGCTCTATGTGGCATGCAGCGGGCACTGGCTACGGACAGTCTCCAGCTCTATGTGGCATGCAGTGGGCACTGGCTACGGACAGTCTCCAGCTCTATGTGGCATGCAGCGGGCACTGGCTATGGACAGTCTCCAGCTCTATGTGGCATGCAGCGGGCACTGGCTACGGACAGTCTCCAGCTCTATGTGGCATGCAGTGGGCACTGGCTATGGATAGTCTCCAGCTCTGCTCCAGCTCCTGTCCCACAAGGTGAGTAGCTTTCAGAAAAGGACGTCCCTGAAAAGTGGAGGCTGGGGCTTTGTTCAGCCTCTCCCTGCCCCTAGGCTTGTGTTCAGCCCGTAGCTCTCTGCCCCTTCCTGGCTTTGCCCTTGATTTGCTCAGGGTGGTGAGCCATAGCCCGTTTTGTGCTGAGGAAGACGGTGGGTGGGAAAGGCGGGGCCCACACATCAGTGAAACACAGGCCATCGTTCAGATTGATGGCATCAAGTCTTCATGACTTCATCTGCACTAGTTAAACATGGACCAGCCCATTGGAACCTCGTGGGCAGTAGTCTGCTTTCTGCTCTCCGTTCTACTCTCTTCCAAGCTTCAATTAAGGGAGCAACAAAAGATCTCTATCATGAGCCATGTGTGGTGATCTCATCCGCTAAGGCAAATATTTTTTTTCTGGTTATATTTATAGAACATTCTCTTGTTTCCTTGAACAACCCTAGCTGGCATTATCTTGTTTACCTTCTCTTCATCCAGATTTGCATTGGTAAGGGGACAGCTTTTATCTGCTGCTCTTAGCTGTGTGGGATTTCCAGTTCCTCTGTTTTTCTTCTAGCTTTCATCTGTGCACTCTTTTAAAATCAAGCAGTTTGGTAGCTTACGGTTACCAAGGCAGTAATTAATATTTTAAGAAAATAGACAACACGGGCTCCAGCTAAGCACTCTGATAATTTTTCTTGGCAGTGTCTTGCGGCCTTGCGGGGAAGGATGGAACTTGGTATTCCCCTTTCTGCCAGTCATGTGGTTCCTGATGCCAGGCCTCCCTCCAGCCCTCCCAAAACAGGGAAACTAGTACAGACCAGCCCCACAGACCTCTGGACTGACACCTGACTACCTTTGTGGGCATCTGACCCTGCCTACGGCCCCACAGTGACTCACAGTGAGACGAAGATGCATACCTGGGGTAGGAACCTGCTGGCCCAGCAGAGTATCTCTTTCTCGGGGACCCATTAAGCTAAGCTCTGTCAGGCCAGGAGAACGGGGGCCCCTTGAGCTGAGGAGAGACTGTTGGTGGGAATGGCTGTGGGCTCAAGGAGGCGTAAAGAGGCGGCACCCAAGCAAGCCAGTGCTGTGCTGGCTGTGTCTTTGGTGATCCTCAACTTCTTTTTTTTTTTTGAGGCAGGGTCTCCCTCTGTCACCCAGGTTGGAGCGTAGTGGCATGATAATAGCTTATTGTAGCCTTGAATTCCCAGGCTCAAGTGAGTCTCCCACCTTGGCCTCCTGAGGAGCTGGGGCTACAGGTGTGGGTCACCATGCCTGGCTACTTTTTAAAATTTTTTTGTAGAGACAGGGTCTTGCTTTGTTGCCCTGGCTGGTCTTGAACTCCTGGCCTCAAGTGATCCACCTGCCTTGGTCTTCCAAAGTGCTGGGATTACCAGCATGAACCACCTCTCCCAGCCTAGGTTCACTTTTGCAAAAGGTAGTTATGGATGCTTAACAGTTCCAGGTAGTGACCAAAGTGACTATGGAGTACATATGTGGAGAAAGAGGAAGAGCTTTTTGCAGTCTGGATGCTCTTTCTGGGCTTCCCCCGGGCAGAAGCAGCAGCCTTGAGCCCCATAGTGCTCGCCTTGCTCTGGGAACACACAGTGCAGTTGGATGTGACTGAGACACACTCAAATGAGCATCACGAGCAGGGCTCAAGGCCCATGACGTCACCCTCCCACTGTTCTTGGCTTTAACCAGAAACTTACTGGTGACTCATGTCCAGTTTTGGCTTTAAAGGTAAAAGAGACTGGGAACAATTGGATACAGTCCATATAAGAACAAATAAAATGAATGCTTGGAAAATAGGCCCTATGCAGAATGCAATTAGGACTGCTTAACTCAGACTACAGCGAGCAGATGGAGGAGGTTATTTATATGAGGAATAGTGATAAACTCTTCTTTTTCTGCCTTTCTGGATGTAGATAGGATAGAGATAATGCTCATGCTTTATTTATTTCTCTCTACTGAGACCAAATAAAAGAAATAGGGCTTGATTTGCAACTGCAGAGATGTAGAGTGGATATAAGGCGTTGCTTCCATTTGTTGTTAGACGCTGGTCCTTCACGGTTTCTTTTCCTAAAAAATGTGGAAAACCAAGGCACATCAAGGGTTGCTTTGCTGTGGTGGAGCTAGTCAATATCTTCTAAGTACCTGAGAACTAGGACCTTGGGAGAACCCCACAGAAGCCAGAAAATATATATTCCCTGTTTTATGAAAGGTTCTGATATTAGGATTAGTTATTCTGATTCTTTTTTTTTTTTTTTTTTTGAGACGGAGGCTGTTGCCCAGGCTGGGGTGCAATGGTGCAATCTCGGCTCACTGCAACCTCTGCCTCTCAGGTTCAGGCGATTCTCCTGCCTCAGCCTCCCAGGTAGCTGGGACCACAGGCATCTGCCACCACATCCGGCTAATTTTTTGTATCTTTAGTAGAGATGGGTTTCACCACGTTGGTCAGGCTGGTCTCAAACTCGTGACCTCGTGATCTGCCCACCTCAGCCTCCCAAAGAGCTGAGATTACAGGCGCGAGCCACCGCGCCCAGTCGATTCTTTTTATTCCTAAAGGTTAAATGCGGTGGAGTAGAGCAAATGGACGGAAGACGGGAGTGCCTGTCCTGGCTCTGACCTTCACTGACTCTGTGACCATGGGTGAACATACGTGCCTCATGTACAATGTGGGAATGATGATAGCTTTCCTTCTTAATCACATGCCATTAAGTGTGTCAGACAGCATGACAAATATGACAGCGGGCTATAAACTGTTGACTACACAAATACAGAAATGATTCTTAATTTGGATAAACCATCCTTGATTGAACGTGTTTCCAGCTGAAAGTTTTGATGGAACTTGATTCCAGGTTTGAATTTCAAAACCTGTTCAGTCCACCCATTCAAACAACCTCCTCTCCACTCACGCACTCGCCTCTCAGAAAATTTCTACTCTGTGGCAGGCACCGTAACAGGCACGGCGATACCACGATGAATTCCCACACAGTGCCTGGCTGTGTGGGAAGGCAGATGACAGTCTGGTCAGGGCGGATAGAGAAGGAAACAAGTCATTACAGGCAGCGCGGTAAGCCCTCTGATCTGGCCAGGCATAGGTGCTACAGGACCTCACGTGAGGGCCCCAGATCCTGCTTGGTGAGGACAGAGGGAAATGTCCTAGAGGAAGTCCTCGCCAACCCAGTCTTGAGTAATAGTAGTTAGCCAAGTGAAGAAGAAATGGGGTGGGAGGACCGTAGCACCCAGATCAAAGTGAAATCTCAGTGCACTGTAAGACCTGCAGGTAAAGTTAAAGGTTACACATTGCCCATACGGGAGGACAGGGAAGGAGGGAGGCATGTCATCCAGAAGCCACCTCATATCCGGTTTGCCTGCCTCGTCAGGGAGTTTGGACTTTATCTTAAGGTCAATAGAGAGCCTCTGAGAGGTTTTAAATAAGGAGTTTAAGATCAGATTGAAATGTTAGAGGTGTCATTCCTAAAGCGATGTTGGGGATGAACTGGAGTGGGCAGGAATCTGGCCGGGAAGACCAGTGAGATGACTATCGCAGCAATTTCGGGAGGAATGGAGGATGCAACCAGATAGAACCGTTGGTACAGAAGGAATTAAAGGAGTGAGAAAGTTGGAAAGACAGGACGTTGAGACCAGAGAGTGGAAGATAAAATCATTCCTGAGGATGGCTGGGACCAGGATGTAGCCTTCAGAATGGAAGCTGAACATGAGTGGAGGTGAAGGTCACATTACGTGAGGTCAAGGACATGGGGGGCTTCTCCCAAGGCTTTAAAAAATGTGGTAGAATACACGTAGCATAAAATGAACCATCCTAACCATTTCTTTTTTTTCTTTTTTGAGACAGAGTCTGGCTCTGTTGCCAGGCGCCAGGCTGGAGTGCAGTGGTGCAGTCTCGGCTCACTGCAACCTCCGCCTCCCACGTTCAAGCAATTCTCCTGCCTCAGCCTCCCGAGTAGCTGGGACTACAGGCTCAGGCCAACACACCCAGCTAATTTTTTTTTATTTTTAGTAGAGACAGGGTTTCACTATGTTGGCCAGGATGGTCTCCATCTCTTGACCTTGTGATCCGCCCGTCTCGGCCTCCCAAAGTGCTGGGATTATAGGCGTGAGCCACCGCACCCGACCCATCTTAACCATTTCTAAATGTATTAAGTACACTGCATGAAGAACATTAAGTACATTAATGTGGTTGTACCGCTGTCACCACTACCCATCCACAGAACTCTTTCCATCATGCAAAACAAACTCCGTACCCATTAAACAACAACTCCTCGTCCCTCCCGTCCACCTTGGCCAGCCCCTGGCAACCACCATTCTTCACATTTCTGTCTCTGTAAATTTGACCGTTCTAAGTACCTCATAAAAGTAGAACCACATGATATCTGTCCTTTTGTGACTTGCTTATTTCACTTAACACAAATGTTCAACTGTTTTGTACCATGTATCAGCATTTCCTTCCTTTGTAAGGCTGAATAACATTCCATTGCATATACTTTCTCTTTTAGACTTTTGATTATGGCCCACAACAAGAAATGTAGTTTACACCATGACCTATTACACATGAAGATATTATGTCATGAAAATAACCTGTTATTAGCATATGTTTTATATTATATACATAATTAAAATAAATATTTTATCCCCAAACCACCCTTCCTACATGTGAAGTACTCCAATATTTTCTTTCTTTTTTTTTTTTTGAGACGGGGTTTCGCTCTTGTTACCCAGGCTGGAGTGCAATGGTGCGATCTTGGCTCACCTCAACCTCCGCCTCCTGGGTTCAGGCAATTCTCCTGCCTCAGCCTCCCGAGTAGCTGGGATTACAGGCACGCGCCACCATGCCCAGCTAATTTTTTGTATTTTTAGTAGAGACGGGGTTTCACCATGTTTACCAGAATGGTCTCGATCTCTTGACCTTGTGATCCACCCACCTCGGCCTCCCAAAGTGCTGGGATTACAGGCGTGAGCCACCACGCCCGGCGCTAATATTTTCTTTCTACTGTTTCTTTAAAAAAAAGATGCTGGCCACAATCCTTGAAATCGATTTCATGACACATTAATGGGTTGTGATCCCAAGTTTGAAAATAATTGGTCTGTTTGGACACTGAAGTTACCCAGGATGATGGCAAGACTTGGAATGGAGTGGTGCCAAAGTCTTCATTGAATATGGAGGGGCAAAGACACAGCTCCATGCATTTGTCCTCATGAATGGCTTGTGATTTCGGCACACTCTATTAAGTAAAGGACCAAACTATCAGTTTACTTCTGGTATAAACAGGATAATTCATGGATTTGTTGTTTTTCCCCAATGGTCTCTAGCTGCTGGCATGGGTCTTTAATTTATTCACTGCCAGTGACCATTCCCCTCCCTTTTTCTATCTCAGGGGAGAACTAAGTAAACTGCCCTTCTTCACATACCCCAGCTGTGCAATCTGATCTGGGAAAGGGGCAGGGGCATGAGAACCTCAGCAGCAGGTGACTGTGGCCTCCAGACTCTGCCATGCTTCCAAAAGCTCCAGCTGTCTTATGGTTGCAAGAATCCCCCAGAAGGAGAGGTCATGTCCAGGGCGATGGTGGGTGGGGTTCAGCCTCCCAGGCTGAGGCTGGGGATGTGCCTTGCCCAGAGGAGACAGCAGGGTGGGAGGCACTAAGGGCGAGGGTCAGGTCTCCCACAGAGCTAGTGTGTGTGGGAGGGGAATGGGGGCACCTGGTTGTCCTGCCCGTCTAAGAAAGTCAAAGGGTTTCTCCGTTGCCTCCCTGAGTCATTACACCCCCCAGCTATTTTTGTTAAACATTAACACAAAGTGTCAGGAGAGCTTCACCATTATTCATGAGCTAATCTCTGTGGCATCCCCATAGAATGAGATCAGAACAATCACCATTTCAGTAGCAAGAAAAAAAATAGGAAGAGGTGGGAAGGGAAATCACAGGGAAATTCATATGTCATCAAGCATTTACTGACACCCATTCTGTACTGCACTGATATTAAATATATGATGCAAACGAGACAGTCTCCACTTTTTTTTTTTTTTTTTTTTTAAGACAACGTCTCGTTCTGTTACCCAGGCTGGAGTGGTGTACGATGGTTTGATCATAGCTACAGCCTCCATCTCCAGGGCTTAAGCGATCCTCCCACCTCAGTCTCCGAGTAGCTGGGACTACAGGTCCCTGCTCTCATGCCTGGCTAATTTTTTATTCTTTTTGGTAGAGACAAAGTTTTGCCATGTTGCCCAAGCTGGTCTTGAACTCCTAGGCTCAAGTGATCCACCTGCCTTGGCCTCCCAAAGTGCTGGGATTACAGGCACAAGCCACCCTGCCGGCCAGTCTCTGCTTTTTGATTGTTGACCTTAGATGTGGGGTAGGGATGATCAGACCAAGTATTCTGAATTAAGGACTTGGAATTTGCAAAGTCCAGTGATGAGAAAGAACTTGACTTGTTTTATTTTATTTTATTATTTATTTATTTTGAGACAGCGTTTCACTCTTGTCTCCCAGGCTGGAGTGCAATGGTGTGATCTTGGCTCACTGCAACCTCTGCCTCTCGGGTTCAAGCAATTCTCCTGTCTCAGCCTCCCGAGTAGCAGTGATTACAGATGTCCACCACCACGTCTGGCTAATTATTGTATTTTTAGTGGAGACAAGGTTTCACCGTATTGGCCAGGCTGGTCTCAAACTCCCGACCTCAGGTGATCCACCCACCTCAGCCTCCCAAGGTGCTGAAATTATAGAGATGAGCCACTGCGCCTGTCTGATTTGTTTGAAAAAGTGAGACTGCGGTTCATATCAGGAGTCTAGAGTTCAAGAGTGGATAGCCAGGCAGGACCGATGTTGTCAAGATTTTGATGTAGTTGGATGATTTGATCAACAGATCTCAGAGAACCCTAGGGCATCGCGATGCTTAGGCTGGGCCATTTGAGCACCAGTACCTCGCTATGAAACACACTGAGCTGGAGAGTCAATGACACAGGAGCTTAAGGATTTGATAAAACATGACTACATGTGGCACTTCATATTAGTCAATGTTCTTTCAAAGCAATGACTGCATTTTAACCTTATAACCTAGCAAGGTCAGTATAGTGGGCATTTTCTTATCCTAACGCCTCTGCTCTACACCACCCCACATCTTTTCCTTGACAAAGATTCTGGGGATTGAGGAGGAAGTAACTTGCTCTACACTAACTAGAAAAAGAACCTGGACATTCTGGACCAGACTAGGGCTCTCTCCACTACTCCAGATGCCTCTTGAGCTCCAGACTGTCCCGTCCAACCCTGCTTTTCTGCACAGCCCCGTGAGTTCTTCCTTGCTGGGAGAACCTTCCCCAGCCAGGAAAAAGGACACCTGGGGCTTCACGTATGTTGGTCTTCAGAGGCATCATTTGTGTGTCACCAACATAAATCCGAAAGGCACTGGGATCTGTCTTTCCTTTTTTTCTGGGGAGGGAAGAGTGGAGCGTATGCTAGACTGTCCTTGCCACCAGCCAACTCACTGTATCGGTTCCTCTGGGAAGAGCACTGGGAGATGGAGTGGTGTGGTATAGTCGAATTGGTATCATACTTCTGGGTTAGGATCTGGCCCTGCCATTTACTAGCTGGTAGCGTCAGGCAAATTTCTTAACCTTTCTGAGCTTCAGTCTAATGGCAATACTAATAATACCTAGCAGGATTGTTGTTGAGATTAACAATGGACCACAGGCTGGCATTACAAATGGTGAGCTGTTAGCACCAGGGAGTTCGGAAGTCACTGCAGGTTTACCCAGGGGTCCTGGTCTTCCCGCTCTGCAGATGGGTCAGGCTCTGTGGAGACTCCCCGCTTAGCCCACGGCACCCTGAACACTGGAGGCTGTTGTTCTGGGATTCAAAGCTTCTCCACGGTTGCCTCAGGGCATCCTGACCCAGTGAATTGCCTCCTTTAGAAGCAGTACTTTCCCATCCTCCCAGACTAGCTAATTTACTGCTGATGAAAATAGCTCCAGTGGACCTCGGGTCCCCAGGAAGGCCACAGCTGGCCTCGAGCATAGAATTCCAGGGCAGAAAGGGCTTCCAGGGGTCTCTCACTCACTCCTGACCCTGACTCCAAGGAGACAACCTCCGCAATGGAAATCTGTTCAAACACTGAGTAAAACAGTTCCTGCTGATATCTGACTTAATTTTTCTTCCAGCTGTACATCCCCAACCTGCCCGAACGAGCTCCCTAGGATGGCAGTGTCCAATCACATCTCCCCTCTGCTTTGCTAGCTGAACGCTGATATTCTCAACCACTTTGTTTTGCTTGCACAAGTCCTGTTTTTCAAACTCAATTTGCTTCTTGCCACTAGACCCTTTCTGAGGTTTTGTGTTTTCTTCCCATTGAGTTGGGGGCTGGGGTGGGAGGCGGGTGGAGGCTCACCCAATAGTCGGAAAGGGTGCATCCCATGTTCTCCTGACTCAGGAATAGAAGGCGGAAAAGGAAGGCCTTATTCAAGGACACAGCACGTTCTCTTTGGTAATCCAGAGACACTATTGTTTTCTTAGCCACAGAGTCCCCAAGAGGAGCCTCAGGGTAGAAGGTGGCAGAGGTGGGAGTAAGGACTGGGTGGGGGGAAGTCCAAGGGAGGGCTGGGAGTGTGGGTGCAGGAGTCGATTCTCCAGGACGTGGATGTGCTTGATAGGACAGGAGACTGGGCTGGAAAGTTGAGATCACGGCCTTAGTTCTTTCTTTCGCCTCACTAGTGGAGACCTGGTTACTCACGAGGCCAAGGGATCCTGATCATTCACTCAAGAAATATTCACTGCCTAGCTGGTTAGGAGTCAGAAATAAAATGTGCAGTGGAGCCCTGCAGAGTTAATAGTTTGGTGTGGGATTTGCTTCCATAAACAGATGGTGAGTAGGCTGCAGTGCAGGTAAGTACAGGTTGTCACAGGAAGACAGACAGGGAGCTCGTCACCCACCTTAGAGAGGTGAGGAGAGATTCAGGAACATCTTCCCGGAAAGGGTGATAATGGAGCTGAACTCTGGAGGATTAAAAGGGGTCAGCCTGACCAGGAAGCAGGGAAGGGCTTCCAAGAAGCAGGAGTCATTTGCTTAAAGTCCCAGGTTGAGGGAGGGCAGAGCAGGCCAGGATGTGGCAGAGTGGGCTCTATGACTGGAGCTGTGGGTATGAGGAGGACACTGGCAGTGAGAAATGAGGCCAGGAAGGCAGGCAGGGGCTGGGTCCTGAGAGACGTGGGCAAGCTCCTTCCAGGAGATGGATGAAATGAGCCTGTGCTCCTTGAAGGAGTCTTCCTGGCTGTGCCCACAACCAGGCAATCAGGGGCTGCCCCCCTCAGTCAAAGCTGCATCATCCTTCAGAGCTGAGGCTCGCTAAGCTGCAAGTCATGCCGGTGCAGGCAGAGGCAGAGGCAGGAGGGCAGAGGTTCTTAGCCAGCGTGATGGGGCACAGCTATGTTATTTTTGGATGGTTTAGAGGAGGGAGGATTCTTTTCACACACTCTGAGGCCATCACACCAAAGTCAGGCATTTCTTCACTTGACAGTGGGCACCTGTAGGAGGGATGGGGCATGGCGGCCATGTCTGCAGTTGTATGCCAGTTGCATTTGCTGGAGGGAGCAGAGGGCCACACTGCTTTAAATGCAGTGACTCTGGAAAGGAGACAGGGTGAGAGGCAGGAGAGGTGATGTCATTGGCATGTGGGTCCTGGCTCCTAAATACCATGACTCATTTTACAATCTGCTGGGTCTTGCGTGTCCCAAGAAGGATGCAGCCTCGATGTGATGGTCCAGGAGAATCTTTTATTGCTACTTCCTATTACTGAGACTTGAAAATGGTTCCGCTGGGGCAAAGAATGCACCAATCCCATCACATCATCCCTGCCACACACACAGCCTTCTGCTGCTTACTCTTCATACAAATTCCTCTTTCTGTTTGGCTACTGAGGGTTGAGAGAAGAAGCAGGATGGCAGGGATTGTCATTTGCTTTGAATTCATTCGGCTCTGACCTACTCAAGTGGTGCCATGGTCTCCCCAAATTCAGACAGAAAGGGAGCAGTGAGGATGAGACCCCTTGGTGGGGAGCTTAACAGGGACTTGCAACTGACCCTGCATGTCCAGGAACTGGACGGCTCCCAGCCAACTGTCTTCCTCAGGGGCAGGGTCTTCTTTAGACTCCCAGAACTGCAGTCTCGGCACCTTGCTACCATCCTGAGTTCCACCGACTGGCAGGACCGCGAAACATGCCACATCGCATCAGAGTGATCACAGCCGTGAACAACACTACTAATGCCACTTGCAACTCAGCCACCTGCGCGATCTCTTTCTCCCTTTTCGTCCTCCTTCTTCCCAATCCTTCACTTCCCTCTTGCATTTTGCTAGGCAAAAGGATGACCTAGATTAAGTGCTTCTTCCCTTACCTACTCCTTTAACCCCTCTTTTCCGTTCTCCCTGTCGGCTCCCGCCCACCCCTTTCTTCTCGGCCCCATTCCTCTTCCTGTTCTGCAGCCAGCCCTGCCGGGTCGAGAGCTTGAGGGAGTGGCTAGAGTGCTGGCGGGCTTGACACTTTATCCCCCAAATGCTAACCAGTGCCTCTGCCATCGCACAGTGCCAGCTGGCGCCCCGCCCCATGGTTTACATCATGCACTGGGGGTACCTTTCACATACAATACAAAGTCCCCGGGGCCACTGGAGTTGTGCAGCTCAGCCACCTTGGTTTCAATGTGGCACTCAGAAGCCTCCAAAGCAACAGATCTCTTAGGGGAACATCGTGGCCTGTTGGTGGAAAGCAGGTTCTCAGATGGACATCAAAGTCTGTGGAAAAGGACTCTATGTCTCCAAGTCCCCTTGTTACTGTTAATCTGATGCTCAGAGCCTTCTGACTCAAAAATCTTCCTAATTAGGCTGGGCGCAGTGGCTCACACCTGTAATCCCAGCACTTTGGGAGGCCAAGGCAGGTGGATTGCTTGAGCCCAGGAGTTTGAGACCAGCCCGACCAATGTGGTAAAACCCTGTCTCTACTAAAAATACAGAAATTAGCCTGGGGTGGTGTGCGCCTGTAGTTCCAACTACTTGGTAGGCTGAGGCAGGAGAATCACTTGAACTTGGGAGGTTTGAGTGAGCCAAGATGATGCCACTGCACACTAGCCTGGATGACAGAGTGAGACCTTCTCCCTTGTCTCAGACTGATCCTCCCTCTCCAGCCTCACCATCCACTGCTCCCATGTGACCACGTCTCTGTATGGATGGACTGTCTGAACAGGCCATGTGCTGGCCTGGCTCTATACCCAGCTTCTGAGGGTCTTCCTGATGGCAGCGCCTTCTCTCTAGATCAGAATTCGCCCTCCTGTCCACCCCTGTTCAGTGACATCCTCACGCCATTCTCCAGACTCTTTTGGAGTCTGCTCTCCTCATTGGGCACAGATCAATGGTTTCCAGTACAGTTAGAAAGAAATCCCTCCTCCTTATCTCTATGAAGCCCTGTGTGCTTTGCCCTCAGCCTGGCTCTCCCACCTCCTGCTCCTGCCCTGTCCACTCCCCTCCCTCGACACTGGCCTTCTGCTCACACGCTCACCACCCTCACACCCCTCGCAAGGCCCTGCACTTGCTGCCATTACTTCTGCTTGGAGAACTCTTCCTCCAGACATCAGGGACTGCCAGGAAGTGAAATCTATAAGGGCAGAAGCCTTTTCTTTTTGCGTAGTCAGCACTGCATTCCAAGTGGCTTAGAACAGTGCCCGTTTGGCACATGGTAGGCGATGGGTAAACGCTGAATGAAAGTGTAAGAACACACTGCCCTGCATTGTCTGTCTCTTTCTTCCTTGCTCCATCTTTCCTTTTCCATCCTCCCCCGAGGGTAAGCGTCCTGAGGGCAGAGATCTGCTCTGTGTCAGGCATCCCCTTCAGCATCCAGCCCAGTGCCTCCAGCAAAGGTGCTTTTGTCAATGTGTGTTGAAAGAATGGAGACAGAGCTGGTGGGAATAATTCTTTCGTGCCTTTCCCACCAGGCGGGCTCAGCAGCCTCCCAGGCAGACAAAGAGTAACCCTTGTCTTCCCAGGCGGCTGGCCCTTCGGTTTGGCAACCCTGCCAGCAGCCCCAGCCTTGGGAGCGTCCGCTTCTTTTGCAGCAGAGCAGCTCTTCACCTGGGTTTCCTTCCCACTGTCACTTTCTGAGCTGCTCAGACTCAGAAAAAGGGTATCTGACCTCCTAGAACTGCAACTGCCCCATCATCGCACACCTAATCCTAGGAGAAAGCAGTTTTCTGCTGAACTAATGGCTGGATTTAAAAAGTGAGATCTTCTAGAAAGATGTATTAAAAGATCATGACTTTGGCTGCTCTATTTCAAAGGCCAGGCAGACATTTAGGTGACAGAGTTAAATATTCCAAACTTACCTCATCCTCCCTCTCTCTGTCTCTCAAGGGTAAACATTCTGTTCCTCTTCCAAAACCCAGTGCTTCTCCATATTTGGGAAACTGGAATGGGCACTAGGGCACAGCCCTATCTTGTCTCGGTGTCTGCTGGGAGCTGTAGTCCCCAGTGAATGTCAGCTGCTTTTCTCTGGTCAGCAAGCTGGCTGTCCTTTCCCAGGAGGACATCTGGAACCAGGAAGGCTGTACACAGTGAGATGCAAAGGTACTATTAGGAGGCTTGCCTTCTATTTTCAGCTCTCCATGAGCTGGGTTTGAGCAAGGCCCCACTCTTTTCATGGCTCAGTCTCCCAACCTGTAAAATGGGCATAATTATCTCTCTCTTTCCTTGCTGGCTGATTGTTTGTTGGGTGGGGTAATTAGGCAGCACTCATTCAGTGCTTTGAGTTCATTCCAGCAAGGAGTGCTTTATAAATAACACTTGTTATCTCAAAAGGGAAAAATATTAATTTTGATGCCTAGATGCCTCCATAAACCAACACTTTGCCTAAATGTCAAAAAGATGCTGGGTAACTCCCTGTATGTGCCTTCCACTCACCCTAGGTTTAAATGGTTTCCCTGCCTCTCATTCTATTTTGTATCATGTCTACTTTAATATCCTCAAGAATAAACAGTCTCTCTCCTTCCTCTCTGGGAAAAAAAAAAAAAAAAAAAAAAAAGACTGAGACAGACCAACTCTGCCCTACACCAAAAGCACAAGAAAACTGTGAAGAAACCATCTAGACCAGACTTGAGCTTCACGGACTTTATCTCCTTCTTCCCAACTAGTGCATGATGAGCTCCATCTCTGTGCAAGAGGCTGACTTTTGTTCCCACTGAAGAAAGAACACAGATTTCATTGCAGCAGGAAGGAATTTTGAAAGATCTTAATAAGAACTCCCCTTTCTGGAGACTTGAGAGAAGAGTTTTGACACCCAGCACCTTTACCTTGAGGAGAGAGCCTAGTACAGTGCAGTGGAAACAGGAGCAGACGTGGTTAGGATCCCTGCTCTGAGACTCAGGCAAACATGTAACCTCTCTGGCCTTAGTTTCTTCCTCTATAAAATGGAGATAATAATATATGTTAGAGTTTTTTGTAAAGTGCTGCACAAAGATCAGTTGTTTCAAGAGGCAGTATGATGCAGTGTTAATAACATGGAATTTTAAAGTTAGAAATACCTGGATTAGAATTCCAGAGGATTAGCTGTGGAAATGTGATCAAACCACTCAGCCTCTCTAAGCCATAGTTCTATCGTGTTTCACATGAGGATAATGAGGATTAACTGAAACAATGCATCAATGCATGTAATGGACCCAGCACAGAGCCTGGCGCAAACTAATTTCTCAATAAATACTGCTGTGACTATCATCATTGTCATCGCAATCATTTTACATATCTTATGCTTGACCATCTCACATCATGATAATCAAGTAACATAATATGAAAGTGCTTTTGAAGTTGTCAATTACTACACCCATGTGAAGGATGATGAGAATTAAGCATACAAAGAAGGGAGATGGCCGTCCCAGAGTTCTCTTTGCAGCTTCAGGACTATATGGGATCAAGGATGGACACTTGCTTTTCAGCTACAGAGAATTGCAAACAGCTAAGTCATTATTAGTAATAGCAGGATTATTTGGTTTCTTGTTTTAGGTAGTGAGTAATTCCGATATCCAACTGAAGACTAAAAAGGACTTCCCTGGTGCACCACAAGTAATTCAGGGTGCGGAGTGGCATAATTGTGTATAGCTACACATGCACGCTGCGTGTGCTTATGGAAGAATGTGCAGCAAAATGTTAAGTTTTTTTTTTTTTTTGAGACAGAGTTTCGCTCTTGTTACCCAGGCTGGAGTGCAATGGCGCGATCTCAGCTCACCGCAACCTCCGCCTCTTGGGTTCAGGCAATTCTCCTGCCTCAGCCTCCTGAGTAGCTGGGATTACAGGCACGCACCACCATGCCCAGCTAATTTTTTGTATTTTTAGTAGCGACGGGGTTTCACCATGTTGACCAGGATGGTCTCGATCTCTTGACCTTGTGATCCACCCGCCTCGGCCTCCCAAAGTGCTGGGATTACAGGCGTGAGCCACCGCGCCCGGCTATGTTAACAGTTCTTATTAGGAAGATGGGATTTCAGGTGATTCTCATTCTCTTCGTACTTTTTTTGGTCTTGTTTGAATTATTTTTACTTTAGGTATGTATCATTTAAGCAAAAACAATTAAAAGACAAAAGACAGTGGATACTGAACAATCAGATCTCCGTTTGTAAAACCTTGGAAGGATCCATAGGTTCCTTTGATCCCAGAGAAGGTTTTCTCAGGTATGGAAAATGGAATTTCTGGGAACAAGTTGCAGCTAGTGAAAATCATAATGACAAATGCCTGTGACAGGAAGTCAGAGGGGAAGGAGTCCCTTCAAGATGGTCCTGGGAAGGGAGGAAGAGATGCCTTTTCATCTCTGTTTATTTCATAGGCTGTAATAACATGGTGGTTTCAATCATAGGCTATGTACACATGAGTTTCCTTGTTTGCTATGGTAACATGTGATTCCTGTTTTTCCACCTCTGTTTTTCTGATCCCTTAGACTCTGGCTCTCCGAGAGGAGAACTATGAACTCACCTACTCATTCATGCTGCCCAGGTAATCAGCTCTGTCATGCGGGATTAAGGGAACGGTGTGTGGAGCCTACCTGTAATATATTTCCACTGTCCCACTACATTTCAGAACCAGACGCACAAAGAAAGAGCAAACTTCCCAGCAGGACACAACGTAGAAGGGCTGGTGACTGCATGCCTCACCGTTTGGGATCCTCTTCCCAACAGGACTCCCCGCAGACAGGTTTGTACCTGCTTAGAGGCAGCCTGTCCACTGGGCGGCCCATCCTCAGTGAGGGAAGATAAGAGACGGGCTAGGGGGATGGGCAGAATCTTTGCTATTGCCACAAACAACTGAGAGTGCCCCCAGAAAACTGAATGTATCTAGACTTCAAAGCGCATGTTAGTGTGGTGCAGGCACAAGGAAGGCTGCCACGTCTGGCCTCACAGGTGGTAAAACTGCACAACTCCAGGGGGCGCCACCCCCACACATGCCATGCAATGTGCAATGTGATTGGCACCTCCTAGAGTCGTGCCCTGTGAATCCCAGGAAGGGTCATTTTTTGTTTTGAGACAGAGTCTCACCCAGGCTGTCACCCAGGCTGGAGTGCAATGGTGCAATCTCAGCTCACTGGAACCTCTGCCTCCTGGGTTCAAGTGATTCTCCTGGCTCATCCTCCCGAACAGCTGGGATTACAGGCACCTGCTACCACACTCAGCTAATGTTTGTGTTTTTAGTAGAGACGGGTTTCACCAGGTTGGCCGGCCTGTTCTCGAACTCCTGACCTCAGGTGATCTACCTTCCTCGGCCTCCCAAAGTGCTGGGATTACTGGCATGAGCCACCACGCCCAGATGGAAGATTCATTTTTCCTGAACATAACACTGCAGAGAAAGGTCTTTACAAAACCAAGTAGACTGGAGCTTGGCTGAGTAGCCCTTAACTTTTGAAATGAACTGAAATGTTATTGGTTAAAAATACACACAGACACCTGTGTTCCTCACTTCGCCAACTTTTAAGTGTTGCATCTGGCGTCGTTCTTACTCTGCTCAGCTTCCAACCTTTTTAACAGTGCTCACCAGCAAGGTTCCTGAAAGTCAAGGCCAAATGATACTGAATAGCACAGGAGAGGCGGGGCCCCTCTGCAGTATGATATGCTATTATTTTATGCCAAGCTGGATGGCACGGGGATCCTGGAATGAGTGGGACCCTGTCCCCACCCACAGGAGGGCACAGTACAATAGGGAAATGACACAATAACTATAAGGAAAATATGGAAGCTGGGAAGGACCCACAGGTGAGGCATTAAAAATGCAAAGCACGATTGGGAAAGAGTGATTCGCCTGAATTAGGTAGGACCGGGAAAGACTCTGGGAGGAGAGAGCATCTTTACACCTTTCCACGATAGAGCCAGGGCTGAATTATCCCCAGTGCACACCCATAACTGGTTTCATTTCTTAGGCTTGGAGAGGGAATGAATTGGTCTGGCATTGTAAAGACTTGTTCAGCCTTCTCTGAGTGTATCTTCTGACTCTGGGGGTAGGTGAGAAAAGGTCTCTATGGAGGGGCTCCTGAAGTCACCTTCAAGGCAGACGAAGAGGATCTGTGGAGGCCCTTTGAAGCATGGCCCCTGGGCATGGGATCTGGTGAGAAACCTCCTTCCCAGCTTCGCCATTGAAACCACAGATTTTAAATTTGGGCAGAGTTTCCAAGCTTTTGTTTCCCATCTATCAATGGGGAAAATAGGAATAACATAACTGTATGACCTTGTTCACAAGTTTGCTGTCAAGGTCAAATAAGACAAGCAAAGTACTTTGTAGATTCAGTATGATACTGGTTAAGAAGAAAGACTGGAGCCAAATGGCCTGGATTAAGTCCCTGCACCTCCCTCCGCTCCACTATGCACTTGTTGGATGACCTTGGGAACGTTATTTAACCTCCCCATAACTCAGTTTCTTCCTTTACAAAATAAGAATGAGACTAGGACTATGGTCAGGTGCGGTGGCTCACACCTGTAATCCCAGCACTTTGGGAGGCTGAGGTGGGCGGATCATGAGGTCCGGAGTTCGAGACCAGCCTGGCCAGCATGGTGAAACTCCGTCTCTACTAAAAATACGAAAATTAGTCAGGCATGGCGGCAGGCACTTGTAATCCCAGCTACTCAGGAGGCTGAGGCAGGAGAATCGCTTGAATCTGGGAGGTGGAGGTTGCAGTGAGCTGAGACCACACCGGTGTACTCCAGCCTGGGTGACAGAGCAAGACTCTGTCTCAAAAAAAAAAAAAAAGAATGAGACTAGGACTTCCATCATATGGTTATGAGGATTCAAATGAGTTAAATGTAAAGCACTCAGGCCAGGCATGGTGGCTCACGCCTGTAATCCTAGCACTTCAGGAGGATGAGGCAGGAGGATTGCTTCAGCCCAGGAGTTCAAGACAGGCTGGCTAACATAGTCAGACCCCACCTCTACAAAAAAATTAAAAAATTATCCACGCGTGGTGGCATGTGCCTGTAGTCCCAGCTACTCAGAGGCTGAATTACGAGGATTGCTTGAGCCCGGGAAGTTGCGGCTGCAGTGAGCTGTGATGGCACCAGTGCACTCCAGCCTGAGCAACACAGAGAGATCCTGTCTCAAATAAATAAATAAAGCACTCAGAAGAGCACCTAGTGCGTAGTTAATATCATAGTATATAAATTGAGCCATCACTATTATTGTTGTAAAGTCCACACAGGATGATGATGATGATCACTTCTTAGATACAGAAGCAGATTTCCGCTGTGTCTACAAGGAAAGAAACACTATAGGAAGCACTGAGTTGTGCCCTGCACTTCTAGTCCAGGCTTTAAAAAAGAGCCATAAAAATGCCGTCCCACTGATAAAGGTCTGGAGCCAGGGAGGCGTGCCTTGACCATCCTGGAAAAACACCATCTCCACCCTGCCCATACTTATCTCCTTGGCTCGCTTCTGGCCAAAGGTCCACACTTAGTCTGATCATATTGCATGCAGAGCTTTGCCACAGATGTCCCTGTACTCAGGGGCTCTGGCTGGTTGGGAGGTTTGAAGGGGCAGCAGTGGACGCTGTTTATTGGCCTGAAATGTGGGACCAGTGTGGAGAGGGCAAGACAGGCTAGGTTAACCTCGGATGTAGGCTTTTTATTTTTATTTTTTGAGACAGGGTCTTGCTCTGTCGCCTAGGCTTGCAGGCTTGAGTGCAGTGGTGCATCATAACTTACTGCAGCCTTGACCTCCTGGGCTCAAGTGATCCTCCTGCCTCAGCCTCTGAAGTAGCTGTGACTATAGGTGTGTGCCACCACACACAGCTAATTAGAAAACATTTTCCAATAGAGATGGGGTCTCGCTATGCTGTAGGCTGGTCTCAAACTCCTGGGCTCAAGTGATTCTCCCGCCTCAGCCTCCCAAAGTGCTAGGATTATAGGCATGAGTCACTGGGACTGGCCAGATGTGGGCATTTTTGACTTTTGCATGGAAGACTCAAGAATTGGATTCCAGGGCTGGGCACGGTGGCTCATGCCTATAGTCCCAGCACTTTGGGAGGCTGACGCAGGTGGATCGCTTGAGACCAGGAGTTTGCGACCAGCCTGGCCAACATGGCAAAACCCTGTCTCTACTAAGAATACAAAAATGAGCCAGGCGTGGTGGCACACAACTGTAATCCCAGCTACTCAGGTGGCTGAGGCAGGAGAATCGCTTGAACCCAGGAGGCAGAGTCTGTGAGTGAGCCAAGATCGCATCACTGCACTCCAGCCTGGGCAACAAAGCGAGATCCTGTCTCAAAAAAAAAAATTGGATTCTAGATCAGAAAGTAGTATTACAGAACTTTGGGGTGCGATGAGATTCCTTCTTCTTCTTTTTTTAATTGAGGCAGAGTCTTGATCTGTTGCCCAGGCTGGAGTGCAGTGGCACAATCTCGGCTCACGGCAACCTCTGCCTCCTGTGTTCAAGCAATTCTCCTGTCTCAGCCTCCCGAGTAGCTGGGATTACAGGCGTGTGCCACCAGGCCCGGATAATTTTTGTATTTTTAGTAGAGAGGGGATTTCACCGTGTTGATCAGGCTGGTCTCGAACTCCTGAACTCATGATCTGCCTGCCTCAGCCTCCCAAAGTGCTGGGATTACAGGCGTGAGCCACCATGCCTGGCCGAGATTCTTTCTTCTTTCTTGCCTTAAATCAGCCTGAACGAGTCCAGTCATTGACAGTGTGCAATGGCCTGTCACATGGTTTCTTCCGCTCCTCATAGCCACCCTATGCCTCAGGTGTTGGTATCCGTGTCCTCAGATGACAGGACTGAGGCATGAAGAAATCTGGCAACTTTCTAGAGGTCATCTGGCTTTGTCACTGAAGGAACCAGGATTCTTTTTAAATTGCTTCTAAATTTTTATTTATTTTATTTGAGGCAAGATCTCATTCTGTCACCCAGGCTGGAGTGCAATGGTGTGATCTCAGCTCACTGTGGCCTTGACCTCCTGGGCTCAAGCAATCCTCTCACCTCAGCCTCCCGAGCAGCTAAGACTATAGGTATGTGCACCACACCAGTTAATTTTTGTAATTTTTGTAGAGACAGGGTTTCATCATGTTGCCCAGGTTGGTCTTGAACTTCTGAGCTCAAGCAATCCTCCCACCTCAGCCTCCCAAAGTGCTGGGATTACAGGCACTAACACTGTGCCCTGCCTGAAGGAACCAGGATTCGAACTGTGCCTCTCACCTCCAGTCCCGTGTGCTTTCTGCTACAAAAACATAAACTCATCCCCTGCTGTAGCAGGCCGAGCAAATCTGTGTCCTCAGGTGAAGGAGCAACCCTGAGCCCTCTGCCAAATGGAAGGAAGAGCCGCAAGTTCCAGAGCCTAGGTAGGGTTAGGGGAGGGGTCATAATGAGGATACTGGCATCTCAGGTGCTCAGCTAGTCTTCCCCAAATGAAACAATTCTAACAATACAAATATTAATATGGGCCTGGCCTTATACATCTGAAAAGACTGTCCTTAGTTCCACTGTGTTTTTTATACCAAGGATGAGGAAATGACAGGAGAAGAGGTGGTTTCAAAGGCTGTCCCATGAGCCCCAACTTGGAGAGAGGTTGGCTAGGTAAAGATAATTCCTTTCATGTTCTCCCAGGGGGAATGAATTTGATTCTGTTTGGGATTTCTGTGTCTTCACTTGAGAAATTCTGGGTACTTGCAGACATGGAGATGATGTATCCCAGTGGATGTGTGTTGAGGAATCCATTTGTGAGCATAATAGTGCGAAACAGTGGTTATGTATGGACTGATATGCAGCCAAGGAATAGTTGAAAAATGGGTGAATCAGAAATGAAATACAATCATATTTTGATATGGTTTCTAGCTCTCCTCTCTTCTGCCTTAAATAGCTTGACCTCATTCTGGCTGTCTCACTACTAAATAGGCAAATTTATTTTTAGCAAGGCTGCTTCTTTTAAGACTGTACGTCCATCTCCTGGACAAATTTGGAATTGCAAGAAATTTGTTAGGGATTAAGGAAAGGGACTTTTCCAGGCAGCAGTCACTTAGAACTGGCCGCTTCTGAGCATGTTCAATCTTCCCAGGCCTGGCGCACATTTTTCAGTACTTAAGGTGCCTGGTGCATTGTGCGCAATCTTACTTACTTCTTCCCTCAGGCTTTGAGAGTTAAGGACAAACTGTTCTCCCAATTTTACAGGTGAGGAAATCAGAGCTTATTTAAATAAACTCCCGAGGTCACACAACAAGTAAGTGACAAATCTCAGTCAAACAGAGGCTCTTTTGGGCTAAAGGCATTCATTGAGCCACTACTCTGCTCTGCAGGGACAGAACTAAGTATGCTTCTATTCAGGGGACTCACAGTCATTCCATGAGCAAGTTACACAATGTGAGCTAAGAACATTGTGAAAATCGAAACCATACTGCGAATCATGCACTTTATAATAAAGTACTGGAAACAGACTATTTGGTAAATTGTAGTTATAATAATAATCTTACACATATCCATAAATCACACTTATTATTATATTCTGTTTCACCTGGACTTTGCCAAGCTTCCCTCGTTTGTACTAGGTCATCTTGGTTTTAGTTTCTTCCCAGTTCTCTGCCCTTTGAACTCTCTTCAAAACTTCCCTAGAATCATTTGCTGCCCTAGAAATTAGATTAGACAGGCACCTGCTCACATCATACATCCCCTGCCCTTGTCACCATACATACACACACCCACCTTCTGGACTGTCCATTCTCTTGTAGAAAGTCTGCTTGGGAAGCTGAGGCAGAATCAAGTCCATCAGATTCTGAGGAAAGAGAAATATGGACCCTGTAACCAGATAAAAGTGAAGCCAGGGCTAGGCGCGGTGGTTCAAGCCTGTAATCCCAGCACTTTGGGAGGCTGAGGCGGGTGGATCACGAGGTCAAGAGATCGAGACCATCCTGGTCAACATGGTGAAACCCCGTCTCTACTAAAAATACAAAAAATTAGCTGGGCATGGTGGCGCGTGCCTGTAATCCCGGCTACTCAGGAGGCTGAGGCAGGAGAATTGCCTGAACCCAGGAGGCGGAGGTTGCGGTGAGCTGAGATCGCGCCATTGCACTCCAGCCTGGGTAACTTTTTTTTTTCCTCAAAAAAAAAAAAAAAAAAAATGAAGCCAGGACTTCATTTATTCCACAAATACTTTTTTACTACCTACAGGTGGCAGGCACTGTTCAAGGCATGAAGTTCCGTCAGTGAACGAAAGAGACAAAAAAGTCTGCCTTCCTGAGTTAGTATCATACTGGAAGGAAAGAGACAACAAAAAATAAGTAAAATATAGACATTAGTATGTAGATGGCGATAAATAAGGAGAAATAAAAAACAGAGAAGACAGATTGGAAGTGGCAACACTGGGGAGGTGGAATTGGTATCTGCATTTAACCACAGATTTTTCTAACAACAAATTCAGGGTGGGGCACAGAGCAGAAGGAAAATGAGGCCCTATGTTCAGCGCCCCCAGCCCCGCGTCGGTGGGGTCACTATTCATTTTGGAACACTGCCCTTTGGACGAACATATTCTTAGTGCTCTTTGTGAAGGTTTCCACCCTAAGTCCTTCAGCCTCACCAGGCAATATTCATTCCCCCACAGAAAACTCCGGAGGGAACGCGGAGAAAGTGTGAATCAGTCCAAGACTAAGGTTGCCAGAAAGTATGATCAGCTCTGCCTCAGCCGTGATTCCGATAGCCACCGCCGCAGAAGCTGTCATTTCTTCAGTCAACCTCCGCTGGAACTGGTTAGTGAGGACCCCTCCATTTCACAAGACAGCTTCGGTGTTGTTAGGGGTCCACCTGCCCCGACTTCCCCACCCCGAAGCTGTAGCACCAGTTTGTTTTCTCACGGGACAGGGGCAGCTTCCGGGGCGCGGCCTGCCGGGGGTTGTAGTCCTCACTTTCCCGCCTGTTTCTATTATAGAGCCGAGAGCTGGGGAACCACAACTCCCAGAGCACCCCGCGCCGCCGCGTGTGTGCGGGGCGGGGCGAGCGCGAAAGATGTCCGCACTGGTAGTGGGGCGGCCGGGTGAGGGTCTTTGTTCGTAACCAGGATCCCATAGCTGAGACAGTTCCTGCACGTGTCGCGGGACCGGAGAAGCTAGGGCCAGGTAGTTCAGGGATGCAAGAATCCTGCAAATCCGATGTGTAAACTGCTTCCCCAGCCGCCAGGCGAGCCCAGCCTTTGCCTCAGATAGGCCCCTTCCTTTTCTTTCTCCGGGAATCGACCTCGGGAAGGGGTGTGGGCAAGGAGATGAGGACTTTCCCTCTTCGCTCAGGCCAACTCGGGATATCCCGGAGCCTCCGGAGAGGCGGTCACTCCGACGTCTGAGGAGCTGGGCCCTGGGCCCGGACTAGTTATGAAGAGCGACTCCTCGACCTCTGCAGCCCTCCTTCGGGGGCTCGGGGGGCCCCTGCGCAGCAGCGAGCCGGTGCGCGCCGCCCCGGCCCGGGCGCCGGCGGTGGACCTGCTGGAGGAGGCGGCCGACCTCTTGGTAGTGCACCTGGACTTCCGGGCGGCGCTGGAGACCTGCGAACGGGCCTGGCAGAGTCTGGCCAACCACACCCTGGCAGAGGAATCCGCGGGCACGTACGTGCTGGGCTCGGAAAGGAACCCATTTCCGGGTGCTCTTGGGGTGGGGCTCAAGGTCTCAGGGGTTCTGTCATTCCCAGATTGCTCAGAAGGAGCTTTTATCAGTGGTTTCTCTCTGAGACGGTGGTTGCTTATCGTGTGCCCATTCTACAGAATAAGGAAGTCGTGTAACAAGAGCTTAGCGGGGAACCCACGGCCAATTCTTTGCTCCTTGTTCCAGGGCAGAATGACATGATGGGAAGGCTGAATGTGTATTAAGTGTTAAATTCTGTCAGTAAGCAGGTGGTGAAAGTCCTCTCCTAGGTAACCCCCACCCCACCAGGTTGTTTACTCTTGACTTTGGCTGATGATGGGGAATGGGGATCATGGCAGGAACAGTGTTCTGGTCTTATTGGAGGACTGGATTAAAGAATTAATTCAGGGCCAGGCGCGGGGGCTTACGCCTGTAATCCCAACACTTTGGGAGGCCGAGGCAGGAGGACTGCTTGAGCTCAGAAGTTTGAGACCAGCCTGGGTAACATAACGATCCCCCTTCTCTACCAAAAAGAAGAAAAAAAAAAGAATCTGGAGGAAAAAACCTTGGGCCTGCATTGCTCTTTCTAATGCCACCAGCCTTATCTGGCAGGTGAGGGTGTCATTTCTCTGCATTGTAAAATTGGGTTAGGCCCTACTAGGGAGGTGGTAGATAGAATAGTTAAAGCTGACCGCAGAGAAGGATGAACTGGAGAACCCTGGCTGCGCTTTAGGGAGCTGGGAGGGAGCTGATTTCAGTGAATGCAGAAGACTTTGCTTCTGGGTGTCTGGAGGAACCTTACTAGGTGGTGCTAAAAGGCCAGCTGTAGAGTTCCTATACCTCCACTCATTCAGAATGCTCCAAGCCCATTTATTCACTGAGCAAACTCTTAGTTCCAGCTTTTTTCTCCCACACACTGGTGCTGTGTTATTTGCCCCTCAGGATTACCCTTCCTCTTCATTTAAGTCTGATTTCACCTGGATACAAAGATGAACATTGAGCAATTCAGCTGACTTGCCTCTTAAAAGGTTTACACGAACTTTTAGTGCCTGGGTGAAAGGGCAGCCCATGAGACCAATTGTGAAGCCCATCTAAATACTAACGGGGATGAGGGAGATGATGGCTGCTGAGTTGGGAGCTGGTGGAGGTGGGAATGGAAATAGAAATGGAGGGGAACCACTTCTAACTGAAATTGGTTTTTCTGCTGACAGCTTCTTGGAAGTGAAGTGCTCCCTGTGTGTTGTGGGGATCCAAGCCCTGGCAGAAATGGATCGGTGGCAAGAAGTCCTCTCCTGGGTTCTTCAGTATTACCAGGTTCCTGAAAAGCTACCCCCCAAAGTCCTAGAACTGTGGTAAGCCTTCTTTGCTGACTCATCAGATCGACTCAGAAACGAGGGGATATTCATCTCCTCTCCTAAATCTGGGCCTAATATCTCCTCTTTTCCCCTTACCTACCATTTCCCTCCAAATCTCATTCTTTCCCTTCACTTTTTTTCCCCCAGCCCTCCATACATAGTAATAAAGGATAAGGGAGGAGGAATTTAGGAGTAGAATAGACGTAAAGAAGGAAGGGGACAGGGAATAGGAGTGACATGGGATGACAGAGTGGACAGAGCTGAAAGAGCAGCTTGCTGCTTCCTAGGAATTCCTAATTCTTAAAAAAAAAAAAAAAAAAATGGCTGGGGCTGGGCACAGTGGCTCACACCTGTAATCCCAGCACTTTGGAAGGCCAAGGCAGGCAAATCACGAAGTCAGGAGATTGAGACCAGCCTGGCCAACATGGTAAAACTCCATCTCTACTAAAAATACAAAAAAAATTAGCTGGGTGTCGTGGCATGCACCTGTAATCACAGCTACTTGGGAGGTTGAGGCAGGAGAATCACTTGAACCCGGGAAGTGGAGGTTGCAGTGAGACAAGATTGCACTACTGCACTGCAGCCTGGGTGACAGTGTGAGACTCCGTTTCAAAAAAAAAAAAGTTTTTAAAATTGACACTTGTAATTGTGCATATTTATGGGGTAAATTTCACATTTCAATATATACTTTATGTATGTTGTATAATGATCAAATCAGGATAGTTAGCATATCCATCACCTCATGCATTTATCATTTGTTTGTGGCAAGAACATTTAAAAGCCTCTCTTCCGGCTATTTTGTAATATACAACCCCTTACTGTTGATCATAACACCCTACTGTGCAATAGAACACCACACCTTATTCCTCCTGTCCCTTTGTAACTTTGTACCCAGTGACCAACCTCTTTCCATCTTCCTTTTCTTCTTTCTTTCCCCAGTCTCTGGTAACCACTGTTCTATTCCCTGCTTCTATGAAATCAACTTTTTTTTTTTTTTTAAAGATTTCACATGAGTGAAATCATGTAGTATTTATCTTTCTCTGGCTGACTTACTTCACTTAACATGATGGCTCCAGGTCCACCTGTGTTGTCATGAATGATAAGATTTTATTCTTCTTTATGGCTATATAGTATTCCATTTGTGTGTGTGTGTGTGTGTGTGTGTGTGTGTGTGTGTGTGTGTGTGTTATTCGTCTGCTATTGGATACTTAGGTTGATTCCATGTCTTGGCTGTTGTGAATAGTGCTGCCTTAAACATGGGAGATAATGGATTGCTAGATCATGTGATAGTTCTGTTGTTATTTTTTTCACTTGGGCGTTCTTGAGTTTATTTTGATGACACCCTGTGAGAGTTCTCTGTACCTAGAAGAAGGTATTGGGACTCTTGGTGTTGGAGTGTGGCTTGTGCTGAAGATGCAAGACCTGGTGGGGCAGCAGGAATGTGATCTTGGAATTGTGGAACTGCTTGTCGCACTCTGATCTTTGATGGAGGTGGCTGCAATCACCTCCACCTTCATGATCTGGATGGCGTAGGCCCGGCTCACGGTGCTGGGTGCCCATCTTGGGAGCACTGGGTGACAGCACCCACGGTGGTCAGGTCACGCTATTCTGCATACATATTGTGGGTGCTGCTGCAGGAGTGGTAGTGTACCCCGATGCCAGAGTTCTTCACTTGCAGAGGGATTTCTTGAACACCTGCCCGGTAGACACTTTTCCCTGAACACTTTTTCTTCTTTAGTTGAGATAGAAAGTACCAGAAGCGGGGCTTGGCAACAATTTGCTTAGGCTCAGAGATTCACTGGCAGTAGAGGGGTGGCGTGTGGCATTTGGGGGTGGGGAGGCAGCGAATACTCTTGCAGTGTGCCCAAGGCCTTCATGGCATTCTCTCAGCGCTTGCCACCACTTATAAAAAAAGTGCTGTCTTTCCTATTTTTAATTTTGTGAAGAAGCCTGCATTCTGTTTTCCATAATGGCTGCACCAGTTTACAGTCCCACCAAGAGTGTGTAAGTGCTCCCTCTCCACATCCTTTCCAGCACTTGCTTCCTTTCGTCTTTTTGATAATAGCTGTTGTAACTGGAGCGAGGGGCGTCTCATTGTGGTTTTGAGTGGCATTTCCCTGATGATTCATGGCGTTGGACATTTTTTCATCTACCTGGTGGACGTGGTATGTCATCTTTTGAGAAATGTCTGTTGAGGTCTTTTACCTGTTTTTAAATCAGGTTTTTTGTTTGTTTGTTTGTTTTGCTGTTGTTTAAGTTCCTTATATATTCTGAATATTAACTCCCTGTCAGATGGATAGTTTGCAAATATTTTCTCCCATTCTGTAGGTTGTTTCTTCAGTCTTATTTTTTTATTATTTTTTTTATTTCTGTTATTTTTTCACCTATTCATAGAATACGTTTCTTCACTCTTAATTGCTGTGCTGCGGAAGTTTTGAGCTTGATGTAATTTCATTTGTTCATTTTTGCTTTTGTTACTGGTGCTTTTAAAGTCTCATTTAGAAAAACCCTTGCTCAGCCCAGTGTTGTGAGGCATTTCTCCTATGTTTTCTTCTAGTAGTTTCATAGTTTCGGGTCTTACATTTAAGTCTTTAATCTGTTTTGGGTTAAGTTTTGCATGTGGGAAAAGGTAGGGGTCTGCTCTCCTGCACATGGATATCTGATTTTCCCAGCACCATTTATTGAAGAGACTGTCTTTCCCCCTGTGTGTGTTCTTGGCACCTTTGTTGAAAATCAGTTGGCTCTAGGTGCATGAATTTATTTCTAGGCTCCCTGTTCTGTTCCATTTTGTCTGTTTTTATGCCATACCATACTGTGTGGTTACTATTAGAGCTTTCTGTAGTGTAGTTTGAAGTCAGGTAATATGATACCTCCAGCTTTGTTCTTTTTGCTCACAATTGCTTTAGTCATTTGGGGTCTTTTGTGGTTCCATATGAATTTCAGGATTGTTTTTCTATTTCTGTGAAGAATGCCATTGGTATTTTGATAGAGATTGCATTAAATCTATAGATTGCTTTGGGAATTTTAATAATATTCTTCCAATTTGTGAATGAACACGGACTATCCTTCTATTTTTTTGTGTCCCCTTCAACTTCTTTCATCGATGTTTTATAGTTTTCAGTGTAGAGATCTTTTACCAGCTTGGTTGAATTTATTCCTAGGTATCTTATTTTTTTGGTAGCTATTGTAAATGGAATTTTTTTTTCTTTTTAATTTTTTTTAAAAAAGATGGGGTTTCACCATGATGGCCAGTCTGGTCTTGTACTCCTGACCTCAGATGATCCACCCACCTCGGCCTCCCAAAGTGCTAGGATTATGGGCGTGAGCCACCGCGCCAGGCCAGAATTTTTTTTTTAAACAGACTCTTGCTCTGTTGCCCAGACTAGAGTGCAGTGGCTCGATCTTGGCTCACTGCAGCCTCTGCCTCCCAGGTTTAAGCAATTCTCCTGCCTCAGCCTTCTGAGTAGCTGGGATCACAGGTGTGTGCCACCATGCCTGGCTAATTTTTTTTCTTTTTTTGTATTTTTAGTAGAGACGGGATTTCGCCATGTTGTCCAGGCTGGTCTCGAACTCCTGACTTTGTGATCTGCCCACCTTGGCCTCCCAAAGTGCTGGGATTACAGATGTGAGCCACTGTGCCTGGCCAGAATTGTTTTCTTGATCTCTTTTTCCAGTGGTTCACTATAGCATATAGAAATGCTGTTTTTTGTACATTGATTTTTGTATCCTACAACTTTATCGAATCTGTTTATTAGTTCTCTTTTTTGGTGGAGTCTTTAGGGTTTTCTGTATATAAGATCTTATTATCTGTAAACAGGGATAATTTGGCTTTCTTCTTTCCAGTTTGGATACCCTTTATTTCTTTCTGTTGCCTAATTGCTCTGGCTATGACCTCCAGTTGAATAAAAACGGTCAAAGTAGGCATCTTTGTCTTTTTCCTGATCTTAGAGGAAAGACTTTCAGCTTTTCCCATGGAGTATGCTGTTAGTGATGGGTTTGTCATAGGGAATTCCCATTAGCATCAACACTGCATCGGAAAGGCCTAGAGGACACAGTGAGGAGGGTTGGATAGGAGAAGCGTAGCGGTCAAGAGAAATGAACCACTCATTGAGCACTGACTCTTCTTGTGTTGGGGTTGGGTTGTTTTGGGACTGCAGCATTCTTTTATATAGCAAAATGCAAGAGCCTGGAGCTGTGCTGGATGTGGTGGGTGCCTGGCTGCAAGACCAAGCCAACCAAGACCTTCCAGAATATGGAGCCTTGGCAGAATTTCACGTGCAGCGGGTGCTGCTGCCTCTGGGCCGCTTGTCGGAGGCTGAGGAGCTGGTGGTGGGCTCTGCAGCCTTTGGGGAAGCGCAGCGACTGGATATACTTCAGGCCATTGACACAGCGAGGCAGCAGCAGGAACAGGAACACTCAGGCTCTGAGGAGGCCCCGAAGCCAAACCGGGAAGGTAGGACATTATCCCTCTGTGACCTCTGTGAAGTGGAGTTGTGGGCTTGCCCTGTACCTCCGGGTTCATCGGGAAACTCCTGGGAGTTTAGGAGCAGTTCTTTATATGAATAACTCTTGAATCACAGAAGAGGAAGCCTGTTGAGTTGCTTAACAAAGTGAAGCCCAGACCCTCTGAAGTTGGCCATGGAAGGACACTCTCCACCTGGGAAGGTGTTGCTGGGTCTTGGGACCTTGACTTGTCTTTTGAAAGTCATTTTCCCCTTGGAGTCCTCTGACTGGGTCTCTTGCTTCTATCATACTGGCCTGGGTGGGATGTCCTTCCTCCTTTAAATGCTGGCCCCAAAACAAACACAGCTGAGATGTGCTGGGATACCAAAGGAAAATAAGAACTAATTTGGTACCTTGGTAACTTGACTTTCAAGACAAAAATTACATCTCTTCAGCTTGCCCAGCCTCCTCTCTGCCCTCCCCAGAGCTCTTGAACATTCTCTTCAATGATTGATGTACACCCTGCCCACTAGAGTGCAGTTTTCCAAGGTGGCCTCTAGGGGAAAACCACGTCAAGACCAGTACTGTATGCCTGGCTAGCATGATGCAAGGTGGTGTGGGGTGGTGCAGGATGAGTGTGGGGATTGTTGTGCTCCGAGGGGACTTTTTTTTTTTGAGACGGAGTCTCACTCTGTCACCAGGCTGCAGTGCAGTGGCAAGATCTTGGCTTACTGCAACCTCTGGCTCCCTGGTTCAAGCGATTTTCCTGCCTTAGCTTCCCTAGTAGCTAAGATTACAGGTGTGCACCACCACACCCAGCTAATTTTCGCATTTTTAGTAGAGATGGGGTTTCACCATGTTGGCCAGGATGGTCTCCATCTCTTGACCTCATGATCTGCCCTTCTCAGCCTCCCGAAGTGCTGGGATTACAGGTGTGAGCCACCATGCCCAGCCAACCCAAGGGAACGGTAAAGGTCCTCTGCTGCAGACCCTTTCCCTGGTCCCTGAATCCTTTCCGCTCTTTTCCTTGAGTGATGATCTAGTGTAGTCGTGAATACTTCCAAGGACAGAAAGTCACCATCTCTTGAAGCAGCATTTTCCGGCTCCGGATAGCTCCATGGGAATTCTTTCTAATGCTGAATTTCGGTTTTTCTTTTTCTTTTTTGAGACGGAGTTTTGCTCTTGTCACCCAGGCTGGAGTGCAATGGCGCGATCTCGGCTCACTGCAACCTCCGCCTCCTGGGTTCGGGCAATTCTCCTGCCTCAGCCTCCTGAGTAGCTGGGATTACAGGCACGCACCACCGTGCCCAGCTAATTTTTTGTATTTTCAGTAGAGACGGGGTTTCACCATGTTGACCAGGATGGTCTCGATCTCTCGACCTTGTGATCCACCCGCCTCGGCCTCCCAAAGTGCTGGAATTACAGGCGTGAGCCACTGTGCCTGGCCTTGGTTTTTCTCCTCGTAGTTTTTACTCACTGACCCCTATTTTTTCTCTTGCCGGCATACAGAATAGGTCTGTTCCATTTTTGTTCTTTTTTACGTGAAAGTCCTTCTGCTTAATGAGGAGACTGGATCCAAAGTGTTTTTCTCTGTGTGCTTCACCGCATGGACCTGCTGAGACACAACGACTTCTTTGCAAGCAGGTTGTTGGCTCCAGGGACTGCTTGTGGCTCCCCAGCCCTCTACCCTGCACCTACTGGGGAGGGGAAGAGGGTGTTTGATGGCAAGTTCAGGGTGCTGTATCTGGACTGGGTGTCAGTTGTTCTTGGGTTGGTAGTGTTCGTGTTTATATTCACAATCCCAGACTTCTGAATTCTTCACTGTATGTATTGCCCTTCATTTCTCTGCATTGATGTGATAATCAGAAGTGTTGCTCTGTATAACTCTCTGCATGCATCTGAGGCCAGAATATGAAGCATGCTATGAAATAATGCCGGGTGTAGTTCTATGTGCCTATAGGCCCAGATTCTTGAGAGGCTGAGGTGGGAGGATCGCTGTACCCAGGAGTCCTGGGCTGTAGTGTACTACACTCATTGGGGGTCTGCATCAATATGGTGACCTCCCAGGAGCAGAGGACCACTGGGTTGCCTACAAGTGGGTAAACTGGCCAAGGTCGTAAATAGAGCAGCTTAAAACTCCTGTGCTTGGGCGCGGTGGCTTACGCCTGTAGTCCCAGTACTTTGGGAGGCCAAGGTGGGCTGATCACGAGGTCAAGAGATAGAGACCATCCTGGCCAACATGGTGAAACCCCATCTCTACTGCAATACAAAAAATTAGCCGGGTGTGGTGGCAGGTGCCTGTAGTCCCAGCTACTCAGGAGGCTGAGGTAGAGGAATTGCTTGAACCCGGGAGGCAGACATTTCAGTGAGCCGAGATCCTGCCACTGCACTCCAGCCTGGTGGCAGAGTGAGACTCTGTCTCAAAAAAAACAAAAAACCAAACTCCTGTACTGATCAGTAGTGGCATCGTGACTGAAAAAAATGAGACCATTAAAAAAACACTAAATATGCCAGATTTACCCAGCTGTTAGGTGTTGCCTGTCAAAGTCCTAAAGTCCTCTCCTAAGGAGATGATAGTGTAGTGATGTGATCTGTCTTTCAGACATTTTTGGGGGCCTTTAGAATTTCCTTTAGAGCTACTTTATGAGCTCTGTGAGAAAATGTTTCTTAGTCCCTTTTGCTCAACTGCTTTTTTTTTTAAGTAAAGGTTTTTTTTTCCCCCTTGTACTACAAGTGTCCTTTTTAGATTTTGAAAGTATTTTATATTTCTCCATTCACTGTTTTCTTTTAATAACACAATGCTTTTTATTTATTTCAGATCTTTTTTTTTTTTTTTTTTTTGAGGCGGAGTTTCGCTTGTTACCCAGGCTGGAGTGCAATGGCGCGATCTCGGCTCACCGCAACCTCCGCCTCCTGGGTTCAGGCAATTCTCCTGCCTCAGCCTCCTGAGTAGCTGGGATTACAGGCACGCGCCACCATGCCCAGCTAATTTTTTTTTGTATTAGTAGAGACGGGGTTTCACCATGTTGACCAGGACGGTCTCGATCTCTTGACCTCGTGATCCACCCGTCTCGGCCTCCCAAAGTGCTGGGATTACAGGCTTGAGCCACCGCGCCCGGCCTTTATTTCAGATCTTGTTCTGAAAGGTTTTAAAAAACTTTTACAAAGATGCATTCAATATTGTAAATAATATATACTCAAAATAAGTAATATGCTTAAGGAAAACAATTTATATGCATGAGATTTGCAGGAGTATCTGCAGTTAAGGTATGGAGGCTTTAGCCAATACTTAATACCCTTTTGCTCAGCTCTTTTTTTTTTTTTTTTTTTAAAGATGGGTTTTCACCATGATGGCCAGACTGGTCTTGAACTTCTGACCTCAGGTGATCCACCCACCTCGGCCTCCCAAAGTGCTAGGATTACAGGAGTGAGCCACTATGCCCGGCTGCTCAGCTCTTAAAAGCAAGCGCAGAGGTCAGGGTCCGGGAAACTGACTCCCCTGACTTCCCTGAAGCTGTGCTCTGTCTCCCGGCCAGGCTCTGTGTCCCACAAGTTCCTGTCACTACGGATGTTGGTTCGCCAGCTTTGGGACTATGCGGTGAGCCACTTCTTTTCTCTGCCCTTCAAAAAGAGCTTCCTGGCTGCCTTGATCCTCTGTCTCCTGGTGGTGAAGTTGGATCCAGGTAAGTGGTGGAGACTCATCCCCCATCCTTCCTGGGAAGGGGTCCTTGTCAGGGCTGGGCCTGTGGGAGTGAGTGCTTGTCACTATGCCTGTCAGAGTCCTACTGGGGATGGGGGTCTCTCCTGTGACATTTCCCCCTGAGTCTGTTCCACAAGGAGGAATTGCTGGACTGGGCATGAGTCAGCCCCACCTGGAAGGAGAGACCAGCCCTGGAGTCTGTGAGAGCAGCCGAGAGAAACTCCACTCGGCCCGCTGACTCCTGGACGCGGACTGAGTCGTAGCCCTCCGATTTTTCTGGGCTGAACTCTGACTGGAACCTCAGAATTAAAAAAATACTTCCCCTCATCACAATGTCTACAAAAGTGTGAATTCAAGTGTTAATGTCTAATGAAGTATTAATTCAAAACAAGTTGTAAATCAAATACTCATACATTTTAGAAAATGTGGAAAATAGGCCGGGTGCGGTGGCTGACACCTGTAATCCCAGCACTTCGGGAGGCCTAGGTGGGTGGATCGCCTGAGGTCAGGAGTTCAAGAACAGCCTGGCCAACATGGTGAAACCCCGTCTCTACTAAAAATACAAAACTTAGCCAGATGTGGTGGTGCATGCCTATTATACCAGCAACTAGGGAGGCTGAGGTAGGGAGAATTGCTTGAACCCAGGAGGGAGAGCTTGCAGTGAGCTGAGATTGTGCTGTTGCCCTCCATCCTGGGCAACACCTGTAATCCCAGCACTTTGGGAGGCCAAGGCTGGTGAATCACTTGAAGTCAGGAGTTCCAGACCAGCCTGGCCAACATGTTGAAACCTGTTATCTACTAAAAATACAAAAATTAGTTGGGCATGGTGGCATGTGCCTATAGTCCCAGCCACCCTGGAGGCTGAGGCAGGAGAATCACTGAAGCCCGGGAGGCGAAGGTCGCAGTGAGCCGAGATCACACCACTGCATTCTAGCCTGGGTGACAGAGTGAGACTCTGTCTCACAAAAATAAAATAAAAACCATGCCTTGGCCCAGCAGGCCAGGTGTGGTGGCTCACATCTGTAATCCCAGCACTTTGGGAGGCTAAGCAGGAGGATCACTTGAGCCCAGGAGATGGAGGCTTCAGTGAACTGAACACAGACTGCACTGTACTCCAGCCTAGGGGTCGGAGCAAGACCCTGTCTCCAAAAAAAAAAAAAAAAACTAAACAAAACAAATGCGTAATTGCAAGGCAGTGGAGTCTCCCAGGGCGGGAGATGACAGAGTGACAGGCTGGAAGGGCAGGACGTTCACAGTATTCTCTCTCTGCCCTGCAGCTTCCCCTTCCTCCCTGCCCTTCCTCTACAAGCTGGCCCAGCTCTTCCGCTGGATCCGAAAGGCTGCATCTTCTCACCTCTACCAGCTCTGCATCTGTGACTGAGGGTCCCCTTGCACCACAGCCTCCCTGCTCCTCAAGTCTGCGCCAACAGAAGCAGAGTGACAGAGCGACGCATCCACAGGTGCCCCTGGGGAAGTGGGGCCAGCCTCATCTCGCGGGGTGCACTGTGTCTTGCTGCCTGGGTACCCTCTCCTTTGCACCCCACTTCGACTGGCCATGGTAGATGACATGGAAACGAATAGGGACCAGCAGACACAGCTCCTCCAGAACAGTTCTCCGGACATCCAGAGGCCCCTTGAAAAGGAGGGGTTTGGGGACAGGGACTGTGTCTATGAAACATTCCATCTTCTCGGCGAAGGCAAGGGGTTGGTTCTTCAGGTCAGGATGTTAATGGAGCTGGAAGTTCAGAAAAAGCCTGGTGGAGTGACACTTGGCCTTTTTCTTCTTGACAAACATACCTCTTTAGTGTGCATGGTGGCTCATGCCTGTAATCCCAGCACTTTGGGAGGCGAGACAGGTGGATCACTTGGGGCCAGGAGTTCAAAACCAGCCTGGCCAACATGGTGAAACCCCATCTCTACTAAAAATACAAAAATTAGCCAGGCGTGCTGCACGCCTGTAGTCCCAGCTACTCGGGATGCTGAGGCATGAGAATTGCTTGAGCTAGGGAGGCAAAGGTTGCAGTGAGCTGAGATTGTGCCACTGTACTCTCTCAAAACGAAAAACCATGCCCCTGAGAGTCACCCCACAGGACAGTACCTTAATTAGCTAGAGTGAGATCTGAGAGGGCCTCTTCCTGCCTGTACTGCACTCCCCAGAACTGGTCTAATTCTGTATCAATATGCTGTTCTCATGGTCTTGCTATGCGCTTGAAGCTGCGTAAGGCTTCTCACTGTTCAGGCTGGGGCGTGACTTTCAGAACCACTCGGTTAACTCCTGAAAACCAAGTGAGCCTTACAGCTCTTATCGCTGGGGAAAGTGATCTTGCCTGGTGCATCTTGGTCTTCAGCTCAATTTTCCCGGTTGTCCTGGCCAAGCCTTGCTCTGTTATGCTCTGTGCCTCTGCCCGTCTTTCCCCACCGGCCCCTCCCTCCCCCACTGCAAACTTGTCCATTGGCTATTTCACCAGGTCTTGCCTGTATCCTTGCCTCCTTGGTATACACCATTGCAGGTTCCCTCCCCTTTTTTGTACCTTTGTCCTAGTTATGTTCTGTTTGCATAATGTCCAAATTTTTCTGCTTGTGTGGCCTTGAAAAGTAGGCCAGCCTCAGAGGCTGCTGAGCTGAAAATGGAACTGAGTAATCGGGTGAGCTGGAAGGGATGTGGGGGGTGGGGGCAGGGCAGAGGGGAGACATGGGTTTTGAAGGCAGTGAACAGTAAAACCTTAGGGAGGCGGCATGGCACTGAGGCCTTTGCGTTTGATGAGTGAAATGTTTTAGCATAGTTTTCTCACCAGTCACAAGCATCTTACAAATTCCTGTGCAAGGAATCCTAGTGCACTGAGTGCTGTCAAGATGAAGAAGGGCTTCCCGTAGGGGCCGACCTTTCTGCAGCCAGAGGCCAGGCAGGCTGCCCTGCACCGGGTCCTTGGTTGGTGGTGATGCCAAAAATATAGAAGGTGCTTGCTAGCTTTTCATTGGTACATTTTCAGGGCTTGCAAGTCAACAACTTCTCTTTAGAAAAATGGGTAAAGTAAGCAAACTTCACAGGCCCCTTAGAATTAAATCCCTAGGGCATGGTTCAAGTCTGTAGGAAGCAAATCTATGCTTTTTTATATGGGCTTTTAAGTAGAGCTTAGAACCCTGTGGGGAGAAAGGCAGTCAGGTGAGGTTTGAGATTCCTTCTATAGAATGATTTCTTAAAATGAAAAATCTGGGCCCACTTACTAGTCTAGATAAAATGCTTCAGTGTCTTCCCATGGCTCACAGGATAAAATCCAGATTCTTTATGGAATTGAAGGCCCCTATGTGATGGGTTTGGCTAATGCCTCCCCCTTGATGTGGGGCCCCTGTTTATTATATGCGTGGCCTTCCAGCTGCCCGACCATCACAGCTTTCTGACCATGGCACGCTCCCCTGGGGCCTCTGTGCCTTGGCTCGTGCTGTTTCTGCTGAAGGCCTAGCACCTGCTCTTGGCCTGGTGAGCCCCTCCACCTTCGAGGCTTACTCAAATAATCCTTTCCACCCCTCCCTGTGTGTCCAGGGCCCTGTTTCATATCCCTTTTGCGGTAGTGACCCCATGGCCTTGTAATTGTGAACTTCTTTGGTGCCTCTTCAAAGTTCGGGGGTGCTTGTTACAGTGTGCAAGTCAGTGTCAGATCCATTCTGTGCCACGTGTCCCTGTTGGGAAGTAATTTAACCTTCTCAGCCCTGGTGTCCTCATCTGTAAGTTCTTATAGGATTTTTTAGGTGAGCAAATGAGACTGTGTGTGTGATGCACCCTGCGTAGGAGCTCTTGTGAGTGGTCACTGTCCCGGGAGCAGCAGTGTCCCCAGTGACCATTGGGTGTCTGGGAGGGGGAAGGTGCTCAGATGTCTAAAGGACTGGATTGATGTAACTGACACACCAAGAGGTCTGCGTACTTTGGTGAGTCTGTGAGATTTTGTGTTGTGAAAGCCCTGAATGTAAAGACGCCCTGATGAAGCCCACCTTGTTTTCGCTCGGCCTGAGGTTCCCTGTGTTCCTGTAGGGTTGCAGCTTCTCTGTGTGTGTCTGTCCTGCACTCTGCAATGCTGTCTGGTAACCAGTCCCAGCTGCCTGTCTCATCAGGCAAGGAACTCAGAACCCAAACTGCTCCTGTGACCTTGACCTTTTCCAAGGATGTAGGCTGGTGCTCATGTCCGACCTCAGCTCTGGACTTCATGGGGTCCAAGGTGAAAGGATGGCTTTCCTGTTAGACTCAGACCCGTGCTGTCCAATACAGCAGTCATTCATCAAGTGCGGCTTTTGAGCCCCTGACAGGTGGCTAGTCCAGGTTAAGATGTTCTGCAAAATGTAAATGGTGGATTTCGAAGACTTCGTACTAAAAAGAAGAATGGATTTTTTTATATTGATTGCCTGTTAAAATGATAATATTTTAGATATGCTGTGTTAAGTAAAATATTAAAATTAATTGCATCCGTTTCTGTTTACTTTTTTTGTGGTGCTATTAGAATGCTTAAATTACCTGTGTGGCTTGCATTCCATTTCTGTTGGACAGGGTTGTCGAGCACATACAGCACACATCAGTGAGGCCTGAGGGGATGGGGGGATTTTGCCGGATGTGACATCTGGGAAGATCATCTGTTGCAGCTCCCTTCTCTTTTTTTTTTTTTTTTTTGAGGCAGAGTCTCACTGTCACCAGGCGCCATGCTGGAGTGCAGTGGCACAATCTTGGCTCACTGCAACCTCCGCCTCCTGGGTTCAAGCAGTTCTCCTGCCTCAGCCTCCCGAGTAGCTGGGACTACAGGCGCACGCCACCACACCCAGCTAATTTTTGTATTTTTAGTAGAGACAGGGTTTCACCACGTTGGCCAGGATGGTCTCAATCTCTTGACCTCGTGATCCGCCCGCCTCAGCCTCCCAAAGTGCTGGGATTGATTACAGGCTTGAGCCACCGCGCCCGGCCTCCCTTCTCTTTCATTTGAGGACATTAAAACTTCAAGTCACACAGTCTGAATAAGACTGCTGTCTCCTGGCCCTCAGGTCTGGTATTCCTTTTACTACATCTCGCTTTTCTCACTTACCCTATTCTGCCTCACTTGCCCTAAAGATCCTCACTTTCTGTCACTCCTGGCTGAAGTTCACTGTTAATATACAGATGCATCCAAGTGGGGTGGGTAATCTGCATGTTAACAGTGGATTCATTAACTTTAAATTTAGGTGTGCTAAGGGAAGCAGGAACCAGTAATCCTCTTCTGTGGTCTCATGGGAGGCGGGGAGGGGGTGGAATGGAGAGGAAGCATTAGGCCACTGTTGGCCAGCACAGGGTGGAGGTGGGTGGCAGCAGGACAGTAGTGCCTGGGGGAGGGCAGAGGGTTTGCCTCTAGAAAGGAGCTAGAAGGATAAGGAAGTAGTTTATAGCTTTGTGCAGGTGATTCCCGTTCTTCTGCATGTATGTGCTTACACACGAGTATGTAGACCAGAGACCATTAAAAAATACGGAATTCAGGTGGGTGCTGTGGCTCACGCCTGTAATCCTAGCACTTTGGGAGGCCGAAGTAGGTGGATCATGAGGTCAGGAGATGGAGACCATTCTGGCCAACATGGTGAAACCCCGTCTCTACTAAAAATACGAAAATTAGCTGGATGTGGCAGTGCATGCCTGTAATCCTGGCTACTTGGGAGGCTGAAGCAGGAGAATCGCTTGAACCTGGGAGGCGGAGGTTGCAGTGAGCCGAGGTCGCACCATTGCACTCCAGCCTGGTGGCAGAGCGAGACTCTTGTCTCAAAAAAACAAAACAAAAACCAAAAATATGGAATTCAAAAGTTACAAAAAGGGTATTCATGGAAAAGAAAGTCTTTTTTTTTTTAGTCTTACTATGTTGCCCAGCTGGACTCCTAGGCTCAAGCAATCCTCCCCACTCAGCCTCTGGAGTAGCTGGGCCTACAGGGGTGTGCTGCCACACCCAGCTAATAAAATCTTTTTCTACTCTCACTTTCTATTCCCCAGTTTCCTCCCCAGGGGCAGCCCCTGTCAGTCTATTTATCCCTCCAGGTGGTGTCTGGTAGTAAGCTTTTCTTTCTCATACACAAATAATAGTAGTCACACACACTATACACACTGTGCCACATTTTTTTTTAACTGTCTCGACTGGGTGCTGTGGCTCATGCCTGTAATCTCAGCACTTGGAGAGGCTGAGGTGGGTGGATCACCTGAGGTCAGGAGTTGGAGATCAGCCTGACCAACATGGTGAAACCCAGCCTCTACTAAAAATATACAACAATTAGTTGGGTGTGGTGGTGGGCTCCTGTAATTCCAGCTACTTGGGAGGCTGAGGCAGGAGAATTGCTTGAACCCAGGAGGCGGAGGCTGCAGTGAGCCAAGATCATGCCGCTGCACTCCAATCTGGGCAACAAAGAGCAAAACTTGGGCTCAGAAACAAAACAAAAAATCAAAAGAACCTTCCTCAGTCCCAGCACATGTGGAGCGGCCTCATTCTTTATAGCTATGTGTCATTCCATTGCAGGGTGGGGTCACAGCACAGACCTAGCACCCCTTTCTTTTTTAATATGTGGCAACCCCTCCACTCTTTCCAAAGCCCAGAAGCACAGCAGCCCCAGGTTTAAGGTGAACGGGAGTGGTCAGAGGTCTTTACTGTTACTTTTGGGCAAACGCAAAGCAGGCTGGGAACCACCACTGCCACGGCAGGGAGATCGGAGCAGGCTAGTTCACACTCTGGACAATCAGTTTCTTTCTAAATCTGGAATGGCACTCGGGTGGCCTCTGCCGTCCACTTAAAGCAGCCCAAGGAAATGTCAGAAAGAGAAAATGACATGAACCGCGAGTAGGGCACCTCCCTGTGCTGTCACCCGCTTTCCTCCCTCCCAGCATGGAAAAGCTGTGGGGTTGGTGGACTTTGGCCTCACACCCACAGATGGGGCCTGCGGGAATTCTACCGACTTACTCTGGCCTAGTCCAGCAAGCCGCCCACGGCCTGGCCAAGCTCTGCCTTGCCTCCCTGGCCTAGCACCCTTTGGAACTGAATACATTTAGTGTTAACCAGAAAAATGTCTGGGCCTTTTGCCTCGCTCCCTCTGGAAACCTCAGTGTTTTGGGCTGGTAGGAAGCTACAGGACAGACGGTGGGCACAGTGCCTGCAGCCTGTCGGGCTCCCCCATTGCGTTCCTCCAGCGGTGGTGTAGTGATCCAGACATTATCTGCCAGCCTCTATGCCTCTTGATAAAACAGCAAATATTTTTTCTCATCTTAAAGCAATGAGTGTATATTTTAGAAAATATTAAAAATTGCATGGAAGGAAACACAGGACTTGTGATCCCACCACTCAGAGATAATCACTGTTACTACTGGTTGATTTTCTTTCAGCTTTTTCCCCCTAATTAATTAATTAATTCTTTTTTCCTGCAGCTTCTGCTTCACAGACTGTTTTTTTTTTTTAGACGGAGTTTCGCTCTTGTTACCCAGGCTGGAGTGCAATGGCGCGATCTCGGCTCATCGCAACCTCCGCCTCCTGGGTTCAGGCAATTCTCCTGCCTCAGCCTCCTGAGTAGCCGGGATTACAGGGATGCGCCACCATGCCCAGCTAATTTTTTGTATTTTTAGTAGAGACGGGGTTTCACCATGTTGACCAGGATGGTCTCAATCTCTTGACCTCGTGATCCACCTGCCTCGGCCTCCCAAAGTGCTGGGTTTACAGGCGTGAGCCACTGCGCCCAGCCTCACAGACCTTTTTTTTTTTCAACACCCGGCTTGGCATGGTGGCTCATGCCTGTAATCTCAGAGCTTTAGGAGGCCAGAGTGGGAGGATTGCTTGAGCCTAGGAGTTCAAAGTTACCCTGGACAACATAGTGAGACCCCATTTCCATAAAAAATAAAAATAAATGTAAACACTCAACCCTCTTGGCAGCCCAGGCATTTAGAACCTGTGGGAAATGGCAGTGTACAGCCAGCTGGATGTCGTCACTAGAGAGTGGAGGTGATTAGGAAAGGGCAGGCGGGAAGGGGTCGTGTGCTGGCCTGACAACCGCAGGTAAAGATGGGATTGTGAAGGACATGCCAGGGCCCACTCACCAAGGGCTGGATCCAGATACGTGGGGTTGGGTTTCTGTGACCTACTTCTAATTTTAATACCCAAGCTCATATTTAGCTTACATGTTTCCAGCTCATATTTTTCAACAGCCCCTTTGAAACTTTTGACATGCTCTTGTCACTTTTTTTTTTTTTTGAGACGGAGTTTCGCTCTTGTTACCCAGGCTGGAGTGCAATGGTGCGATCTCGGCTCACCACAACCTCCGCCTCCTGGGTTCGGGCAATTCTCCTGCCTCAGCCTCCTGAGTAGCTGGAATTACAGGCACGTGCCACCATACCCAGCTAATTTTTTGTATTTTTAGTAGAGATGGGGTTTCACCATGTTGACCAGGATGTTCTCAATATCTTGACCTCGTGATCCGCCTGCCTCGGCCTCCCAAAGTGCTGGGATTACAGGCATGAGCCACCGTCTTGTCACTTTTGTACCATCCAAGGTGGGACGAACAGGCATCAGAGACTTGGTGAAGAAACGTAAGCACTTTCATAGAGGTGTGTCAGCCCAGAAAAAAAGCGTCTTTAATGATGTCATCAACATAATTTCTATGGAGAGGTTTCTTAGGTGGACAACCAGTTTCTATGGTCCTTAGAATGTAACCTACAGGTTCTTGCCCTCAGAGAGCTTAAGTTTTGGGAAAAATGCATGTATACTTCTATGTTGAAGGCTTATTTTCCAAATGCAGTGGAGCTCCATCCCTTTGGCTTCTTGCCTCATCTGTCACTGCACTGACTCCCCTTTTCTGCCTCCGTAGCTAGTTTCTCTTTTTTCTTTGCTTTTTTTTTTATTTTTTTAAAGACAAGGTTTCACCATGTTAGCCAGGCTGGTCTTGAACTCCTGACCTCAGGTGATCTGCCTGCCTCGGCCTCCCAAAGTGCTGAGATTACAGGCGTGAGCCACCACGCCCGGACTCTTTGGTTTTCTTTTTTTTTTCTTCTTCTTTTTTTTGAGACAGTCTTGCTCTTGTCGCCCAGGCTGGAGTGCAATGCTGCAATCTTGGCTCACTGCAACCTCCTCCTGGGTTCAAGCCAGTGAGGTAGACATTACCATTTCAGAGATAGCAAAACACGCAGAGGGGCTAAGTAATGTGCCCAGTGCCTGATAGCTATTAGATGGTAGAGCTGGGATTTGAACCTAGGCACACAGGTACCAGGATTTCTGTTCTTATCTCCCCCATAGCACCTGGAATGAGGCCATGCATGTAAGAGGCTACGTAATCCAGATTTGTTTAACGAACTTGGATTTTGGTCTTAGGAATTAGGGGAGAAAGAAATAGAAGCAGCAAAAGTTGGTGAGCAAGAAGACCGGCGCCAGGGCTGATGGGAGGTGCGGTAGGGAGACGGTACTGTGCACTTGGCATCTGTTTAGTAGTATCACTGCCCAACACCCTCCAGAGAAAGAGCAGGAGGTGTTCCTTCTCAGATGTACCCGCGATGACGAAGCCTGGCGGGCGTCCTCCTGGGTAGGTATAAATACAAGCTGGCGGTTTCATCAGATAACTCACACAGACAAGCCACGCTCTGGGTTACCAATGGACTTAGCTGGGTCCCAAAGAATGGGTACTTTCTCTGGAAAGCTGGGGAGCTGGTAAAATTTCCCGGTCACCCCACCAGAGACATCCCAGCTGTTCCCACACCCTCTCTGGGCTCTGACATCCTCTTTCCAGCAGGCACCCCCTGCTCTGGAACGTTCTGGGAATGCTTCCCACTCCCCTTTTAGTACTTGTGTTCTGTCCTGTTCATGGATTTCATGGTCTCCATGGTGACAAGTGCCTGTTTTCGGAGGTGCTAAAGACAATGGCTAAAAGACATGCTCTTTTAATCCTCCCAGGAAACACATGACATTTTGCAAGGCTTTTTTTTTTTCTTTTCTGAAGAACAAGACCTAACCCCAATGGAGTAATTTTGCTCTGTAAATGAGAGGTGACGTGGGATTGTGGTTAGGGTGTGGATCCTGGGCCCATAATGCCCATGTCTGTATCTTTTTTTTTTTTGAGACAGAGTCTCACTTTGTCACCCAGGCTGGAGTGCAGTGGTGTGATCTCGGCTCACTGCAACCTCCACCTCTCAGATTCAAGTGATTCTCTTGCCTCAGCCTCACAAGTAGCTGGAACTACAGGCACACACCACCACGCCTAGCTAATTTTTGTGTTTTTTAGTAGAGACAGGGTTTTATCATGTTGGCCAGGCTGGTCTTAAACTCCTGACCTCAAGTGATCCACCAGCCTCAGCCTCCCAAAGTGCTGGGATTACAGGCGTGAGCTACCGTGCTGGGCCCAAGTTTGTATCTTGACTCACCTGCTTTGACCTTCAAATAATCTTTCCTGTGCCTCAGTTAATGCATAGGTTTGTTGTGAGGATTAAATGGTGCTAATCCATGTAAAACACTGAAAAGGTGCATAGCATGTAGTGGGCAGGTGCTAGTTATTACTGTTGTTGTTAATTAAGTGAGATGGGGAGGGGAGAGTTAGAGAGGCAGAAACCAGCATCTTGCGAACATCACACCACAGAAAAGGCAGCGCTCTGATTCCTGTTCTTAGCCTAGTCTTAGCTCTTGAAGGAAGTGCTAAGCCTTTGTGTATGTTCATTTAAGAACACGTTTAGTTTTCTAAATACACAATACATTCACAGGGTTTTTAAAAAGGCTTGAGGCTGGGCGCGGTGGCTCACGCCTGTAATCCCAGCACTTTGGGAGGCCAAGGTGGGTGGATCACGAGGTCAAGAGATCGAGACCATTGTGGTCAACATGGTGAAACCCTGTCTCTACTAAAAATACAAAAAATTAGCTGGGCATGGTGACGTGTGCCTGTAATCCCAGCTACTCAGGAGGCTGAGGCAGGAGAATTGCCTGAACCCAGGAGGCGGAGGTTGTGGTGAGCCGAGATTGCACCATTGCACTCCAGCCTGGGTAACAAGAGCGAAACTCCGTCTCAAAAAATAAAAAATAAAAAGGCTTGAAAAAGTCTAGTGTGTAAGCCTTCTGTGTTAGTCCATTTTCACACTGCTATAGAGAAGTACCTGAGACTGGGTAATTGTTGAAGAAAAGAGATTTAACTGACTCATATCTCTGCATGGCTGTGAGGCCTCAGGAAACTAGCAATCACAGCAGAAGGCAGAGGGGAAGCAAGGTACATCTTACATGGTGGCAGGAGAGAGAGTGAGGGGGATGCCACACCTTAAAACCATCAGATCTGTGAGAACTGACTCACTATCACGAGAACAACATGGTAGAGACTGTCCCAGTGGTCCAATCGCCTCCCGCCAGGCCCCTCCTCCGACATGTGGGGATGATGATTTGAGATGAGATTTGGGTGGGGACACAGAGCCCAGCTGTATCAGCTCCCATCCTTCCATTTAGCAAGTTCACCCACCCCAGTGGCAGCCACGGCCATAAGCTTTACATTTATTCTTCCAGAGTTGTTTTGTACCAGTATGGATATAGATCCTATGGGTTTCTTCTTTTTTTTTATAAAAAAAATTTATATTATTATGTACTCTGGTTTATTCCTTGCTTTTTTTTTCCTTTTTCTTATAAAAAATATAGAGATGGGGATCTTACTACACTGACCAGGCTGGTCTCGAACTTGCTTCAAGTGATCCTCCTATCTTGATCTCCCAAAGTGCTGGGATTATAGGCATGAGCCACTGCACCCAGAAGATTTTTTTATTTTTCAAAGAAGTGGCATGATTTTTATAATAAAGGACAATATGTAATTATAATATAGTCTTCTAGAAGCCAGGTGTGGTGGCCCACGCCTAGTAATCCCAGCACTTTGGGTGGTCAAGGCAGGCAGATCCTGAGGCCGGGAGTTTGAGATTAGCCTGACCAACATGGTGAAACCCTGTCTTTATTAAAAAAATATAAAAATTAGCTGGGTGTGGTGGCGTACACTTGTAATCCCAGCTACTTGGGAGGCTGAGGCACAAGAATGGCTCGAACCCAGGAGACAGAGGTTGCAGTGATCCGAGATCACTCCACTGCCCTCCAGTCTGGGTGACAGAGCGAGACTCTCTCAAAAAAAAAAAAAAAAATATATATATATATATATAAATATATATATATATATATAAATATATATATATATATATAAATATATAGCGTTCTATATATAGGATTGGACTGGTTTTGGTTCTGGCTGTGTTACTAATTTGCCCTCTAACTTTGCATAAATGATTTTGTCTCCAGGATGGGGACAAAAATTACCTTCCTCTGCTAGGCGCGGTGGCTCACGCCTGTAATCCCAGCACTTGGGAGGCCGAGACAGGCCGATCACCTGGGGTCAGGAGCTCGAGACCAGCCTGGCTGACATGATGAAACCCCATCTCTACTAAAAATATAAAAATTAGCTAGGCATGGTGGTCCATGCCTGTAATCCTAGCTACTCAGGAGGCTGAGGCAGGAGAATCTCTGGAACCCCAGAGGCAGAGGTTGCAGTGAACCCAGATCACGCCACTGCACTCCAGTCTGGGCGACAAAGTGCAACTCTGTCTCAAAAAATAAATAAATAAAAAATTACCTCCCTCATTTTCTTTAAAATATTGTGTAAAATGAGTCAATATCTATAAGAAAAACTTTGGAAAGTATTGACTGGGTGCGGTGGCTCACGCCTATAATCCCAGCACTTTGGGAGGCCAAGGCGGGTGGATCACGAGGTCAAGAGATTGAGACCATCCTGGTCAACAAGGTGAAACCCCGTCTCTACTAAAAATACAAAAATTAGCTGGGCATGGTGGTGCGCGCCTGTAGTCCCAGCTACTCGGGAGGCTGAGGCAGGAGAATTGCCTGAACCCAGGAGGTGGAGGTTGCGGTGAGCCAAGATCGCGCCATTGCACTCCAGCCTGGGTAACAAGAGTGAAACTCCATCTCAAAAAAAAAAAAAAAAAAGAAAAACTTTGGAAAGTATTAAGTGATACACATGTTTATGTATGTATGTCTACATATGTATATGTGTGTATGTAAGCATGTATAGTATATATACACATATATGCACTGGAGTAATGAAAATGTTACATAGTATTAAATATTCTAAAATAGATTAAAACTATTTAAAATAGATGCATGAAATAGAAAGGCTAAACAGATATTGATGTTTGCATATAGGCACATTTAGTTGGATTAAGTTAGATTTAAATGATCTGATAGAGAATTGTGCATACAAGTACATAGGCAACTGCAAATCAGCCCTTTCTCTGGGCTGTCTAAAATAATCAGGCACTAGACCAAAAAGTAACATGTTCTCTGCCTCACCCTTTAGTGACGATTTGTAGGAAGAGGAGGGTGGGGGCTGGTGGGTGGAAAGGTTTGTGAGGGGATGTTCTATGTGACTGAAGGCAAAGGCTGGCGATTCGTGGACTAGAAGATGTGAATCTACTCTGAAAGACAGGCGAGCGTCCCGTGCAGGGAAACAGGTGCAGAAGGGTGGGATTTTGGTGGGTACTTGAATTTAAAAAATGGCTGGGCGCGGTGGCTCACGCCTATAATTCCAGCACTTTGGGAGGCCGAGGAGGGTGGATCACGAGGTCAAGAGATTGAGACCATCCTGGTCAACATGGTGAAACCCCGTCTCTACTAAAAATACAAAAATTAGCTGGGCATGGTGGCGCATGCCTGTAATCCCCGCTACTCAGGAGGCTGAGGCAGGAGAATTGCTTGAACCCAGGAGGCAGAGGTTGCGGTGAGCCGAGATCACGCCACTGCACTGCAGCCTGGGTAACAAGAGCAAAACTCCATCTCAAAAAAAGAAAGAAAAGAAAAAAATGAATTTGTGATGTAATATTGCTTGGGTCAAAAACCAAAAAATCAAATTGACCAGGGTGAGAAATAGCCTAGGTCCTAGCATGGCTCTGCTGACACATGGAATGCCTGGACTGTCTTTTCAGGTTCATGCAACAGTCCATCCTACTTATTATAGAATACATGAAATGCTTTCTATTCATTCAAGCCACCTTATTAAAAACACCCCGGGAAAATAAAAGTCTATATCTTCCCTTCAATATGCATACATATATGTGTATTATAAGCATATATCTACCACCTTGAGTTTGCCATTCTTTTTCATTTAATATTATTACCTATTCGGCTTCCAACATGATCACTTCCTTACTATATGGATTTGTTTCCTAGGACTGCGGTAACAAATTGCCACAAATGTATGGCTTAAAACAACAGAAATTTACCTGTAAGGTGTAAGCCACCGCGCCCAGCCATTTTTTTTTTCCTCTAACGACTCCAAGACCACTGTCTTAGTCTGCTTACGAATCCCATCACAAAATCCCACAGACTGAGTGGTTTAAACAGCAGAAATTAATTTCTCACAATTCTGGAGGCTGGAAGTCCAACATCGAGCTGTCGGCAAAGTTGGTTTCTCCTGACGCCTTTCTCCTCGGTGTGCAGATGGCCGCCTCCTTGCTGTGTCCTCACGTTGCCTTTTCTCTGTGTCTGCACCCTTCTCCTGTCTCTTCCTCTTCAACACCAGTCTTTCTGGATGAGGGCCATATCCTTAGGACCTCATTTAATCATAATCTCCTCCTTACGGACCTAACTCTGACTGTAGTCACTTTGGGACTAGGCTTTAACACATGAATTTTGGGGGAACACAGTTCAGTCCATATAGCCAACTTTTTTTTTTTTTAATCTCCCTGGAATCCAAAGAGGCTACATTTAGCATTTATGGTATAGTCATGGCTTCCTCCAGCTCAAACTTCATAAAGGGGGAAGATGAGACAGTTCAAGAGCCTCGGCATAGTGAAAGGCAATGCAGGGCTACCGTCATTACTAATATCACCATCATCATCATCATCTTTATTCTGAGACCTTAAGAACCTGTTCATGATTTATATGTTGGTTCACAAAGAGAACTCAAAAAGTGGATTTATTCAGCTATGTTTATTGAGCTCATCTGATGCACTCAACTAGCTATTTTTGGTGGGGAGGGTACTAAGGTGAATAACGCAACCTCTTCCTTTAAGGTGTTGCTGTTTTGTAGAGCGTTTAGACAGACAGACACACACACACACACACACACACACCCTCCTATAATCGAAACTAGAAAGTGATAAATACTATGGAAGAAGTAATAGAATATGCTATGGGAGAGTTTAAAAGAGAAATACATGCCGGGCGCGGTGGCTTACGCCTGTTAATCCCAGCACTTTGGGAGGCCGAGGCGGGTGGATCACGAGGTCAAGAGATCGAGACCATCCTGGTCAACATGGTGAAAACCCGTCTCTACTAAAAATACAAAAAATTAGCTGGGCATGGTGGTGCGTGCCTGTAATCCCAGCTACTCAGGAGGCTGAGGCAGGAGAATTGCCTGAACCCAGGAGGCGGAGGTTGCGATGAGCCGAGATCGCACCATTGCACTCCAGCCTGGGTAACAAGAGCGAAACTCCGTCTCAAAAAAAAAAAAAGAAAGTAGGAAGGGATCAAGGGGGGAGATTTGAAATTGCCAGTGGAGGTGGGAGGTACCCGGAGAGACGGTAAAAACGGGAGCAGGCTTAAGCACCCGCCTGTACCAGGAGCTCTGTGTGTGCCACCTCGTTTCCGTCCCCAACAGCCAGGCGGGCCTTGGCGGCAGGAGGCACTGGCGTTGGGAGCAGGGGTCCTGCAGCTTGCCAAGCGCACACGGCCCTAGGGCGCCCGGCTGAGACTGCAGTTGCGCACCTCGGGCCCCTGCAGCCCGCTGCGGTCACCTACACCCCAGTCAGGAGCCTTTCCAGCGGTCGGGAGGAGAACGGAAGTTTGGGGAGACCCGCGCGGTTCGCCTGGTCGCATTTTGCATTTCCTTCCCCGGCAGCTGGGGTCACGAAGGCTGCTCTCGCTGGCTGTGTTGGAACGTGGACACGTGCGCTTTGGTAATAGGGCCACCTCCCCCGCGGGCCCGGTCCCCACCGCGAGCGCCGCCGGCTGCGGAGGCGGGACTGAGGACCCGGAGATTTGAGCCGCGGGTGGGCGGGGAGGGGCCTTTGTGACCTGCCCGCCCCTCTCCGGCACTGTGATGCCAGGGGGCAGCTGCGGGCCCTGCGCGCCAGTCCCCAGCGCCCCCCCCCCCGGTGTGTCACAGCGGCGGAGGCGGCTGTATCTGGAGCAGTCAGGGCGGGCAGGCCCAGCTGGGAGGCGCGCGGGCGAGGACAGCGGCGGCGATGGTGAGGCTTCCCGGGGCCGGCGGGCGGCGGGCGCGCGGCAGGGGCAGGACGGAGAGAAGAGTCTACGCCGGGGCGCAAGGATCCGTCCACCTGGAGCCGCAGAGCTCAAGGCCTCCTGCGGGTGGCGGTTCAGGGTCCAGGAGTCCGCACCCTCGGGCGGGAACACCTGGTGCCCTTTATCTTATGGGGAAATAGAGACCAGGGGCCAGTCGCTCCTTAAAGGGACCTAGGGGGCTTTGCGCGCAGAAAAGGAGGAAGGAAGCCCTGGGGAGCCCGACGGAGAAGCGGGCGAGATTGTGGGGCCCCCAGATGGGCAGCCTGTGGACACAGTGGAGAGAAGGGGGAATCCGGGGATTCTGGATGGGTGGTCTGGGCCGGGGCGGCTGGGGGAGCAGATGCAGTCACATCTCCAAACCCAGCCTAACGTGACAGGGCCTGGAATGTGACGCGGGACTTAGGGCGCCACGGTCCCCCCCACGCGTGGAGGTCGTCAGCGCACCCCCTGGCCAGCGGCTTGGGTTTGCTGCGCGTACAGCCCCAGCGCAGCGGGGTTCTCGGCGCACTCAGCTCCCAAGTCTTTCCAGCGGTCAGAGTCGAAGGACTTTGGTACTCAGAAGTCTCCGCTTCCGAAGGCCAGGGGACCTCCGACCTGTTTCCTACCCTGCCTTAGGGGCTCACGCTGCTCCCTTCCCGCCCCGCCCCCCACTTTCTCCATTTGCGGACGCGGATCTTACCCAGGGGCGGCTCCAAACATGCAGTTGCTCTCTCTAGGGTCAGCCTCTGCCCCCCCAGTGCCCCTGGTGGCTAACATTTGCCCCCAATCCACTTTCCCAAAGCTCTGAATCCCTGGAATCCCTCTCGGTTCCTGATCTTTCAGCAGTAGAGAGATGGGCTGGAAAGCTTGTGGGTAGAGGGAGGGCAGAATAAGGTCATGGTCAAGGTCAGGTTCTCTGGGCAGGCTTGCTCCAGGTGTCAGTGACCCAGAAAGCAGGCCAGAACCCCCTCCGCCCCGCCCTGCTACGTTTGGACAGTGCCCAGGGCCTCCTGGCTCCGCCTGAGCTCTGCTCTACCAGCTTCAGTTTTGTCCAGCACCCTCCCTCCTCCTAACAGGCTCCCAGATACTCTTGGGAGCTGAAAGAACATGGGAACATTAGGGAGGGTGGCCACAGGAACCCATTTCTGCCTGAGGCCCCTGGTATGGGGGGCATACAAGGGTTCCACAGCTGGAAGTTCAGAATTTTGACTCCTGGCTCTGCAGCTAGCTGTGTGACTTTAAGAAGGTCACTTAACCTCTCTGGATGGGTTTGTTTCACCTGCAAAATGAAGACGGTTATTATTCAGATTGCTAAGACTCCACATAGACTTTATTATTTTATTATTTTTAAACTTTTTATGGTAGAGAATTTCAAATATATGCAAATGGAGAGCAAATGGTATAATGAGCCATTATATACGTCATCTAACTTCAATAATTATCAACTTCTGACCTATCTTCACTTCATTTATTCCCTCCCTCCATAATTTTGAAGCAAATGCTAGGCTGCATAGTCTAGGATTGGCATTTAGTATTTATAATATCTAGCAGGTAGCTAGTGTTGTAGGATTTTCCCAGAGATTCCCGTGCACGCTTTGGATCTGAATGCCATTGTGGCTCGGAGTGGAGCCCAGAGGATGGGGGCGTCAAGGATCTTAACCCAGCCCTGTGCACAAGCTTCAGTGTGTGACCCATAGCGAGTTTCTGACAATGCCTGGTAAATCAACAATTCCAACGACAAAACCTGATTTTGAATGTGCTTAAGGGTTTGGGTGTTTAGCTGAAAACCTATGGTAAATATTTTGAAAAGGGAATACTGTTCATTTATTTTGAAACATTGGATTTTGTATTGTCGGTTCTTTTTTTTTTTTTTTTTGAGACGGAGTTTCGCTCTTGTTACCCAGGCTGGAGTGCAATGGCGAGATCTCGGCTCACCACAACCTCCGCCTCCTGGGTTCAGGCAATTCTCCTGCCTCAGCCTCCTGAGTAGCTGGGATTACAGGCACGCGCCACCGTGCCCAGCTAATTGTTTGTATTTTTAGTAGAGACGGGGTTTCACCATGTTGACCAGGATGGTCTCGATCTCTTGACCTTGTGATCCACCCGCCTCAGCCTCCCAAAGTGCTGGGATTACAGGCGTGAGCCACCGCGCCCAGGCCGTATAGTAGGTTCTATCTAGAACATTTAACTTGTGTGCATTGCACTGTCCTGATGACGTTTTTTTTTTGTTGAGCATGTTATACTCACAGAAACTTTTACAGTATCATTTGACTCATTTGTAAAAGGCTAAAATGACACATCTATAAACCTAGAACCCTAGAATCCCATCCCGGCAAAAACAACTTTATTTCCTTCAAGGATTCAGTTTCAGGCTGCTGTCCTGTCCCCTCCGCTTCCCTCCCTGGAGGGGGCTTGGGGGAGGTGACCTTGGTGTTAAGGAAAATTAGATTTGTCATTTCTGTAGGTTCCGGGTAAGAAAAGTGTAACTAATCCTTACATATATTTTTAAATCTATTTATCTAGCTACTAGGCAGATGAGCATTTTTTCTCTGTGAACTTCCCCCCAACCCCTTCTCCCCAGCTACCCACTACCCTGTAGCACCAGTACCCTTCAGCATTTCTGTGCTGGAGCCTAAAGTTACTCAGCTGGTAAGAAGCTGCGTAGGGGCTGGAGTTGACATCCGCTGGGCACCAGAGCCTCCGTCCTGAGCTGCCGGCCCATGGCTGCTCCCAGAGAGGACCATTCCCATCCGCTCCCAGGGTTCTTCTAGAACGCAGCTCTCTGGGAACTGAGACCATGACACCTTTTTTGGGAAGCGGCATGGAGAATCTTGGCCGGGTGCCCTAGGCCAAGTCCATGCCAATGATAGCAGGGCACAGAGAAAGTTTCTGTGGTCTATGGGGAGGTGGGAGCATCTGCAACATGGCTTCCTTAGCTCCATTCTGCTGGGACTAGAGAGCATGAAGGAGCCAGTCTCCCTGCAAAAATGGGCAGTTAGAGGGGAGGGAGAATGTTCGGGGGCCAGATGGTCTTCTGCAGTCACCCCATGTAGGCATGCGTGGCTGGGCTCTGTGGAGCTGATAGTGCATTCTGACCTCAGAGCACCATGTGGGCTCCCAGGGGCTGCAGGTCACTGCTGCCTCCTCCTCCCCTCCTATCAGGAAGGGCAGCTTTCTGCAGAGGCACTGGGCGCATGCCTCTGAATGAGGGGCCTTGGCTCCCAGGGCAGCAGCTAGGGCAGAGCTGTGGGGTTGGTGAGTTTAGTGGGAGCCCACAGCCTCAGGCCAGGCCCGTGCAGAGCTGGGGGTGGGCCGGGGAGGGGTTGATGCCATTGTTGAATGTCCTTTCTGTGACCTTCAAAGGGAGATGACAAGTTAAAAATGATTTTGGAGGGGAAGTAGCTGGTGGATAGAGGGTAGTGACGGGGGTGGGTGGGAGGATGTGGCGCTCTCTGTGGGAGGGAGCAGACCAAATGCTCCTTTCCCTCGGGCCCGCAAGGCACAGACGGCACTCTCTGTGGCCTTTGTGGTTGGCATTTCCCTGTCAGTGTCTTCCTGTTAGGATTTCTCTCAGATAATAAGCTGTAGAAGAGAGCAGGAGAGGGGGCAGGCACTGTGTAGCGGATTGAAACTCCCAAATGTCTCCCGCACCTGCCCCAGGGCCTCGGATGCTGGGAGTCTGCTTAGCTGATGGCCTCATGCCCTGAGCTGGCCTCCTGTGAGCCCTGTTGCTGCCCTAACTGCGGTGCCTGTCACCTGAGCCCCTCTTGAGAGCCACCTTCACTCACTAAAGTGAATTTAGGCCGACTCTGCTTTTGCCGTGTCTGGCTCGCTGTCGATTCTTTGTTCTGAGTGATTGATTTCAGATATGCTGTGTGGTCAAAGAGTTCTGAGCAGAGAGAGCCCAGCAGCCCTTAGGGGTCACATCTGTCCTACTGTAATCACCCCTCTGTGACACTGTGGGCCTGCTTTTCACTTGCCATCCCTGGCCTAGGTCCTAAAATATGTGTGACCACTTTATCCCAGGCTGACAACTAGAGATGACTCGGTGCCATCACATGCTTCCTGAGAGCAGCTGGGGCACGAGAGCACAGGTGGTCAGGGAGCGTGGGTGGCCCCCGGCTTTTACAGGGCACACGCTGTGGCCCACGTCGGCCCCTCTCCCAGATGATATTCCACTTTTACTGCCTTGGGATATTGGAAGTGGTATCACAAGACAGCCTTTTTCAGCCTTCCAAGTCTCCTGCTGCAGATGGTGATTAGCTCATCTTAGTTCTCTGAGAACAAAGCGAAAGGAAACGACCGCTATTAAAATAGAATATAAGACTGATGTAAAAAAGGGTTTCTTGCAGCAAAATTATAAAAGGGCTGCAAAGTTCTAGAATTTCTTTTATTCGTGCTCTGCAAAACACAGGCTTTCCTCCCCAGGGGGAGTGGTCACGGGTGGCCCAGATGTCTCATTGGCCCTGCCCTTCCTGGGCCTGCGCTCCAGACAAACTGGGCAGTGTGTGGGAACTGCCCTGTTTTCCTGCCTCTTGTTCACACTGCTCCTGCATCCACCTGAACGGCCCCATATCATCTTGGCTGTCTGTCTTCTTCAGGGTCCCTATGAATATTCCTCCTTTAGGAAACCAAGCTAGACGGCGTCTTGTTCCCCTTGGAACTCCCCCTGCACTTGACACGTACACTTCTTAGGCACTGGCCACTGTGCTTGTTGGGTGGACTGCAGCCCCTCAGGGAAGGTTTTCATTCCAGTCCTCCCTATGTTAACTGAACACCTGCTACATTCAAGCACTGGGCTTGGTACTGGGGATCCCATGAGTGAAACAAAGTTTCCTTGCCCTCACAGAGCTTACGTTCTCTACTAGAAAGGTCAGAAAATGAACAGGCAGCTATAATAGGGTGTGATGATTGCAATGACAGGGATGAAGGGGACAGGGAAGCACGTGGCAGGGCCCTATGTTGGCTTGGGATTTTGCAGACTTCCCATAGGAAGTGACATTTGACTGGAGACCTGAAGGATGAGTGAGTTAGCCCAGTGACTCACAATGCTTTCTCACAGACAATAACACAAAAAGATTTGCTGTAGAAATGAGGAGATGTCTTTCGTAGTTAACTCAGCACTAGGTCTGTGTGAGAAGTGGAATGCTTTTCATGAGGAAGGGACCTCCTCGGTCTCTCCACCTCCCTCCTCTTCACCTCCCTCTGCAGAAGAAGTTGGGTGAGAGAGGCTTCTGCAGCAAACAGGGGACCCTGTCCCCTCACAGGGGCCAAGGGGAGCAGAACTTGTCTGAGCTCTACAAGCTCAGATTCAAAATAGAACTGAGAGAGACAAGCAGTGTGAGTGAGAAGGCGTGCGCTCTGATTGGCTAGACAGGGGAATCTGAGTGTGAGTGAGAAGGCGTGCGCTCTGATTGGCTAGACAGGGGAATCTGAGTGTGAGTGAGAAGGCGTGCGCTCTGATTGGCTAGACAGGGGAATCTGAGTGTGAGTGAGAAGGCGTGCGCTCTGATTGGCTAGACAGGGGAATCTGAGTGTGAGTGAGAAGGCGTGCGCTCTGATTGGCTAGACAGGGGAATCTGAGTGTGAGTGAGAAGGCGTGCGCTCTGATTGGCTAGACGGGGAATCTGAGTGTGAGTGAGAAGGCGTGCGCTCTGATTGGCTAGACAGGGGAATCTGAGTGTGAGTGAGAAGGCGTGTGCTCTGATTGGCTAGACAGGGGAATCTGAGTGTGAGTGAGAAGGCGTGCGCTCTGATTGGCTAGACAGGGGAATCTGAGTGTGAGTGAGAGGGCGTGCGCTCTGATTGGCTAGACAGGGGAATCTGAGTGTGAGTGAGAAGGCGTGTGCTCTGATTGGCTAGACAGGGGAATCTGAAATATGAGTTTGGACCGGGCACGTGACTTAAATACCCTCTGCTGGGTCAGCTTCCCCCTCGCCCCCCAACCCCAGCTGCACACACAGGCCCTGAGAAGCAGTCTCCTGGTTCTGTCAGAGAAGAATGACCCATTTTCAAAGAGGCCACCCCATGAGCCATTCTCTATTTCGCTCTGCATGAGACAATTTTCCTGTCTGGAGTTCTGCTATCTGAACTTGGTCTTGGATTGGCGTAGATGTGGGCGCATCCCGGGGTCCTGGAAGTTCAGAGCTACAAGGAGGCCGGAGACTGTGTGGTCAAAAGAAAAGAAGTCAGTCCCGGTCAGAAGCCCTGGATTCGGGTCCAGGCTCTTTTGCTGCTGCAGAGCTGTGACATCTTGAGTTTGTCACTTTTCCTCTCTGAGCTCAGCTGTTTCATCTGTAAAGTAACGGAGAGGGAATCGTATTAGGTGGTCCATGAGGCTGCCCCCCCTCTGGTATCCTTAATGTTCTGAGCCAATATAGCATCCCTGGTTATGATAGACGGATGCCCTTTCTTGGATGTGAGGATGCCTCCCACGGTTATCAGCGCTGTCTCTGCTCTGTGCCTGCTCTGTGGAACTTCCAGGCCCAAGGCTGGGGAGCGTGATGAGGCAACATGGCTGCAGGAGCCGGGAGCTCGATGCAGGAGCTGTGGTTTGCTCCTCATTCCTGCCAGGCCTGCAGAGTGCTGGGCCCAGACCTCACAGCACCATGAAGCCTCATGCAACTTTGTTTTTTTTTTTTTTTTTTGGAGACGGAGTCTTGCTCTGTGGCCAGGCTGGAGTGCAGTGGCACAATCTCGGCTCACTGCAACCTCCGCCTCCTGGGTTCAAGCGATTCCCCTGCCTCAGCCTCCCGAGTAGCTGGGAATACAGGCACCTACCATGCCCAGCTAGTTTTTGTATTTTTTGTAGAGACAGGGTTTCACCACGTTGGCCAAGATGGTCTCGATCTCCTGACCTTGTGATCCACCCGCCCCGGCCTCCCAAAGTGCTGGATTACAGGCGTGAGCCACAGCGCCCAGCCACCTCATGCAACTTTGAATTTCACTTGTGATTTATTCGTGGAACTTCAAAGCCCTAACACAGTAGGTGCATAGTCAATATTATCTGCGTAGCAACTTCGTGCAATGGGCCAGGATAAGGGGATTCTGGAGAGTGCAGGCCCAGTCCCTGCTCCTGCTCTTTCTCTGTCTCTTTTATTATCATGATTTTTGCTTTTTTTTTTTTTTTTTTTTGAGATGGAATTTCGCTCTTGTTACCCAGGCTGGAGTGCAATGGCGCAATCTCAGCTCACCGCAACCTCCGCCTCCTGGGTTCAGGCAATTCTCCTGCCTCAGCCTCCTGAGTAGCTGGGATTACAGGCACGCGCCACCATGCCCAGCTAATTTTTTGTATTTTTAGTAGAGACGGGATTTCACCATGTTGACCAGGATGGTCTTGATCTCTTGACCTTGTGATCCACCCGCCTTGGCCTCCCAAAGTGCTGGGATTACAGGCATGAGCCACCGCGCCTGGCGATTTTTGCTTTTTACTATGAAAAGTTTCAAACCTTCAGAAAAGTAGACTAATATGCCACCCATATATCTCATATCTAGATTTAAGATGAATGCCTTTTTCATCTGTTATCTGCTGTGTTTGGGAAGGATTTTCAAGTACATACATCATGACATTTGACCCCTAAATGCTTCAGATGCAACTCTAGAAAATAAGGATGTTTTCATACTCAACCACATATGCTGAACAAAACAAATGAGTTTATTTGTCCCCCAAATATTTTGATTTGTTCAAGCCAGAATTCAGAGTTCCCATGATGCATGTGGTGGTGCTGCTGCTAAGTCTCCTTTGATATGGAACAGCCCCTCCAAGCACCTCATTTCTCATGAGTTGAAAAGCCTGGACCAGATGCCCTGCAGAATGTCGCACCTTCTGGGCTGATTTGTTTTCTCTGATGTCACTGAACTTAACCCTCTGATCCCTGTGTTTCCTGCGATATGGAAGCTGAATCTCCAGGGCTCAGTGATGAAGGCTGAGTTTTTTTGAGAAGCAGTCCTCACAGGTGGTCTGTGCATCACATTGCGTCCCATCAGGAAGTCCTCAATGTCCGTGGCCCACAGTTAGTGATGCTGAGATTGATCGCAGCCTTAGGCTGGCGACCCTGGCAGTTTCTCCCGCCTTGTGGCTGAAACAGTGATTCTTTGGCTCTTGGTGAAGATCCAGTTCCCTATCAGTCTTTCACCGAGTGGTGTAATTTACCTATTACATCTTCTAATCAATCACAGAATTAGACTATGTAATAGGGCAATATTTCATAATCTATTACTCGGTCCACATTGTTTATCGAACATTCTTCTATTAAAGAAAAAGAGCTGTCCCTAATTAACAGGGCTGCCTGGATAGGGACAAATGAGTCTTTCTCTAGGGGCTTTCTTTGAGGACCTGTGGGTTTTCCCTGTGTGTCCTGCTTCACTCCAGTGCTGCCATCCCTCCTCGTGAGGCTCAGGTCGTCTCATTTTAGGTGACGGGAGCCTCTGCAGGTGCTCGAGCAGCGCGTCAGTTAGCCTCTGTGCCTCCAGGCACTGTGCGATGTTCCAGCCTCAGCTGGCACATTCCCCACCCCAGACCTGGATGCGTCCACCTCCACAAGGAGCCTGGTTCCTGTTAGCGGGGAAGGGTATTGTGAGACCTGCCTTCTCTCTTGATTGGTGTAGCTGCTTTTCACTTTTGGGAGCACCTTTGAATCTGTCAGTCATTTCTGAGTCTATTGTATGCCTCCAATTATTCTTAAGAGCTAGTTCAGTAGGGAAAATAGCTCTTTCTAAGGTGTGTGTGTGTGTGTATGTGTGGATGTGCATGTGTGTGCACAACGGGGGCAGGGGAGAGAGAAAAAAACATTTTGTAAAGACTGGCATATTTATTAGCGTGCGATTAAAGAGGGCATTAAGAGAGGCTGAAAACGTTGTCACCATGCCAGTGGTTTTCTGGTCCCCCAATCCTTGACTCTTCCTCCCATGATCTTTGATTTTCCTAAAATATTCCTGCATCCTCTCTGGAAAGCCCCAGAATGTTCCAGAAGTGAGAGCAGGCTGGGGACTGGGCAGCACCCTAGGCAGGACTAGAGGGTGGCCGATGATCTGCGGTGGTGAGGGGCAACAGGCCCAGAAGGCTGAAAGTTAGGAACACAGAGGATACTGTCCCCTCAGCCTCCACACCTCCCTGGGATGTCACAGCCACGTGCTGAATGTGATGCCGTGGTCTGGGTGGGTAACTCTGGTTGTGGGTGTTTCCTGGATGCAGACTCTGCTTTCCTTAGGCTTGAACTGAGCCCTCAGCTGGAGGCAGAGAATAGACCCCACAGTAAAGGAGAGAAAACCCTGAGAGCTCTTTCTCTGTGTGCTGCTTCCTGGTGGAGAAAATGCTAATGGCAAGACAGCATCAAAAATTGCGGCTTACACTTCCCAGCTGAGGAGAGGTTCGGTGACTCAGCCCAGGCCACACGGCACAGCGAGTAAACCGAGGAGGCAAGATGTGATCCTGGGGCGTGGGCAGCTCTGAGGGTGAAGCCTCTCCCAGGCCAGCGGGCTCCTGGAGCTCCAGCCGGGTTGCCCACACTGGCTGCTGTGCATCCCTGTGCTCTCCCTCCCCCAGGGCGGGGACCAGGTGTCCTTCAGCTCCAGCATGGAGACCGGACTAGAGTGGGGCACAGTTGTAAAACTGAGCTAGGGGACAATGGTCCTGATGCTCTGAGCCCTCGAGATGCTCTGAGAGCTTTCCATGCCCAGACGGTCTTCCACGTCCCCAGGAGCCCCACACTTTGACGTGGACCCTACTGGCTTCCATTCCCAGCTATGCCCTCTGGAGGCTCTGCTCCTGGCTTGAGTTACCCGGAGCTGGAAAATGCCAGGGCAGGTCATGGCTAAAAATAGAAACTTGCAGACCTGGCAAATGCTTCCCGCTGGGCTCAGGCGGCTGCCCCAGGCACAGTGCCACCTTGCATGGGCCACTGCTTCCCCACGGCAGGGTGTGGGTGGGGGGATGAGCCTATCATCCCTACACACACACACACACACACACACGTACACACGTACACACATACACAACACACATACACAACACACATACACACATGCAAACACAAACACGCATACACACGTACACACATACACATACACACATACATATACACACATACATGCATACACAAACACACACATACACACATACACACACATACACATATACACACATACACATAGACATGTACACACATACACGTACACATACACACACATACACACATACACACAAACACACACATACACATGCATACATATACACACATATACACACAACACACACATACACACATACACACATGCATACACACATACACACACATACACACATACACATACACACACATACACAACACGCACATATATACACACATGCATACACAAACACACATACACACGTACACACATACACATGCACACATACACACATATACACACACATACACACACATATACACACACACTCCCCACCTCCCTTTCCTTTAATAGTTTCGACTTTTATTTTAAATTCAGGGAGTACATATGCAGATTTGTTACATGGGTCTATATTGTGATGCCGAGGTTTGGGGTACGACTGATCCTGTCCCCAGGTAGCGAGCAGTACCCAGTAGTCAGTTTTCCAATCCTTGCCCCGGCTTCCCTCCTGCTCTAGCAGTCCCCAGTGTTTACTGTTGCCATTTGTATGTTCACGAGTACCTCATGTTTAGCTCCCACTTCCTAAGAATATGTGGCATCTGGTTTTCTATTCCTGCATTAATTTGCTTAGGATAATGGCCTCCAGCTGCATCCATATTGCTACAAAGGACATGATTTCATTGTTTTTGGGGGCTGCGTAGTATGCGCACCATGGTATATACACCACATTTTCTTTATCCAGTCCACCATGGATGGTACCAAGGTTGATTCCATGTCTTTGCTATTGTGAATAGTGCTTTGAATGAACGTGCGAGTGCATCAGTCTTTGTGGTAGGATGATTTTATTTTGGATATATACCCAGTAACAAGATTGCTGAGTCAAATGGTAGATCGGTTTTAAGTCCTTTGAGACATCTCCAAACTGCTTTCCACAGTGGCTAACCCAATTTCCATTCCCACCAGCGCGCTCCCCGTCTTAAACTGTTAGCACAAATACCAGTCAGGCAATTGTGGCTTCACATCAGAGTCAGGCAGAGCTAAGGGCGCTCCAGTTCAGCTTTACTTAACGTCTGGCCTGGCATAGGCAAGGGGCAGGCATGGGGCCGCCAAGATTTTCCAACTGTTCAGCGTGCAGGAAGGGCCTAATTTATACCCGTCCAATCCTCTCTTGGGATAATCAATAATCCTTTTTCTACATTGGTAACCATGACACTACTGACGGCCATGGAATAGAATGTCAGATCACATTCCTTTCATGAGTGTTTATTTGCTCCGTGATGTCCTGAGACTGTGTGCGTGCGTGTGTGTGTGCGCGCACGTGTGTGTGCATGTGTGCGCAGCGTCTCAGAAAGTCAGGGTCAGGCGTGACTGTGAACACTGCCTTGCGTGAGAGTAGGTTGAGGGAGAGTTTCCGCCACGATCCCCAGTTCTTCCTGGGCCTTCCTCACCAGTGCAGGAGTCTCGTGGTTTGGAATTAGCCTGTTGTTTCATCTTTGCAACCACCTTCTTTTTTCTTTCCTGGTATAAAAGGTTAACCCTGGGAAGCAACCTTTAGAACAAAGCACAAAACAGCTGCTCTAGAGCTAGTCAACACCAGCTGGCAATGGGGTGGCGGGGCCGGGGGCCTGGCTGGCCTGCAAGGGACTGTTGTAGGGGTAATGGGCGAGGGCATGCTGAGGGCTTGGACTCTCTGACCTTGATGCTGCCTCCTCCCCACAGCGGGAATGCATATCAGTCCACGTGGGCCAAGCAGGAGTTCAGATTGGCAATGCCTGCTGGGAGCTCTTCTGCCTGGAACACGGCATCCAGGCAGATGGCACTTTTGACAGTCAAGCGAGCAAGATCAACGATGATGACTCCTTCACCACCTTTTTCAGCGAGACTGGCAATGGGAAGCACGTGCCCCGGGCCGTCATGATCGATCTGGAGCCGACTGTGGTGGGTGAGTGTGGGCGGAGATCCTCTCCACAGGGAACATCAGGAAACTGCAGAGGCGTTGGCCCACAGTAGCTAGGGAAGCAGCATCTCTAGCTGGAAGGTGGGGATGGTGCAGCCGAAGCCTCCCAGCCCACGTGACAGCTGTCAGCTCCTTGGGGTCTCCACAGTCTCGGGAATCTTATAACAGTGATCAAGACTCTATGCAGAACAAAATGCCTCCCACTTAAACCCCAAAACCTGCTGTGTCATACTAAAATGGTCACATTGTTACTAAATACTAAGGATAAGAAAACCCAAATAATTTTTTTTTTTAAAAGCTGGGGTTTCACCATATTGGTCAGGCTGGTCTCGAACTCCTGACCTCAGGTGATCCACCCACCTCAGCCTCCCAAAGTGATGGGATTACAGGCGTGAGCCACTGCACCCGGCGAAAACCCAAATAATTTTAGAAATTATAAGACACCCCTAAATGACCAGTTTCTCTAAGTATAGGTTTCTGAGTCTGCCCTCGGGATGGGTATAACCTCAGCCTCTTACACACAGAGGGGCCTATCACAGCATGCACAGTCCTTCACAGCCGGGAGCTGCTGGAGTTCTGGAATGAGGCTCATTCAGGTCTAGGAAACACAGTGGAATTCTGCCTCGGGTCCTGGCAGAGCTCTCCTTCCCACACTATCCTCCAGTAGTGCTAAATCCCCTGTTTCTGACCCCTGGGTCAACTCTCAGTTGAACATCAGGATTTCCCCAGCTTCAAGCCTGGCTCCTCAAGCAAGAGATAGTTCCCTGGGGAGGACTGGGCATGAGCTATAGGGCCTGAACACCAGTGTCTACAGACAGTAGAGGACAGATGCTTCGCACAAATGCACAAAGTGCGGGTTACCTCCCAGGCCACTGCACAGATGATTTTTCTGCGGGGAATATAGGACTTTTGAAGGGAAGAGGTGACATAGTTGGAGCCTGATGTGTCTTGATCTGCTCTGTGTCCACTTTGTGTGAATCCTTGGAAGTGAGCAGAGACCCCCTTCAAGGCCTTTCTAGGGCTCCTGCTCCTCTAGGACCTGGAACATAGCTTTGCTTCAAATTATTCTAAAATACATCTAATGCCTGACATGTATTATTGCCGCCATGAGGTGGAGTTAGGGGGGAGGACAACTCTTGGGAGGGTCTAGGTTCTGGGCAGATCATCCTGAATCTTTCTTCATGTCCCTAGAACATTTTAATGCAAATGGACTTAAGTTAAATTGTTGGTACACTTTGCAGCATGAAAGAAAAAGACAAAAGGGAAGGCTTGAGGAGTCTAGGTGGAAGGGAAGAGAGGCAATTAGCGTTGGAGTTCCATGACCTTTGTCAAGCTAAGGCTTGTTGGGGTTCCAGGCAGCAGGGCATGTGAGCTGCAGGCCTTGACTCTCTTAGTGCCTGAGCTACCTGGGAATTCTCCTAGTCTTCTGCAGATTTGTTATGAGGTGGTCTGACTTCGCCTCCCTGGAGTTTTATAGGGAGGGGAGACAGGAAGGGGGTCCTGCAGTAGTGTGATAGGGAGAGAGGCTTCTCCCCTAGGTGCTAGGACCTAATGGCCTTCTCCTCTTGGAAGATGAAGTCCGGGCAGGAACCTACCGCCAGCTCTTCCATCCAGAGCAGCTGATCACAGGAAAGGAGGATGCAGCCAATAACTACGCCCGGGGTCACTACACGGTGGGCAAGGAGAGCATTGACCTGGTGCTGGACCGCATACGGAAGCTGGTAAGGGTCAGGAGGGCAGGGATGGGTGGGCACGGCTGGAGTGGACAGGCCTGGCCACGTGCTGCTTTGATCAGGCTGGGAAACGGCACACGACCCCTGGCTACAGGACGGAGCTCCTAAGGTTTGGAAATTTCTGCTTAAAATCTGTAAGAAGCAGGCACAGGGGTGATGCCCCTTCCTCTGTGTTGGCACCATAGACTGCTCCAGGCTGAGGCCCTATTCATACTCACTGATACTCTCTCGTAGTATCTGGGGAAGGTACCAGGTGTGAGGCAGGGTGAGGTCTCTGCTGGTTGGAAACACAGGTTAACAAAGTAACCCAGAAGAGGAGAGGAAGAGATTGTCGACACACTTGGGCACTTACAAATGCCGTTACGAAGCCAAGTACATTCCTTTATTTAATCCTTAATAATTCTGCTTAGGAGGTCTCCCTGTACTTTACAGATGAAGAAATTCAGGGCCAGGGTGGTTCAGTATCTTAGCCTGCGTCACACAGCTAGAAAGTGGCAGAGTTAGGGTTTGAACTCGGTTGGACTACAAAGCTCTGAGTGTAGGTTGGGTCACTTTGTTTAAGCTTCCATTTGCTTATCTGTATAATGGAAAAACTTGGACCTGATCACACGTTCTTTACCTGGGAGGTAACGGTGCCCAATTTTTGTGTATCTTCACTTTTTCTGTTTAGAGGAGGGCTTCTCAGGGTCATTGGCCTCAAAGCTGCCTGTGGTCCCCAAAAGTTCAAATCACACCCAATGGGAAAATCCTGTGTTTCTGTGAATTTCTCTTGGTTCTGATAAGTGCTGACCGGTACTTACAATGCACCAGGTCCTTGCTCAGCATGTAATGCTATTTAATTTAATTGTCACAATAACTTTATGAGGGTTTTCTATTTCCCCACTTTCACTAAGATGGAACAAAAGTTTGGAGAAGTTCAGTAACTTGCTTAGATTCTTACAACCAGGAAATAGCAAAGTTGATATTAAAACTCAGGATTTCTGGGCTGGGCGCAGTGGCTCACGCCTGTAATCCCAGCACTTTGGGAGGCCGAGGTGGGTGGATCACAAGGTTGAGAGATGGAGACTATCCCGGTCAACATGGTGAAACCCTGTCTCTACTAAAAATACAAAAAATTAGCTGGGCATGGTGGCACGTGCCTGTAATCCCAGCTACTCAGGAGGCTGAGGCAGGAGAATTGCCTGAACCCAGGAGGCGGAGGTTGCGGTGAGCTGAGATCGCGCCATTGCACTCCAGCCTGGGTAACAAGAGCGAAACTCCGTCTCAAACAAACAAACAAACAAACAAACAAAAAAACTCAGGCCTTCTGGCTCCATTTACATTTCTGAAATTGGTGCCCTGGGTCACCTTCCAAGGTTGGGTTGAAATATGTAGGTAGCAGTTCCCACAAAATCAGATGACAAGGGCAGGGAAAGTGGGCAAGGAGTTGGGTCCCTCAAAGGACAAAGTCACCATCCACTGTGGTTTTGAAACTCACATTCCCTGTTCAACCAACTACTGGGCTGAAACCTTCACATACCTAGAGGCGTGTGCCCCTGCAGCTTGCCATCTCGTTAAAAAAATAATAGAGACAGAGTCTTGCTCTGTCATCCAGGCCGGGGTACAATGGTGTGATCATAGATTTCTGCAGTCTTGAACTCCTGGGCTCAAGTGATCCTCTGACCTCAGCATCCCAAGTAACCGGGACTACATGTGTGCGTCACCACGCCCAGTTAATTAAAAAAATTTTTTAGATGTGAGGTCTCACTATGTGGCCCAGGCTGGTTGTGAACTCCTGGCCTCCACTGGTCCTCCTGCCTCAGCTTCCCAAACTGCTGGGATTACCGGCATTGAGTCACTGTGCCTGGCCCCATCCCATATTTTAGCCACTCCCCCAAAGATCAATACAAGTCCTTTTGTTTCCTTACTTCTTCAAGGCTGTTTTGATTTAATCCACACGAAATGTAGAGAGGTGAGATAGGGCAGACAGAGTGGGCCACCTGGCTTTTTACACTTGTGGGGTGTTCTCAGAAACTTATTTTTCACTTTTAATTTTTTTTTTTGAGATGGATTTTCGCTCTTGTTACCCAGGCTGGAGTGCAATGGCGCGATCTCGGCTCACCGCAACCTCTGCCTCCTGGGTTCAGGCAATTCTCCTGCCTCAGCCTCCTGAGTAGCTGGGATTACAGGCACGCACCACCATGCCCAGCTAATTTTTTGTATTTTTAGTAGAGATGGGGTTTCACCATGTTGACCAGGATGGTCTCCATCTCTTGACCTTGTGATCCACCCGCCTCGGCCTCCCAAAGTGCTGGGATTAGAGGCGTGAGCCACCGCGCCCGGCCTCTCGGAAACTTGTATTTATGATTCCTTCTCATGTCCTACTCTCCCCAGACAGATGCTTGCTCTGGCCTGCAGGGCTTCCTGATTTTCCACAGTTTCGGTGGGGGCACTGGCTCCGGCTTCACTTCTCTGCTAATGGAACGCCTCTCCTTGGATTATGGCAAGAAATCCAAGCTGGAATTTGCCATCTACCCGGCCCCCCAGGTCTCTACGGCGGTGGTGGAGCCTTACAACTCCATCCTCACCACCCACACCACACTGGAACATTCAGATTGCGCTTTCATGGTGGACAACGAAGCCATCTATGACATCTGCCGCAGGAACCTCGACATTGAGCGCCCCACCTATACCAACCTCAACCGCCTCATCAGCCAGATCGTGTCCTCAATCACTGCTTCTCTCCGCTTCGACGGGGCCCTCAACGTGGACCTCACTGAGTTCCAGACCAACCTGGTACCCTATCCCCGCATCCACTTCCCGCTGGTCACCTACGCGCCCATCATCTCTGCCGAGAAAGCCTATCACGAACAGCTCTCCGTGGCCGAGATCACCAGCTCCTGCTTTGAGCCCAACAGCCAGATGGTGAAGTGCGACCCCAGACATGGCAAGTACATGGCCTGCTGCATGCTCTACCGGGGCGACGTGGTGCCCAAGGACGTGAATGTCGCCATTGCTGCCATCAAGACCAAGAGGACCATCCAGTTTGTAGACTGGTGTCCCACAGGCTTCAAGGTGAGAGCTGCTGGCTTAGGGAGGGGAGAGATAATGAGAGAAGCAGAGGGAGATGACCCAGGACATGCAGTCCCCTGGGTGCTTCAGGCTTTATGTGATGATCTGGGGAGGGGGCTTCAACCAAATGTAACGTTAATGGAATTCAGCTTTGGTTGAGACACAAATGCTGCTAAAGTTTTGTCTGTTTAGGCCATTTTAGAAAAGTTTGGTGCAGGGGCCAGGCCCGGTGGCTCACGCCTGTAATCCCAGCACTTTGGGAGGCCGAGGCGGGCGGATCACAAGGTCAAGAGATCGAGACCATCCTGGCCAACAAGGTGAAACCCCGTCTCTACTAAAAATACAAAAAATTAGCTGGGCATGGTGGCGCGTGCCTGTAATCCCAACTACTCGGGAGGCTGAGGCAGGAGAATTGCTTGAACCTGGGAGGCGGAGGTTGCAGTGAGCTGAGATTGCACCACTGCACTCCAGCCTGGAGAAAGAGTGAGACTCCATCTCAAACAAACAAACAAAAAAAAAAAAGAAAGAAAGAAAAGTTTGGTGCTATTTTACATGAATTAATTGGTTAATATTTGATTTTCTTTATTGAGCAACAGGTAATGATTTGGTATTGGCCCGAATCTACTGACTTGAATTGCAGTGCTTTTGGTGTTCATGATTTGGTTCAATTTGCCCAAAGTTGATTTTAATGGATATTTTACACTTCCTCGTACAGCATGATTTTGTGGTCATTTTTTTTTTTGAGACAGAGTCTCACTCTGTTACCAGGCGCCAGGCTGGAGTGCAGTGGCACAATCTCGGTTCACTGCAACCTCTGCCTCCTGGGTTCAAGCAATTCTCTTGCCTCAGCCTCCTGAGTAACTGGGACTACAGGCACACGCCACCACGCCCAGCTAATTTTTGTATTTTTAGTAGAGACGGGATTTCACCATGTTGGTCAGGATGGTCTCGATCTGTTGACCTCATGATCTGCCCACCTCGGCCTCCCAAAGTGCTGGGATTACAGGCTTCAGCCACTGCACCCGGCCTGGCCATTTTAATTTTAGAGTTAACTAAATTATTCCAGTTGCCAGAGGATGATGCCCTCCTCTAACAAAAGATGTGTTCTCCCAATTTATTTTGAAAACTTAAATATCTATCCTACACATCTTAATCAATTTGGAGTAATAAGAAGATAATTTTATAGTTGTTCTATGATTGCTATTTTTCATCACTATTAACCAGGAGTACGTAGAAACCAGCAAGCCGTGTGGCCGGCGGTAGACCAGGTGCCCGCAGTCTGGAAAATGCCAGGCTTGGAGGCTCAGCGGGGAGATACAGAATAGTGAAGGTGGACCCTAGGCCCCAGGACCAGGAATGCTCACTAGTAGAAGCCATCCCTCTGAGCTGGGCAGGCATGCAGCCTGGCTGTGCACGCGAACAGCTCAACCACTCCACCATGGTCTTCTTGTCAGATTCGGCCATCAGAACAGCTGCTGCACATTAGCTAGTGCCCTTTAGTCTGTCTCTTTCTTTCTCTTTCTCTTTCTTTCCTTTCTTTCTTTCTTTCTTTTTCTTTCTTTATTTCCTTTCTTTTTCTTTCTTTCTTTCTTTCTTTCTTTCTTTCTTTCTTTCTTTCTTCCTTTCTTCCTTTCTTCCTTTCTTCCTTTCTTCCCTTTCCTTCCCTTTCTCTCTTTCTTTCTTTTTTTTTTGACAGAGCCTGACTCTGTCACCAGGCGCCAGGCTAGAGTGCAGTGGCACAATCTCGGCTCACTGCAGCCTCTGCCTCCTGGGTTCAAGCAATTCTCCTGCCTCAGCCTCTTGGGTAGCTGGGACTACAGGTGCGTGCCACCACGCCCAGCTAATTTTTTTTTTGTATTTTTAGTAGAGATGGGGTTTCACCTTGTTGGCCAGGATGGTCTCGATCTCTTGACCTCGTGATCTGCCCACCTTGGACTCCCAAAGTGCTGGGATTACAGGCTTGAGCCACTGCACCCGGCCTCTCTCTTTCTTTCTTTCCTTCCTTTCTTTTTCTTTCCTCCTTTCTTCCTTTCTTCTTTCTTTCTCTTTATTCTTTCTTTCTTTATTTCTTTCCTTCCTTCCTTCCTCCCTCTCTCCCTCCCTCCCTCCCTCTCTCTCTCTTTCTCTTTCGTCACCTGGGCTGGACTGCAGTGGTGTGATCTCGGCTCACTGCAACCTCCACCTCCTGGGTTCCAGTGATTCTTCTGCCTCAGCCTCCCGAGTAGCTGGGATTATAGGCACGGACGACCATATGATTTTTATATTTTTAGTAGAGATGGGGTTTCACCATTTCGGTCAGGCTGGTCTCGAACTCCTGATGTCAGGTGATCCACCCACCTCGGCCTCCCAAAATTCTGGGATTACAGGCATGAGCCATTGCGCCCAGCCCCTAGTCATGCTTTCAATCATTCAGAGGCTTTAGTGGGACCTATTATGTATCCGGGTTTGTCCCAGTTGCTGGAGGTAAAGAGATGAGGATGTCTCAGTTCTTCTCGGCAGGAGTTACAAGTGTGAGGCACCAGCTGCGTGCTGGCCTCATGGCAGCCCTGCTTGTGTCTGAGGCTTTGACCTGGCTGTTCTGCTGAGTGAGGAGTGCAACGTTTCTTCTCACTGCTCTCCTCCCAGCTACATATATAATTTCCCCCCAAGATTACACCTATTTTTTTTTTTGAGACGGAGTCTCGCTCTTGTTACCCAGGCTGGAGTGCAATGGCGCGATCTCAGCTCACCGCAACCTCTGCCCCCTGGGTTCAAGCAATTCTCCTGCCTCAGTCTCCCAAGTAGCTGGGACTACAGGCGTGCGCCACCATGCCCAGCTAATTTTTTTGTATTTTTAGTAGAGACGGGGTTTCACCATGTTGACCAGTATGGTCTCGATCTCTTGACCTCGTGATCCACCCACCTCGGCCTTCCAAAGTGCTGGGATTACAGGTGTGAGCCACCGTGCCCAGCCCGATTATGCCTATTTTTATGTGGCGGTTCTAGTCATTCTGGCAAAACCAGTCAAGATCTTCCAAAAAATGAAGTGCTTTTTTCTTTCTCAAATGGACACAAACAACAAGCTAGTAGGAGAATGAATGGGAAGAAAGAGAATGAATGAGAGAGACAAAAGGAGACGCCCCCTCATTCTCTGTCCTTCAAGCAGCTCTGGGGTTATGTCCTGAAGGATAAATGTGGTAGCATTAGCATAAGCTAAGAAAAGCATGTTCCCAGGCCGGGCGCGGTGGCTCACGCCTATAATCCCAGCACTTTGGGAGGCCGAGGCGGGTGGATCACCAGGTCAAGAGATCGAGACCATCCTGGTCAACATGGTGAAACCCCATCTCTACTAAAAATACAAAAATTAGCTGGGCATAGTGGTGCATGCCTGTAGTCCCAGCTACTCGGGAGGCTGAGGCAGAATTGCCTGAACCCAGGAGGCGGAGGTTGCAGTGAGCTGAGATCGCACCATTGCACTCCAGCCTGGGTAACAAGAGCGAAACTCCGTCTCAAAAAAGAAAAGCACGTTCCCTGGAGTGGAGGCTGCTGAGCTTCATCTTCTTGCATTCTCTCCAACGGTATTTGTCCCCACTTGACTCAGGTCGGAGATGTTACCGCTTAGAGGAGAGGAAGTTGGCCTAGGCACAAAGCTTATGGCAGTTGGGTTGGATCCAGCAACATATGTGATGTGGCCAAGTTCATATTCATTGCCTTGCCTTTCCCCACTTTGCCCCCTCCCTGTACCCCCTCCACCTCCGAGATACCACCTGTGCCTAAGAGGAATGGTGGGCGCTGTGGGCCCAGCTGCAGGCTACCCACGTTGCTGCACAGTCAGCTGCCACCCCCACCCCAGCCCCTCAGGAGGATGTGCATTTTAAAGCTATGGTATTAAGAGACTGGCAATTAAAGTGTGGTGGTCTCAGTGGGAGAGGTGGCTGAGGTTATCAGTCCCCATGAGTAATGTCACGGTTTGCCATGTTAGACTTGTCCCAGTTTCCCATGGTTCCTGGGGTTGTCTTTGGTTTGGGATGTGTGTTGGGAAGAAGAGAGCTTCCCAGGGCAGAAGCGCCACTAAGATGGGGCTGGGCTGAGCCTAGGAGACCTGCCATGCTGCAGAACTTGGCAAGATCTTTAACAGCCTTCTTGGATTGGAGACTCTGCTTTTCTTCCGAGAAGCCCCGATTCCCAGAAACACAGAGCCTGGTTAACACCAGCACCACCCCGGGGCCTTCCGGCTCTCTTTATTTACTGCTCCGGAATCTTCCTGTGACCTCTTCAATAGTTTTCACTTTTGGCAGGGAAACTTCCTGAAATTTACTTGCAATACAACTAAGAGGAACTCGAGATGACTATTTGGGAGACAGTACACTTCTGAATAGCTTTGAGTCTAGAATGCATTTCCTGTTACACATACATGTGGACCAGACGCCTCCCACCTGCTGCTAACGTCGCTCGTGACTCATGTTTGCCCACCTGCTGAGCCCTCTGTACCAGCCTTGTCCTTCTCCAGCCTTCGATTGCCCAGCCCTTGCCCACCTGCTTTTGTTTGTTTTTGTTTGTATAAAAGACAGGATCTCGCCCTGTGTCCGCTGCTGGAGTGCAGTCGTGCCAGCGTAGCTCACTGCAGCCTTGACCTCATGGGCTCAAGTGATCCTTCCACCTCAACCTCCCGAGTAGCTGGGACTAGTAGGCATAGCTGCGGTGCCCGGCTAATTTGTTTTTTTTTTTTGGTAGAGATGGGTTTTTGCTCTGTTGCCCCAACTGCTTTCACTTTCTCTTCAGGTTCTCTCTTGCCACCTGCCGGCTTCCCGACCCCATCCCGCCCGCTCCATCCTGTAGCCCCACTCCCACACCCATGACCATGACTTGAAGCTAGCCGGGTGACCAACATGCCCCATCCTGAGTTATCCTCTGGCTGACTTGCATCTTTTTCTGTGGCTCCTCCTCTTTCTCTGTCCCTCAGGTGGGCATCAACTACCAGCCTCCGACTGTGGTCCCCGGGGGAGACCTGGCCAAGGTGCAGCGGGCCGTCTGCATGCTCAGCAACACCACAGCCATCGCGGAGGCCTGGGCCCGCCTCGACCACAAGTTCGACCTCATGTACGCCAAGCGGGCCTTTGTGCATTGGTATGTCGGAGAGGGGATGGAAGAAGGAGAATTTTCTGAGGCCAGGGAAGACCTGGCCGCCCTGGAGAAGGATTATGAAGAAGTGGGGACTGACTCGTTTGAAGAAGAGAATGAAGGGGAGGAATTTTAAATATATACCTTCCCCTTGGCTGTGTCTCTTTATTTATGCTGCTCCACGCAAAGCACATCTTCAGGAGTAACAGAGCACTCTCCCCGCCCCAGCCTGATTCCTGCCTTACCCGGGAGGAGGATGCTCGGCCCCAGTACCCAGGGTGGCAAAACTGGGCCATAAGTGGATGCTGAGTTCCATCAGGCCCTGCCTGGGTAGGAACAGCTTTCTGTCACTAAACAAAGTGAGGACCACCGTCTCTGGGCGAGGTTGCAGCCCAGTTTCACATGCGAGGAGGCCTAATCAGGATTTTCAATGCCAGATGGGGTGGGTCTGGGCCCAAAATGTGGCCTGCTAGCTGGGGAGTGAGAACGCTCAGAGAAAGGAGAGGTCTGGGCCTGGGAAGGTTCTGGGGCGGGGCTGAGCAGAAGTTCACATGAATGGGACTGTAGCCCGCCCCGGGCAGTGTCTAGACTTAGCATGCATTCACTTCCCCGTCACATATTCCAGTGCACATATCCCTGTCCTAAGCACTGTTCTAAGAGCTGGAGAGTTGGCGATGAACGAGACAGACCCATTTCCTACCCTCATGCATACATAAATAAGCGAATGAGATCATGCCAGCTGGTGTGAAGTGAGAGGAAGTAAAACGCAGTGTGACAGTGTCTGGGCATGCTCCCGTGGACCGCGTGGTCAGAGATGGCCACGTGGAGGCCTGCGCCACATGGGAGGATGCTGGGTGCAGGGAGAAGCAGGTACAGAAACAGACTGGAAACAAGCTTGAAGCGTCTGCAGAGCAGAAAGGAGACTGTTTCTTGGAGGATGGCGAGAGGGGAAGAGACAAGACCCACGAGCCAGGCAGGGCCGGAGTGTGTCCAGGCTATGGGCATGGAGAGGAGTTTAGAATTTTTCCAAAACAGAAGCATTTGGAAGGTTTCAAGCAGGATATCTATACCTTATTTCTGTATTCAGACAGGCCTTATCTCCAATCCTCCCAACAGCCTCAAAATAGATGTTCTGCTCATTGTGTAGATGAACAGACTGGGATGTTTTAGGCGTTGGAGACCGTCGGAGGTAGAGCTCAGATGCAGCGCCTGCCTGCTCCTCCTGTCCACCCTACCCCGTTTCTAACCCTGGGTGTTCATGCCATGTTCCAGCTGCTGCCTGATAAAATGCTGGATGGGGAGGGGCACAAGTCTGTCATTTACAGAGGAGGGGGTGGCTACCTGCTCCTCTTCCCTGAAGTGGGCAGTTCTGGTGGAGTAATCAAAAGGCTGTGAACCAGCTAGGAAGACACCTGGGGCTGGGCCCATGGTAGGTTCCTGGGCATTAAATGCACCCTTCTTTTTTTTTTAATTGCATCTTAGGTTTTGGGGTACATGTGAAGAACATGCAGGATTGTTGCATAGGTATACACGTGGCAGTGTGATTTGCTGCCTTCCTCCCCTTCACCTATATCTGGCATTTCTCCCCATGCTATCTCTCCACAACTCCCCATCCCTCGCTGTCCCTTCCCTATTTCCCCCCAACAGACCCCAGTGTGTGATGCTCCCCTGCCTGTGTCCATGTGTTCTCATTGTTCAACACCCACCTATGAGTGAGAACATGCGGTGTTTGATTTTCTGTTCTTGTGTCAGTTTGCTGAGAATGATGGTTTCCAGGTTCATCCATGTCCCTACAAAGGACACGAACTCATCGTTTTTGATGGCTGCATAATATTCCATGGTGTATATGTGCCACATTTTCCCTGTCCAGTCTATCATCGACGGGCATTTGGGTTGGTTCCAGGTCTTTGCTGTTGTAAACAGTGCTGCAATGAACATTCATGAAATGCACCCTTCTTTACGTGCGTTACGATGTTTCTGTCCTTACTCCTTGGAAGCTCTAAGAGAAATAGAGTAAAATGCTCTGAGGAAAGGAAGATGAGGCATGAGGTGATGCCAGTCACTTCTAGAGGATTGTTTTTAGAGAGACCACATTCTCTTGCGCTGAAGGAGCTCACGGTGCTAAAAAAGGAGGCCCAGATTTGTTGTCCACTGTGACCGCTCTGGTCAGAGGTCGTGCCTGCACCAGGTTCCATGGACATCAGTCTGGACAAACTCCGCCCTGGTAGAGAATCAGGGTCAGGAGCTGTCAGCTCCCTTCAGGAAGATGCATCCTTCTCTCCAGATAAAGATGAGATAAGTTTGAAAGGGCTTCCTGCGTGTGTGAGTACGCCCTGTCAGGGGGTGTATAACACATCCACTAGGCAGGGGGCAAAGCGTGTGTGATACGTTCCTTTCCTCTCGATTAATGTGAATGAGGTTAAAATAAACATGAATGGCAAAGTCACCAAAGTGCTAAGAGGCATGAATACAGGGAGATGGGTCGGCAGGGAAGTTCGGGGTGATGCACAGGGCCTTGGATGTGTCCCTGTTCCTCCCAGCCACTTCGCCTCTCCCGCTCCTCCGTCCAACCATGGGGACTGCCTGCCCTGTCAGCTTTGATGGCTCCACTCATGAAGCAGGAGACTGAGTTTTAGAACTGGGGACAAGGGACCCGAGAAAGAGGGTGAGAAGGAAAGCGGGAGACTCTATGGTTCCCCAAGATAGGTCGCTTTGTAAGTCTTTCTCCAGCGTGGATTGCCTAGAGACTTAAAATTGTAAAGCAGGCCGGGTGTGGTGGCTCACACCTGTAATGGAGGCCAAGGCGGGCGGATCACCTGAGGTTGGGAGTTCAAGACCAGCCTGACCAACATGGTGAAACCCTATCTTTATATAAAAAATAAAATTAAAAATAAATAAATAAATAAAAATTGTAAAGCAAATTTGGTGAATGCTAGGGAAAGGACGGGTCAGAAAAAGGAACTGCACAGTGGACTTGACTTGGCAGGGAGCTTGGTTAGCCCACTGGGCTGAACAACTAGACAACCCGTTCCTGGAGTCCCGAGGCAGCTCTCTTGGGACGCCCTAAGTCATGTTCACTCACCAAGAAAAATTAGTTTCATTTTTTAATATTTTATCCCGGGAATAGAAGAATCCATAGTTAACGTAACAGCTAGTGAAACCCTCTTTCCCTTTCCACCTCAGTTTCTCAGATGTATTTCTTGGCACCCTCTCGTTTGAGAGCATGGGTATCTACAAGCACGCCCTGCTCCAGGGTTTGCAGTCCCAGATTCTTGGCAAGAGCAACATACCTTTAGTCTTTTGATAGAAATCAGCTTAGGTTCCAGAAATGGACCTACTGAGGAAGAAGACAGTATATTTTCTCCAAACTTGCAGGTGCTATCAGCACTTTGATCTGGCTCTGTTACTCTGAGTTTTTAAGGCTCACTGGCCAGGGCCGGGCACGGCGGCTAACACCTGTAATCCCAGCACTTTGGGAGGCCGTGGTTGGTGGATCGCTTTAGTTCAGGAATTTGAGACCAACCTGGGCAACATGGTGAAGGCTTGTCTCTATTTAAAAAAAAAAAAAATAGCCGGGCGTGGTGGCTCAAGCCTGTAGTTCCAGCACTTTGGGAGGCCAAGGTGGGTGGATCACGAGGTCAAGAGATCGAGACCATCCTGGTCAACATAATGAAACCCCATCTCTACTAAAAATACAAAAAATTAGCTGGGCATGGTAGCGCGTGCCTGTAATCCCAGCTACTCAGGAGGCTGAGGCAGGAGAATTGCCTGAACGCAGGAGATGGAGGTTGTGGTGAGCCGAGATCACGCCATTGCACTCCAGCCTGGGTAACAAGAGCGAAACTCGGTCTCAAAATAATAATAATAATAATAATAATAATAAAGCAGACCCTAGTGGCACTTCCTTTTCTATTACAATGCAAATATGCTAAAGGGATTGAAAACTTCCCTTTTTGTGAGTCCAAACTGTCCACATTTTTTTTGAGATGGAGTCTTGCTCTGTCACCCTGCCTGGAATGCAGTGGTGTGATCTCGGCTCACTGCAATCTCTGCTTCCCAGGTTCAAGTGAGTCTCCTGCCTCAGCCTCCCAAGTAGCTGGGATTACAGGAGCCCACCACCATGCCTGGCTAATTTTTGTATTTTTAGAAGAGACGAGGTTTCACCACATTGGCCAGGCTTGTCTCGAACTCCTGACCTCAGGTGATCTGTCCACCTCGGCCTCCCAAAGTGCCGGGATTACAGGCGTGAGCCACTGCACCCAGCCCACAATTTTTTAAAAGTACCATAATTAACTTTTAAAAAGGTTTTGTTGCAAATTTACGTTGGCCACTTTAGGGATGAGGAGAGTGAGAGGGTGAGTGGGGCAAAAGGTGAGGATATTGATACAGAGAGATATTTAATTTTGTAGTGTGTAGGGCAGCCTTCTTCCCTCATGCAATGGAGTCCTCAAGAGTAGAGGTGAAGGCCGGGCACTGTGACTCACACCTGTAATCCCAGCACTTTGGGAGGCTGAGGCGGGTGGATCACGAGGTCAAGAGATCGAGACCATACTGGTCAACATGGTGAAACCCTGTCTCTACTAAAAATACAAAAAATTACCTGGACATGGTGGCACGTGCCTGTAATCCCAGCTACTCAGGAGGCTGAGGCAGGATGGTCTCGATCTCTTGACCTCGTGATCCATCCACCTCAGCCTCCCAAAGTGCTGGGATTACAGGTGTGAGCCACCGCGCCCAGCCTGAGGCAGGAGAATTGCCTGAACCCAGGAGGCGGAGGTTGCGGTGAGCCAAGATCGCACCATTGCACTCCAGCCTGGGTAACAAGAGCGAAACTCCGTCTCAAAAAAAAAGGAGTAGAGGTGAGTCCTCACATACCAAATCCCTTTTCATGAATATGCAGTATGGAACCTCTCATGGGACCTTCTATACACTGCATTTGGAGCTTAGAAATGAAAGCCTCAAGTGTGAGACTGCTTGTTAAACTCATGAGCAATGAGACAGAACACAGTCTCACTAAGCACGTTCCATAGTCTTGCAGTGAGTATGGAGGCGGGGCGGGGGGAATAAAAATACAGAAAATGATTTTCCTTTATAAATTGCAACAGAAAAATCACTAGTAAAATTTTAATAAACCGAATCCATACCATATTGAAAAAAATATAGCACAAGCCTGGGGGCCATAATGAGATTCTGTTTCTAAAAATACCAAAATCAAACAACTTAGCTGGGTGTGGTAGCACACACCTGTGGTCCCAGTTACTTGGGAGGCTGAGGCAGGTGGCTTGCTTGAGGTCAGGAAGTTGAGGCCAGCCAGGGCAACATAGTCTAAAAGAAAAAACTGCCGGGCGCGGTGGCTCACACCTGTAATCCCAGCACTTTGGGAGGCCGAGGCGGGTGGATTATAAGGTCAAGAGATCGAGACCATCCTGGTCAATATGGTGAAACCCCGTCTCTACTAAAAATACAAAAAAATTAGCTGGGTGTGGTGGTGCACGTCTGTAGTCCCAGCTACTCGGGAGGCTGAGGCAGGAGAATAGCTTGAACCCAGGAGGCAGAGGTTGCGGTGAGCCAAGATCGCGCCATTGCACTCCAGCCTGGGTAACAAGAGCGAAACTCTATCTCAAAAAAAAAAAAAAAAAAAAAAAAAGAAAAGAAAAAGAAAAAGAAAAAGCTACTGCACAACTAGGAGGGATTTCTTCTAGGAATTCAACCACAGTTCAATATTAGAAACTCCATTTCTCCAGATGTCTTAGCATCTTAGAGAAACACTACAGACACTGACCAAGCTCAGGAATAAAACGACGATGAAGACTGCACAGTATTGCTACGACTATTTCAATTGCACTGGAAATAGGAGCTAATGCAATCAGAGAAGGAAAAATAATTAGAAGAATAAAGATAAAAAATATCTCTATTTGTAGACAATATGATGGAACATGGAAAATCCTACGGAATTAATGATAAGACTAATTTAAACAAAATGTAGCCTTCAGGCCAGGCGCAGTGGCTCACACCTGTAATCCCAGCACTTTGGGAGGCTGAGGCCGGCAGATCACTTGAGGTCAGGAGTTCAATACTAGCCTGGCCAACATGGTAAAACCCCAGCACTACCAAAAATATAAAAAGTTAGCCAGGCGTGGTGGCATGCGCCTGTAATCCCAGCTACTTGGGTGGCTGAGGCAGGAGAATCACTTGAACCCTGGAGGCAGAGGTTGCAGTGAGCTGAGATCGCACCACTGCACTCCAGCCCAGGTGACAGAGCAAGTCTCTGTTTCAAAAAAAAGTAGCCTTAATCTTATAAACATATAACCAGTCAGGATATAGTGGAAGAGAAAAAGAGAAAACTTCTATTAACAATAGCAATGAAATAGTTAGATACTTAGCAATAACAATTTAGGAAATGTTAGCAGCCTTTATGAGAAAAACTTTAAACTCAAAGATACAAATGTAGATGGGCAAATTTAATGACATTCCTTAGTATTGAATAGTATCTCTCAACAAAATAAACATGTTATTTCCCCTTAGTTAATTTATAAATGTAATGCAACCTAATATAAATGCCCACAACCTTTTAAAAAAACCCTTCATTGCAGAATAATAATAGATCCATCGGAAGTTGTAAAAATAGCGCAGAGAGGTTGAGAGTACCCTTAACCCAGTTTTAATGTTTGTATGCAGTATCTTTTTTCAGTTTTATTATCAATCTTCTCAAATCATTATATTTAAGATTTCTTAGGAAATACTTTTGGAAAAAATATTTTTTTGAGTCAGGATCTCACTGTTTTTCGCTCAGCCTGGAGTGCAGTGGCGCAATCAGCTCACTGCAGCCTTGAACTTCTGGGCTCAAGCGATCCTCCTGCCTCAGCCTCCTAAGTAGCTAGGCGACAAGTGTGTGCCACTACGCTCGGCTATCAGCGAAATTAAAAAAAAAAAAAATGTAGGCCGGGTGCGGTGGCTCACGCCTGTAATCCCAGCACTTTGGGAGGCCGAGACAGGTGGATCACGAGGTCAAGAGATCGAGACCATCCTGGTCAACATGGTGAAACCCCATCTCTACTAAAAAAAAAATACAAAAAAGAATTAGCTGGGCATAGTGGCGCGTGCCTGTAGTCCCAGCTACTTGGGAGGCTGAGGCAGGAGAATTGCTTGAACCCAGGAGGCGGAGGTTGCGGTGAGCCGAGATTGGGCCATTGCACTCCAGCCTGGGTAACAAGAGTGAAACTCCGTCTCAAAAAAAAAAAAAAAAATGTGTAGGGACAAAGCATAGCTATGTTGCCCAGGTTGGTCTCCAACTTCTGGGCTCAAGTGACCCTCCTACCTCAGCCTCCAGTGTGAGCCACTATGCCTGGCTGTTGGTTCTTCTTTTTATTTTTATTTATTTATTTATTTTGAGATGAAGTCTCACTCTGTTGCCCAGGCTCGAGTGCACTGGCATGCTCTAGGCTCACCGCAACCTCCACCTCCCAGTTCAAGTGATTCTCATGCCTCAGCCTCTTGAGTAGCTGGCATTACAGGTGCGTGGCACCATGCCCAACTAAGTTTTGTATTTTTAGTAGAGACCGGGTTTCACCATGTTGGTCAGGCTGCATGAACTTCTGACCTTGTGATCTGCCTGCCTCAGCCTCCCAAAGTGCTGGGATTACAGGATTACAGGATTACAGGTGTGAGCCACTGCACCCAGCTGGTTCTTTAGAAAAAAATAAAAACACCCACTCTGCCAATATGTCTTTTTATTATTTTATTTCTATTTGATTGTTTTCAAAATTTTTATGGAAGTGGTAAATTTGTTTGCCTTAGTATCATCAAGTTGTAAAAACTAGATTTACAAAAAGCTATACATATTAAAAACAACCAGTGTAGTGGTTATTTTAGACTGTGGAATTATAAGTAATTTTCCCCTTTACATGTTTTATATTTTTCAATTTTTCTACAGTGAATATGTATTGCTTTATATTAAGGAAATGTTTATGTACCTTCAGTAGGCTATAGTTTCAAGATGAATTTTGTGGCCTGAAAGCTGAGGTTTTTGTCAAAGGCCTTTGGCTTCCATTTGCTGTGAGATGTGGTATTCAGTGGAAGGTTGTGAGCAGACAAGTGACATTATCTGGCCTCTGTTTATATATACCTGCTTATTTATTTATTTAGAGGTCTCACTCTGTTGCCCAGGCTGGAGTGCAGTGGCGCAGTCTCAGCTCACTGCAACCTTCACCTCCAGGTTCAAGTGATTCTCCTGCCTCAGCTTCCTGAGTAACTGGGATTACAGGCATGCACCAGGCGTGGGTCTGGCTACTTTTTTTCTTTTTTGAATAGAGACGGGGTTTTACCATGTTGGTCAGGTCTCGAACTCCCGACCTCAAGTGATCTACCCACCTTGGCTTCCCAAAGTGCTGGGATTACAGGAGTGCATTGAGTGCACTGCGCCCGGCCTGGAATCTGATTCTTGTGGAGCAGTTGTTGATTTCGCTTCACTTGTCAAGAATCTTCTAAGCTCCTTCAAAACAAAGACAATAACAGAGGGCGGAGACAACCTGCAGAATGGAAAAATATTTACAAACTATGCATCTGACAAAGGATTAATTACCAAATTATATAAGTACATTAAATAACTCAATAGCAAGGAAACAGATAATCTGATTAAAAATGGGCAAATTGGCCGGGTCCAGTGGCTTATGCCTGTAATCCCAGCACTTTGGGAGGCCAAAGGCAGGCAGATAACGAGGTCAAGAGTTCGAGACCAGCCTGGCCAAGATGGTGAAACCCTGTCTCTGCTAAAAATACAAAAATTAGGGCCGGGCGCAGTGGCTCATGCCTGTAATCCCAGCACTTTGGGAGGCCGAGGCGGGTGGATCACAAGGTCAAGAGATGGAGACCATCCTGGTCAACATGGTGAAACCCCGTCTCTACTAAAAATACAAAAAATTAGCTAGGCATGGTGGCGCGTGCCTGTAATCCCAGCTACTCAGGAGGCTGAGGCAGGAGAATTGCCTGAACCCAGGAGGCGGAGATTGCGGTGAGCCAAGATCGCGCCATTGCACTCCAGCCTGGGTAACAAGAGCGAAACTCCGTCTCAAAAAAAAAAAAAAAAATTGAGACAATATTAAGCCTATAGAAAAGTTGCAAGTATAGTCCAAAGAACTTTCTTTCTTTTCTTTTCTTTCTTTTTTTTTGAGACAGTTTCTCCCACTGGAGTGCAGTGGCGCTATCTCGGCTCACTGTAACCTCTGCCTCTTGGGTTCAAGCAATTCTCCTGCCTCAGCCTCCTGAGTAGCTGGGACTACAGGCGTGAACCACCATGCCCAGCTAATTTTTCTGTGTTTTTAGTAAAGACGGGGTTTCACCATGTTGGTCAGGATGGTCTCGATCTCTTGACCTTGTGATCCGCCCGCCTTGGCCTCCCAAAGCGCTGGGATTGCAGGTGCGAGCCACCGCACCCTGCCCAAAGAACTTTCTTCTAGAGATCCAAGATGGCTGATGATTAGCAGCTCGGGCACGTACCTCCCAGTGAAAGCGCAAAGAACGAAAGGGCGCCACACTTTCAGACGAATATTAGTTGCTCACGGACCAGGAGATTCCCAGCGGAGGAGCTCCACGGGTCGCCAGGACGACTCTTGTGGCCGGCGTGGCGGTTTTGCTGGTGCCTTAGCACGCCAGTTCTTGGTGCAGAGTCTGGAGATTCCTGGGCAGAAAAGCACCATCAATCTTAACACCGCTGTTTTGGCCGGCGCAGTGGATTGCTCAGATTTCGGCGCAGGGAATCAACAAGTTGGACGTCAGAGACCCAGTTAGAAAGTCGGTAATTATAAAGACGACAGACGGACAAATATATAATGAAGGGAAGAAACCAGCGTAAAAAGGTAGAGACTACTCAAAATCAGAATGCCTCTCCCTCTACAGGGGATCGCAATTCCTCATCAGTAACGGAACAAGGCTTAATAGATGACACGTGTGTTCCAGTAACAGAAGCAGGCTTCAAAACGTGGGTGATAAGAAACTTCTGTGAATTAAAAGAACTTGTTCTAACCCAATGCAAAGAAACTAAGAACCTTGAAAAAAGGTTTGACGAACTGTTAACGAGAATGGACAATTTAGAGAAGAATATAAGTGAATTGATGGAGCTGAAAAACACAACACGAGAACTTCGCGAAGCATGCACAAGTTTAAACAGTCGAATTGATCAAGCAGAAGGAAGGATATCAGAAGTCGAGGACCAGCTCAGTGAAATGAAATGAGAAGACAAGAATGCAGAAAAAAGGATGAAAAGGAATGAGCAAAGTCTCCAGGAAATATGGGACTATGTGAAAAGACCTAATTTACGTTTGATAGGTGTACCTGAATGTGATGAAGAGAATGAATCCAAGTTGGAAAATACTCTTCAGGATATCATTCAGGAAAATTTTCCCAACCTGGCAAGGCAGGGTAATACTCAACTCCAGGTAATACAGAGAACACCACAAAGATATTCTTCAAGAAGACCAACCCCAAGGCACATAATCGCCAGATTTATTAGGGTTGAAATGAAGGAGAAAATACTAAGGGTAGCCAGAGAGAAAGGTCAGGTTACCCATAAAGGGAAACCTATCAGACTTACAGCAGATCTCTCAGCAGAAACCCTACAAGCCAGAAAAGAGTGGGGACCAATATTTAACATCCTTAAAGAAAAGAACTTTCAACCCAGAATTTCCCATCCAGCCAAACTAAGCTTTATGAGCGAAAGAAAAATTAAATCTTTTGCGAACAAACAAGTACTTAGAGAGTTCACCACCACCAGGCCTGCTTTACAAGAGCTTCTGAAAGAAGCACTATACATATAAAGGAACAACCAATATCAGCCTTTCCAAAAATATATCAAAAAGCAAAGAACTTTAACACAATAAAAAATTTACATCAACTAATGGGCAAAACAGCCAGCTAGCATCAAACGCCGGTATTAAACTTACATATATTTTAATTGGATATAAAGCCAAAACCCATCGGTATGCTGCATCCAGGCCCATCTTACATGCAACAATACACAAAGACTCAGAGAGAAGGAGGAAGATTTACCAATCAAACAGAGAGTAAAAATAAACTAATAAACAAAAAGCAGGAGATGCAATTCTCACCTCTGATAAAGTAGACTTTAAAGCAACAAAGATCAAAAGAGGTGAGGAATGACATTACATAATGGCAAAAGGATCAATGCAACAAGAAGAGCTAACGATTCTATAGATCAACGACATAGAAAATTAACAAGGATATTCAGAACTTGAACTCGGACCCGGAACAAGTAAACTTAATAAACATTTATAGAACTCTCCACTTCAAATACACAAAACATACATTACCACCTCACACCTATTCCAAAGGTGACTATATAATTGGAAGTAAATCACTCCTCAGTAATCGCATAGCATTTCATAGGTTTAAATTAAATATTGGTTGACTGTTTGTTTGTTATCTTCTTCCCTTATTCCTTCCTGACTACATCATTAAGTATAATTATCAGTATAAAAGAGGTTTTCAATACCCATTACTAAATTGCATTCTAGCCTGGGCAAGAAAGCAATACTCCCATTCTCTCGCCCTCTTTCTTTTCCTTCTCCCTCCTCCCCATTCTCTCTCTCTCTTTCTCTTCCTTTTTCCTCCTTCCTATTCTCTCTCTCTCTAAAAAAAAAAAAAAAAAAAAGAACTTTCTTCTAGAACTTTTTGAGAGTCAGTTTTCCACGTGACATTGCATTTCTCCCAAATTTCCTCCTGTGAAGTTACTACCCCCTAATCCTCAGACCCCAAGTTTCACCAGTTTTTGCCAATATTGTCCTTTACAGCCAAAGGATCCAGTTAGGGATCTCCTGTTCTTCTGTGACCTCTCTGGTCTCTGCCAGTCTGGAACCGTTCCTCAGAGCTGTCTTTGATTTTCATAATCTTTTGAAGAAGGCAGGCCAGCTGATTTGCAGAATGCCCCTCAATTTGGGTTGGTCAGGACCCGTGTCCCGGCGAAGGGGTTCCAGTCACTCACCCTTGATGGGAGCAGCATGGGAGTGAGGGCGCGCTTGCCCCACTCTGTCCTCTGGTGGCACACAATTCCAGTATTCCCGGCGCTGACGACGTGTACTGCTACTGCCAAGGTACTCCTTTCTCCTTTTGTACTGAAGATCTACATTAATTACATTCTTTATAGTTATAATGTAATATTACACATGAGACCACGGGGTTAATCTGATTAGGTCTGCCCAGTTTGGCCTGGCCTGCTTGTTTTTGGTCACTTGCTTTTGTTATTTTTTTTTCTGGGAAGGTGAAGGCCACATGGCTGAGCGCTATAACCTAACCTTGCTGGCTTCCTTACAGATAACGTGTATGTCACTACTGTCATGATGGTTTTTCAGGAACTTGGGGCAGCTCCTGCCTAGTTCAAACCAGTTGAGACCAGTGAGCTTTCAAGTAGGCTTGTGCAGAAAAAGAGGTGGCCTATTGACATCAGAGGCCCCCAAACACCACCCTCAGATCATGCTAAGGCTGTCATTTTCTGAGCATGTGTCTTGTGAAGTGCCATGAACCCTCCCTATGCTCGCAAAGGTCTCCAACTGCCTCATTCTCCCCCACGGCCAATCACCTTTGCCCATGCCTTAGATCATGCTGCTGCTCTCACCGGTAAATATCCCTGAGCCTTACCTTTGGGGAGGCAGATTTTTTTTTTTTGAGACAGAGTCTTACTCTGTCGCCCAGGCTGGAGTGCAATGGTGTGATCTTGGCTCACTGCTACCTCCGCCTCCCAGGTTCAAGCGATTCTTATGCCTCAGCCTCCTGAGTAGCTGGGACTACAGGCTTGCACCACCATGCCTGGCTAATTTTTGTATTTTTAGTAGAGATGGGGTTTCACCATATTGGCCAGGCTGGTCTCGAACTCCTGACGTCATGATCCACCTACCTCAGCCTCCCAAAGTGCTGGGATTACAGGTGTGAGCCATTGTGCCCTGCTGGGGAGGCAGGTTTGAGAGCTATTCTTTTGCCTCCTTACTGGGCTGCCTTGTGAATAACTCTTTTCTCTTTTGCAAAACCTGTCACAGTGATTGATTGATTGCATTTGGGCAGAATGAACCTGGTTGGTATCACATGTATGTAATATTACTGGTAATTAATAATATATACTTTGTGGGAAGGTACTTTGAAACTGTGTAAATATCCTATTCCTCACCAAAATTTTAATTTATTCATATCTACTTTTATTGGCATGAAGCATGGCTTCCCGTTTTATTTAAAGGGTTGAAATTTTTTTTTTTTTTTTTTGAGATGGAGTTTCGCTCTTGTTACCCAGGCTGGAGTGCAATGGCGAGATCTCGGCTCACCGCAACCTCCACCTCCTGGGTTCAGGCAATTCTCCTGCCTCAGCTTCCTGAGTAGCTGGGATTACAGGCACGCGCCACCATGCCCAGCTAATTTTTTGTATTTTTAGTAGAGACGGGGTTTCACCATGTTGACCAGGATGGTCTCGATCTCTCGACCTCGTGATCCACCCGCCTCAGCCTTCCAAAGTGCTGGGATTACAGGCGTGAGCCACTGCGCCCGGCACGGGTTGAAATGTTACTATCATTTCTTTTGCTGCTCAAGTTCCGAATTTGGGTGCCAGATTGGGGTGTCACTGTTCCCAGGCCCCCTCCAGACCGAGTCAGGGGATGTATGCATGTAATGCATATGTATGTATACACACGTTGACCTCCATATGTCCTTCTTTGTCTGTGTGCACATACTGAAAATCAAAGATCCACCCTGCTAAGCCCAATTCCAGTTCAACACTAGTGGGCACGTTCTCACTTTCATTATTTGTAACTCCTATCTCTGACAGTTTCGACTCTGACTCCAATTATCCTTAATACATTCAGTTACCTGGTCATCTCCCTGTATGTAACTGATCTGTCATCTCCGCCAGCACCTGCCCCCGCGCCCGACACCATACATTGGGCCACTCCGCCACGGGGACGTGCCGCATCCTCAAACTGCTTGGGATCTGACACCCAGGCAGGCTGCACCAGCACCCATCTGTGTCTGACACTGTGCTGGGCAGCCCCCCTGTGTCACCACCCTCCTCATCCTGCTCTGGGCCAGCACCCTGCTTGGGCCACTGTGGAACATACTACACAGATGCCCAATTTGCATGACACACTTGATGGCCTTAGCGTGGAATTGTTCAGGAAGGTACCATGAAGGATGGAAGAGCCCCATAGAAGTGTAATGGATCCTTACATTATATAGTCCAGCCTCCACCCCAAGGTTCACCAGCAACACCAAGTACTTTGCTCCATTGACCTACCAAGATTCAGATAGAATCATTGGATCGACTGTTAATAGTTTTCTGCTGATAGTTGCTGCAAGCAAATACAGCTTGGTCCTTAGCCTTCTACCGACTCGATATATTTAGCATATTTTATCAAATTTTGCAACATCCTCTCCTCATCGCCCTCACTTGAGTTTCTGAGGTTCCTGTTTGTGGACAAGGCTTACCAGATGTTTGAAGCTGGTTATATAATCGATTGGTCAGCATATATAATGAGGACGGACTCTGTGCTCAGTACCGTGTACCTGTGTAAACACCATGTTGTTTGCAGTTCACCAGCATTCCGGAGAGAAATGCTGTGCTGTGCACGACACTGCCTCTGTTCCAGCAGCAATCTAAGGGGAGTCTGGGTTTACGATGGACGTGTGGATAGCCCGTACGTATATGTCTGTGTTCACGCTTCTAACACGCATCCCCCCTGTTATGGAGACGTTTATACATCTTCGTGCCATGGTATTTTGTGCCTCAGTGAGGTCCTGGCAGCTTTGGGTTTTTAGAGCCTCCCTATTTGTCCATTGCTGGGGGAACGGCTTTCAGAAAGAAGGATCGCTTTGCAGGGATTGTATTCTGCTTTCCTGCGCAAATTCCAGCAGCTGGAGTTTAAGGCCCCTGGCAGATAACCCCTCTGCCCCCCACCCCCATGAGTCTGCATGCAAGAAATACATCTCTAAAGAGGTAATAAGCCTTTCTGGTGCCCATGCTATAGCTCTTTTAATCTTATATATACAGATGGTCCCTCACTTACTTACCATGGTTTCACTTATGATGTTTTGACTTCATGATGGGTTCACTGGGGCCTGACCCCGCCTTTTTTTTTTTTTTTTTTTTTTTTTGTCTGTTTCTGAGATGAAGTCTTGCTCTTGTCGTTGTCCAGGCTGGAGTGCAGTGGTGCGATCTCGGCTCACGGCAAACTCTGCCTCCTGGGTTCAAGCGATTCTCCTGCCTCAGTCCCCTGAGTAGCTGGGATTACAGGTGCCCACCACCACGCCCAGCTAATTTTTGTCTACTTTTAGTAGACATGGGGTTTCACCATGTTGGCCAGGCTGGTCTCGAACTCCCGACCTCAGGTGATCTGCCCGCCTCGGCCTCTGAAAGTGCTGTAATTACAGACGTGAGCCACCGCGCTTGGCCTAACCTCATCTTAAGCGGAGGAATATCTGTATCTGCATGCCCACAGAGGAGCTCATAATTATAACACGTGCCGCATGTCATCCAAGCCACAGGCTGGTGATGTGAAGATACACGATCCAAGAAATACAATAACATTAAGAAAAAAAAAAACAGGCCGGGCGCGGTGGCTCACGCCTGTAATCCCAGCACTTTGGTGGGACGCATGTAGGTGGGGTGCTGTGGCTCACACCTGTAATCCTAACATTTTGGGAGGCTGAGGCGGGCGGATCACCTGAGGTCGGGGGTTTAGACCAGCCTGGCCAACACGGCGAAACCCCGTCTCTACTAAAATACAAAAATTTGCCTGGCGTGGTGGTGCACGTCTGTAATCCCAGCTACCTGGGAGCCTGAACCCCGGAGGCGGAGGTTGCAGTGAGCCGAGATCGCGCCCCTGCGTCACTGCACTCCAGCTTGGACGACAGAGACTCCGTCTCAAAAAAAAAAAAAAAAAAAAAAAAGGCGCGTGTGTTCTGGACACGTTGGCAAAGGGCAGCGTTTGTAAGCCCTGCAAGCAGGTAGGTGTGCGGCTGCGACGGCGCGGCCGGCGGGGTTTCCCTGCACGCGGGCGCCCAGCTCCTGGCGCGGAGGCCCCGCTAAGTTTCGCTTTCCATTCAGTGGGAAACGAAAGCTGGGCGGGGCGCAGCCGGGCGCGGGGCCAGACGGAGGCGGCGCGGCGCGGAACTGCGGCACCAGCTCAGTCCCCGGCTCGGTCCCGGCGTGGAACGCAGCAGCAGAGGCTGGACGCCTGCGTGGCGCTTGAGGCAAGTGTGGGGCTCATTTTGGAAGTTTTCTTTTCAGCACAGACATCCACTCTGCTTCTATGCCAGCCAGATAGTTAAGGAATTTGTAATTGTGCTCTGCAAATTATGATAGTGATCTGTATTTACTACGGGCATATATTGGGCCAATGAATTTTTTCTAAGCTGATATAGTTATTTAGGCTTTTGGCATGACTTTGTATTTAACTGAAAAAAAAAAGAAAAAAAAGAAATTACAGAAATGTTACAAACTTGTAAGAAAAATCCAAACAAGGCAGACAAATGTGTCTATCTTCCACTCAGTCTCATTTTTGTTTGTACCTTAACAGAAACGTTTCTATGTACAAGTATTTAAAATCGTTTCGAACTTGTTCTGTGCACTGAGTATATTAAGGACATCTTTTCATGGCAGGACAGATAGATGTGTTCATGGCATTAAAAAAACCTGAAGCATAGTATGGGAAGTACGTTGTTTAAACAATGAATGGAGATTTAGGTTGTTTCGAGTTTTTACTAGCATAGATACGACAATGAATATCGTTTTCTGTATACGTTCATACAAATATATCGGTGGAAAATTCCTAGAAGTGGAATGTCTGGGTCAGTGGGCAGTGGTATTGAGGAATTGGAAGGATATTGTCAAACTCTGCAAATCAGAGTATTTTAGTTTTAACCTCTCTTCATCCCCGCTTTTCCTTGGAAGAAAGCTAAATTTAGACTTTTAAACATAAAATTCCATATTGAGACTCCTGAAAATCTGGGTTCATGATATTTGAAAATTAAAGCAGAGGCATTTATTTTGTACTTATTTAGGTATAATTTATACTTTAAAATTGTTCTAGAAAACAAGGCAAATATTGAAAAACATTTCGTCTGAAGTTTCTTTCTGGTATGGTATTGTACGGAGTTGGGTGGAGAGTGAACGCAGGCTGTCTGATGTGTTCACAGAAACGAAATGGGAGGGAGAGTAACACAGGTGTACAACTCCATCTTGATTTATCAAAGAACTAACAACATAAAGCGTTTTTTGGGGGTTTTCTTTTGAACTATTAAAAAATGTGTTGCACAGTTTTGACACTTTTACACAATGATGGGCTTACAACGGGGAAAATGCTTCACATAAACAGTCTCAAAGAAGCCAAGTCCTCCTAGTTCTTCCACATGAGCTGTTTTCTTTCTTTCTTTTTTTTGAGGGAGTAGTCCTAAAATTTCCCAATTACTTGGTTTTTCATCCGAAGTGTTCTAATCCATGTGTTCTAACCCGCATGTTATGATTACTCAAGAAATGCAAAATAATGTGAACACATCATTGAGACTGTGGTCTCCAATTGTGGGTGCCATGATGGGTTGGGTCAGAAGACACTGAGACTGCTTGGATCATGTTCCTGGCAAGTTCATTTTGTTCCTTTTAGGGCATTTAATGTTGGAGTTGGCTTTCTTGACAGTCTAGTTTTGAGTGGAACGCTGCGCGGACACTGCACCCTCCCCAGGTTTTCTTTCTTTTTTTCTTTTTTGTTTTTGAGACAGAGTCTTGCTCTGTCACCCAGGCTGGAGTGCAGTGGCATGATCTCAGCTCACTACAACCTCTGCCTCCCGGGTTCAAGTGATTCTCATGCCTCAGCCTCCTGAGTAGCTGGGATTACAGGCACCCACCACCATTTTTGTATTTTTAGTAGAGACAGGGTTTCACCATGTTAGTTAGGTGGTTTCAAACTCCTGACCTCGTGATCCATCCATCTCAGCCTCCTAAAGTGCTGGGATTACAGGCCTGAGCCACCACGCCCGGCTTCTCCCCAGATTATCTGCAGCACACTGCTGGCTCTTCTGGGGCTTCTCTGAGGCCCCTGATTGATCCTGGGGCTACTCTGGTGGTGGACCTCTTCCAGTCCCTTCCATTGCTCACCTCTCCCTGCAGCTTAAGAATAACATTTTGGGAAGATCATGAGAGAACGTGTACAAGAAAAAAAAAAAATTCAGGTAGAGCGGGAGCTAAGTTAGTTTAGTATTTGGGGGTCAACTTTTTGAGTCACGGGTTCAGTTTGGAAATTCCCTTCCTTGGAGTCCACTCACGCTGCTTTCTCTGGCTTATCCCGCCTGCTAACTTCAGCTGCATTCTCTCTGCTCACCCTTCCTTCCCCATTCTCCTTAGACCTTTAAGCTTCACTTTCCTTTCCTTGCTGCCCCACCTGCCTGTCTCCCCGGAGTGATCTGCCCTGAAAGACTGCTGCATTTTCTGTTTCCTGCTGGGACCTGGCCTGCTCAAATGATCTGTTCTATGAGGTTTTACTGTTAGATCCTACTGAAGTATCTGGGAGGTCTTGGTGGAGTGGAGGGCAGAAGCTTGGAAAAGGCAGACTGGAACTTTTTACTCTCTTTCATCAGCTTTCCCTCAGTGACGAACTCAAAAGCCTCTTTTTTTTTTTTTTTTTTTTTTTTTTGAGACAGAGTTTCGCTCTTGTTACCCAGGCTGGAGTGCAATGGCGCGATCTCGGCTCACTGCAACCTCTGCCTCCTGGGTTCAGGCAATTCTCCTGCTTCAGCCTCCTGAGTAGCTGGGATTACAGGCATGCACTATCATGCCCAGCTAATTTTTTGTATTTTTAGTAGAGACGGGGTTTCACCATGTTGACCAGGATGGTCTTGATCTCTTGACCTCGTGATCCACTCGCCTCGGCCTCCCAGAGTGCTGGGATTACAGGCTTGAGCCACCGTGCCCGGCCTCAAAAGCCTCTTTATTGCTGATGGAATTGTCTGCTGTCATCATTTCAGATGAGTCATTCTAGGCCCGGCCTTATAAGAGGAGCAACTGTTTTTAACTACTGAAAGTCAATATTTACTAAGAAAAAGAGGTGTTTTTTTTTTGTTTTTGTTTTTTTTTTTTTTTTGAGACGGAGTTTCACTCTTGTTACCCAGGCTGGAGTGCAATGGCGTGATCTTGGCTCACGGCAACCTCCGCCTCCTGGGTTCAGGCAATTCTCCTGCCTCAGCCTCCCGAGTAGCTGGGATTACAGGCACGCGCCACCATGCCCAGCTAATTTTTTGTATTTTTAGTAGAGGCGGGGTTTCACCTTGTTGACCAGTATGGTCTCAATCTCTTGACCTTGTGATCCACCCGCCTCTGCCTCCCAAAGTGCTGGGATTACGGACGTAAGCCACCAAAAAAGAGGTTGTTGTTACCTCAGCCATTCAACATGAAATTAAGAATATATTCCACTTATATTTAGTTGTTTCCCAGCTTCAGATGTTCTCCTTTCCTTCACACTTTTTGTAAAAGAATTGGCCGGGCACTGTGGCTCACACCTGTTATCCCAGCACTTTGGGAGACTGAGCGGGGTGGATCACCTGAGGTCGGGAGTTCAAGACCAGCCTGACCAACATGGAGAAACCCTGTCTCTACTAAAAATACAAAACTAGCCGGGCGTGGTGGCGCATGCCTGTAATCCCAGCTTCTCAGGAGGCTGAGGCAGGAGAATCGCTTGAATGTGGGAGGCAGAAGTTGAGGTGAGCCAAGATTGTGCCACTGCACTCCAGCTTGGGCGACAAGAGCGAAACTCCATCTCAAAAAATAAAAAAATTAAGAAAAAAGATTTGAACATTTCTTTTTATCCCTGATTTATTGACTTTTTTGAACTTGTAATAGGAACACTACTGGCAACAAAGGCAATTAGAGAATAGATGTTAAATCTATTCTCTAAATGAATTACTGCTTATTTTAAAGTTACATATTAATTAATTAGAGAAAATTTGGAAATTAAAAGATGTATCAAGAAAAAAAGGTAAAAATGACTTGTAATCCCTTCGAGAATTACCCATTAATGGCATTTTTGCTATATTTCCTCTCAGTTATTTCCCCTTCCCCCACCGGTATGTGTGAGTGGTTTATATTTATATTTCATAAAGTTGGGTTCGTACAATATGATTTCTTGACTGTGTGTGGTGGCTCACGCCTGTAATTCCAACACTTTGGGAAGCTGAGGCAGGATGATCGCTTGAGCCCAGGAGTTCCAGACCAGCCTAGGCAACATAGTGAGACACCATATCTACAAAGAATAAAAAATTAGCCCGGTATGGGGGCAGTTGCATGTAATCCCAGCTAGCTTGAGCCCAGGAGTTTGAGGTTACAGTGAACCCTGATGGTGCCACTGCACTCCAGCCTGGGTGACAGAGCTGTCTCTGTCTCAAAAGAAATATAGACTATTGTAAATTTATAAATCACAGTTGTTGTACTGGCCCGAGCATAGAAAGTCAACACCAAGACAAAAGTATGCCAAATTGCAGGGTCTTTATTGCCAGTGGCCACGGAGGACTCGCGTCTCTCCAACCTGTGGCCCCAAAAGGAGGGTGTCAAGACCTTTTATACCCGTAAAACCACCTTGGGCGTGAGGGTGAGGGGCGGGGTGGGGGTGAGGGGCTTCAGAGTTTCTGAGGGCTAGTGGATTCTGTAAATCACCTCCTGGGCGGAGATGAGGCTGAGGGGCTCCGGACATTCCAGTGGATTCCTGGGCGAAGATGTGGATTGAGGGACTCCGGACACTCCGAGGGCCAGGGGACTTTTGACATTCTGATTGTTACTTAAGTGGTTCACAAAAGTCAAGATTAGCATTTGTTTACACATTGTCTGAGTAGGGTGGAAATTACAGTCCTTAATTACTTATTACAAGTCGCAGGGGCCAAGATGGCATGGGTTTGGACTGCTTGCCTGTCACATTTGGGTTATGGAGAGCAGTTTCAATAGAAAGCCGAGGTATGGTTGAGGTATGCAGTTTTATGGGGCTTTTGCCATGTCACACAGTGAATTACATTTTTATAGTACAATGTGATGTGTGATATATGTATACTTTTTAAATGAATTATTTATTTATTTTTACTTTTTTTTTTTTTTTTGAAGACGAGGTTTTAGCCAGACGCGGTGGCTCACACCTGTAATCCCAGCACTTTGGGAGGCCAAGGCAGGTGGATCACGAGGTCAAGAGATCGAGACCATCCTGGTCGACATGGTGAAACCCCGTCTCTACTAAAAATACAAAAAATTAGCTGGGCATAGTGGTGCGTGCCTGTAATCCCAGCTACTCGGGAGGCTGAGGCAGGAGAATTGCCTGAACCCAGGAGGCGGAGGTTGCGGTGAGCCGAGATCGCGCCATTGCACTCCAGCCTGGGTAACAAGAGTGAAACTCCATCTCAAAAAAAAAAAAAAAAAAAAGACGGGGTTTTACCATGTTGGTCAGGCTCGTCTTGAACTCCCGACCTCAGGTGATCCGCCCGCCTTGGCCTCCAAAGTGCTTGGATTACAGGCGTGAGCCACCACACCTGGCCTATGTATACTGTTAAAGAGAAAAGCCTTAAGACTAAATTTGACAGAGTTCAGTTGAATAGAAAGAAGATTCGTGAACCAGGTAGCACTGAGAACCAAAAGTGCTTCAGAGATCACTGCTCCACAAGTGGGTGGGGAATATTTATAGCCAGAAAATGTACATTTTATGCAGAAACAGCCTGTCGGTTGCAGCCCTGCAGTTTCCTTAGCTGAACATGTTTTGGCAGCTTGTGATCTGTGAGGAGCCAAGACCTCCGCTGCTGTGATTAGCCGAGGCTGGGCTACTTATGACCAGGGCATATTCTCAGTTCAGGTTGCAGTTTTTTGTTTACCTATGTGAACCCCACATATTTGAGACAGGCCTCAGTTAATTTAGAAAGTTTATTTGCCAAGGTTGAGGACAGGTGCCTATAACACAGTTTCAGGCTGTCCCCATGACATGTCCCTAAAGTGGTCAGAGCATAGTTGTTTCTTTTTCTTTTTTTGAGACAGAGTTTTGCTCTTGTTACCCAGGCTGGAGTGCAATAGCATGATCTCGGCTCACCGCAACCTCCGCCTCCTGGGTTCAGGCAATTCTCCTGCCTCAGCCTCCCGAGTAGCTGGGATTACAGGCACGTGCCACCATGCCCAGCTAATTTTTTGTATTTTTAGTAGAAACGGGGTTTCACCATATTGACCAGTATGGTCTCGATCTCTTGACTTCGTGATCCACCTGCCTCAGCCTCCCAAAATGCTGGGATTACAGGCGTGAGCCACCGCACCTGGCCCCATAGTTTGGTTTTATACATTTTAAGGACACAGGGGACATCAGTCAGCATATGGAAGATGAACATTCGGTCTGGAAAGGCAGGACAACTCAAGCAAAGGTAAGACAACTGGAGGCTTCCGGGTCTTAGGTGGATAAGAAACATATGATTGCGTTCTTTTGAGTTTCTGATTAGCCTCTCCAAAGGAGGCAATCAGCCTTTTGCTCAGTGAGCAGGGGGGCCACTTTGAATAGATGGAAGGCCGATTTGCCCTAAGCAGTTCCTAGCTTGACTTTTCCCTTCAGCCTGGTGATTTTTGGGGCCCCAATATTTATTTTCCTTTCACCCCTATTAAGTTAGGTTACAGTGTGTTATATATGGAGGCAGCTTTACTTTATTTTAATTAATTAATTTCTTTGTTGTTGATGTTGTTTATCTCTTGTTTTAAAATCAACTTTATAGGCTGGGCGTGGTGGCTCACACCTGTAGTCCCTGCACTTTGCGAGGCTGAGACGGGTGGATCACTTGAGGTCAGAAGTTGGAGGCCAGCATGGCCAACACGGCAAAACCCCGTCTCTACTAAAATACACAAAGATTAGCCGAGCACTGGGGTGCACACCTGTAATTCCAGCTGAGGCAGGAGAATCACTTGAACCCAGGAGGCAAAGGTTGCATTGAGCTGAGACTGTGCCACTGCACTCCAGCCTGGGCGACAGAGCAAGACTCCATCTCAAAAATAAATAAACAAAATCAACTTTATGGAGAAAAATTTACATTCAAGAAAATACACCCATTTTAAGTGTCCAGCTGGATGAGTTTTCAGAAATGTGTACACCCTCGTGACCACCTCCACAGCGGTGATACAGAACATCCCCATAGTCTGGAAATCCCCGTGCCCCTTTGCCGGCGGTTCCCTCACCCAGCCCCAGGCAACCCTGATCTGCCCTCTGTCATTACAAGCTAGTTTTGCCTTTTCTAGAATCTCCTATAGAGGGAATCATGCAGTATGTACTCCCTTGTAGCGAATGTTTGTGAGATTCCTTGGTGTTGCCGTGCTGTTTCCTATTGCTGAGTAGTATTCTGTTGTACAGATGTACCATAATTTGCTTATCTGCTCTTCTGTGGCTGGACTTTAGAGCCGTTTCCAGTTTGGCCCCAATTTGAATTGTGGAGGCAGTTTTAGACCAAATTTAACTTAGCAATACAGTATGTAGTGATCAAGTCAAGCTAATAAGCATACCTGTTACCTCACTTACTTGGCATTCTTTATGGTGATACACCTGAAATTTCCTCTCTTAGTTATTTTGAAATATTAATTATTATTCTCTATAGTCCCCTGCTGTGCAATAGACCTCAAAACTTATTTTTCCCGTTTGGCTGAAACTTTGTACCTTTTGACGAGGAAGTTTCCATTCCCTTGTTCTGCCATCTCCCACTCTGGTAACCATCATTCTTCTAATTTCTACTTCTATGAATTCAACCTTTTTTTTTTTTTTTTAATTTGCTTAACTCTGTTGCCCAGGCTGGAGTGCAGTGGTGCAATCTCGGCTCACCGCAACCTATGTCTCCCAGGTTCAAGCGATTCTCCTGCCTCAGCCTCCTGAGTAGCTGGGATTACAGGCACCTGCCACCACGCCCGGCTAATATTTGCATTTTTAGTAGAGATGGGGTTTCACCATATTGTCCTGGCTGGTCTCGAATTCCTGACCTCAAGTGATCCACCTGCCTTGGCTTCCCAAAGTGCTGGGATTACCAGCGTGAGCGAGGGTGCCCAGCCCAAATTCAACTTGTAAAAGATTCCACATCCATGTGAGATTATGTGGTATTTGTATTTCACTTAGCACTATGTCCTCTAGATTTATGTGTGTCATTACCAATGACAGAGTTTTGTTTTTTTTTTTTTTTTGAGACAGAGTTTTGCTCTTGTTGCCCAGGCTGGAGTGCAATGGCGCAATCTCAGCTCACCGCAATCTCCGCCTCCCAGGTTCAAGCAATTCCTGCCTCAGCCTCCGGAGTAGCTGGGATTACAGGCATGTGCCACCACATCTGGCTAATTTTGTATTTTTTTTTTTTTTTGTAGAGATGGGGTTTCATCATGTTGGTCAGGCTGGTCTCGAACTCAGGTAATCCACACATCTCGGCCTCCCAAAGTGCTGGGATTACACATGTGAGCCACTGTGCCCGGCCGAGTTTTGTTCTTTTTAAGGCTGAATAGTACGCCACTGTGTATGTGAACTGCCTTTTCTGTATGCACTCATCTTAGCCTGACTGACTTAGGCAGATTCCGAATAGTGGCTACTGTAAATGGGGCTGCAGTGAACATGGGAATACAGATATCCCTGATTTCAGTTCCCTTGGATATATTCCCAGAAGTGGGATTGCTGGCTCATACAGTATTTCTGTGTAGTTTTTTGAGGAACCTCCATGCCATTTTCCATGGCGGCTGTGCTGTGCACTGGCAGTGTGCTAGGGTTTCCCTTTCTCCGCATTCTGGCCAACACTTACCTTCCATCTTTTCTTTTTTTTTTTTTGGGACGGAGTTTTGCTCTTGTTACCCAGGCTGGAGTGCAATGGCATGATCTCGGCTCACCGCAACCTCCGCCTCCTGGGTTCAAGCTATTCTCCTGCCTCAGCCTCCTGAGTAGCTGGGATTACAGGCACACGCCACCATGCCCAGCTAATTTTTTGTATTTTTAGTAGAGATGGGGTTTCACCATGTCGACCAGGATGGTCTTGATCTCTTGACCTCGTTATCCACCCGCCTCGGCCTCCCAAAGTGCTGGGATTACAGGCGTGAGCCACTGCGCCCGGCCTCTTCCATCTTTTTCATAAGACCTGTTCTGATGAGAGGGAGGTGGTATCTCACCGCAGTTTTAAAGTGCATTTTCCTAAAGATTCAGGTTGCCACTGGTCAGCTCTGGGCTCCAGAGCTTCTTTGCTCTTTTGCTGTTGTTTGAGTTCCTTATATATTTTGGATATGAGCCCCTTATCTGACGTATGGTTTGCAGAGTTTTTTTCTTACGATGTGAGTTGTCTCTTTACTTTGTTACTTGTTCCTTTTGCTGTACAGAAGCTTTTTAGTTTGAGGCCATCCTATTTGTCTGTTTTTGCTTTTGCTGCCTGTGTTTTTGGGGACATCCCCAAAAAACCATTACCCAGATCAGTGTCATGGAGCTTTTTCTGTATGCTTTCTTATAGTAATTTTGCAGTGTCAGGCCTAATGTTTAAGTCTTTGGTCCATTTTGGGTTGATTTTGGGGCATGGCGTAAGATAAGGGAATAATTATATTTTCTGCATAGGAATAGTCACTTTTCCCAGCACCATTTATTGAATAGACTATTCTTTCCCCTGGGTGTGTTCTTCGTGCCTTTGTCAAAAGTCAATCTGGGCATGGTGGCTCACGCCTGTAATCCCAGCACTTTGGGAGGCCAAGGCAGGTGGATCACCTGAGGTCAGGAGTTCAAGACCAGCCTGGCCAACACGGTGAAAACCGATCTCTCTTTCTTTTTTTTTTTTTGAGATGGAGTTTCAGTCTTGTTACCCAGGCTGGAGTGCAATGGCGCGATCTCAGCTCACCACAACCTCTGCCTCCTGGGTTCAGGCAATTCTCCTGCCTCAGCCTCCCGAGTAGCTGGGACTACAGGCACGCACCACTATGCCCAGCTAATTTTTTGTATTTTCAGTAGAGACGGGGTTTCACTATGTTGACCAGGATGGTCTCGATCTCTTGACCTTGTGATCCACCCGCCTCGGCCTCCCAAAGTGCTGGGATTATAGGTGTGAGCCACCGCGCCTGGCTCCAAGATTATTTATTTTAACATTATGAATACAAATGTACCAAAGAATTTTACAAAACATAGAATTGATATTATCTTAACTGTTATTCTGCCCTGAATTGTTTTTTAAATTTAATTGATAGTTGTTAACCCAAAAAGAATAGAATATTCTTCCTAAACTATTTAGCAAATTTATTGTCTTTTATATATATAAATTTTCAATTTCTTCTTTTTATTTTTACTATTATTTTTTTAATTTCCTAGATTATTTGTAAAAAAACAAACTTATCAAGCCTGTGCTCAAACACCTTAGGAAAAAAGGCATCCCACCTTCTGTTATGAAACTGGGCCCCTACAGCACCAGGAGCCGCCTACCCCCAGAATGAACCTATTCTCTGTGGGCCTCAGCTGAGGCCTAAGGGGCAGCAGCCCTTCCACAGAGGGCCTAGGGGAAGGTTCTCAGCAGGAGGCGGGTCTGTCCATTCATGCCAGAGCAGAAGCAGCTCCCTGTCAGGGAGGAAGGGCGATGGTGAGCAGACAGGACAGGACTTGGTCATCTAGAAATGCTCAGGGGCAGGGCAGAGGAATGTGGTCCCTCCCCTCTCCAGACCCTCTGACCTCCGAGCAGGGCCTGTCATGCTTCTGGGTGCTGGAGCAGAGACCCAGCCAACAGCAGCATGGGGTGGCCAATGGGGTGGGGTTCCACAGGACGGGAGATAGGGCTTCCTGTGCTCTGACTCCCTGACGGTCTGGTCAGTCGCGATGGGTAGACTGGTGGCCGAGCAGCCGGTCAATCGTAAGTGCTGTAGCGCTTAACGTGGATGCGGCGGACAAGGTCCCGCAGTTCAAAGGTCTCCTTGTCTTCACTGGGGGAAGCCTGGCTGCGGCTATGACTTGTGGCCTCCAACAAGGAGTTGTCAGAGACGCGGGGAGTCTCGTAGAGTAGGACGTTGAGTGTCTCCTCAGATTCGGGCCTCTGGGAATTACCTTGGTCTGCTTCTTCTGTGTGGCATGCACGATGGAGATGCAGCACACCTCTGCCAGCTTACAGCCCTGGCCATAGAAGGACCAGCAGCAGATCTCATCGCCAATAACGTCCTTGATGAAGAGCACGCGGCCATTGAAGTGCAGGGAGAGCTTGTCAAACAGCTCGATGTTTTCCAGCAGGTGGTCGTCAGAGTTGCTGCTGTAGGAATACTTGTTGATTCTGTTGTACGGCAGCTTCACCACGGGCTTGGTGGAGGATTCGATGAGCCGCTCCTCCTCCTTCAGGGATGTGATGATGGGGATGTTGCACACGGGCTGGTAGGAGTCCTTCTTGTCCTGCAGGGCACTCTGGCACATGGATGAGGTAGTACTTTGCTTCAGCCATCAATTCCTTGATTTCTTGCCGGTTCTGAGGGAGGGTGATGGTGTCATCTCGGAGGTTATTCACAATGGTGCCAAAGTGCTTTCCACATCGGTCTATGAGGATCCAGCCTTTGTCAGTCAGCACCTCCATGCGCCCGCTGAACATGGCCTTGAGCATGGTGTCGTGCCGGGTCAGGGCCCGCACAGTGGTGTAGTGCAGGGAGCCGCCCACGTTCAGCTGGACGAACTTGTTGCCCATCCCTCTTCCTTTGAAGCCGCTGAGCTTGGGCTTGGCCCCCGAGGCCGGGCACAGGCAAGTGTCCCCCGACATCTCCTGCTGCAGGTAGATCACCACACGGCAGGAGGTAGGCTTAGAAGGCTCCGCCGTGGTGGAAAGGGTCACAAGTGAGTGGCCAGTGGAGGCCACAGTCTCATACTCTCCGTGCGTCCCCAGGGGCGCCTCTCCTGTCAGCTGGGGGGCCAGTGGACTTCGAGCCACCCCTACCCTTCGGCCGCCTGCCCACCAGCAGTCCCGGGCTGTGAGCTCACATCCTGCGCTTGCTGACTCCGCCCGGACCAATTTCTTCTTTTTAAAACTCTTAAATGTCTTATACATAACATTAATGACCTAAACCATTCATTATTGCAGCTTCAAAATTTTGCAGTAAAAATTATGCTTTTATACCTCAAAATATAAAACATACGAGATTTCCCAAGGTATGTGTAGAATATTTGCTACCGGACGCTCAATTCAAGTGACCTCCCTCTTTGCTATGCTGGTGAGACGCAGTGGTAATGAAAGTGATCGCTTGACCATTCGCAAGTGCAGACATCCGAGAAATGACACCGAGTGACCATTTTGTTTATAACTGGCCTTTCAAAGGGGGAGGCCAGCGCTGAAGCCACAGAGCAGTTCTTGCTGAATAATGATGTCGAAGCCACACTTTGGGGCTTTCGTGCTTTTTTTATCTGAAAAATTTGTCTCCATACAGTGTTTAGAATGTATGTGGTAGGTGGCCTGTCCAGAGATGGGAACACTGATCTATTCATATGACTTGTGGTTTTCATATTATGTCTTTTATTGTTTGCTGTTTAATGCGTGCTCATTTTAATATACTTGGTACACTGCTTGGGGGGCTTTCTTCAGCTTATTTCTACCTGGATATTCCTCATATATTTCACTAGAGGGCGATGTCTACTATACCTAAACCTGGCTGGGCTTTTGCGGTTCTCACTAGAAGACGTGCCTCTCTGATCTTTGGGAAGGGTCTTCTGCCTTTTAAGGGTCAATCAAAATGAGTGTTGCTGGGGGGAAATTGTGAAGTGGTTTGTGATTCAGATCTATTACCTATCACATTGGCTCTGCCTGTGCCCTGTGCAGTGAGAATGGTTCCCTCAGGCCCATGGCTCTTTTCCTCAGACCACTGGCCTTGATTCCAAGGTCCAATTCATTCATGAATTGATTAATAATAACACAAACACTTATGAAACTCCTTCACCTCCAAACTAGAACATTGCTCACGGTGATGAGCCGTCTGCATCATCCTAGAGGAAATTGCCTGGCTTTGCAATTTTCATGATCTATTTAAGGAGTTTTATCTCACACACATATATTGATGCATAAACAACATCATATTCCATTCCCTTGAGTTTGAATCTATAAAAAGAAATAATGTTATCTATTGGCTTTGGAGAATTGCTTTTTTGAATCAGCATTGTTTCTGAGACTCACCGTGTCCTGATGTGTGCTCTTCTTACCCAATTTTCCCTGCTGAGTGAGTGAGAGTTTTGCTTGTGTTACCCAGGCTGGAGTGCAATGGCGCGATCTCAGCTCACCGCAACCTCCGCCTCCCGGGTTCAAGCAATTATCCTGCCTCAGCCTCCCGAGTATCTGGGACTACAGGCGTGCACCACCATGCCCAGTTTATTTTTGTATTTTTTAGTAGAGACGGGGTTTCACCTTGTTGACCAGGATGGTCTCGATCTCTTGACCTCGTGATCCACCCGCCTTGGCGTCCCAAAGTTCTGGGATTATAGGCGTGACCCACTGTGCCTGGCCCTGCATAAGTGTCTTACGGCTTAGGCACCAGTGCTCTGCCCATCCTGTTGAGTACCTGAGTTCTTTGCATGTTTTTCCTATCACAGATGGTGCTCCTATGCACATTGTTATAAAGGTCTCCAGGACCTGCACAAGAATCTCTCCTGGATATTTTGAGTTGAAATTGAGTGAATGTACAACTTATTAAGACAATGGCAAATAGTTTTCCAGGCAATTGTATTATTTTACACTCCTTTCCTAGGAGTATGTAAATGATCTTATTTATCTACATCCTTTTTAAAACTTGGTTAGATCCAAATTCTTGTTATTTTTAATAGAGACACAATAATTGCACATCTTTCTGGTGTAGAGAGGGATGCTTTGATGCATGCATACATTATGTAACAGCCAAATTGGCCAGGTGTGGTGGCTCACACCTGTAATCCCAGCACTTTGAGAGGCCAAGGTGGGTGGATCACCTGAAGTCAGGAGTTTAAGACCAGCCTGGCCAACGTGGTAAAATCCCATCTCTACTAAAAATACAAAAATTAGCTGGCATGGAGGCAGGCACCTGTAATTCTAGCTACTTGGCAGGCTGAGGCAGGAGAATCACTGGAACCTGGGAGGCAGAGGTTGCACTGAGCCAAGATCATGCCATTGCACCCAAGCCTGGGTGACAACAGTGAAACTCCATCTTAACAAAATAAAACAAAATTAAATAAACAAAACAGCCAAAATCAGGGCCGTTAGCATATCTATCACCTCACACATTTATTACTTATCTGTGGTAAGAATATTCAAAACTCTCTTCTAGCTATTTTGAAATATACATTATTATTATTATTTTTTTTTTGAGACGGAGTTTCGCTCTTGATACCCAGGCTGGAGTGCAATGGCGCGATATCGGCTCACCGCAACCTCCGCCTCCTGGGTTCAGGCGATTCTCTTGCCTCAGCCTCCTGAGTAGCTGGGATTACAGGCACGCGCCACCGTGCCCAGCTAATTTTTTGTATTAGTAGAGACGGGGTTTCACCATGTTGACCAGGATGGTCTCGATCTCTTGACCTCGTGATCCACCCGCCTCGGCCTCCCAAAGTGCTGGGATTACAGGCTTGAGCCACCGCGCCCGGCCGAAATATACATTATTGTTAACTATAGTCTCCAGGGCCAGGCGCGGGGGCTCATGCCTGTAATCCCAGCACTTTGGGAGGCTGAGGCGGGTGGATCACGAGGTCAAGAGATTGAGACGTCAACAAGGTGAAACCCTGTCTCTACTAAAAAATACAAAAATTAGCTGGGCATGGTGGCGCGTGCCTGTAGTCCCAGCTACTCGGGAGGCTGAGGCAGGAGAATTGCTTGAACCCAGGAGGCGGAGGTTGTGGTGAGCCGAGATCGCGCCATTGCACTCCAGCCTGGGTAACAACAGTGAAACTCTGTCTCAAAAAAAACAAAACAAAACAAAACAAAAATACTATATATTTCAAAATAGCTAGAAGAGAGTTTTGAATGTTCTTACCATGAGTCACTAATAAATGTGTGAGGTGACAGAGATGCTAACTGCCCTGATTTGGCTGTTTTTTTGTTTTGTTTTGTTTTTTGAGATGGAGTTTTACTCTTGTTGCCTAGGCTAGAGTGCAATGGTGCTATCTCAGCTCAGTGCAACCTCTGCCTCCTGAGTTCTAGTAATTCTCCTGCCTCAGCCTCCCGAGTAGCTGGGATTACAGGTGTGCGCCACCACGCCCAGCTAAGTTTTGGATTTTTAGTAAAGATGGGGTTTCATCATGTTGGCCAGGCTGGTCTTGAACTCCTGATCTCAGGTGATCTACCCACCTTGGCCTCCCAAAGTGTTGGGATAAGAGGCATGACCCACCACGCCTGGCCTCTAATAATTCTTTGTACCTCTGTGGTATCAGTTGTAATGTCTCCTTTTTGCCTCTGATTTTATTTATTTGAGTCCTTTTCTCTTCTTAGTTTAACTAAAGAGTTTTCAATTTTGTTTTTCTTTTCAAAAAACCAACTTTTTGTTTTGTTGGTTTTTTGATTTTTTTTTTTTTTGAGACAGAGTCTCTCTCTGTCTCCCAGGCTGGAGTGCAGTGGTGTGATACCGGCTCACTGCAACCTCCTCCTACTGGATTCAAGCAATTCTCCTGCCTCAGTCTCCCAACTAGCTGGAACTACAGGTGCCCGACACCATGCCTGGCTCATTTTTCATAGTTTTAGTAGACACGGGGTTTCACCATGTTGGCCAATCTGGTCACGATGAATGCTTTTTTAAGAGACAGGGTCAGACTGGGAGCGGTGGCTCATGCCTGTAATCCCAGCACTTTGGGAGGGTGATGTGAGTGGATCACTTGAGGTCAGGAGTTCAAGACCAGCCTCGCCAACTTGGTGAAACCCCGTCTCTACTAAAAATACACAGTTAGCTGGGTATTGTGGCATGCACCTGTAATCCCAGCTACACAGGAGGCTGAGGTGGGACAATCACTTGAACCCAGGAGGTGGAGTTTGCAGTGAGCTGAGATCACACCATTGCACTCCAGCCTGGGCAAAAAGAGTGAAACTCCATTTAAAAAAAGAAAAAAAAAAGGGAGACAGGGTCTTATTCTTTTTCTAGGCTGGAGTGCTGGGGCACGATCATTAACTCACTGTGGCCTCAAACTCCTGGGCTCAACTGATCCTCCTGCCTCAGTCTCCCAAGTTGCTGGAACTACAGGTACATGCCTCCACGCCAGACTAATTTTATTTTTATTTTTAGAAACAGGGTCAGCCGGGCGCGGTGGCTCAAGCCTGTAATCCCAGCACTTTGGGAGGCCGAGGTGGGTGGATCACGAGGTCAAGAGATCGAGACCATCCTGGTGAACATGGTGAAACCCCGTCTCTACTAAAAATGCAAAAAATTAGCTGGGCATGGTGGCGCGTGCCTGTAATCCCAGCTACTCAGGAGGCTGAGGCAGGAGAATTGCCTGAACCCAGGAGGCGGAGGTTGCGGTGAGCTGAGATCGTGCCATTGCACTCCAGCCTGGGTAACGAGTGAAACTCCGTCTCAAAAAAAACAAAAACAAAAAACAAAAAACAAAAAACAGGGTCTTGCTATGTTGCCTAGACAGGTCTTGAACTCCTGGCTTCAAGCTATCTTCCTGTTTCAGCCAACCAAAGTGCTGGGATTACGGGTCAGCCACTGTGGCTGGCTTTCTATTCTCTGTTTCTAGGAGATAAGGTTTTTTAGTTTTCACATGTGAGTGTGAACATGTGGGATTTATCTTTCTGCGCCTAGGTTATTTCACTTAACATAATGTTCTCCAGGCTCATCCATGTTGATGTGAGTGACAGGATTTCATTCTCTCTTAGTGGCTAAATCACATCGCATTGTATTTGTATAGTCCACCTTTTTTTATCCATTCGTCTTTTGGTAGACACTTAGGTTGATTCCATATGTCAGCTGTTATGAGCAGGGCCACAATAAGCATGAGAATGCAGATATGTCTTCAACATACTGATTCCCTTTCCTTTGCATATTCAGCAGTGGGATTACTGGATCAGATGATATAGCTATTTCTAGGTTTTTAAGGAGTCTCCATACTGTTTTCCATCATGGCTCCACTAATTTACATTCCCACCAATGATTGGTCCTGAGTTGATTTCTCACTCGAGCAGCATGGCAGCTGGACTTAAACCCTGTCCCGCTTGTCCACATCTGGCCCGTCACTTGCCAGTTGTGTGACCTTGGGAAAGGCACTCACTTCTTTCTATCTCAGTTTTCTCACCTGTCGAATGGGTATATAACAGTAATTAATTCACATGGCTGTGTAAGGATAAGTAAGACAGTACATATAAAAGGCTTTCGCCTTTTTTTTTTTTTTTGGCAGAGTCTTGCTCTGTCGCCAGGCTGGAGTGCAGTGGCGCGATCCCGGCTCACTGCAACTTCCGTTTTCCGGTTTCAAGCAATTTTCCTGCCTCAGCCTCCCGAGTAGCTAGGACAACGGGCACGTGCCACCACGCCCAGCTCATTTTTTTGTACTTTTAGTAGAGATGGGGTTTCACCATGTTGGCCAGGATGGTCTCAATCTCTTGAGCTCGTGATCCACCCACCTCGGCCTCCCAAAGTGCTGGGATTACAGGCGTGAGCCACCGCGCCCGGCAAGGCTTTTGCCTTTTATAAGAAATAGTGCTTCGATGTTACTCATATTATCATTTTATTTTATTCCATCTTATTTATTTATTTAGATACAAGGTCTCATTCTGTTGCCCAGGCTGGAATGCAGTGGCACAATCATAGATCACTGCGGCCTCAAACTCCTGGCCTCAGGTGGTCTCCTGATGAGCATTTTGGGACCACAGGCATGCACCACTATGCCCATCAAAAGTTTTTTGATTTTTTTTTTTTTTTTTTTTTTTAGAGATGGGATCTTACTATGTTGCCTGGGCTGGTCTTGACCTCCTGGGCTCAAGAGATCCTCCTGCCTTGGCCTTCCAAAGTGCTTGGATTATAGGCGTGAGCCACCATGCCAGGCCTCAGCTCTGAATCTCTAGGGTTAGTCACTGGAACCCTAATTTGTTCATTTAGCAATGTCATGTTTCTCTGACTGATCTTGATTCTTAGGGCTGTGTGCCAATGTCCGTGCATTCACATAGGTACCGAAGCCAGTCTTCATCATCCAGCTTTGTTTGGGTTCTTCTTTCATCAGTAAACCTATCCGAGATTGAGAGGCTGATTGCTCAGGACCCTAAGCCCATGACTGCATCAGCTGTTGTAGTGCCAGGGCGTGCCCTAAGTCCGGGATCACTGCGGTTGGAATTCTCTGGTTTCTGAGACCGACACAGCCTGGGTCATGCCTGAAGGCCATGTCTGCTGAGACCTGCACAGCACTGGGCTCACCCAAGACCCATGGCTGCGATAGCTTGCCTGCTGCTGCTGAGGTTTATTCAGCACCCAAGGTCACTGTCACTGGTAGGTGGTGATGTGGGCCAGATCCCAAGTCCCTGTTGCTGGGGTGCGTGTTCTCATCTGGCACTAGGGTGCAGTGAGATCTGCCTGTGGGTACTAGTCTAGTATCAGGGAGCTGAGGCTCTGCCCAGTACTGGGTTTTACTGTAGTGAACCTAGTACTGGGTTCCCAGGCAAAGTCCTCCACTTACCTCTTCTTCCCCCAAGCAAACAGTGTCTCTCTTCATGCTGCTGTGCTGGGGTTGGGGGAGGGGTACACGGGTAACCCTATGGCCACTGAGGCTGACACAATACTGGCTCACACCCCAAGTCCACTGCCGTGAGACCAGCCCAGCACTACCGTGAGACCAGCCCGGTGCCTGAGGCCTGCGGGTGCTACTGCCTGCCTGCAGCTGAGGTTTATCTGAGGTCTGTGACTGCTGCAGCCAGATGGCAGTGATGCGGCCCGAACACAAGTCTGTCCTGCAGGGCCACAGTTTCCCTTCCGGTGTGAGGCAGGTTGAGAGGCTTCCTCTGTGGATGCCAGCCTGGCATCAGGGGCTGAGTTTCTGCTCAGTGCTGGCTTTTACTGAAGTGGGCCTGATCCTCAGCTGCAAAGCAAAGTCCTATGCGGGCTTCCCTGTCCTTCCCCAAGAGGGCGTTCTGGGTTAGGATTTGGCAGTCCATTCTGAGGAAGAATGAATGGAAACGCGTGGGACCCAGGGTAGGGGATGTGTAGCCTAGCTGTCATTTCCAGCCTAGAGCTCTATGCATCAACCTCCCCAGACAGTTACCTCCTGCTAAGACCTGGCTCTTTGGCATCAGAACGGATTACATGAATACATACATGTTCCCCATTCTCGAATCCTTACCTGCCCGCATTGTGTTTTCACAGAGATCCCATTGTGCCTGGCTCACTCCCATGAGCTCTTCCTGGAAGTGAGGTGGCGCTGTCCTGAACATCGGCCCGGCAGCTGCGGCCTGGGGTTTTGGAGTGATCACGAATGGGCAAGGTGTTTGGGCTCCTGGGACAAACCTGTCAGTCAAACCTGGCTGAGTCTCCGCGGTCCCCAGGAGATCCTGTTGGAAAGAAGGAAGCAGACAGCAACATGAAGAGGAAGGGAGAGCAGCTCGGAGCGCGTCCTTGGGCCTGGGAATACACTCATGGTCATTACACCCCTCCCATTCTCCTCTTCCTGACTGCATGTCTTTATTTATTTATTTATTTATTTATTTATTTTGAGACGGAGTTTCGCTCTTGTTACCCAGGCTGGAGTACAATGGCGCAATTTCGGCTCACCGCAACCTCCGCCTCCTGGGTTCAGGCAATTCTTCTGCCTCAGCCTCCTGAGTAGCTGGGACTACAGGCACGCGCCACCATGCCCAGCTAATTTTTTGTATTTTTAGTAGAGACGGGGTTTCACCATGTTCACCAGGATGGTCTCGATCTCTTGACCTCATGATCCACTCGCCTCGGCCTCCCAAAGTACTGGGATTACAGGCGTGAGCCACCGCGCCCAACCCTTATTTATTTATTTATTATTATTTTTAAAGATGAGGTTTCACCATGTTGGTCAGGGTGGTCTTGAACTCCCGACCTCAGATGATCCGCTCACCTTGGCCTCCAAAGTGCTTGGATTACAGTCGTGAGCCACCACACCCGGCCTTGTCAATTTCTTTACCTAGGGTTTGCCCTCAGCCTTTTTTCATCTTCCCCTTATAGGCCTGGTTGGTTTACACAACATTGGTCAGACCTGCTGCCTTAACTCCTTAATTCAGGTGTTTGTGATGAACATGGACTTCACCAGGATATTGAAGAGGTAAGATTCTTCTTCAGGCTGGTAAGCATGTGTATTAATTCATTTTTAGTATGTTTAGTTATTCACAGTGACTTGGACTTTTTGAGATCTCTCAAAAATGGGCAGAGGAAAAAGATCTGTTTCTGCATATTCTGGACTACATATTATTTCTAAAACTTTTTAGGTTGTTCTGGGGTGGAGCCCAGGTATTGGTACTTTTTAAAAGCACTCCTTGGGTGATTTTAAAGTACAGCCAGGATTGACGGCCACTGACTTGGTTAAAAGAGAGAGTTGGAACTAGACCAACGTCAACGTCGGGAAGGAGTCAGTGGGCAGTACACCCCTCCCTTCCCCCACACTCACGCAACACACTCTCTGTCTCAGTCTCTATCCTTTCCTGCCCCGTGCTCTCTCCTTTGTCCCATCCAGGTAGTGCCTGTAATTAAATGAATCATTGCCAAACCACACAGACAGCGCTTCGTGCTGCCCTTTCTTCCCAGGACCTACCCCAGCATGTGCCTCTGCAGTTTGGAGAGGTTTTGGCTGGACATTTTGCTGCTTGCCCGAGATGTGGAGCCAGGACCTTGGGCAGGGTGCAGAGGGGCCGAGGCAGCAGTTGTGCTGATCCCCCTCTCCAGAAGGTCCCCTGTACAGCAGATTCACTCTTGTGGTGTTTCTCAACCTTGGCCACACATTGAAATAATCTGGGGAACTGAAACATTCTGATAACTGGGCCCCACCCCGCAGAATTCTGGTGTAATTTGTATGGGAGTGGCCTGGATAGGGAGATTAAAAATTTTTTCCAAGTGATTCCAGCGTGCACCTAGCTTCAAGAACCATGCATAAGGAGGTTTCTGGCCATTCTTTTGTGGCAGGATCACGGTGCCCAGGGGAGCTGACGAGCAGAGGAGAAGTGTCCCTTTCCAGCTGCTTCTGCTGTTGGAGAAGATGCAGGACAGCCGGCAGAAAGCGGTGCGGCCCCTGGAGCTGGCCTACTGCCTGCAAAAATACAACGTGCCCTGTAAGACACCCTCCTGCTGATCTGAAGAGGGTGGGAAGCTTAGAGACAGAGTGAAGAGAGGAACTAACACCAGCGAAGCAACAAGAAGGAAGCTAGGTAGCCTGGACCTCTCGGATGATAGAGACATTTGTGTAAGAGGCACACATTTTTCGAGGTGCAGAATCTATATGATTTATGGACATTTTATTTCCATATCACCCTTTTTCTGCTTCTCAATGGAGTAAGCGAAGGCATCTGCTCCAAGCTTATTCAGCCATAGTTAAGGAACGGCAGGAAAACAGAATGAAGGAATAAAAAACGGAACGTTCTGCAAAATAATTCATAAATAGGTTAGGTGTTTTTTTTTTTTTTTTTTTTGAGATGGAGTTTCACTCTTGTTACCCAGGCTGGAGTGCAATGGCGCGATCTCGGCTCACTGCAACCTCCGCCTCCTGGGTTCAGGCAATTCTCCTGCCTCAGCCTCCTGAGTAGCTGGAATTACAGGCACGCGCCACCATACCCAGCTAATTTTTTGTATTTTCAGTGGAGACGGGGTTTCACCATGTTGACCAGGATGGTCTCGATCTCTTGACCTCATGATCCACCCGCCTCGGCCTCCCAAAGTGCTGGGATTACAGGCGTGAGCCAACGCGCCCGGCCCAGTTAGGTGTTTTTTTAGATAGCTATATTGAGGTGTGCATCACATACTGTAAAATCCATCCATTTAAAAACATACAATTCAGAGGTTTGTAGTGTATTCACAGAGATGTGCCTCCATCATCACAATCTATGTTCATAACATTTTCCTCACTCCCAAAAGAAATCCCATACTTAGGGTTTTCCTTGGGTATAACACATTGCTTTTCTCTTGCTACTTTCAGAAGTCTTTGTCTTTAACTTTTGAAACTGATCATGATGTGGCTTGGTGTGGGCTGCTTGAGATCAGCCTTATGGTGTCCTTTGGGCTTCCTGGATGTGGATTTCTATTTCCTTCCCTGGGCTGGGAAGTTTTCAGTCATTACAGTTATGTGTTGCTTAACAACAGAGATATGTTCTGAAAAAGGCATCAGTAGGTGCTTTTGTCATTGTGTGAACATCATGGAGTGGACTTCACTAACCTCCATGGGGCAGCGTAGTAAACACCTCGGCTGTATGCTATGACCACTGTGCTTCTGTGTTCTACCATTGACCAAAATGTCAATCTGCCACCCGTGACTGTTACTTCTTTGGATAAGCTTTCTGTCTCTTCTCACTCTACTCCTTCTGGCACTCTGATAATGCCTATTTTAGTCTGCTTGATGTCCCATAAGTCTCTGAAGATATCTTCACTCTTTTTCATTCATTTTTATTTTTGCTTCTCTGAATGATTTCCAGCAGCCTGTCTTCTAGTTTGCTAATCCTTTCTTCTGCTGGATTTAGTCTGTGGAGCTTCTTTAGTGGACTCGTATTTCAGTGATTGTCTTCTCCAGCTCTATTATTTCTGTTTGGTACTTTGAACTTTTTTCTGTCTCTTTGCTGAAATTCTTACTTTATTCATGCTTTGCTCTTCTAGACCTGGTATGCATCTTCATGGTCATTATTATTATTATTATTATTATTATTATTTTTTGAGACGGAGTTTTGCTCTTGTTACCCAGGCTGGAGTGCAATGGCGCGATCTCAGCTCACCGCAACCTCCGCCTCCTGGGTTCAGGCAATTCTCCTGCCTCAGCCTCCCGAGTAGCTGGGATTACAGGCATGCACCACCATGCCCAGCTAATTTTTTGTATTTTTAGTAGAGATGGGGTTTCACCATGTTGACCAGGATGGTCTCGATCTCTTGACCTCGTGATCCACCCGCCTCAGCCTCCCAAAGTGCTGGGATTACAGGCGTGAGCCACCATGCCTGGTCCCATGATCATTATTTTGAATAGTCTATAAGGTAAGTCCCTTATCTTCATTTCACTGGGGGCATTTTCTGGAGATTTATCTTGTTCTTTTGCTAGGAACATATTTCTCTGTTTCTTCATTGTTCTTGATTCTGTTATTTCTGCACATTCAGTAAGAAAAATACCTCTCCCAGTCTTGTCCCACTGGCCTTGTAGAGGAGACGAACTTACCAAGTAGCCCTGCCAGAGACTCGGAGTGCCTCTGGACCCTTTGTGCTTGTCTAAACTGCCATCTATGTTCTCAGCAGCCCTCAGGAGATTAGAATGTGTCAAGTCCTGACAGTGCCCCAGACAGGGGAGACAGAAGCCAGCCCGTTGAGATGCAGCTGGAGATATTGGGGTATTACACGTGTGTTTCAGTTTATTCTATCCCTGGAAAAGCTGGGAGCATGAGTTTATCCCCCACTGGCTCTGTGTTAAGCTGGACAGAGGATCTGTGGCAAGTGCCTGCACTCCCGTTGAAACTGCACACTCTGTAAGGGTTCTTAGGTTCTTAACGTGTTTGAAAGGAAGAAACTGAGGCCAGCACAAGAAGATCCAATGCGAATTTATTCAGCTCCCAGGCGAGGTTCTGCATTCCGACAGGAGGGGCTGGAGAAGTTGCACGGACTCCTCTCAGACGTGGGGTTTTATAGGGAGTGTAGGCATTCGATTGGTTGTGGGAGAGCAGGGTGTGGGAAAGGCAAGCTTGCTATTGGCAGGTAGGCAGGGTTTGAATGCTATTGGGTAGTTTTACAAGACTCGACTGCTATTGGGTAGATTTACAAGACTTGACTGCTATTGGGTAGATACAAGACTCGACTGCTATTGGGTAGATTTACAAGACTCGACTGCTATTGGGTAGCTAAGACTTGACTGCTATTGGGTAGATTTACAAGACTTTGTTTGCATTTTGGTGGGGTTCTTAAAGGGAGGGCTAGGCTGTGTGAGGGGTTTGGCGTTTCCGAGCTCCTGGAGAGAGAGGGGGTGCTTCCGAGCTCCTGGCGAGGCGACTGGCCTTACACACTCCTTTGATGCATTGCTTTGCTCTGTCAACCTCAGGAGCCTAGCAAATGCTGGCTCTTGTCTGCTTAGAAACGGACAGGTTAGTTGGAAGCTTGGCGCTCTCTGTGGAGCAAACCAGTGGGAACAGCTGTGGAAGTGTTCACCTACCTGTTCAGGGTCTCAGAGGAGTACTGGTTTCCTGCTCTGTCAGCTCCCAGATGCATGGAGACAGGGCAGCAGCTGCATGTGTGCAGACAGACGCCTTCTAGGAAGAAAGCGGGTGCCGGGCATTTCTGCCTGTTGGCGCTGCACTGGGCCTGGGGGTTAGCACTGGAAGTGCGTGCATGCCCATCTCAAAACTGTTCTTTGTTCTCTGTGTGCTTGTGGGACTCACAAATACAGAGCCTCGTCAGCTCCCAAAGCTCGGTGATTGAGGAGCTAGTCCTTCATTTGAGAGGGTTACATGTTGTATACTCAACGTGTGAAGTTAGAGACCTGATTTTATCCTGGAGCAGGGGGTGGGAGAAGGCATGGGCCTTGCCCGCATGCCTGTCCAGACTCCTGGAAATCTATTGCTTTTTTTTTTTTAAAGACGAGGTTTCACCATGTTGGTCAGGCTGGTCTTGAACTCCTGACCTCAGGTGATCCACCCACCTTGGCCTCCAAAGTGCTTGGATTACAGGTGTGAGTCACCACGCCCAGCCCTGGAAATCTATTGTTTACCTGCCTCATTGGCTCCAGGTGCTGGCTAGTTATTAATAGAAGCCCATCCCTCGGGCAGCAGCTAGGAGAACCTGCAGACCTACCCTTGCAGGGAGAAATTGGGAGCCTGGCATTTCTGCCTGTTTGCTCTGTGCTGAGCACAGGGGCTCAGCTGCTGGAAGTGCTTATATGCCCATTTAAAACTACCTCTTTGCCCTCTATGGTTGCAGAGGATTCATGACCACTGACCCATGTCCACTCCCAGAGCTAGGTGACCTAGCAGCCAAGCCCTTGAGTGGGAACTGCAAAAGCCGGGGCTATGTGTGGTCCAAACCCTTCACTCTTCAGGAGAAAGGTGGGAGTAGGGATTCCTTCCTCATAGTAAGGTACTGTGTCGAGGGTGCGGCTTGTGGTGCGAGTGTGTCTAGCTGTTCCAACCCCTCTCGATGTGGATGTGTTCTCCATTGCCCCATGTGCAGGACTCTCTCAGCTAGTTTCTGGGTTTCTTTCAGAGCGAGTTGATCTGTGTGTAGGTGGGAGTTTTTCCGAGTGTCCACAGGAGAAGAGAGCACCAGAAGCCCCCTTTCCTGCCATCTCGCTTATGTCACCCTCTGTGATTGTTTTTATTGAATTTGATTCACTGATATTTTCTTGAGGAATTTTGCATTTATGTTCATGAGAGATACTGGTTTCTAGGTTTTTTTCCTTGTCTGTCTGGTCTTGGTATTAGGATAATGCTGGCCTCAGAGAAGGAGTTAGGAAGTGTTCTCTCTGCTTCTGTCTTCTGGAAGAGATTGTAGGGAATTGGTACAATTTTTTCACATAAATGTTTGGTAGACCCCATCATTCACTAGGGAACCCATCTGGATATAACTGAGTACTCCCATTTTCTAAGACAGTTTATTTTTCTTATTGTTACCGTCTTTTCAATTCTGTTCCCTCTCCACCCTCCCAATCCCTGTGTTTCCTGTTCGCCCCTTAGAAATGTAAATGTCAGGCTGGGTGCGGTGGCTCACGCCTGTAATCCCAGCACTTTAGGAGGCCGAGGCGGGTGGATCATGAGGTCAAGAGATCAAGACCATCCTGGTCAACATGGTGAAACCCCGTCTCTACTAAAAATACAAAAAATTAGCTGAGCACGGTGGTGTGTACCTGTAGTCCCAGCTACACAGGAGGCTGAGGCAGGAGAATTGCCTGAACCCAGGAGGCGGAGGTTGCGGTGAGCCGAGATCACGCCATTGCACTCCAGCCTGGGTAACGAGTGAAACTCCATCTCAAAAAAAAAAAAAAAAAGAAATGTAAATATCACCTTTTACTTCCCCCTCACCAGACATACCCTGCAGGGCAAAAGAAAGAATCTGTAAACTTAGAGATAGGTTGATTGAGATTTGATTAAGAACAGGGCACCTTCTTCCAGCTGATCTTTCCTGAGACCTGGCAGATTTGCAGCCCAAAGCATATCCACCAGGGAATATTCCCTGCCTGGGGATGGCCTTGAAACCCCTCCAGGGGTTTGCCATTCACCCACTAGGAAGACAAGGGAAAGCATGCCTACTCGGCCACTTTTACAATTTACTTCTGCCCAGGAAGGTGCCAGCTCAGCTGCCAGGTACGTGATAATTGACATTGCTCACTCCCCTACCCCCACAACACACCTTATGAAAATGCCCCTTTCTCCTCCAAAGGGGAAATGGCACATGAAGAAGGCAGGATGCATCGTGCTCCTTCCCCAAGCTGGCTTCAGAATAAATACATGTGTTTGTATAAAACCTTTTGTGGCCGGCCGTGGTGGCTCACGCCCGTAATCCCAGCACTTTGGGAGGCTGAGGCGGGTGGATCACGAGGTCAAGAGATCAAGACCATCCTGGTCAACATGGTGAAACCTCGTCTCTACTAAAAATACAAAAAAAATTAGCTGGGCATGGTGGCGTGCGCCTGTAGTCCCATCTACTCGGGAGGCTGAGGCAGGAGAATTGCTTGAACCCAGGAGGCGAAGGTTGCAGTGAGCCGAGGTTGCGCCATTGCACTCCAGCCTGGGTAACAAGAGCGAAACTCCGACTCAAAAAAACAAAACAAAACAAAACAAAACCTTTTTGTATTCCACTTTTTTTGTATCAGAGTTAGTTGAACTCTATATGCAGTGAGCAGCTAACCAGCTTTTCGGCTGCATGGGCACTACGTTCAGTTTTCCCTCCACACTCAGTCTGGATAGCCTCAATCAACCTATCTCCAAGTTTATGGATTCTTTCTCTTACCAGCTCTAATCTGCTATTGACATCCTCTAGTAAATTTTTCATTTCAGTTATCGTACTCCTCAACTCAAGAATTTCTGCGTGGTTCTTTTTTTACAGCTTTTTCCTTATTGATACTCTTTATTTGGTGAGACAGCATTTTCGTGCTTTCTTTTACTTCTTTTGACATGGTTTTCTTTAGTTCTCTGGACACATTGTAACAGCTGAAGTCTTTGTTTAGTAAGGCCGGCATCTGGGGCTTCTCGGTGAAAAGTTCTACTTATTGCTGTTTTCCTGTGTGGCCGTACATTTCTGTTTTCCTTGTACGTCTTGTCTCCTCTGTTGGAACATGAACATTATGGATAATGTAAGGTGGCAGCACGACACCAGAGACCCCCACGCCAGGGTTTGTCGTTGTTGCTGTGTTGTTATTGTTCTTCTTGTTGTGGATCATCATCCAGTGACAACTTCCCTGAACTAATTCTGTTACATCTACATTCCTGTAGTGTGTAGCCAGTGACTGCTCCATTTTGTTACCTTCGTGGTCAGATAATAAGTGGTCAGAGATTTCCTTAAATGCCTGAACCAGTGAGTCTTCCAGTATTTGCAAAGGGGCTCTGTGCATCTGTTAGGGCACACTTTCAAAGTGCAGACGGTTTACCATTCTGTCTTCGTGTTAATGGCTTTCTTGCACGTGGCCTTGCGGTCAGCCAGAGAGGAAAGATGGGAGCCCTCTGGGGTCTTACCTGGGCATGTGCATGGCCTTCTAGATCCCCAGAAATTTATCAGTGCTGTTCAAAGTCCCCTGTGAACATTCATTCCCCAGGCTGAGTGCAGTGGTGTAATCACAGCTCACTGTAGCTTCAACATCCTGGGCTCAAGTGACCCTCCTGCCTCAGCCTCCCAAGTAGCTCTGACTACAGGCATGCACCACCACACTCAACTAATTTTTTAAATTTGTTATAGAGACAGAGTACTTGCTATGTTTCCCAGGCTGGTCTCAAACTCCTGAGTTCAAGCTGTCCTCCTGCCTTTGCCTCCCAAAGTGTTGGGATTATAGGTGTGAGCCACTACACCTGGCACTGGGGCTTAGGTTTTTAGAGGTGTTCTTAAAAATCAATACCAAAAGGGCTGGGCGCGGTGGCTCATGCCTATAATCCCAGCACTTTGGGAGGCCGAGGCGGGTGGATCACCAGGTCAAGAGATCGAGACCATCCTGGTCAACAAGGTGAAACCCCGTCTCTACTAAAAAATACAAAAATTAGCTGGGCATGGTGGCGCACGCCTGTAGTCCCAGCTACTCGGGAGGCTGAGGCAGGAGAATAGCTTGAACCCAGGAGGCAGAGGTTGCAGTGAGCCGAGATCGTGCCATTGCACTCCAGCCTGGGTAACAAGAGCGAAACTCCATCTCAAAAAAAAATCAATACCAAACTTATTGTTTGTTTATTGATCACTTCATATGTAGTGCCAATTTAGCATTTCGGTGGGGTGTGGGGCTAGGAAGAGACGAAGTGGTGAGTGTTTGTGTGTGTCAGAAATGACTCTGAAGACCTCACTAATGGGCTGTTCCTTTTCTCTATGGCCAGTGTTTGTCCAACATGATGCTGCCCAACTCTACCTCAAAATCTGGAACCTGATTAAGGATCAGATCGCTGATGTTGACTTGGTAAGAACCTAGGACCAGAGCGCCTGGAAGCCTAAGATGCTGCTCATTTAACTCATTCAGCTATTGTCCCTGTAAGGTGCAGAGGGAAAGAGTTAATCCACATAAAATGCTTATCACAGTTTCATAATATTGTTACTAGGATTATTTTTCACCTTTGTGAGTAGGACAAAGCATTAGTGGCTACTATTTCTGTAGCTTCTGTCTCTTGGCTCCAACTTCTGGCAGTTGGCCTGGACTGACTTATGGTGTTGTTTCTGGCTCACCTCTCTGCTCCCTCTTGCAGGTGGGGAGGCTGCAGGCCCTATATATGATCCGGATGAAGGACTCTTTGATTTGCCTTGACTGTGCCATGGAGAGAAGCAGAAACAGCAGCATGCTGACCCTCCCACTTTCTCTTTTCAATGTGGACTCAAAGCCCCTGAAGACGTTGGTAAGGGGATTCTCTTGGTATTTGCTGCTTTCGTATGTGTTAATCCACCATCTGTTGTTGCAACTCAATGTCTGAGAGTATGTAATGTATTTTTTTTTTTTTTTAAAGATGGGGTTTCACCATCATGGCCAGGCTGGTATTGAACTCCTGACCTCAGGTGATCCACCCACCTCAGCCTCCCAAAGTGCTAGGATTACAGGGGTGAGCCACCGCGCCCGGCCGGTAATGTATTTCTTACACTTCTGGAGGCTGGAAAGTCAAGGTTGAGGAGCTGTACCTGGTGAGGGCCTGCTTGCTGGTAGGGACTCTGAGTCCCGAGGTGAGGTGGTGCGGGGCATCACATGGCGAGGGGGCCGAGCATGCTAATGTGCCAGCTCAAGTCTCTCTTCCTCTTCATATGAAGCCACCTGTCCCACTCCCAGGATAACCATTAACCCATTAATCCATGAGTGGATTAATTCATTCATGAGGGCTGTGTCCTCATGACCCAGTGACCTCCCTCTTTTTTTTTGGAGATGGAGTCTTCCTCTGTCACCTGGGCTGGAGTGCAGTGGTGTGATCTCGGCTCATTGCAGTCTCCACCTCCCGGGTTCAAGCAATTCTCCTGCTTCAGTCTCCCAAGTAGCTGGGATTACAGGTGCCTGCCACCACACCTGGCTAATTTTTGTATTTTTAGTAGGGGCGGGGTTTCACCACATTGGACAGACTGGTCTCAAACTCCTGACTTAAGTGGTCTGCCTGCCTCGGCCTCCCAAAGTGCTGGGATTACAGGCGTGAGCCACTGTGCCCTCCCCAATCATCTCTCAAAGGCCCCACCTGTTCATACGGCCACACCAGGGATTCAGTTTCAAGCTGGCTTTTGGGGAGGACAAACACTGAAACCGTATCAGCACACAGCACAGTGTTGCCAGTTCCTCCTTGCCTCTTGGATCTAGCACTGGCTTCTGAGGAGTTGCTTATTTCATTTTCATGGCTCTGCCAATTTCTCGTTTGTTTTGGCAAAAATCTTTTTCCCTCCTACCTCCTCTTCCCTCATACTGCTCACCTAACAGGAGCCCCCTCCTGTTTCATTCCTCCAGTCAGTAGGTGACCTTTGAGATCCTGCCAAGTGGACCACACCAGGCCAGGCATTAAGAGGGCTATGAAGGGAATCAGAAGAAAAGCTGAAACTCTCAGCTGCAAAGTGTGGGGAGGCTGTCCCGATACAGTTTTGGTCTGTGTCGCTGCGCAAAAATCTCGTGTTCAGTGGTAATTTCCAGTGTTGGCAGTAGGGCCTGGTGGGAGCACATGGGGTCATGGGGGAGGGTTTCTCATGGTTTGACACCATCCCCCATGATCCTATCTTTATGACAGTGAGTTCTTATGAGATCTTGAGTTCTAGATCTCACACTTGTTTAAAAGTATGCAGCCAGGCTGGGCACAGTGGCTCATACCTGTAATCCCAGTACTTGGGGAGGCCGAGGCGGGCGGGTCACCTGAGGTCAGGAGTTCGAGACCAGCCTGGCCAACATGGTAAAACCCTGTCTCTACTAAAAATACAAAAAATTAGCCGGGCATGGTGACATGGCCTGCAGTCCCAGCTACTTGGGAGGCTGAGTCAGGAAAATCACTTGAACCCGGGAGGTGGAGGTTGTGGTGAGCTGAGATCGCGCCACTGCACTCCAGCTCCCCACTTGCTCTCTTGCACCTGCCCCTCCCGTGTAAGATGCCTGCTCCTGCTTGGTGCTCCGCCATGATTAGGACTTCCTGTGGCCTCCCTGGAAGCAGATGCCACCATGCTTCCTGTCAGCCTGCAGAGCCATGAGCCAATCAAGCCTTTTTTCTCAGAAATTACCCAGTCTCGGCCGGGTGTGGTGGCTCACGCCTATAATCCCAGCACTTTGGAAGGCTGAGGCGGGTGGATCACGAGGTTAAGAGATCGAGACCATCCTGGTCAACAAGATGAAACCCCGTCTCTACTAAAAATACAAAAATTAGCTGGGCATGGTGGTGCACGCCTGTAATCCCAGCTACTCAGGAGGCTGAGGCAGGAGAATTGCCTGAACCCAGGAGGCGGAGGTTGCGGTGAGCCGAGATCCTGCCATTGCACTCCAGTCTGGGTAACAACAGCGAAACTCCGCCTCAAAAAAAAAAAAGAAATTACCCAGTCACAGCTATTTCTTCACAGCGGTGTGAGAACCGATGAATACAGTACTCGAGGTGGGAAATGCCAACGCTGACTTTTCCCTGTTCTCTTGGGTGGGGCAGGAGGACGCCCTGCACTGCTTCTTCCAGCCCAGGGAGTTATCGAGCAAAAGCATGTGCTTCTGTGACAACTGTGGGAAGAAGACTCGTGGGAAACAGGTACTGATTCCCTAAATCAGACTCGGCTGTCGCTTGGTGCACACAGGGGATTGGTTCTAGGACCCCTGTGTTTACCAAAATCCACACATACTCAAGTCCCCCAGTCAGCCCTGCGGAACCCACGTATAGGAAAAGTCGGTCCCTCATCTATGCGGTTGTGCATCTGGAGTATTGTATTTTTGATGAGCCTTTGGTTGCAGATGTGGAACTCGTGCTTATCGGGGAGAGCAGACTGTATTTATTTAAAACAATTTGTGTATTCAGTGGACCCACACAGTCCAACCCCATGCTCTTCAGGGGTCAACTGTCCTTCACTAGTCTGGGGTTGCCCCCTGTGGATTTCCTGATAGAATTGTCAGAGGCCCCAAGGGGACCTTGTGGTGGGTGAGAAAAGGAATCTGGGTCTGGCTAGTATCTGGGATCCCAGGGTTCTGATCTCTAGAGCCATGGATGTGGCTTCTCAGGTCGCATCACTGAGAGGGACTGGAGGAGAAGGCCTGAGAGCAGCTGGCAGGGCATTTCCCTCGGGGTGAGATGAGCTCCCTGGAGCAGATGCCGTGGCTCCCTGGGTCCTGGTGCCTGTGCAGAGCCCTGTACCGTTGTGCCTCTTGTGGGGACCCCATGATGGTAGAATCACCATGTTTTGCTTTATTCTCAGAGGAGCTCAGCAGATTCAGTGAACGGGAGCCTTGAACTCCGCGAGGTCACCCTGCGTCCTCTTTTTTGGGATGAATGCGCCACTGGTCCTGACATTTCTTTCACGCCCATTCCAAGTAGGCTTTCTATCCAGAGTGATTTTGCTTTTTCAGGTCTTGAAGCTGACCCATTTGCCCCAGACCCTGACAATCCACCTCATGCGATTCTCCATCAGAAATTCACAGACGAGAAAGATCTACCACTCCCTGTACTTCCCCCAGAGCCTGGATTTCAGCCAGGTGCTTCCGATGGAGCGAGAGATCTGTGATGCTGAGGAGCAGGTGGGATGCTTCCGACCTCCGTGCCATCCTGCCTCTCCCCAGATGCTACATTTTTCCTGTTTTCCCTTCCCTCACCCCCAGTCTGCTAGAAGCCACCCATTCCTCAGAGACTGCCCAGCCTCAAAAGACTTTCTTCTTTCTAAATACTGGATTTGTGTTCATACGCCTCACAGCACTGAGGGATGGAATCCAGAATTCAGTAGGCTTCTTTGGAAATAACATGGAATACATAGAAATGCATAGGCAAACGTCACTGTGGGTTCTTAGTACCAAGCAAACTTTCTTCCTCAAATGGCCTGTGCCCACTTTGAGGATAATCATAAAGTAGCCAGTTGACTGGACCACATTTAATCAGAGTAAAGTTTAATTCACTTGTCCTGAGACAATAACTTATTGAGAGATTCTGAGAAAAAAAAATGACACAAGGCCAGGTGATGTGGCTCATGCCTGTAATCCCAGCACCTGGAAAGGCTGAGGGAGGAGGATCACTTGAACCCAGGAGTTCGGGACCTGCCTGGGCAACATAGTAAGACCTCCATCTCAAAAAAAACCAACAAATTAGCTGGCCAGTAATCCCAGCACTTTGGGAGGCTGAGGCAGGTGGATCACGAGGTAAGGAGTTCAATGCTGTATCTACTAAAAAATACAAAAATTAGCTGGGCATGGTGGCTCATGCCTGTAATCCCAGCTACTTGGGCGGCTGAGGTAAGAGAATTGCTTGAACTGGGACCTGGGAGGCAGAGGTTGCAGTGAGCCAAGATCATGCCACTGCACTCCAGCCTGGGCTACCGAGTGAGACTCCATTTCAAAAAAAAAAAAAATTAGGCCGGGCGCGGTGGCTCATGCCTGTAATCCCAGAACTTTGGGAGGCCGAGACGGGCGGATCACAAGGTCAAGAGATCGAGACCATCCTGGCCAACATAGTGAAACCCCGTCTCTACTAAAAATAAAAAAAAGAGCTGGGCATGGTGGCGCACGCCTGTAGTCCCAGCTACTTAGGAGGCTGAGGCAGGAGAATTGCTTGAACACAGGAGGCTGAGGTTGCAGTGAGCCGAGACTGTGCCATTGAACTCCAGCCTGGCGCCCAGCGACAGAGCCAGACTCTGTCTCAAAAAAAAAAAAAAAAAAAAATTAGCTGGGTGTGGTAGCACACACCCGTGGTTCCAGCTACTTTGGAGGCTGAGGTGGGAGGATCACTTGAGCCCAGGAGTTTGAGGCTGCAGTAAGCAGCGATCTATCACTATACTCCAGCCTGGGTGACAGCACAAGAGCCTGTCTCTAAAAACAAAACAAGAAAAACTAAAGAGAAAAGATACAAATACCTTTTCTCCGTAGATTTGAAATGCTACACAGCACATTTTGTATTCCCATATATGCGGGTCTATTTTTGGAGGGTCTCTTCTGTTTTTATGGTCAGTTTGGCTCTTTATGCTCTAGAACCATGGCATTTAGAAAATTAAGGCCTGATGTAGCTCCTATTATAACATGGTTTATTTACCTGCTTAGACCATATACATTTCACAGTGTTCTCTTTTTCTTTCATTCTAGTTCATTATATTTCTACCTGCACATTCTGCCTGATGAAGTGTATATATATATATATATATATATTTTTTTTTTCTTTTTCTCTTTTTGAGACAGAGTTTTGCTCTTCGTGCCCAGGCTGGAGTACAATGGCGCAACCTCTGCCTCCCGGGTTCAAGCGATTCTCCTGCCTCAGCCTCCCGAGTAGCTGAGACTGCAGGCGCCCGCCACCACACCCAGCTAATTTTTGTATTTTTAATAGAGACAGGGTTTCACTATTTTGGCTAGGCTGGTCTCGAACTCATGACCTCGTGATACGCCTGCCTCAGCCTCCCAAAGTGCTGGGATTACAGGCATGAGCCACCGCGCCCGGTCCTGATGAAGTATATTTAAAACTGTTTTTCTCTTCAAAAAGACTTCATTGGTTGCGTGCAGTGGGTCACGCCTATAATCCCAACTCTTTGGGAGGCCACAAGGATTGCTATAGTCCAGTAGTTTGAGCCCAGCTAGACAACAAAGCGAGACTCCGTCTTTGCAACAACAGCAAAGACTTCACTATGGAACATTGCAAATGTATACCAAGGTGTCTAGTGAAGAATTAGACAGTGAATCCTCAGCTGTAACCATTACAAAACTCCTGGCAGGTCTTGCTCTTCCTATAAACCACCCTCCTGTTTCATCCAACCCTGTCCTGGATTTTTTTGAAGCAAATATCAGACACCATCCTACTTTATTTGTAAACACTTCATTATGTATCCCTAAAGAATAACCACTCAGAACATAACCAACTCCATCTGGTAATCCCTTGATAGCATCAAATATCTGGTCAACGTGCAGACGTCCTGACCGTTCTAGAATCTATGTGATTTGTTTAAATCTAGATCCAAACAATGCCTACACGTGCATTTGGTTAAGTTTCTTTCTTTTCTTGATTAAGTTCCTTTTAGATTTCTGTTGCTTTTCTTTTCCTTGCAGTTGATTTGGTTGAAGACTTTTTTTTTTTTTTTTTTTGAGATGGAGTTTCACTCTTGTTACCCAGGCTGGAGTGCAATGGCGCGATCTCGGCTCACTGCAACCTCTGCATCCTGGGTTCAAGCAATTCTCCTGCTTCAGCCTCCTGAGTAGCTGCGATTATAGGCACGCACCACTGTGCCCAGCTAATTTTTTGTATTTTAAGTAGAGACGGGGTTTCACCTTGTTGACCAGGATGGTCTCGATCTCTTGACCTCGTGATCCACCCGCCTTGGCCTCCCAAAGTACTGGGATTATAGGAGTGAGCCACTGCGCCCGGCAGGTTGAAGACTGTTTAAATATGCTAGAACTGGCTGGCTGGTGTCATTCAACGTGTTCCTCTAACCCTTTTATTTCTTGTAAACTAATATTCAGGTACAGATATTGCCCTGCATTTTATAAAGTCCCGCACAAGGTCCGCAAATGGAAATAGGGGATAACGAGCCTGCACTGTGGGTGACTCAGCTTTGCGTGTGATGCCCTTGTCCTCTGTCTCCCCTCCCCCTACAAAGACGTTTTTGGCTATGTACGGTGGCTCAGGTTACGGACACTCCTGGGCTTGTGGAGAAACAGAACTGTGTTCTGATGACCCCCACCCCTCCCAGGGGGAGGTTCTAATCTTGCCTGGCTTTGGGGGCTGTCTCGTGACCTCCTGCCTTCCGTCTCCCGTGTGCTCTGCTCTGCCAAGCTGCTGAGCCTTTGCAGTTCAGGATCTGCACTCAGGAAAGCCCCTCCTGGAAGGTGCCTGCCAGCCATGGGGCGGGACCGTTGTCTAGTATTCTGAAGTCCCATAGTCGGGCCTAGGGTGGGCAGGTATGAATGTGTGATGCAGTTGTGTTTCTGGTGGCAGGTGAACTGTCTCATGCCTGTCTCTTTCCAGCCTGGAGGACAGTATGAGCTCTTCGCTGTGGTTGCACACGTGGGAATGGCGAACTCCGGTCATTACTGTGCCTACATCCGGAATGCTGTGGACGGAAAATGGTTCTGCTTCAATGACTCCAATATTTGCTCGGTGAGAAACATCATCCACGATTGCCTCCTGCCCGGGATTGGCCACCTCTAACAAATGCTGGGCCCCGGGCTGCGTGGATCTCCGAGATCAACACACTGTGGTCCCGCTGTCTGGGTGTGGGGCCTTTTATGAGGGTTCAAGCCTTTTTCGGCCACAAGTCCCCATGTGGTTTGCACCTCTGTTCACTTCCCTCCACTTCTAAGTTTTTGGTGCTCTAGGCTCATGCCCTGTAGCTTCATGCTTTGTGGGAAATGTCTAGAGAGCAAGCAGAGTTAGAAATGTGTAACTTAGGGGGCCGGGTGCGGTGGCTCACGCCTGTAATCCCAGCACTTTGGGAGGCTGAGACGGGTGGATCACGAGGTCAAGAGATCGAGACCATCCTGGTCAACATGGTGAAACCCCGTCTCTACCAAAAATACAAAACATTAGCTGGGCATGGTGGCGTATGCCTGTAATCCCAGCTACTCAGGAGGCTGAGGCAGGAGAATTGCCTGAACCGAGGAGGCGGAGGTTGCGGTGAGCCGAGATCGCACCATTGCACTCCAGCCTGGGTAACTTCGTCTCAAAAAAAAAAAAAAAAAGACTTCATTGCACATGACATTTTGCCGCTGATACTCCAGGCTCTTGGGAGTTGCTAGGGGTGGGCTTGTCTGGAGGATGAGGGGCACATTATAGCCCCCCTGTCCTCTGTGGGTACTCACAAGTGTCAGCTGGTGGCTGCTTGACCCCGTTCATTTCTGGCTTCCAGGTGTCCTGGGAAGACATCCAGTGTACCTACGGAAATCCTAACTACCACTGGTAAGAAACGTATTTGGATAATGGGAGCTCGATGAGCTTATATAGGGTCCTTGGAGCTGCATGAAATGCCCGTGGATTTCCCTGTTACTGACATGCTGATGGCTCACTGTCCACCTCATATTCAGCACTCGCCCCCCTCCCCTGCTTGCCTCATATGTCACACTCCAGGAATATTAAAGCAAAGATCACAACTTTTTTAAATGTTATTTTTAGAGATGGGGTCTTGCTTTGTTGCCCAGGCTGGAGCACTGTGGTGTGTTCATAGCTCACTGCAGCCTTGAACCCCTGAGCACAGGCGATCCTCCCACCTCAGCCTCCTGAATAGCTGGGACTATAGGCATGCACCACCACGCCTGGCATATTTTAAGAAAACATTTGTAGAGATGAGATCTCGCTATGTTGCCAGGCTGGTCTCAAACTCCTGGGTTTAAGCCATCTGCCCATTTCTCCTCCCAAAGTGCTGGAATTACATGTGTGAGCCACTGCGCCCGGCCACTGGTTTTTAAAATTGTTTGCTTACGTAACTTGCTATAAAATTAGAGTACAAACTCTTTTGGAGGAAGGATGACTTTTTTCATATTTCTTTGGCTTGCATTAGTAAGTATCAATAAATATGTTTATAACCAATGACCACAGAGGAGAAGCTGGAGAGAAAGAGGCTGGATGAAGTTAAAGCAGAGAGATTTTGTAAGTTTGCTTAGCTGAGCTTTGAGGTTGTATGTCAGAAACACTATCTGAGGTGATTTTCAGCTACGGAGATAGGCCTGGTCATTTGAAAAGTAATGGATCAGGTGAAGCTCGCATTTGAAATCCTCCTCCTACTCTTCATCTTTCTCTCCTGTTTATTCTGAGCATCCTCTTAGACACCCAATCTCTGCCACCTAGTGGCTGCCATTGATTTCCCTGTTATTGAGATCAGAGGTTGGCAGCCTTCCCCTGTAAAGGGCTGGAGAGAAAGTTCTTCAGGCTTTGTGGTCTATACAGTGTCTGCTGCAGCCACTGAACTCTGCCCTGTGGAGCAAAAGCAGCCACAGACAGTACCTGGGTGAATGAGCGTGGCTGGGGGCCAGTTAAATTTATTTCCAGCTCACGCCTATAATCCCAGCACTTTGGGAGGCCGAGGCGGGTGGATCACGAGGTCAAGAGATCGAGACCATCCTGGTCAACATGGTGAAACCCCGTCTCTACTAAAAATACAAAAAAAATTAGCTGGGCACGGTGGCATGTGCCTGTAATCCCAGCTACTCAGGAGGCTGAGGCAGGAGAATTGCCTGAATTTCTTCCAGGAGGTGGAGGTTGTGGTGAGCCGAGATCGCACCATTGCACTCCAGCCTGGGTAACAAGAGTGAAACTCTGTCTCAAAAAAAAAAAAAAAACTCGACAGGGTTGGATTTGGCTTGTGTGCCTGGAGCTTGTTAGCGTCTGCTTTAGATATTAACTAACAGAAACTTAGTGCTCATCTTCCCAGGCCGTCTATTTTGTTCTTCTCCGAGGTGATGGATAGACAAAGGCTTGACCCAGCTGCCTGGATGTTTGCTGACACTTGTCCTGCCATGGATTAATGAAGCATCCTTTTTTGATGAAGGTTTCATGCTGCAGTGCTGATGTGTCTTCTCGTCTCTCTAGGCAGGAAACTGCGTATCTTCTGGTTTACATGAAGGTGGAGTGCTGATGAATATGCCCAAAACCTTCAGAGATGGACACACTTTCATTTTCCATTTCGGTCCTGGATCTATGGAGTCTTCTAAGAGATTTCGCAATGAGGAGAATCATCGTTTTCCAACTATATAATTGAGCCTTATTTATAATCAGGGATATTATCAAAATATTTAACACTGAAACCCTGCAGGACCTGATCAGTCAGGATGGACGCTTTCACCAGCGGACCCGGCCGTGTGGCTGCTGAGTCTTGGGTGCTCCCTGCTGTGGTCAGCCCTTTAGTTAGGAGCCTGTGGGAGGTCCAGGTGCTCCAGGGAGGAGGGCAGTGGCAGTGGGGGGCATCTGGATGCAAAGAGTCAGTGGCAGTGGGTATTTCAGTATTTCACAACTGCTGTGCCCAGACTTGTGTGTACTGGCTAAATATCAATACTGTTTGTAATTTCTCAGTTTTAGAACCAGTTTTAATCTATATAAATCAAGTGTTTTGTAACTGTTATTCTTTTATTCAGCAAATATTTATTTATTTTTTTAAATTTATTTTTTATTTTTTATTGCATTTTAGGTTTTGGGGTACATGTGAAAAACATGCAAGATTGTTGCATAGGTGCATACATGGCAGTGTGATTTGCTGCCTTCCTCCCCTTCACCTATATGTGACATTTCTCCCCATGCTATCTCTCCCCAACTCCCCACCCCCAGCTGTCCCCCCAACTCCCCCCAACAGACCCCAGTGTATAGTGCTCCCCTCCCTGTGTCTGTGTGTTCCCATTGTTCAACACCCGTCTATGAGTGAGAACATGCTATGTTTGATTTTGTGTTCTTGTGTCAGTTTGCTGAGAATGATGGTTTCCAGCTTCATCCATGTCCCTACAAAGGACGCGAACTCATTGTTTTTGATGGCTGCATAATATTCCATGGTGTATATGTGCCACATTTTCCCTGTCCAGTCTATCATTGATGGGCATTTGGGTTGGTTCCAGGTCTTTGCTATTGTAAACTGTGCTGCAATGAACATTCGTGTGCATGTGTCCTTATAGTAGAACGATTTATAATCCTTTGGATATATACCCAGTAATGGGATTGCTGGGTCAAATGGAATTTCTATTTCTAGTTCCTTGAGGAATCGCCACACTGTCTTCCACAATGGTTGAACTAATTTACACTCCCACCAACAGTGTAAAAGTGTTCCTATTTCTCCACATCCTCTCCAGCATCTGTTGTCTCCAGATTTTTTAATGATCATCATTCTAACTGGCATGAGATGGTATCTCAATGTAGTTTTGATTTGCATTTCTCTAATGACCAGTGATGATGAGCATTTTTTCATATGTTTGTTGGCCTCATGTATGTCTTCTTTTGTAAAGTATCTGTTCATATCCTTTGCCCACTTTTGAATGGGCTTGTTTGTTTTTTTCTTGTAAATCTGTTTTAGTTCGTTGTAAATTCTAGATATCAGCCCTTTGTCAGATGGGTAAGCTGCAAAAATTTTTTCCCATTCTGTTGGTTGCCAATTCACTCTAATGACTGTTACTTTTGCTGTGCAGAAGCTGTGGAGTTTGATTAGGTCCCATTTGTCTATTTTGGCTTTTGTTGCCAATGCTTTTGGTGTTTTGGTCATAAAGTCCTTGCCTACGCCTATGTCCTGAATGGTTTTGCCTAGGTTTCCTTCTAGTGTTTTTATGGTGTTACGTCTTATGTTTAAGTCTTTAATCCATCTGGAGTCAATTTTAGTGTAAGGTGTCAGGAAGGGGTCCAGTTTCTGCTTTCTGCATAAGGCTAGCCAGTTTTCCCAACACCACTTATTAAACAGGGAATCCTTTCCCCATTGCTTGTTTTTATCAGGTTTGTCAAAGATTGGATGGTTGTAGATATGTTGTGTTGCCTCCGAGGCCTCTGTTCTGTTCCATTGGTCTATATCTCTGTTTTGGTACCAGTACCATGCTGTTTTGATTACTGTAGCCTTGTAGTAGAGTTTGATGTCCGGTAGTGTGATGCCTCCTGCTTTGTTCTTTTTGCTTAGAATTGACTTGGCTATGTGGGCTCTCTTTTGGTTCCATAATTCAAATTCTTTATTTACAGAAACCTAACAGGGACCAATTTATTTGACCATAGTGGCAGATATTGGCTAGCAATTCAACAAACCTGTTTTTCTCCTGGGCATGCAGCTAGACTATATTTCTCAACTTCACTTGCACTTAGGATGTGCCAAGTAGAATGTGGTCAAAAATGACATACAGCCAGGCAAGGTGGCTCATGCCTGTAATCCCAGCACTATTGTAGGCCAAGGCCGGAGAACTGCTGGAACCTAGCAGTTCAAGTCTAACTTGGGCAACATAGCAAGACCACGTCTCTACAACAATTACAAAAATTAGCTGGGCAGTGTGGCATACGCCTGTAGTCCCAGCTACTCAAGAGACTGAGGTAGGAGGATCACTGAGCCCAGGAGTTGTGGCTGCAGTGAGCTGTGATCACACCACTGCACTCCAGCTTGTGCCACAGAGTCAGGAGGAAAAAAAAGGCCAGGTGCGGTGGCTCATGCCTGTAATCCCAGCATTTTGGAGGCCAAGTTGGGCGGATCACTTGAGGTCAGAAGTTCAAGATCAGCCTGGCCAGCATGGTGACACCCCATCTCTACTAAAAATACAAAAATTATCTGGGTGTGGTGGTGGGTGCCTGTAATCCAAGCTGCTTGGTAGGCTGAGGCAGGAGAATCACTTAAACCCGGGAGGTACGGGTTGCAGTGAGCCAAGACCGCACCACTGCACTCCAGCCTGGGTGACAGAGCAAGACTCAAGCTCAAAACAAACAAACAAAAAAGTCATTACTCCAGCTCTCTCCTGAAAAAAAAAAAAAAAAAAAAAGTCATATATATGTATAACTTCCAGACCTGGCCCATTAGAACTCCATGCTGTTTAACTCTCCCGGATGGAAGGAAGAAACATAATTCCCAGAACAATCCTGGGAGCTACTTTTATTATTATTATTATTATTATTATTATTATCATATGAGACAGAGTCTCGCTCTGTCACCAGGCGTCAGGCTGGAGTGCAGTGGTGCAATTTTGGCTCAGTGCAACCTCTGTCTCCCAGTTTCAAGTGATTCTCCCACCTCAGTCTCCCGAGTAGCTGTGACTTTAGGCACGCACAACCACGCCCAGCTAATTTTTGTACTTTTAGTAGAGACGAGGTTTTGCTATGTTGGCCAAACTGGACTCGAATTACTGAACTCAGGTGATCCACCCACCTCAGTCTTCCACAGTGCTGGGATTACAGGCATGAGCCATAGCACACGGCCAGAAGCTACATTTTTAATATGGCAAAAAAGTTAGAAGGAAGAAGTGTGGGTCCCTGAATCACTCCTGGAGAATTGCCCAACCAGGAACATCTGTGTTAGACTACATTGTGAGTGAGAAATAAGCCTTCCTGTATTAAGCTACTGAGATGGGATGGGGAGGTATTTGCTCTAGCAGCGAGTATTATCAATACAACCTCAAACACAAATTGCCATCTCCCAGTCTTCAAATGTCTTTACATCAGCCCCTTTTTTCCTCCCTCTCTCTCACTCTCTCCTCCCCACTTCCTCTTTCTCTGTCTTCTTTCTTTTTCCCTTCTTTCCTTCCATGCTTCATTTTTTTTTTTTTTGAGACAGAGTCTCGCTCCATTACCAGGCACCAGGCTGGAGTGCAGTGGCACAATCTCGGCTCACTGCAACTTCCGCCTCCTGGGTTCAAGCAATTCTCCTGCCTCAGCCTCCTGAGTAGCTGGGACTACAGGTGTGCACCACCACGCCCAGCTAATTTTTGTATGTTTTAGTAGAGATGGGGTTTCACCATGTTGGCCAGGATGGTCTCGATCTCTTGACCTCGTGATCCACCTGCCTTGGCCTCCCAAAGTGCTGGGATTACAGGCTGAGCCACTGCGCCCAGCTCATTCATTCTTTCATTCCTTGGAACATCCAGCACATTTTTTCTAGGCATTGTTCTAGGCACTGGGGATCCTGAGGGAGCAAAGCAGACAAATCTTTGCCCTCAGGAAGCTCACATTATAATGGGTGAGACAGGGAATAGGCAAGTAAATAATAAGATTTCAAGCACTGATTATTGCAGTTGTCCCTCGGTATCCATGGAGGATTGCTTCCCTGGATAAGCAAATTGATAGATGCTCAAGACCCTTATATGAAATGGCATAGTACTTGTATATAACCTACACACATCCTCCTGCATACATTTTTTCTTAGTATAAAAAACTTCGGGTTTTTCTTTGAGACAGGATGTCACCCTGTCTCCCAGGCTGGAATTCAGTGGCATAAACACAGCTCACTGCAGCCTTAAAGCCCCGGGCTTGAACTCCTGCCACAGCCTCCTAAGTAGCTGGGACTACAGGCATCTGTCACCATGTAGGGCTATTTTTATTTTTTATTTTTATAGAGACAAGTTCTCTTGATGTTCCCCAATCTGGTCTTAACTCCTGACCTCAAGTGATCCTCCAACCTCAGCCTCCCAAAGTGCTTGGATTACAAGCATAAGCCAGTCTGCCCCCTCTTCTGTGCTTTAAATAATCTCTAGTGTACTTATAATACCTAATACAATGTAAATGCTATATAAGTAGTTTTTGTTTTTTTTTTTTCTGAGACAGAGTCTCGCTCTGTTGCCCAGCCTGGAGTGCAGTGGCACAATCTCAGCTCACAGCAACCTCCGCCTCCCGGTTCAAGCAATTCTCTGCCTCACCCTCTCGAGTAGCTGGGATTACAGGTGCCACTGCCATGTCTGGCTAATTATTGTATTTTTAGTAGAAATGGGGTCTCACTGTCTTGGCCAGGCTGGTCTAGAACTCCTGATCTCGTGATCCAACTGCCTTGGCCTCCCAAAATACTGGGATTACAGACTTGAGCCACCACGCCCAGCTATATAAGTAGTTTTTATACTCTCTTGTTAGACAATATGACAAAGTGAACAAAGGCCTGTACATAGTCTCTACAGCAGCAGTCACTTGTTTTTTCTCGTTGAATATTTTTGATCCATTGTTGGTTGAATCCACAGATGTTGCACTCACAGATATGAAACTCCCAGCTACAGAGGGCTTACTGTACTTCACTGAAAAATAAAGAAGAATAAAAGAAGTTAGAGAGTGACCCAAAGCATCTTTTATATAAGGTGGTTGGGAAAGAGCTCTCTGTGCTGGTAGCATCTGACCAGAGACCTGAATGATACAAGGAAGCTAATCATACCAAGATCAGAAGAAAGAATGAACTCTTAACAATTATTCCTCTGAAACAAGTTATTTGTAGAAGGAAAACAAAAGTAACAACAGTACAAAAAAGAAAAGAAAACTAGGCCAGGCACAGTGACTCATACCTATAATCCCAGCACTTTGGGAGGCTGAGGCGGGTGAATTGCTTGAGGCCAGGAGTTCGAGACCAGCCTGGCTAACATGGCAAACTCCCACATCTCTACTAAAAATACAAAAATTAGGCTGGGCGTGGTGGCTCACACCTCTAATCCCAGCACTTTGGGAGGCCCAGGTGGATCACCTGAGGTCGGAAGTTCGAGACCAGCCTGACCTGTCTCTACTAAAAATACAAAATTAGCTGGGCATGGTGTCTCATGCATGCCTATAATCCCAGCTACTCAGGAGGCTGAGGCAGGAGAATCGCTTCAACCCAGGAGACGGAGATTGCAGTGAGCTGAGATCGCACCACTGCATTCTAGCCTGGATAACAGAGAAAGACTTGATCTCAAAAAAAAATTAGCAGAGCGGGGAGCCATACGCCTGTAGCTGCAGCTGCTTGGGAGCCTGAAGCACCATAAAAATTGCTTGAACCTAGGAAGGAGAAGTTGTAGTGAACTGAGATTGTGCCACTGCACTCCAGCCTGGGCAACAAAATGAGACCCTGTCTCAATATATATGTATATAAATATATATATACTGCAATGAATCAACTTAGACAAAGACAAGTCAAAAAGAAAGATGAAACCCAAACCCCAGGCTTATAGATTCCTGACCTGGCTTTGCCCTTGTCTAAAACTGGTGGATAAAGCTCTTTCTTTCGTTTTTGACTTTGTCTCCATATTTCCAGTCTTTCAAGTTGAAATTTGCCCATTTATTCAGACAACTCAATAAATATAGTAATACGTCAGCCTCTATCATTAGACATTCATAAACTATATTAAATAAACCAAACTTTGGGAACTCCAGCAGGTTATTTAAGATCTCCAGTCCTTAATTTCCTCATCTCTAAAACAGAGACAGCACTGGTAACTAAATTACTTCAGAAGTTTGTTCTGATGATCAGATGAGATTGTTCACCTAAAATGCTAGTACAGAGTAAGGGCTAAAGAATTTTTTTTTTTTTTTTTTTTTTTTTTTGAGACAGAGTTTTACTCTTGTTGCCTAGGCTGGAGTGCAATAACATGATCTCGGCTCACCACAACCTTTGCCTCCTGGGTTTAAGCAATTCTCCTGCCTCAGCCTACTGAGTAGCTGAAATTACAGGCATACGCCACCATGCCCGGCTAATTTTCATATTTTTAGTAGTGATGACGTTTCTCCATGTTGGTCAGGCTGCTCTCAAACTCCCAACCTCAAGTGATCTGCCCGCCTCAGCCTCCCAAAGTGCTGGGATTACAGGTATGAGGCCCCACGCCTGGCCACAGGAAAAAAAAAATACACATATAACATATATATTATAATTAATTATATAATTATAATTTTTTATAACATTATAATTAATTAATTATAATATATATATATTTGAGACGGAGTCTCACTCTGTCACCAGGCTGGAGTACAGTGGCCCGATCTCTGCTCACTGCAACCTCCGCCTCCCAGGTTCAAGCAATTCTCCTGCCTCAGCCTCCTGAGTAGCTGGAACTATGCAGGCCACCACGCCCAGCTAATTTTTGTATTTTTAGTAGAGACAGGGTTTCACCATGTTGGGGGCTGGTCTTGAACTCCTGATCTTGAGATCTGCCCACCTCAGCCTCTGAAAGTGCTAGGATTACAGGTGTGAGCCACCTTGCCCAGTCTGGAAACATTTTTATAAAGACTAAATTAACTGGACACCATTCAGAGCCCAAGTCTATCAAATACCTGATCCATGTTCTTGAGAACCCAAGATACTTCTGCCTTCTTTTGAGCCAAACTTCAATTCATTCAGACTTGAAGAGAAAGAAGAGTCTTTCTCATCAGCTTTGCAGGTGGTGGCAGCGACCTCATTGCCTCTGGTATGCAGGAGGCTTTGTGTCAGTGATACATATTCACAACCGGCTGACCTGAGACAGGAATCTGGTTCTAGCTACAAGGTCACCTCTGAATTGCTGTCCTGTACAATTCCACAGGGCACCATGCACACAGAACTGAATTGTAATCTGTGCATTGGGAAATCAAGTTGTGGCTTATGGCTAGCATTTTTTTTTCCTTTTTTTGTTGAGATGGAGTTTCACTCTTATTGCCCAGGCTGGAGTGCAATGACGCCATCTTGGCTCATTGCAACCTCCACCTCCCAGGTTCAAACAATTCTCCTGCCTCAACCTCCCAAGTTGCTGGGATTACAGGCATGCGCCACCATGCCTGGCTAATTTTGTATTTTTAGTAAAGACAAGGTTTCTCCACGTTGGTTAGGCTGGTCTGGAACTCCTGACCTCAGGTGATCCGCCTGCCTAGGCCTCCTGGGATTACTTGCATGGGTGCTGGGATTACTTGCATGAGCTACTGCACCTGGCCATGGGAAGCATCTTTAAGAATTTTGTACAGGGCCAGGTGCGGTGGCTCATGCCTGTAATTCTAGCATTTTGGGAGGCTGAGGTAGGTGGATAACTCGAGGCCCAGGAGTTAGAGACCAGCCTGGCCAACATGGTGAAATCTCATCTCTACTAAAAATACAAATATTAGCCAGGTGTGGTGGCACATGCCTGTAATCCCAGCTACTCAGGAGGCTGAGGCAGGAAGAATCACTTGAACCCAGGAGGTGGAAGTTGCAGTGTGCTGAGATTGCCCTACTGCACTCCAGCATGGTTAACAGAGTGAGACCTTGTCTCAAAAAAAAAAAAAAAAAAAAGAAAAAAGAAAAAAGGAGGCGGGGCACATTGGCTCACACTTGTAATTCCAGAACTTTGGGAGGCCGAGGTATGTGGATCACCTGAGGTCAGGAGTTCTAGACCTGCCTGGCCAACATGGTGAAACTCCATCTCTACTAAAAATACCAAAAATTAGCCAGGCATGGTGGCACCCACCTGTGGTTCCAGCTTCTTGTGAGGCTGAGGCAGGAGAATCCCTTGAACCTAGGAAGCGGAGTTTGCAGTGAGCCGAGATCACACCACTGCACTCCAGCCTCGGCCACAAGAGTGAAACTCCATCTCAAAAAAAAAAAAAAAAAGAAAAGGGAAAAAGAAAATATCAGAGCACATCATATATAGCATGGCAAGAATAGGTATTTTTTTAACCCGAAACAGTTATATAAGTTTATACACACACACATACCCTCCCACACAAGTGTAAGTTTACATATCTATTGGTTTTAGTTTTATATATTGCAGATTGCAGAAGATGCTGTGGTGTACTAGCCAGAGTCTGTCCTTCAGCACTAAGTCACACAGTCCCCAGCTCCCAGGAATGCTGCCTCTGACTACTCAGAATTTATTTCATCCCCAGGAGCTGCCTATGGTCTGAGAGAGCTGAGTAAACCCAGGGTCAGGACCCCTTCCCAGGGAAAGCCCACATCCAATGACTGGCCAATTCAAAAGGTAAGTATGAAGGTCCAGCCCTCCCAGAGTAACCAACTTGTCCTGGTTTGCCTGAGACTTTCCTGGCTTTAAAACAGAAAGTCCTGTGTCCTGGAAACCCAAGGCAGACTAGATAATCTGGGATGACTGGTCACCCTGCTCTTGCCTCAGTTTGGGACACCATTGATGACTCACCTTCAGAACTCTCTGTGGGATCAATTGAGGCTTTCCCTGGGTTGTAAGATCATCAGAGTTCAACCTCTCCCTCTGCCAGTCCTGCTTCCCTTGCTCTCTGACAGGGGCTGCTCCTAGGGTGCTCCCCAATGAACAAGCTGCATATGACTCCCCATCCCAGATCTGCTTCCCAGGGAACCCAGCCAGCTAGTATAGTGAGTTTTAGTGATCAAATGCATTCCTTGCTGGAAATCAAGATCAAAAAGATTTGAAGACACTGGTCCAGTAGATACTACCATTTTGTAGTCTTTACACAGCACACCTCTTTCCATTAGTAGTAGCATCCTGCATCTTTTGGGGAAGTAGTACTATTCTGACTCAAGTCAGGGGTTCTTGTGTGGGTGCCTCCAACTTCCAACCATCACCAAAAGCCTGTAACTCAATCTAGACCAAGCAGAATCCTTTCCTGGAATTTTTCTGTTCATTCTTCAAGAAAAAGACTCCTTTCCTGAGGCCTCCCAGAGGCCATATAGCCCATACACGGGCAGAGTAGTGGGGGAAATCAGGATAAACAGATTCCTGTGACATCACAGTCAGATTTCAGGCAGTCCTGGACCCACTTGCACCTCCACTCTTCCTTGTTTCTCCTCCAGGTGGGCTGCCATCTGCAGCCAAAAGGATCTTGACTGGTGGCACAGACTTTTAAGAAAAGCAGATCATGAAGCTGGGCACGGTGGCTCACGCTAATAATCCCAGCACTTTGGGAGGCTGAGGCGGGTAGATCACGAGGTCAGGAGATCGAGACCATCCTGGCTAACATGGTGAAACACTGTCTCTACTAAATACAAAAAATTAGCCGGGCATGGTGGTGTGTGCCTGTAGTCCCAGCTACTCGAGAGGCTGAGGCAGGAGAATCACTTGAACCTGGGAGGTAGAGGTTACAGTGAGGTGAGATTTCACCACTGCACTCTGGCCTGGTGACAGAGCGAGACTCCATCTCAAAAAAAAAAAAAAAGAGTACTTTCCTCTCTTGAACCACTCCTTTAAGACCTGTTCAAATGTCTCCTACTCAGTGAAGTCAAACTTTCCTGCCACTCCCAGACAGGTGCATAATTACATCTATAGACAAACGTTTATGAGCTCTTCCCACTATAATGTTCATGGCTGCCGCTGTGCTAGTACAAGGCCAGAGATGGAGCAGTGCACAGCCAGGACCTCCAGGTGCTTTAGTGTTGTAGTGGGGCAAGCTGGCTCCTAAACAGAAAATTACCCTTTGAGGTGGTAAGTGCACTGACAGAGATGTTAGAGACCCCTAGGAGGGGGAAGTGTGAGGTAGCGACATGTTTGTCTATAATCTATTAGCTCCTTTTCTTTTCTTTTCTTTTTTTTTTTTTTTTTTTGACAGAGTCTCGCTCTGTCATCCAGGTTGGAGTGCAGTGGCACGATCTTGGCTCACTGCAACCTCTGCCTCCCGGATTCAAGTGATTCCTGTGTCTCAAACTCCTGAGGTAGCTGGGATTGCAGGTGCCCACCACCATGCCTGGCTAACTTTTGTATTTTTAATAGAGACGGGGTTTCACCATGTTGGCCAGGCTGGTCTCGAATTCCTGACCTCAGGTGATCTGCCCTCCTCGGCCTCCCAAAGTGCTGGGATTGTACAGACTTGAGCCACCATGTTCGGCCTTTTACCCTTTTCTGTAGTGCAGGTACATAATTGTTTCTTCCTTTTTATTTCCTCAGCATCCTTGTATTTCTTTAGCATTTATTGTATTCTATTTTATCTTTTTGTTGTTGTTGTTTTTCTGAGATGGAGTCTTTCTCTGTTGCCCAGGCTGGAGTGCAATGGCACGCTCTCAGCTCACTGCAACCTCTGCCTTCCAGTTTCAAGCAATTCCCCTGCCTCAGCCTCCTGAGTAGCTGGAATTACAGGCACCCACCACTGCACCTAGCTGATTTTATATTTTTAGTACAGACAGGGTTTCACCATATTGAGCAGGCTGGTCTCAAACTCCTGACCTCAGGTGATCCACCCACTTCGGTCTCCCAAAGTGCTGGGATTACAGGCATGTGCCACCACATCGGTCTCTATTTTATCTTAGTGGTTTTCTTTAGGAACAGCTTCATGGGTATGTGTGTTAGTCAGTTGTTGCATTACTAGAAAGGAATACCTGTGACTACGTAATTTTAAAGAAAAGAGGTTTAGTTGGTTCACAGGTCTGCAGGTTTTGCAGGAAGCATGGTGCTGGCATCAGCTTCTGGCAAGGCCTCAGGAAGCTTCCAATCATGGTGCAGGGTGATGGGGAGCCAGCATGTCACATGGCCAAAGTGAGAGTGAAAAAGAGGGTGGGGCAGATTCCAGACACTTCAACAACCACATCTCACATGAACTCGCTGAAAGAGAACTCACTTAACATCAAGGGGATGGTGTTATGTCATTCATGAGGGATCTGCCCAGTGATCCAGTCAGCTCCCCGCAGACCCCACCTCCAACACTGGAAGTCACATTTCAACATGAGATTTGGAGGCAAAAAATATCCAAACCATATCAGTATACAACATGTATAGCCGTATGGGGCCCCACACCCTGTGCTGGATATAATGCTGTATTGTCACTGTCTTGAAATTCTCTTTTTAAAAAAATTTTAAAAGGGGCCCACATTTTCATTTTATATTGGCCTTGGCTTTCAGATTTATTTATCCCAAAATTATAAAGGCAGAGACCCAGGGCTAAGATCCTGTCATGGACACTTTTAAATTCCCCACAGCACCTTGAGAATGCCCACAGTAATTTTTTCTTTTTTTAGGACAGAGTTTGGCTGTTGTTGCCCAGGCTGGAGTGCAATGGTGCAATCATGGGTCACCACAGCCTCTGCCTTCCGAGTTCAAGTGATTCTCCTGCCTCAGCCTCCTGAGTAGCTGGGATTACAGGCATGCACCACCACACATGGCTACTTTGTATTTTCAGTAGAGATGGGCTTCTCCATGTTGGTCAGGCTGGTCTCAAACTCCTGACCTCATGTGATCGGCCTGCCTTGGCCTCCCAAAGTGCTGGGATTACAGGCCTAAGTCACTGCGTCCTGCCAAAAGATACATTCTCAACAGCTTATAAAACTTTAGGAAGTAACGTAAACATTTTGGAGAAAATTCCTTTAAGATTCCGGGGACATAACTTGAAGAAAAGTATGAACTACTTCCAAATATAAATTTGGAAATGTAGAGAATTTGATTGAAAAAAACTATTCTGCTGGACATGGCAGCTCACACCTATGATCCCCACCACCCCTTTGTGAAGTGGAGGTGGGAGGATTGCTTGAGCCCAGGAATTGGAGACCAGCCTGGGCAACACAGTGAGACCCCACCCCTATTAAATTTTTTTTTTTTTTTTAATTAGCTGGACCTGGTGGCACATTCCTGTAGTCCTAGCTACTTGGGAGGTTGAAGTGAGAGGATCCCTTGAGACCAGGAATTCCGGCCTGCAGAGAGCTATGATTGTGCCACCGTATTCCAGCCTGGTTGACAGAGACCCTGTCTCAAAAAATAAAATAAAATAGGCATTTTAATAAACTTAACCAGGACAATCTGAAATCTTTTATGTTCTTTACAATAAGTCATGGTAAATCGAGACCAGCCTGACCAACATGGAGAAACCCCATCTCTACTAAAAATACAAAATTAGCCAGGTATGGTGGCACATACCTGTAATCCCAGCTACTCAGGAGGCTGAGGCAAGAGAATCACTTAAATTCGGGAGATGGAGGTTTCAGTGAGCTGAGATCGCACCATTGTACTCCAGCCTGGGCAACAAGAGCAAAATTCCATTTCCAAAAAAAAAAAAAGAGTGTATCTTTTTTTTTTTTTTAAGATGGGGTTTCACCATGATGGCCAGGCTGGTCTTGAACTCCTGACCTCAGGTGATCCACCCACCTTGGCCTCCCAAAGTGCTGGGATTATAGGCGTGAGCCGCCATGCCCGGCTGAAAGAATGTATCTTTTATGGTGAGTGGAGTAAACTAAAAGTTCAGAAAAGTTGGCCAGGCACAGTGGCTCAGTCTGTAATCCTAGCACTCTGGGAGGCCGAAGTGGGTGGATCAGCTGAGGTCAGGAGTTCAAGACCAGCCTGGCCATCACGGTGGAACCCCATCTTTATTTAAAAAAAAATTCAGAAAAGTCAAATAGTAAATATTTAATAAAATAGTAGCTACATCTTAACATTTAAAGTAAAAGATTTTTGGCTGGGTGCAGTGGCTCATGCCTGTAATCCCAGCAATTTGGGAGGCTGAGGTGGGTGGATTACTCAAAGTCAGAATTTCAAGACCAGCTTGGCTAATATGGTGAAACCTCATCTCTACTAAAAATACAAAAAATCAGCCTGGCATTGTGGCATGCTCCTGTAGTCCCAGCTACTCAGGAGGCTGAGGCAGTAGAATTGCTTTAACTTGGGAGGCAGAGGTTGCCGTGAGCCAAGATCACACCACTGCACTACAGCCTGGGTGACAGAGCAAGACTCTGTCTCAAAAATTTAAAAATAATGATAATAGCCAGGCACAGTGGCTCACGCCTGTAATCCCCGCACTTTGGGAGGCCGAGGGCGGATCACGACATCAGGGGTTCAAGACCAGCCTGACCAACATGGAGAAACCCCATCTCTTATTAAAAAACAACGATAATAATAATAAATTGATTTTAAAAAAACAAATAAAAAATAAAGTAAAAGATTTTTGGCCAACGAGGTGGCTCACACGTGTAATCCCAGCACTTTGGGAGGCCAAAGTGGGTGGATCACTTGAGCTCAGGAGTTGGAGAGCAGCCCAGCCAACATGGAGAAACCCCATCTCTACTAAAAATACAAAAATTAGCTGGACATGCTGACGCGAGGCCATAGTCTCAACTACTCAGGAGGCTAAGGCAGGAGAATCGCTTGAATCAGAGGGGTGGAGATTGCTTTGAGCCAAGATCACACCACTGCAATCCAGCCTGTGCAACAGAATTCGACCCTGCCTCAAAAATAAATAAAGTAAAAGATTTTTGTGACTTGTTTTTTCAGTTATTCATTTAACAAATATTTGTGATATTTCTGCTGTGTGCCAGGCATTGTTCCAGACACAGGGAACACACCGGACAAGGTCTCTGCATTCCAGACCTTGTATTATGGTGGAAAACGTGACAATAAGCAGAGGTAAGGAGAAGATCTATAAGGGATATTAATTTTCTTTTTTTTCCCCTTTTTAAATGCTCTAGACAGGACACCTAAGAACTAAGGATAAATAATATAGTAAAATAATATCAACTAGTTATTTGAAATGAACAAAAAAATACAAATTTGGATATTTTATTTGTATAAAAAAGTCTTTAGGGTTTTCTTCTTTTTTTTTTTTGAGACGGAGTCTTGCTCCATCACTCAGGCTGGAGTGTAATGGAGTGATCTTGGCTCCCTGCAACCTCCACCTCCTGGGTTCAAGCAATTCCCCTATCTCAGCCTCCCGAGTAGCTGGGACTACAGATACCTGCCAACATGCCCAGTCTAATTTTTGTATTTTTAGTAGAGATAGAGGATTTCACCTTGTTGGTCAGGCTGGTCTCGAACGCCTAACCTCAGGTGATCCATGAACCTCAGCTTCCCAAAATGCTGAGATTACAGGTGCGAGCCACAGTGCCCAGCATTTTTTTTTTTTTTTTTTGGAGACAGAGTCTCACTCCATCGCCCAGGCTGGAGTGCAATGTCGTGATCTTGGCTCACTGTGACCTCCGCCTCCTGGGTTCAATTGATTCTCCTGCCTCAGCCTCCCGAGTAGCTGGGACTACTGGCACGTGCCACGACGCTCAGCTAATTTTTGTATTTTTAATAGAGACAGGGTTTTGCCATCAGGCTGGTCTCCTGGACAACATGGCAAAACCCTGTCCTCAGGTGATCCTGACCTCAGGTGATCCACTCACCTCGGCCTCCCAAAGTACTGGGATTACAGGCATGAACCACCGTGCCCAGCCTAGGGTATACTGTTAAATGAAAATGGGGCTGGGTGCTATGGCTCATGCCTGTAATCCCAGCATTTTGAGAGGCTAAGGTGGGAAGATCACTTAAGCCTAGAAGTTGAGGCTATAGTGAGCTGAGACCATGCCACTGTACTTCACCCTGGGCGACAGTGAGACCCTGTCTCAAAAAAAAGGGGGAGTTAATATGATGTGTATTACCAAGAAACAAATGTTGAGAAGTACATACACTAAAATATAAGTATATTAAAATATTTTTTTTGGCCGGGCACAGAGGCTCACATCTGTAATCCCAGCACTTTGGGAGGCTGAGGCAGGTGTATCACAAGGTCAGGTGTTCAAGACCAGCCTGGCCAATATGATGAAACCTCATCTCTACTAAAATACAAAAATTAACCAGGTGTGGTGGTGCACACCTGTAGTCCCAGCTACTTGGGAGGCTGAGGCAGAAGAATCACTTGAACCCGGGAGGCAGAGCTTGCAGTGAGCTGAGATCGTGCCACTGTACTCCAACCTGGGTGACAGAGCAGGACTCCATCTCAAAAAAAAAAAAAAGAAAAGAAAAGAGAAAAAAGAATACACACACATACACACACACACATACATACATACATACATATATATATTTTAATGAAAGCATTTGAATTTGGCATCTATTTCCCAATATTAAGGAGAAGAAGCTGGGTGTGGTGGCTCATGCCTGTAGTCCCAGCATTTCGGGAGGCCCAGCAGGCAGATCACTTGAACTCAGGAGTTCGAGACCAGCACAGCCAACAATATGAAAACACATCTCTACTAAAAATACAAAAATTAGCCAGGCATGGTGGTGTGTGCCTGTAGTCCCAGCTACTCAGGAGGCTGAGGCATGAGAATCACTTACAGATGCTGTAGTGAGCTGAGATCATGCCACTGCACTCCAACCTGGGTGACAGAGCGAGACTCCATCTCAAAAAAAAAAAAGGGAGAAAAATAGGAAGACCTTAATTCTCAGGAAACATCAAAACATCTGTCTATCAGATTTTACGGCCACTGGAGAGGAATTTTTCCTGATGGCCTGGAGCTAATACTGACAAAAATAATCGGCAGGGTGGGCCAGGCTTGGTGGCTCATGCCTGTAATCCCAGCACTTTGGGATGCCGAGGTGGGTGGATCATAAGGTCAGGAGATCAAGACCATCCTGGCCAACCTGGTGAAGCTCCATCTCTAAAAAAAAAGTAATAATAATAATTGGCAGGGTGATCATTGAAGCAAGATCTCACATTAATGTGTTCCCCTGCCCATGTCCAAGGTAGAATTTTCATATCGGCTGAAGCAATGCTTTGCACATAGTAGATGCTGCATAACTGTTTGATGCAAGCTGGCAGAAAAGAATGTACAAATTTACTGAGGAATAAAAAACAGATGGGACCACTTCGGAAATGTAATCGAACAGTGTTTGAGGTACTGGAGAGGAGTGTATTTGCAAACCAGGAAATATCTAACCCCAGGAAACAGATGCTGGTGTGCTGTCAGTGAAAACATCTTTTTCACAGAAAACCCTAGGGTTTTATTTTTACCTTGGTAACTATCAAAATTTTTAATCAGTCTCAGGAATTTATCTCCAAAATGACATTCTGAGTGAATGCCTCCATTCAGGGCAAGCTGGGTTTTGCAGTAATTGCCTCTGATGTCTGTTCTTTGGTCTTTCTCCCCGGCCTAACCCCTGTCGCTGTGAATTACCCTGGGAGGCTGCTCGCAACAATGGAGACTATTGCCTCAGTGACAGCCGCCTGGGCCCTCAGTATCAGCGGTGCCAAGTGGCTACAGGCTGTGCTGAGGGCTACACTGAGAGCTAAGGGAACTTCCAAGGTGTTGCTCTCCCCAAAATCTATGATTTTCCTTTCTACTGTGTATGAGCACTGCCCCATGGTTTTAGGTGGCATTTCTTTTTTATTTATTTTTATTTTTACTTTTCAAAAGATGGGGTTTCTCCATGAGGGCCAGGCTGGTCTCGAACTCCTGACCTCAGGTGATCCACCCACCTCAGCCTCCCAAAGTGCTAGGATTACAGGCGTGAGTCACCGTGCCCGGTTAGGTGGCATTTCAATCTCAGATCTCAGCCAGATCCCCAAGCTGCCTGTGATGCAGAGTGATTTTTTTTTTTTTTTGAGACAGAGTTTTGTTCTTGTTGCCTAGGCCAGAGTGCAATGGTGCGATCTCGGCTCACTGCAATCTCTGCCTCCCGGGTTCAAGTTATTCTCCTGCCTCAGCCTCCCGAGTATCTGGGATTTCAGGTATGTGCCGCCATGCCTGGCTAATTTTGTGTTTTTAGTAGAGATGGGGTTTCTTCATGTTGGTCATACTGGTCTCAAACTTCCAACCTCAGGTGATCTGCCTGCCTTGGCCTCCCAAAGTGCTGGAATTACAGGCGTAAACCACCGACCCTGGCCACGAAGTGATTCTTAACATTGCCTGACTGCAGCTGGGGAATTCAGAGGACAGAGTAGGGAAAAGAGGAAATCCTAGCTAAAGTGATGATGCTGCCCCAGAGGCTGCCTTCCATAAACCATTTCCACCTTCCACAACTAGCAATGTTTTCTGAAGGATTAAGATATTTCAGAGGTGGGGCGGTGGCTCACGCCTGTAATCCCAACACTTTAGGAGGCTAAGGTGGGTGGATCACCTGAGGTCAGGAGTTTGAGGCCAGTCTGACCAACGTGGTGTTACCCCATCTCTACTAAAAATACAAAAAATAGCCGGGCATGGTGATGGGTGCCTGAAATCCCAGCTACCCAGGAGGCTGAGTCAGGAGAATTGCTTGAACCCAGGAGGTTGCAGTGAGCCAAGATCGCCCCATTGCACTCCAGCATGGGTGACAAGAGCAAAACTCTGTCTCAAAAAAAAAAAAAAAAAAAAAAAAAGACTATTGAAGAAATCTCATTATGAACTTTTTAACAGTTTACTAAATATCCTAATTTCCAGGCCATCACAGCCAATTAGTCAGGGAAAGCATCTAGAAGGATGAGAGACTGTTTGCTGATTTTTGTTCTCCAGTTTCCACTGTTGGTCATTTCCCTGTAAGGATAACCAGAGACTCTGGACATATTAAATATGATTGTATTCTGCTGTCATTGTCTTCCAATATTAATTACACTTTAAACATGCCAAAGTAGTTTAAGTTACACTTATCATTATGAACTTCTCAATGTCTTTCTGAGCCCAGTCCTAGCATTATTTAAAATTGACAGTGTTTCCTATAAATGATATTTTCTTTAATTTTTTTTTTTTTTTTTTTAAGATGGGGTTTCACCATGATGGCTAGGCTGGTCTTGAACTGACCTCAGGTGATCCACCCACCTCAGCCTCCCAAAGTGCTAGGATTACAGACGTGAGCCACCGCCCCCGGCTTATAAATGATATTAAAAATGTATTTGGAAACCTGACAAAGATTTGTGGAAACAAGTGATTACAAAAAAAAAAAAATCCATGAAGCCAAGAAGATCACAGAAAATAAAAAGTAGTTGCTTGGCCAGGCGCAGTGGCTCATGCCTGTAATCCTAGCACTTTGGGAGGCTGAGGTGGGCGGATCACGAGGTCAAGAGATCGAGACTATCCTGGCCAACATGGTGAAACCCCATCTCTACTAAAATTACAAAAATTAGCTGGGCATGGTGGCGCACGCCTGTGTCCCACCTACTTGGGAGGCTGAGGCAGGAGAATTGCTTGAACCCGGGAGGCAGAGGTTGCAGTGAGCTGAGATCTCACCACTACACTCCAGCGTGGGCAACAGAGTGAGACTGTCTCAAAAAAAAAAAAAAAAAAAAGTAGTTTCTCATAAAAGACAAACGGGTCGCCTGGCTGGGGCGCGCCTCCTGCGGGCGGGCGGCGGCGGGGCCGGGGCGCCCTTGTTGGGGGGCCACGGCCTCAGCGGTGTTTGCGTCGCTCGTGAACATGTTCATGCGCGGCTGCTGGGTGAACGGCATCCGCAGGCTCATCGTCAGCCGGCGCGGCGACGAGGAGTTCGAGATCCGCACAGAGTGGTCGGACCGCAGCGTGCTCTACCTGCACCGCAGCCTCGCCGACCTGGGCCGCCTCTGGCAGCGCCTGCGCGACGCCTTCCCTGAGGACCGGCCCGAGCTGGCGCGGGGGCCGCTGCGGCAAGGACTGGTTGCCATAAAGGAAGCCCACGACATAGAGACCAGGCTTAATGAGGTGGAGAAGCTGCTGAAGACGATCATAAGCATGCCCTGTAAATATTCTAGATCAGAAGTTGTACTCACCCTCTTTGAAAGATCTCCTCTGGATCAGGTGTTCAAAAATGATAATGTACATAAAATTCAACCCACCTTTCAAAGTCCAGTCAAAATATCAGAAATCATGAGGTCCAGTGGATTTTGTTTAGCAAATACCGAAACAATAGTAAATGACCACAGTATACCAAACGGAAGAGACCAGCACCTGGGTGTGGACCCGACAGAGCACTTATTTGAGAACGGCAGTGAGTTTCCTTCAGAGCTGGAGGACGGGGACGACCCGGCAGCTTACGTCACCAACCTGTCGTATTACCACCTGCTCCCCTTCGAGACAGACATTTTGGACTGAGCCTCTCCATCGGGCCTCCTCCGCCTCAGCCCTTCACTGCCAGCTCTGGTGCTGTCCACTGTGCTGGCCCCCACGGCTACAGCTGCTTCCCCAGCCCTGGATCTCCCAGACGACCCAGGCCCCACTGACGCTAGGAGACCGGGGTGTCCTGTGAGTGGAGCAGTGGGGGCTCCTAGTGGTCCAGGCTGACCGTGGAGTCTCCAGCAATCCGAGCCCACAGCCCCGAGGCCACAAGGCCTTTGTTCTGAGGGTCTTCACTCCCCGCTTGGTGCTTGCAGGGCTGCGCACTTTAGAGCTGGGACAGCTCCTGGGAGCTCACTCTCACTGTGACTGCTTCCTAGGAGCTGCATCCAGCTTGGTCAAGTGGCCTAGTCCCCCCGGCCACCCTGGCTCCCCCCGTTCCCTCCCAGGCAAACACAAAACGCCTTGAGGGAGATTTTGACAAGTCACCCATTCCAGATGCCACAGGCAGGGGATGTTTAGTAATCCAGGATTTCTCTGAGAACTGTGATGTGTGGCTTTTTGTTGTTGTTGCTTTTTACCTTTTATCTGGAACCTGAGTTTGGGTCAACCCTAGGAGTGTTTGCAGAAGGCCCAGCATGGTGGGGTATTGGCTGCAGGGCGGGGAAGGCATTCTGACCAGACACCTGCGTGAGCTTGAACTGAGCGAGCCTTGGTGGTTCTTCCCAGAGGAAAGGAATTTCTTCCCAGCCTGCCAGGTCTCCGGGCCTTCAGCACGGGTCCCGGTGCTGCAGCCACACTACCCTGGTGCGCTCATTGACAGAGTTGCCATCGTGAACCTGAAAGGATGGAAATGGAGGGAAGCCGGGCTCCTTGCCCACAGGAGAGGATCCCGTTCTTCCAGCGTCTCTGCTCGCAGTGTCTACTAATGACCGACATTTGCTAATGTAAATAATAGTAAATTATTGAGAATTCTAATTCTTTTACACAGTCTGTTTTTAATCTATTTTAATTAAATAAAATCTGTGCTCTAAAAAAAAAAAAAAAAACAGGTCAGGTGCAATGACTCATGCCTATTACACCTGTTTTTTTTTTGTTTTTTGTTTTTAATAGAGATGGGGTTTCACCATGTTAGCCAGGATGGTTTCGATCACCTGACCTCGTGATCTGTCAGTCTCCCAAAGTGCTGAGATTACAGGCGTGAGGCACCATGCCCAGTCTATCACACCTGTTATACCAGCACTTTGGGAGACTAAGATAAGAGGATCACTTGAGCCCAGGAGTTTGAGACCAGCCTTGGAAACACGGTGAGACCTTGTCTCTATAAAAACAAACAAACAAACATTAAATTCTTAATTATGTGAAATAGTACAAGAACAAATTGACACAGAGAATGCTAGGTAACTTAATGTAAGATGAGCTGTTTACAAATAGAAAAAGATTTTAAAAACTGGCTTCAGTTGATTCTGTAAGGAAAAATGAAAAATATCTCTGCAATAGAGTCTCTGCAAAAAAAAAAAAAAGTAAAAGAAAATAAACAAAGAATATGGGAATTTTACTTCTTATTTTATTTTTTGAGATGAGATCTTGTTCTGTCACCCAGGCTGGAGTGCAGTGGTGTGATCAGGGCTAACTACAGCCTCAACCTCTGGGGCTCAAGCAATCCTACCTTCTCAGTCTCTTGAATAGTTAGGACTACAGACACATGCCATCATGTCCAGGGAATATTTTTTTGTAGAGATGAGGAGGTTCTCACCGTGTTGCCCAGTCTGGTCTTGAATTCCTAGGCTCAAGTGATTCACCAGCCTCAGCCTCCCAAAGTGCTGGGATTACAGGCATGTGCCACTGAGCCTGGCCCCATTTGACTTTATTAAATATATTATTGATGATGCCAATGACTCCCAAACATATATTGCCGGCCCAGGCCTCCTCCTGAATTCCAAACTCAGAATTTACTTGAAATTTCCTGATTGGGTGTGACAGCTCATGCCTGTAATCCCAGCACTTTGGGAGGGCAAAAAGGGTGGATCACCTGAGCCCAGGAATTTGAGAACAGCATGGGCAACATGGTGAGAGCTCCATCTTTATAAAATAAAATGAAATAAATTTCCTCTGGCATGTTTCAAGGACATCTTAAACCTTGCATGTTCAAAACTCAATTGTAAAGTACGAGCTGAGAAATATAAGATCTGGTAGCTATGGAGACTGGACAAATCTCTTACCAAGAAAAAGGTATTTTTCCATATATGGCACTGACTACCGGAGAAAACTAACGGATAAGAAAATCATGTTTATTAGTAATGAAGCAACGTTACTGTCTGGGTAAATACCCAAGGTTCATTGTCTCACACCAGGGAAATAGAGGACTCAGACATACAATAAGTGAGTTTAAGAGTGGAGGTTTAGGCCAGGCACAGTGGCTCATGCCTGTAATTCTAGCACTTTGAGAGGCTAAGGTGGGCAGATCATCTGAGGTTTGGAGTTTGAGACCAACCTCGCCAATATGGTGCAACCCCATCTATACTAAAAAGATAAAGATTAGCCAGGCATGGTGGCAGGTACCTGTAATCCCTGCTACTCAAGAGGCAGGGGCAGGAGAATCGCTTTGAGCCTGTGAGGTAAAAGTTGCAGTCAGGTGAGATTGTGCCACTGCACTCCAGCCTGGGCGACAGAGCGGGACTCTGTCCCAAAAAAGAGCTGAGATTTAATAGGCAAAAGAAAGAGAAAAGAGAATAGATCTGTATCCCTGGCAGTGAGAGAGGCACACTCTAGTGGGTCTTCAGTTCCATGGTGAAATGCACAGGGTTTTAGACAAGCTTGAGGAGGCAGTGTCTGATTTACATAGGGCACGAGAGATTGGTCAGACCAGGTGTGTCATTTGCATAGCATGCAAAGCAGCTGGCCATCCTACCCTAATCTTTTACTATGCAGATGGAGTCTCTACCTGGCCAGTGCCTTATTGCCTGTTTTTTTTAACTACACACATGGTGACAAAAAAAGGAAGGAGGGAACCTCCATGTTGAATATACCTGGCTTTCAGCTATCCTTTTTCTATTGGCACAGATGCCAGCATTTACCTATGCAAGCTTTTAGCTCATTTATCTACGCTTGAAGCTTGATTTTTTTCAGGCTGCTTTTTGTTAGAAAAGAAATGTTTTGGGGGCTGCCTTTTATTAAAAGGAAAAACCTTACCGAGGACTCTGTTACCTCCACCATCTGCCTAAATAGTTTCTTTCTAGCTCCTGTATCAGTAACTTGACCAAAGTTAAAATATGGTTCCCAGACAAATATATACGTATGTGTGTGTTAGTATGTGTGTGTGTGAGAGAGAAATATTTTGTTTGGCCAGGTGCAGTGGCTCACGCCTGTAATCCCAGCACTTTGGGAGGCCAAGGTGGGTGGATCAGGAGGTCAGGAGTTTGAGACCAACCTGACCAACATGGTGAAACCCTGTCTCTACCAAAAATACAAAAATTAGGCTTGATAGCACGATTCTGTAATCCTAGCTACTCAGGAGGCTTAGGCAGAAGAACTGCTTGAACCCGGGGGGTGGAAGTTTCAGTGAGCTGAGATACCACCACTGCACTCCAGCCTGGGTGACAGAATGAGACACTGTCTCAAAAAAAAAAAAAAGAGGAAGATTTGTTTGATATTTGAGTGAAGGAATCAGCAGATAGTAAAGCTGGTTCAAAGAGCATTTGAGAAACAGAGATTTATAAAGGTCTCTAGGAAAGACATGCTGGAGTAAATTTGCTAAGTTAGAGACCGAAACCAGTTAGTGCCCTACAGGATGATAAGATTATGGCCATTTGGAGTATCTGTTTCTACTAAAGAGAAGTCATTTGCATGTTTACCAGACAAAGATCTGCAAGCTAACATGCAACTTCACAGAGTCTGGGGCTAGTCAATAGTAAATAGCACACCAAAAATGATCATTTCCTTAGAGAATTAAATCAGCCCTGAGTAAGGCCTGTCATACAGAACTCAAGTATGACACTGAGAACACACAGCCCTTTTTCTTGCCTCTCTTCCATTCTTTGTATAATGTTTAACAAGGGTCAGAATCTCCACTTTTCTTTTTTTCCTAAGCACACAGTTTTTTTTTTCTTTGTTTTTGTTTTTTGAGATGGAGTCTCACTCTGTTGCCCAGGCTGGAGTGCAGAGGTGCAATCTTGGCTCATTGCAACCTCCGCCTCCCAGGCTGGGGTGATCCTCCCACTTCAGCCTCCAGAGTAGCTGGTATTATAGTCATGTGCCACTGCCAGGCTCATGGCTGGGTGTGGTGGCTCGTGCCTGTAATCTCAGCACTTTGGGAGCCCAAGGCAGGTGGATCCCTTGAGGTCAGGAATTTTTTTTTTTTTTTTTTTTTGTTTTGTTGTTGAGACGGAGTTTCGCTCTTATTACCCAGTCTGGAGTGCAATGGCACGATCTCGGCTCACCGCAACCTCCGCCTCCTGGGTTCAGGCAATTCTCCTGCCTCAGCCTCCTGAGTAGCTGGGATTACAGGCACGCGCCACCATGCCCAGGTAATTTTTTGTATTTTTAGTAGAGACGGGGTTTCACCATGTTGGCCAGGCTGGCATAGTTGTCTATACATGATTTATATTACATGTTAACCTTGAAGAGGGTCTATGTTTTTATTTTTATTTTTTATTTAATTCAGGGATTGTTATTTATCTTAAACCCTCACCATATAGAAAGCAAAGGTAATAGTTTACAGCTGTTAAAGCAATGATGTGGAAGGTGGTGAGTGGTGGAGATGTGCTTTTAATCTGAAATCTCTGGGTCTTGGAGGCTAGTGGTGGACAGTTAAAAAGATTAATCAGCTTTAGCAAGAGTTCCTTTTTCCAGACTTCTTTAGAGAATGTGCTCAAGGAGCACCTCCAGTGATCTGCCCGCCTTGGCATCCCAGAGTACTAGGATTATAGGCGTGAGCCACTGAGCTGGGCCTGAATCTGTGTGTTGTTTTTTTTTTTTAAATAGAGACAGGGTTTTGCCATGTTGGTCAGGCTGGTCTCAAACTCCTGACCTCAGGTGACCCACCATCTCAGCCTCTCAAAGTGCTGGGATTACAGGTGTGAGCCACCACGTCCAGCCCGGAATCTGTTTTTATGTAAAGATCTGTCCAGTGTTTTAAATAACTTCCCAGAAATCTGCCAGATGTGGAAGCTTTAGATATATAAAGACCAGGTCTTGCTGGGTGCAGTGGCTCACACCTGTAATCCCAGCACTTTGAGAGACCAAGGCGGGGGATGACCTGAGGTCAGGAGTTTGAGACCAGCCTGACCAACATGGTGAAACCTCATCTCTACTAAAAAGACAAAAATTAGCTGGGCATAGTGGTGCACGCCTACCATCCCAGCTACTCAGGAGGCTGAGGGAGAAGAATCGCTTGAACCCAGGAGGCAGAGGTTGCAGTGAGCCGAGATCACGCCATTGCACTCCAGCCTGGGTGCAATCTGTCTCAAAAACAAACAAACAAACAAAAATCCGGTCTTCATATACATAATGACCAAACTGAATTTCTTGGAGAAATCTCCCTAGAGTAGGGTTCTGAGGACAGAAGTAAAAGCGTCCAAAAGGTCAGTATAGAAGTGTAAATAAAGGGAATGCTCCATAAACTTCTTTTTTTTTTTTTTAACTTGGTGAATTTGTGATATGCAGTTTCATGGGTAAGATGAAAACTTCATTTACAGAAAGGAGGCCTTTAAATGGAGATAAAGTTTTGGCCAAATAGATAAATTAAAGAACATTGGTTTGCATATGCCAATCTCTTCAAAGTGACCTCTAAAATTCCTCTGGGACTTTTAATCTAGAGAGAAATCCCACCCCCCCACCCCCCCTTCATTTCCTTAATCACTTTAGGTAAAAATTTGTTTGAAAAAAAAAAAAAAAAAACAGATACATTTTCTTTTCAAATTTACCTATTTTGCTGAAATTATTTTTCTTTTCTTTTTCTTTCTTTCTTCCTTCCTTTCTTTTTTTCTTTTTTGTTTTTTGAAGGGGTCTTATTTTGTAGTTCATTGCCCAGGCTGGAGTGCAGTGATGCAATCATGGCTTATCTCAGCATGGACCTCCTGGGCTCAAGAAATCTTCCCACCAGTCAGGCGCAGTGGCTCACGCCTATAATCCCAGCACTTTGGGAGGCAAAGGTGGGTGGATCGTGAGGTCAAGAGATCAAGGCCATCCTGGCCAACTTGACAGGCATGAGCTATCTCTCCTAGCCTATTTTTCAGAACAGTTTCACATTTACAGTCCTGTTGAGCAGACAGCACAGAGAGTTCCCATATATCCTACCCCCAAACACATACATATTTTCTCCTATTATTAACATCTTATATTAAAATGGTGCATTTGTCACAATTCATAAACCATCATCATCCTGCTTATTATTTTAAGCTAATCAAGTGAAGCAGTGGAATGGAGAAAGAACAAAGAAATCTGTAACAGGTTGTGATCAATTAATTGCAAACACCAGTGCACTGGGACTAGCCTAGTACATTATTATTAACTTTATTTAGATTATTTAAATTTCCTCATTTTTTTACCTAATGTTTTTTTTTTTTCTTTTTGAGATTTCAATCCAGGGCTCCTACATTATTGTATTTAGTGTTATGACTACTTAGGCTGTGACAATTTTTTTACATGACCTTTATCATTTTTGATGACTTAGGTAGTTTTCAGGAGTACCGGTCAGTAGGATTTATTTTAAGTAAACCTTTTTTTTTTTTTTTTTTTTTTTGAGATGTGGTCTTGCTCTGTCACCCAGGTTGGAGTGCAATGGCATGATCTCGGCTCACTGCAACCACTACCTCTCAGGTTCAAGCCATTCTCCTGCCTCAGCCTTGAGAGTAGCTGGGACTACAGGTGCATGCCACTTTGCCTGGCTAATTTTTTGTATTTTTAGTAGCGACAGGGTTTCACCTTGTTAGCCAGGATGATCTTGATCTCCTGACCTCGTGATACCCCCCCCCCGACCCTTGGCCTCCCAAAGTGCTGGGATTACAGACGTGAGCCACGGTGCCCGGCCTAAGTAAACTCTTTTTTTTTTTTTTCCCTTGAACCATAAAATTTTATTGGCAGGTCAGGGGAAGCGCCGGGGATAAGGATCCCTTCCTTCCCATCTCCTCACCCAGGAGACACCCTCTGAAGGACAGCAGAAGCCCCGGGCCTGCTGCCTTCTCAGAGGACCTTGGAGGCAGACAGGTTGTTGTAGCGATCTTCCTGGTCCTCGAGCAGGCTGCGGTAGGTGGCGATCTCCTGCTCCAGCCGCGACTTGACGTCCAAGAGCCGCTGGTACTCCTGATTCTGCCGCTCACTATCAGCCCGCACATCGCCCAGCTGGGCTTCAATACCGCTGATCCGCGCCTGGATCTCTGCCAGCTCGGCTCCAAAGCACGCCTCCGTTTCTGCCAGTGTGCCTTCCAAGCCGGCTTTCATGCTCAGCTGTGACTGCAGCTCAATCTCAAGACCCTGGAGGGTGCGCCGCAGGTCACTGACCTCGGTGTTGCTCATCTGGAGCTGCTCCCTGTGGCCAGCGACCTCCCGGTTCAGTTCTTCAGTCTGGCTGGTGAACCAGGCTTCAGCATCCTTCCGGTTCTGCTCGGCCATGACCTCATATTGGCTTCGCATGTCACTCAGGATCTTGGCGAGATCGGTGCCCAGAGCCGAATCCACCTCCACACTGACCTGGCCTCCCACTTGGCCCCTCAGCACACTGAGTTCCTCCTCATGGTTCTTCTTCAGGTAGGCCAGCTCTTCCTTCAGCCCTTCGATCTGCATCTCCAGGTCGGTCCTGGCCAGGGTCTGCTCATCCAGCACCCTGCGCAGGCCGTTGATGGCAGCCTCCACGCTCATGTGCAAAGCCTGCTCCGTCTCAAACTTGGTTTGGAAGTCACCTGCAGCCAGACGGGCCTTGTCGATCTGCAGGACAATCCTGGAGTTCTCAATGGTGGCACCAAGAATCTTGTCCCGCAGGTCCTGGATGGTCTTGTAGTAGTGGTTGTAGTCGCAGGAGGGCCCGGGCCCCTGCTTCTGGTACCAGTCGCGGATCTTCACCTCCAGCTCGCCGTTGGCCGCCTCCAGGGCGCGCACCTTGTCCAGGTAGGAGGCCAGGCGGTCGTTGAGGTTCTGCGTGGTGAACTTCTCGTTGCCCGCCAGCAGCCCGTCGGAAGCGGCCAGGATGCCGCCATAGTCGCCGCCGTAGCCCCCCGAGGAGGACGAGGACACGAAGCGGGCGGAGGACACGGACACGCCGCAGCCGCCGGAGCCCCCGTGTATGCTGGGCGCGCGAAAGGCAACACCCGGCCCAAAACACACGGAGCCGCCGCCCAGGCCCCCGAAGGACGACGTGGACGACGACTGGCGATAGCTGTAGGAAGTCATGGCGAGGCGGAGCACGGACGGAGCGACCCTGGTCCCAGAGGCTGCGATCACGGGAGGCCAGTAAACTTTTTATGTATAATTTTACAAGAGTGATTTAAGGCTGGGCAAGGTGGCTCATGCCTATAGTCCCAGCACTTTGGAGGCCGAGGCGGACAGATCACTTGAGTTCAGGAGTTTGAGACCAGCCTGGCTAACATGATGAAACCTGGTTTTTACTAAAAATACAAAAAATTAGCCAGGTGTGGTGGAGGGCATCTGTAATCCCAGCTACTTGGGAGATTGAGGCAGGAGAATCACTTGAACCCAGGAGGCGGAGGTTGCAGTGAGCTGAGATGGTGCCATTGTACTCCAGCTTGGGCAACAAGAGGGAAACTCCATCTCAAAAAAAAAAAAAAAAAAAAGTAATTGAATTTCCTTGTGCAGTTAGTATCTGTCTCTCCAGTATACTAAAAGTTTAATGAATTTTAGGGCTAACAGCTAGAAGTAGATCAGACTAACAGCAGATATCTCAGCAGAAACCCTACAAGCCAGAAGAGTGGAGACCAATATTCAACATTCTTAAAGAAAAGAATTTTCAGCCCAGAATTTCACCAGCCAAACTAAGGTTCATAAGTGAAGGAGAAATAAAATCCTTTATGGACAAGCAAATGCTGAGATATTTTGTCACCATTAGGTGGGCCTTACAAAAGCTCCTCAGTGAAGCACTATAAATGGAATAGAACAACTGGTACCAGCCACTGCAAAAACGTACCAAATTTTAAAGACCAATGATGCTATGAAGAAACTGCATCAACTAATGGGCAAAATAACCAGCTAGCATCATAAAGGCAGGATAAAATTCATATATAACAATATTAATCTTAAATGTAAATGGACTAAGTGCCTCAATTAAAAAACACAGACTGGCAAATGGGATAGGAATCAAGCCCCATCAGTGTGCTATATTCAGGAGACCCATCTCACGTGCAAAGACACACGTATGCTCAAAACAAAGGGATGGAAAAATATTTACCAAGCAAATGAAAAGCAAAAAAAGAGTAGGGGTTGCAATCCTAGTCTCTGCTAAAACAGAATTTAAACCAACGAAGATCATAAGAGACAAAGAAGGGCATTACATAAATGTAAAAGTATCAATACAAGAAGAGCTAACTATCTTAAATATATATGCACCCAATACAGGGGCACTCAGATTCATAAAGCAATTTCTTAGAGACCTACAATGAAACTTAGACTCCCACACAATAATGTGTGGAGACTTTAACACCCCACTGCCAATATTAGACAGATCAACGAGACAGAAAATTTATAAGCATATTCGGGACTTGAACTCAATTCTGTACCAAGCGGACCTAATAGATACATCTACAGAGCTTTCCACCCCAAATCAACAGAATATACATTCTTCTCAGCACCACATCACACTTATTCTAAAATTAACAACATAATTGGAAGTAAAATACTCCTCAGCAAATGCAAAAGATTACAAATTATGACAAACATTTTCTCAGACCACAGTGCAATCAAATTAGAACTCAGGATTAAGAAACTCACTCAAAACTCACAGCTACATGAAAACTGAACCTGCTCCTGAAGGACTACAGGATAAATAACAACATAAAGGCAGAAAGAAACATGTTCTTTGAAACCAATGAGAACAAAGACATAACATACCAGAATCTCTGGGACACATTTAAAGCAGTGTATAGAGGAAAATTTATAGCACTAAATGTCCACAAGAGAAAGGGGGAAAGTTCTAAAATCAACACCTTAACACCACAATTAAAAGAACTAGAGAAGCAAGAACAAATAAAATCATAAACTAGTAGAAGACAAGAAATAACTAAGATCAGAGCAGAACTGAAGGAGACGGAGACACAAAAACCCTTCAAAAAAAAAATCAATGAATCCAGGAGCTGGTTTTTTGATGAGATTAACAAAATAGATATACTGCTAGCCACACTAATAAAGAAGAAAAGAGAGAAGAATCAAATAGATGCAATAAAAAAATGGTAAGAGGGGATACCACCACCAATCCCACACAAGTACAAACCACTATCAGAGAATAATATAAACACTTCTAAGCAAATAAACCAGAAAATCTAGAAGAAATGGATAAATTCTTGGGCATTTACACAGTTCCAAGACTACACCAGAAAGAAATAGAATCTCTGAATAGACCAATAAAAAGTTCTGAAATTAAGGAAGCAATTAATAGCCTGCCAACCAAAAGGAAGTCCAAGGCCAGATGGTTCACAGCTAAATTCTACCAGAGGTACAAAGAGGAGCTGGTACCATTCCTTCTAAAACTATTTCAAATAATAGAAAAGAAGGGAATTCTTCCTAACTCATTTTATGAGGCCAACATCATCCTAACACCAAAACCTGGTAAAGACACAACAACAAAAAAAGAAAATTTCAGGCTAATATCCCTGATGAACATCAATGCAAAAATCCTTAATAAAATACTGGCAAACCAAATACAGCAGCACATCAAAATGCTTATCCACCATGATCAAGTTGGCTTCATCCCTGGGATGCAAAGGTGGTTCAACATACACAAATCAATAAATGTAATTGATCACATAAACACAACCAAAGACAAAAACCACATCATTATCTCAATAGATGCAGAGAAAGGCTTCAACAAACTTTAGCAGCCCTTTATGCTAAAAACTCTCAATAGACTAGGTATTGATAGAACATATCTCAAAATAATAAGAGCTATTTATGACAAACCCACAGCTAATATCATACTGAATGAGCAAAAACTGGAAGCATTCCCTTTGAAAACTGGCACAAAACAAGGATGCCCTCTCTCACCACTCCTATTTAACAGTATTGGAAGTTCTGGCCAGGGCAATTAGGCAAGAGAAATAAATAAAGGGTATTCATTTAGGAAAAGAGGAAGTCAAATCATCTCTATTTGCAGATGACATGATTGCATATTTAGAAGACTCCATTGTCTCAGCCTAAAATCTCTTTAAGCTGATAAACAAATTTAGCAAAGTCTCAGGATACAAAATAAGTGTGCCAATTTCACAAGCATTCCTATACATCAATAACAGACAAGCAGAGAGCCAAATCATGAGTGAACTCCCATTCAAAATTGCTACAAAGAGAATAAAATATCTAGGAGTACAAGTTACAAGGAATGTAAAGGACCTCTTCAAGGAGAACTACAAACCACTACTCAAGGAAATGAGAGAGAACACAAACAGATGAAAAAACATTCCATGATCAAGGTTAGGAAGAATCAATATCATGAAAATGGCCATACTACCCAAAGTAAATTATAGATTCAATACTATCACCATCAAGATACCATTGACTTTCTTCACAGAATTGGAAAAAACTGCCTTAAATTGCATATAGAACCAAAAAAGAACCTACATAGCCAAGACAACCCCAAGCAAGAAGAACAAAGCTGGAGGCATCACACTACCTGACTTCAAACTATACTACAAAGCTACAGTAATCAAAACAGCATGGTACTGGTATCAAAACATATATATATATATAAACCAATCAAAAAGAACAGAGGCCACAGAAATAACATCACACATCTACATCCATCTGATCTTTGACAAACTTGACAAAAACAAGCAATGCGGAAAGGTTTTCATATTTAATAAATGGTGTTGGAAAAACTGGCTAGCCATCCATATACAGAAAGCTGAAACTGGATTTCTTCTTTACACCTTATACAAAAATTAACTCAAGATGTATTGAAGACTTAAATGTAAGACCTAAAACCATAAAAACCCTAGAAGAACACCTGTGCAATACCATTCAGGACATAGGCATGGGCAAGGACTTCATGACTAAAACACCAAAAACAATGGCAACAAAAGCCAAAATAGACAAATGAGATCTAATTAAATGTAAGAGCTTCTGCACAGCAAAAGAAACTATCATCAGAGAGAACAGGCAACCTATAGAATAAGAGAACATTTTTGCAATCTCTCTATCTGACAAAGGGCTAATATCCAGAATCTACAAAGTACTTAAACAAATTTATGAGAAAAAAACAAGCAACCCCATCAAAAATTGGGTGAAGGATATAAAGAGACACATCTCGGAAAAAAAAACACCAAAACACACATTTATGTAATTAACAAACATATAAAAAAAAGAGCTCATCATCTCTGGTCATTAGAGAAATGCAAATCAAAACCACAATGAGATACTATTTCAAGCCAGTTAGAATGATGATCATTAAAAAGTCAGGAGATATCAGATGCTGGAGAGGATGTGGAGAAATAGGAACGCTTTTACACTGTTGGTGGGAGTGTAAATGAGTTCAATTTACTAATTTTTGATTGTGGAAAACAGTGTTGATTCCTCAAGTATCTAGAATCAGAAATATCATTTGAGCCAGTAATCCCATTACGGGGTATATAACAAAAGGATTATAAATCCCTGCATTATAAAGACACATTCACATGTATGTTTATTGTGGCACTGTTCACTAGTGCAAAGACTTGGAACCAAGCCAAATGCCCATCAATAATAGACTAGATAAAGAAAATGTGGCACATATACACCATGAAATACCATACAGCCATAAAAAAAGGATGAGGTCATGTCCTTTGAAGGGACATGTGTGAAGCAGAAAACCATCATTCTCAATAAACTAACACAAGAACAGAAAACCAAACACCACATGTTGTCACTCATAAGTGGGAGTTGAAGAATGAGAACACATAAACAGAGGGAGGGGAACATCACACAGTGGGGCCTGTCAGGGGTCGGGGGTTAAGAGAGGGGGATAGCATTAGGTGAAATACCTAATGTAGATAAAGGGATGATGGATGCAGAAAACCACCATGACACGTGCATGCCTGTGTAACAAACCTGCATGTTCTGCACATGTACCCCATAACTTGAAGTATATATATACATACATATGTATACACACACACACACACATATGGGACATGGATGAACCTGGAAACCATCATTCTCAGCAAACTGACACAAGAACGGAAAATCAAACACCGCATGTTCTCACTCATAGGCGGATGTTGAACAATGAGAACGCATGGACACAGGGAAGGGAGTATCACACACTGGGGTCTGTGGAGGGGAATTAGGGGAAGGACAGTGTGAGGTAGGGAGTTGGGGAGGGATAAAATGGGGAGAAATGCCAGATATAGGTGATGGGGATGGAGGCAGTAAATCACATTGCCATGTATGTACCTATGCAGCAATCCTGCATGTTCTTCACATGTATCCCAAAACCTAAAAAGAAATAAAAATATATATATTAAAAAAACAAACAAACAAAAAAAGAAAGGCTTCTGAGGAGACTATGGAGTTAAATTATCCCCTCAGAAGTTAAGGACCTTGTGTGAGTTTAAATGGCCTTCCTTGGCTGGGCGCGGTGGCTCACACTTGTAATCCCAGCACTTCGGGAGGCCGAGGAGGTGGATCACCTGAGGTCAGCAGCTTGAGACCAACCTGGACAACATGGTGAAATCCCATCTCAAAAAAAAAAAAAATGGCCTTCCTTTAAGGTTGAATGGCTGGCTGAGGGAACGATAGACAAACCATTGACCGAGTGTTTAGGCTGATGACTGAAGGTGGAGGACAGCCAGGGCATTCAGATCAGTTTCCATATATTGAGTCATGGCTAAATGTAACCTAGATACGCCCTAAGTGTTTGCAACCTTGTCTAGCCACCTACTGCAAAGCCTCAGTGGCACGTGGAGGGAAAGGAGGCCAAGAAACCTACAGACCCCGAGCTCACAAGGGAAGAGAAGGAAGGGCAAGAGGCACCAGAGAAACCAACTTTACAGGCTCCCCCTGAAGAAAGAGAAGGTCCATCTCCTTATGCTCCAGTGTATCCATCCCTAGCACACCTGAGGCAAGGTGAAGAGCGAGGGTCAGGAGCCCATGCTGTGCCAGGCCTAGGCACAGGATCTCAAGTACAGTCAGATTCAGAGGGCAGCTCACTGTCTCCCCCGATAAGGAAAGGAGAGAGAAAGAGAAAAAGAATGACGTGGCCGGTTCATCTCTGGTCTGGCTGTACTCAGGCTTTGCAGATGCCTCTCTGTGAAACACGGGCACCAGCCTATCTAGATGAGCAGAGGCAGGTTTGTGGTGAGCAAAGAATCTTTGTCCACCAGCCCTTTTCCACTATCAACCTTTTAAATTGGAAACAACACACCCCCTTCTTCAGGGAGAAGCCCCAAGCACTAATTGATCTGATAGAGTCCATGTTTGCTACTCATAATCCTAATTGGTGGAATGCCAGGAACTGCTGTTAACATCATTTAATACAGAAGAGTGCAGGAAAATAAACCAAGCAGCTCTGCAACGGCTAGAAAATAATGCACAGCAGACACTAATGATGCCCAGCAACATGCAGTGCAACATTTCCCTCACATAGACTTGAAGTGGGACCCCAATAAAGAGGAGGAGCTGGGAAACCTACAAACATATAGGGCTGCACTTTTAAATGGGACGAAGGCAGCTGGAAGGAGATAATAAATATAGGGCAAGTCTCAGAGGTCTGCCAAAAACCTGATTAAAGACCCAGAAGCCCCTGCCAAGCAATGTATGGTGAATGTGGCTTTTATCAGCCAGACACAAGGAGACATTAGGTGGAAGCTACAGAAGCTGGAAGGATTTGAGAGCAAGGATGCTACCAAACGCATGCAGGTGGATACACAGGTGTTTTACAGTCTAGAGGAAGAAGCTGAAAGGAAGGCAAGGCACAAGGCAAAAGAAATGGCAAACTAGTCAGCGGCTGCCTTAGTTGAGAGGGGAGCTGGTGTAATGAGAGGACGTGGAAGAGGATGTGGAAGAGGGCATGGGAAAGGTGTAGTCAGACTGGGGCCTAAAACGTGGTCCAGATTAGAGAGAGATCAATGTGTGGTGTGCAAGAAGAAAGGACATTGAAAAAATGAGTGCCCAGAGAGAGTAGTATATGAAGATCAGGTAGCCCCACACAGCCGACAGTTTAGACCCCATGCAGTGCCTAGACCATCAGCAGAAAGCCAGCCAAATTATCAGGATACAGGCTTAATTGGCTTGGCTGGTGTAGACAGCTATGAAGACTGAAACAGACCAGACTCCATTTCTCTAGGCCCGGAGGGTGTATGGTCAGGGTAGAGATAGGGGGCCAATAAATACATTTTGTGGTAAACATAGGAGCTGAGTGTTCGGTGGTGACAAAATGGTGGGGCCACTGTCTAAAACTTATACCATCATTATTGGGGCCGCAGGAGTGTCAGAAGAAAAGACCCTTCTGCCAGTCAAAAAGATGTGTTATTGGAAGGTGGGAGGTCCAGCATGAATTTCTGTATGTCCCCAGCTGTCCTGTCCAAGCCTGTAATCCCAGCACTTTGGGAGGCCGAGGCGGGTGGATCATGAGGTCAAGAGATCGAGACCATCCTGGTCAACATGGTGAAACCCTGTCTCTACTAAAAATACAAAAATTAGCTGGGCATGGTGGCACGTGCCTGTAATCCCAGCTACTCAGGAGGCTGAGGCAGGAGAATTGCCTGAACCCAGGAGGCGGAGGTTGCGGTGAGCCGAGATCCCACCATTGAACTCCAGCCTGGGTAACAAGAGCAAAACTCCATCTCAAAAAAAAAAAAAAAAAAAAAAAATGGATTTGCTTCAAAAGTTACAAGCACAGATTTTCTTTAAAACAGAGGGGCACACACCTCTAGATTTTAACCAATCAAGAGTTATGGTATTAGCCCTCACAGTACCACAAGCTGAAGAATGGTGGCTACTTACTTGGACCAGGCTTCCCCAAGGGTTCAAGAACTCCCTCACTATATTCAGTGAGGCCCTAGCACCTGATGTCAATGTCTACACCCCACCAAAAAAAGACTGTATCCTCCTGCAGTACGTGGATGATATTCTTTTAGCAGCCCCCACTTTAGAGAATTGTCCCAAAGGAACTCAGGACCTTCTCTACCTTCCATGGAAGGCTGGGTATAAAGCATCCAGAAAGAAGCCCAGGTTTGTTGCGGAAGCATCACATACTTGGGGTTTGTCATAAGCCAAGGGCAGGGTATGCTGGGTAGTGCGTGCAAGGAAGCGGTCTGTAGAATTCTAACCCCAACCTCCTGATGAAAAGTAAGAGGGTTCCTAGGGGCAGCAACGTTTGGCTGTATTTGGATTTCAAATTTCTCACTAATGGCAAAATCACGACATGAAGCCACCAAAGGGGGGAAACAGAAACCCTTCATCTGGGGACCTGAACAATAAAAACCATTTAATGCAATCAAAGCAGCTCTAGTTAGGGCCCCCGTCTTAGGACTGCTGGACATAACCAAGTCCTTGTTCCTTTACATAAATGAGGAAAAGGGCATCGCTATTGGGGTCTTACCTCAGATTCTAAGATTATGGCACCACCCAACCTATCTAAGTAACTGAACTCAGTAGCTCAGGTATGGCCACTCTGCTTTTTTTTTTTTTTAAGACAGAGTCTCACTCTCGCCAGGCACCAGGCTGGAGTGCAGTGGCATAATCTCAGCTCACTGCAACATCTGCCTCCTGGGTTCAAGCAATTCTCCTGCTTCAGCCTCCTGAGTAGCTGGGACTACAGGCACATGCCACCATGCCCAGCTAATTTTTGTATTTTTAGTAGAGACGGGGTTTCACCATGTTGACCAGGATGGTCTCGATCTCTTGACCTCATGATCCACCCGCCTCAGCCTCCCAAAGTGTTGGGATTACAGGCCTGAGCCACCGCACCCAGCCTGGCCACTCTGCTTTAAGGCTCTTGCCGCTACAGCCATGCTCATACAGGAAGCTGATAAATTGACCTTAGGATAGCAGTTGGGTGCTGCACTCTGTCCTAATGCTAATGGATCAAAGAGGGCATCACTGGCTGTGAAATCCTAGAATGACCCGATACCAGGGATTCATGTGAAAATCCCAGCATAACCTTAGAAACTGTAAACACTCTTAACCCTGCTACTTTGCTCCCACTAGAGTTGGGAGCTCCCCTTCATGACTTCATAGAAACAGTAGATAAAGTTTTCTCCAGCAGGAAAGATCTCACACATCGCCCCCTCCAAAGTCCTGATGTTGAATACTTTACAGATGGTAGTGGCTTTGTAACAGAAGGAGTCTGGCTGGCTGGATATGCACTTGTAACTTTAGATTCAATAGTAGAGTCCCAAAGGCTGCTGATAGGAACATCAGCCAAGAGAGCAGAATTAATAGCCTTAACAAGAGCACTGTTGCTAGCTAAGGGTAAAAGAGAGAACATATACACTGACTCAAAGTATGCTTTTGCTACACTGCACGTACATGAGAGCGTATACAATAAAAAGAGGACACTTAAGTGCTCAAGGAACAAGTGTAAAGTATCCAGAAGAGATCTTACAACTTTTAGATGCGATATGGGAACTAAAGGGATAGCTGTCATACACGGCCGAGGCCATGAGAAAGGTGAAACCCTAGAGGCCAAAAAAACAGAAAAGCAGATGCAGAAGCTAGGTGCGCAGCAATGAATACCCCACCTTCTAGCATAGCGGCTGGAAAGACAGCATGCGCCCTGCCTCTCCTCCCAGAACCCTTCCCTCTAGAAGAAAATGACCCCCCAAATGAGAAGGCCTCATTTGCTCAAGAAAATTGAGCCTATACTAAAGAAGGATGTGGAAATTATCAGATGGAAGGTTAGCTGTTCCTGAAGTAATAGGCCCCAGGTTTGTAAACAGCACTAGAAACGCTGAGGAGGCACCACCTCTGTGTGTCACGGCTCACTGTCATCTCCCGAGCCATTTATGAACAATGCTTAATCTGTGCTTAGAACAACCCGCAACAAGGGTCAACCTGGCTCCAGGAATTCAAGAAGCAGGAGCAGCATCTTGTGAAAATTTGTTTGTAGATTTTACAGAATTGCCCTCAGCAGGAGGCTATTGCTATATATTAGTGTCTGTCTGTACCCACTCGGGTTGGGTAGAGGCTTTCCCCACAAGGATAGAAAAGGCAAGTGAAGTAACTAGAATATTATTAAAAGATATTATCCCCAGATTTGGGCTACCCTCAAATATAGGCTCAGACAATGGCTCAAAATTTGTAGCCAAAATTTTCCAAGACCTAACATGGCTGTTGAAAATAAACTGGAAATTGCATACTGCCTATCTCCCACAGAGCCCTGGAAAAGTTGAGCATATAAATTGAATGCTCAAACAACTATTAAAGAAATTCTGCCAGGAAACCCACCTACGATGGGATCAGGTCTTGCCCATGGTCCTCCTCCGAATCAGGTGTGCTCCCACCTAACAGATGGGGTATACACTCTATGAAATTTTGCTTGGCCAGCCACCACCAATCATCACCCAAATTAAAGGGGACATGAGAGAGTTAGAAGAATTAACCCTAAGAAATGAAATGCAGGCCTTAGGCATGACTATGCAAGAAATAATACAAGGCTGGATTCAAGAAAAATTACCTATCAATCAGCCTAAGAGACCCAGTACATCTCTTCAAACCTGGAGACTCAGTTTAGGTTAAAAAGTGGAACCCGACTACCTTAGTGCCAACTTGAAATGGGCCCCATATTGTAGTTTTGTTGACCCTGACTACTGTTAATGTTGCAGGCATTGTGCCCTGGATTCATCATAGCCACATAAAACCCACAGCAGCCCAGGAGAAGTGAACCAGTGAACAACATCCTGAACACCCAACCAAGCTGATCCTGAGATGAGACCAAACTGCCAATGAAGGTGGTAGCCCTGCTCTAGTCACACCACCGGAAGCTGACCAGTCAACGCATGAAAGAAGCTTAAGAAGTCATCAAAATTCAATGTAGACTGAAATTTCATGTCTAATTGCTATCATAGTATTGTTAACTATTCTATTACTATGGTGTCATCTTTGCCAACCCTTATGTCCAAGAAAAGGATACTACTCTGCCCCTGTGTAGTGGTATAGAAATGTTAATTTTTATTCTACTATTGTTAACTTCATTATCTGTACAAAAGGAAGGGAAACTGGTAGAAGAATGTACTTACTGCCTGCAGACTACTTGGATCGGGAATACAGTAGTTAAGACCTTGTTGCATCAAACATATTATAAGTGTACAGGGACTCAGCTAGGGGCTTATACTTACAATTGAACAATTTATTCAGTTTGTAACTCAGGCAATGAGCCACCTTATGTATGTTATGTCCCCAAGACTCTGCCTGGGACCTGGTTTGAAATATGAATGGAGTCAAAAGAAGGTCCTCTTCTAAACAGGACTGAGGTCCCACCCTTCCATAAGGGATCCTTTGTATTTCGATGCCTGCCAAGCAACATACTCAGGCATAGTCTATTCTGCTATCTATGGTAACCTAACCTGGGAAAGATATCATAGCAAACTTCATAAGTATGTGTGTAAACCAAGAGTTACTCCACCTTGCTCCCATGCGACGCCAGAAAAGGATTGTAGGTACTGTACAACATGGTCCCCTGCTGGGTACTCTCAACAGTCATATCAGGAACCAATTGTGCTTACCAAAATGCCAACAAAGCCAAATTATGAAATGAAAACCTGCAATCCTATAAAGCTTACTATCCAGAATCTACAAAGAACTTAAACAAATTTACAAGAAAAAAGCAAACAACCCCATCAAAAAGCATGTGAAGGATATGAACAGACACTTCTCAAAAGAAAACATTTATGCAGCCAACAAACATATGAAAAAAAGCTCATCATCACTTGTCATTAGAAAAATGCAAATCAAAACCACATTGAGATGTCATCTCATGCCAGTTAGAATGTGATCATTGAAAAATCAAAAGACAACAGATGCTGGAGAGGATGTGGAAAAATAAAAATTCTCTTACAATGTTGGTGGGAGTGTAAATTAGTTCAACCATTGTGGAAGACAGTGTGATGATATTTCAAGGATCTGGAACTAGAAATTCCATTTGACCCAACAATCCCATTACTGGGTGTATACCCCAAAGATTATAAAACATTCAATTGGGGGACTTCCACCAAGATGGCTGAATAGGAAAAGCTCCAGAGCACAGTTACCAGTGAGAGTGATGCAGAAGGTGAGTGATCTCTGCATTTCCAACTGAGGTACCAGGTTCATCTCAATGGGACTGGTTGGACAGTGGGTGTAGCCCAAGGAGGGCAAACTGAGGCAGGGTGGGACACTGCCTCACCTAGAAAGTGCAACTGGCTGGAGGACTCCCCTCTCTCCCAATGGAGGCCATCAGGGACTTTTCCCCTCTGGCACTCTGGTTCAGATACTGCACTTCTTCATGGTCTTTTCAACCCACAGACCAGGAGATTCCCCACCGGGCCAACAAGTGCCATGAGTTACTAGTACAGATATGAGTGCCCATTCCAGTAGGCGATGCAGGTTGCAATGCAAATCTGGATGGCTGTTTTGGTTGGTGCCTGGAGTGCCTGCGAGACAGAGCTTGCCACTACCCAGAAAGAGGGGGAGCTGAAGGCAGGGAGCCAAGTGAAATGGCTTGGTGGGTTCCACCCCAACAAAGACCAGCAAACTAAAGAGAGAAGAATCGAGTAAATGCAATAAAAAACAAAGGGGATATCACCACCAATTTCAAGAAATACAAACTACCATCAAAGATTACCACAAACAACTCAATGCACATAAACCAGTAAATCTAGAAGAAATGGATAAATTCCTGGACACTTACACCCTCTCAAGACTAAACCAGGAAGAAGCTGAATCCCTGAATAGACCAATAATAAGGTCTGAAGTTGAGCTGGTACCATTTCTTCAGGAACTATTCCAAACAATACAAAAAGAGGGAATCCTCCCTAATTCATTTTATGAGACCAACATTATCCTGATACCCAAACCTGGAAGAGACACAACAAAAAAGAAAACTTCAGGACAATATGCATGATGAACATCGATGCCAAAATCTTCAATAAAATACTGGCAAAACAAATGTAACAGAACATCAAAAAGCTTATCCATCACGATCAAATAGGCTTCATCCCAGGGATGCAAGGCTGGTTCAACATACACAAATATATAAACATAATCTATCACATAAACAGGACCAAAGGAAAAAAAAAACACATGATCATTTCAATGGATGCAGAGAAGGCCTTTGACAAAATTCAACAGCCTTTATGCTAAAAACTCTCATTAAACTAGGTATCAATGGAATGTATCTCAAAATAATAAAAGTTATTTATGACAAACCCACAGCCAATATCATACTGAATGGGTAAAAACTGGAAGCATTCCCTTTGAAAACTGGTACTAGGTAAGTGTGCCCTCTCTAACCACTCCTATTCAACATGGTATTGGAAGTGCTAGCCTTGGCAATCCGGCAAGAAAAAAAAATAAAGGGTATTCAATTAGGAAAGGAGGAAGTCAAATTGTCTCTATTTGCAGACGACATGCTTGCATATTTAGAAGACCCCATTGTCTCAGCCCCAAATCACCTTAAGATGATAAGCAACTTTAGCAAAGTCTCAGGATACAAAATCAATGTGCAAAAATCATAAGCTTTCCTACACACCAATAACAGACAGAGAGCATAATCCTGAGTGAACTCCCATTCACAATTGCTACGAAGAGAATAAAATACCTAGGAATACAACTAACAAAGGATGTAAAGGACCTCTTCAAGGATAACTACAAACCACTGCTCAAGGAAATAATAGAGGACACAAACAGATGGTAAAACATTCCATGCTCATGGTTATAAAGAATCAATATTGTGAATACGGCCATACTGCCCAAAGTAATTTATAGATTCAACACTATCCCCAGCAAGCTACCATTGACCTTCTTCACAGAACTGGAAAAAATGACCTTAAACTTCATATGAAACAAACAAACAAAAAGCTCACATAGCCAAGAGAATCCTAAGCAAAAAGAACAGAGCTGGAGGCATCACACTAACTGAGTTCAAACTATACTACAAGGCTACAGTAATCAAAACAGTATGGCACTGGTACCAAAACAGAGATATAGACCAATGGAACAGAACAGAGGCCTTGGAAGTAATGCCACACATCTACAACCATGTGATCTTTGACAAATCTGCCAAAAACAAGCAATGGGGAAAGGATTTCTTGTTTAAGAAATGGTGTTTGGACAACTGGCTAGCTATGTACAGAAAGCTGAAACTGGACCCCTTCCTTACACTTTACACAAAAATTAACTTCAGATGGATTAAAGATTTAAACATAGCAAAGGCTTTCAGTGTGCCAGCGCCCACAGGCACCCAGCACGTGCCTCCCTGCCACCAGGATGCCTAAAAGGAAGGTCAGCTCTGCAAAAGGGGCCGCCAAGGAAGAGGCCAAGAGGAGATCCACGCAGTTGTCAGCGAGACCTCCTGCAAAAGTGGAAGCGAAGCTGAAAAAGGCAGCAGCAAAGGATAAATCTTCAGACAAAAAAGTGCAAACAAAAGGGAAAAGGGGAGCAAAGGGAAAACAGACTGAAGTGGCTAACCAAGAAACTAAAGATTTACCTGCAGAAAATGGGGAAATGAAAACTGAGGAGTGCCGGGAACTATTGACCAGCAAGAGGTTTCCGACCCTGAATGAGGGGTGTGCAGGAAGAAAAAGAAGGAGACAAAGCGGGGTCAGGAGGGTTGAGAAGTCAATGCTTCACCAACAACTTTATTTTCCAAATGCTCAGTTTATATACTATTTTCAAGGAGAAAAACAAGTCAATAAATCACATTTCAATCACAATATAGAGGACAGGTATACAATCAGTAATTCCACAAAGATAATAGTTATACTAAAGATTAACAAAGATTTCTGTACTCAAAATTCTTTCTCAGAGCTATATTGATTTATCTATTCACATTCTGCCTCAGGACCATACATCTTTCTGATTATACTTTAACTAACCTCTCCTTCTGCCTTCTTTCATCTCTCAATTCTTGAATTCTTTCCTCCCAGAGACACTGTGTCTCAGCTCAACCACCCGTATCATGTAGCTCGTCTTGCAAGCCTTCACACAGATGGGCTTTCCACAGAGGAGAGTCCAGCCTCTGATGAAGCAGGAGAGAAAGAAGCTAAGTCTGATTAATACCATATACCATGTCTTATCAGTGGTCCCTGTCTCCCTTCCTGTACAATCCAGAGGAATATTTTTATCAACTATTTTGTAAATGCAAGTTTTTTAGTAGCTCTAGAAACATTTTTAGGAAGGAGGGAATCCCACCTCATCCCATTTTTTAAGTGTAAATGCTTTTTTTTAAACGGTGAAATCATTTTCTGGTTGTTTATTTTTTGGTACAACCAGAAAATAGTGTGGGATATTGAATTATAGGAGGCTTTGTCTGTCTCGGGTGTCAGCTTAACATTCCATAGATGGGGGGTTAGTTTTTATATTCTATAATACAAAGCATGTTAAATGGAGATATGTAGTCAGTCCTGCATTTACTGTCTTGAACATTTTAAATTACTTATATTTCCATGTTGTTTTTTAGTAGAATTGTTTCCTAAAGAAAACCACTCAGATCATAGCTCTCCCTGTCAGAATTGTGTGCACTCTGTAACATCTTTGGTGTGGTAGTCCTGTTTTCCATCTTTGGTGTGGTAGTCCTGTTTACTGTGCTGTGAATGATTAAAACTTTGAACATGTAGTGTGCATGCTATTCAGTCGTGAATTATTGGGGCGTATGTAACAGCTTATCAACATGTGAAGATACAGGTACTTGATGGCCTCTTAAGGAAAATTTGCATCTAAATTTTAAGCTGGAAAGTCACTGGAATAACTTTAAAAAAGAATTACAACCCACATAACTTTTTAGATTTTTGTTACATATGTTAAGAATTGTGTACAAATTGAAGTGTCTGTACTGATCCTCAACAAATAAAATCGCAATTATGAAACAGCAAAAAAAAAAAAAAAAAAAGATTTAAACGTAAGACATAACTCCATAAAAACACAGAAGAAAACCTAAGCAATACTGTACAGGACATAGGCATAGGCAAGGACTTCATGACTAAAACACCAAAAACAATGGCAACAAAAGCCAAAATACACAAATGGAATCCAATTAAACTCCACAGCTTCCACACAGCAAAAGAAATAATCATTAGAGTGAACCAGCAAAAAACAGAATGGGAGAAAATTTTCACAAGCTACCCATCTGACAAAGGGCTAATATTCAGCATCTACAAAGAACTAAAGAAAATTTACAAGAAAAAACCAAACAACTTCATCAAAAAGTGGGTGAAAGAAATGAACAGGCACTTTTCAAAAAAAGACATTTATGCAGCCAACAAATGTATGAAAAAATGCTCATCACCGGTCATTAGAAAAATGCAAATCAAAATCACATTAAGATACCATCTCATGCCAGTTAGAATGAAGATCATTAAAAAATCTGGAGACAACAGATGCTGGAGAGGATGTGGAGAAATAGGAATGCTTTTACATTTGGTGGGAGTGTAAATTAGTGCAACCATTGTGGAAGGTGGTGTGGCAATTCTTCAGGGATCTAGAAATAGAAATACCATTTGACCCAGCAATCCCATTACTGGGTATATACTCAAAGGATTAAAAATTGTTCTATTATAAAGACACATGCACACCTATGCTCATTGTGGCACTGCTTACAATAGCAAAGACTTTGAATCAACCCAAATGCCCATCAGTGATAGACTAGATAAAGAAAATATGCACATATACAACATGGAATACTATGCAGCCATAAAAAAGGATGAGTTCATGTCCTTTGAGGGAAATGGATGAATCTGGAAACCATCAAGCTCACAAAGATGACACAAGAGCAGAAAATCGAACACCACATGTTCTCACCCATAAGTGGGTGTTGAACAGTGAGGACACATGGACACAGGGAGGGGAACATCACACACCAGGACCTGTCAGAGGGTGGGTAGGCAAAAGGAGGAATAGCAGGGTGTGGGGAGACTGGGGAGGGCTAACATTAGGAGAAATACTTAATGTAGATGACAGGGTGATGGTTGCAGCAAACCACCATGGCACGTGTATACCCATGTAACAAACCTGCATGTTCTGCACATGTACCCCAGAACTTAAACCATATATATATAAAAGAGCACCTTCATACCTTTACTGGATGATTGATAGCAGGCTGATATGTACACATATTATCAGTCCATGTCCAACTATTCTGTTCTCAATACCAGAGTGTGAGTTTAATATTTGAAGAACATTAAGCTATTAATTTAATGTGATCCCATCACTGCTTCTGGTTCCAAATTGTCAGTAGAACCAAAGGGTGCCAAGGATGCCAATGTATGCCGGGAGGAGCTCTTTGTTGTTTGGGTCTTGCTCCTAAAATAAATGTGTTTTCTTGCTAGAGTAAGCCTTTGAAGAAATCTCTTATCCAACTATACCAGCACATAGACACTAAAGTCTACAAAATCATATACATGAGGCAGCTTTAGAGCGATTTTTACTTCAGCCATTAATTGCTGATTATTATGCAGAAATGCTAACTGTCAAAAATTTGACATTGCCTACTTATGCATATTTATGGAGCAGTATAGTGATAAGTGACCAGGAATATATAGTTGTACACACTCCCACCTTAACGGAATCTTAGTGAATATGGTGGTTTCTATTTCTCTATGTCATGAAGCCAAACTGTTCTAAGTCCTGGATTAAATTCAGTTGCTAAACTGTGATGCCTGTTCAAACTAAGTAACATGAAATAGCAACTGCAAAATTCTTTTGTGAACTTTTACAAGATATTCTGCTATTGGAGATATTCTGAGAAAACCTTAGGGGAATTGTCTTTATTATTGGAGAGAGTATTTTTCTAGGCATTTGAGAGTATCTTTGTAGTAAGTTAGTAATACATCGCAGAAGAAAGATCGACATGGATTATTTTGATGCAACCTCATGTTTGTCATAAAGTGATTAAAGTGGTGATTTTTTCTTGACAATTGAGTGTTGGCAATCTTATACTGGTAGGAAGAGAGTCTCATAAGAGATCTCTTGGGTGGACAGTAAACTTGAAGAAAGCCAGGACCATTTTTAGGCGATAAAATTAGTAGAGTTTTGGTAAGCACAATATTGTCTTCTAAAAATGTACATGTTAATTCACAGATACTGGGAATATGTTACAACTCATGGCAATGAAGACATAAGGTTTCAGATGAAATCAAGATTGCTAATCTGCTGATTAAAAATAAGATTATTGGCCAGGTATGGTGGCTTACACCTGTAATGCCAGCACTTTGGGAGGCTGAGGCCGGCGAATCACCTGAGGTCAGGAGATCCAGACCAGCCTGGCCAACATGGTGAAACCCCGTCTCTACTAAAAATACAAAAAGTTAGCTGAGTGTGGTAGTGCGCACCTGCAGTCTCAGCTACCTGGGAGGCTGAGGTGGGAGAATTGGTTGAACCTGAGAGGCAGAGGTTGCAGTGAGTTGAGATTATGCCACTGCACTCCAGCCTGGGTGACAGAGTGAGACCTTGTCAAAAAAAGAGAGAGAGGAAGAAAGAAAGAAAGAGAGAGAGAGAGAAGGAAGGGAGGGAGGGAAAGAAAGAAAGAAAAAAGAAAGAAAAAAAAGAAAGGGAAAATAAAGAGAGAGAAAGAGAAAGGGAGAGAGAAAGGGAGAAAGAAGAGAAAAGGGGGAAGAGAAAGAGAGGAAAGGAAGGAGGGAAGGAAGGAAGGAGGGAAGGAGAAAATAAAAGGAAAATAAACAAAAAGAAAAAAAAGAGAAAGTTCTAGTAGCCACAAAGATCAGTTGTCTTGACCATGGGATATGATATAGGAATTTCAGGAGTAACAGAAACAGCAGGAAAGCAGGCAGACAGATGGCAGAGATGTTTCCTGGAACGCTTAAGCCCCAAGAGTCTTGAATAAGTTATGATCACTTTTGAACACTTTAGTGACCATAGCTCTCAGTCTGTGATTAAAACCCTTGCTGGCCTTGGAGGCTGGTGTGACAGACTGTCCTGCTCTGGGAAATGTGGAAACACTAACTTGGAAAAGCCTAGGAAGAACTGGACAATCTTTTGGCTTCCCTGGACCACATTGGAAGAATTGTCTTGGGCCACACATACAATACACTAACATTAGTGATAACTGATGAGCTAAAAAAAAAAAGGCAAAAAATCTCATAACCTTTTAAGAAAGTTTACACATCTGTATTGGGCTGCACTTAAAGCTGTCCTGGGCCACATGTGGCCCACAGGTGGAGGGTTGCACAAGCGTGGGCTAGGGTTTCTTGGTGAGATGAAAGCTGTGATGGGTATTCAAACCCAAAGCATCATTTTTTCACAATAGCTTTGGAAAATAACAAATTCACATTTTCTGTGTGGTTGTTCAGATATCATAAGAAAAGAGCCTCTGAGAAAGCGCCAGATTCTGGGGCAACAGCACAGGTCACACCTTCAAACTCCAGTCCCCTGCAATGTACAAGGGGAAAACAATCTTGCTTCCTGTGGCCACCATGACATCTTTATCATAGCTCATGGGTGACTGAGTTACTCAGGCCCTGTCTGGCTCCTTCTTATAATAAGCATTTTCACAGCACATGGGGCAGGTGCCAGGGATGCTCACTACTTCCCTAGGGAGAACTAATGCCTTTCTAATACCAGGATGAAAATCAATGCCATTCCATGGAGAGAAGCAACTTCTCAAATTCTGGTGCCTTGCAGATGTTGTGGCCTGAATCTAATTATTTTTTTGAGACAGGGTCCTGTTCTGTCACTCAGGCTGGAGTGCAGTGGTGCAGCCTTGGTTCACTGCAGCCTTAACCTCCTGGGCTCAAGCAATAATTCTCCTACCTCAGCCTCCTGAGTAGCTGAGATGACAAGCATGTGTCACCACCTCTGCCTAATTTTTGAAACAAATTATTTATAGAGATGGGGTCTTGCTAACATAGCAAGGCTGTTCTTGAACTCCCAGCCTCTAGAGATCCACCAATCTTGGCCTCCCAAGTCAACAGGATTACAGTCCTGAGTCATGCACCCAGCCATGGTCTGAATCCAGAACTCACTGTCTTAGTTGTAACCTTAGGAAGCCTCAGATTTGCCAGGTTAGAGTTTGCACAGCCATCTGGTTTAATGATTAAAATGTTGATGAAGATGCTTCACAGCAGTTCTTAAATTACTATGATGAGTCGTTAGCAATTGACACCCTCAAAGAGTCCCAAATAAGCATAAAACAACAGAACCTCTCACCAAAAGATTCCCCCAGACTCATTTAAATACAGAAGGTGGTTGGGTGTGGTGGCTCATGCCTGCAATCCTAGCATTTTGGGAGATGAAGGGGGGAAAATTGTTTGAGCCCAGGAGTTCAAGACAAGCCTGGGCAAAGCAGTGAGACTCCATCTCTACAAAATATTTAAAAATTGGCCAGGAAAGGTGGTGTATGCTTGTAGTCCCAGCTACTCAGGCAGCTGAGATGGGAGGATCCTTTAATCCTCAAAGATGGAGGCTGCAGTGAGCTGTAATTGTGCCCCTGTGCTCCAGCCTGGGTGACAGAGTGAGATCTGTTATCAAATAAAAAAAAAAGCAGCACCTACCTAATGGCAGTGCTTAAAGGACAGGGTCAACTCAGGCCTTTCTACCTCACCATGGAAAGCTCTTGGGGGTGGTGGGAGAAAGTAGATACTGAAGTCATTTTTTTCTGAAGTTATCACCCATTTGTTCCAGGAAAGATTAAAATGAATCATCCCTCTCCTGGTGTCTTCTCCTGCAAACTTCTTCCCAGCTTTTTGTAAGATTCCAGAGGAGAAACAATAGCAGAGTTATCATGGTCGCAAACAACTGATGGTTACAAATGCACAATTATCAACAAAAGATTATTTCTATTTTGAAGTGTGATTTACCAAAATGAGTAAAACATGCATACAGGGTCAACAGAGGTTGCCATTGAGATGGTCAGCCATATTGTACCCAGTTTTATTGTTTGTTTCATTACTTGGAAGCACATTCACTGTAATTCTCATCTTCCCAGAATATTGAAACATGCATGCACACACACAGGATAGACACAGTTGAGTGTCACGTTTCTATAAAATTTAGGTGGCACTCTTATTTTATTTATGCTCTTGAAACCATGAAAACCCAGAGCTGAAGGAGCTCTCTGTTCAGAGGATTATTCAACTTACTGCTATTATAGCTGTAGAGAATGAGATCAAGGCCAGAATGGAGGTTAGGAGGAGGGTTCTGACCAGAACTCAAGTGTGCCCCTTTTCCTGAGAGCAAGATGGTATGAAAGAGACATGTGGCTGCCAGGTGTGATGGCTCATGCCTGTAATCCCAGAACTTTGGAGACTGAGGCTGGGGTCACCTGAGGTCAGGAGTTTGAGCCAGCCTGGCCAACATGGTGAAACTCTGTCTCTACTAAAAATATAAAAATTATCCAAGAATGGTGGTGCATGCCTGTAATTCCAGCTACTCAGAAGGCTGAGGGAGGAGAATTGTTAGAACCAGAGAGGTGGAGGTTGCAGTGAGCAGAGATTGTGCCATTGCACTCCAGTTTTGGTGACAGAAAAAGTCTGTCTCAAAAAAAAGAAAGAAGAAAGAAAGAAAAAGAAAAAGAAAGAAAGAGGAAGGAAGGAAGGAAGGAAAAAAGAAAAGAAAGATACCTGGGTAATGTGACCTTTAGACGAAGGGAGGACTCTGTGACATTTGAGAATGATATCTATCCCACATAAAGCACCATTTCTAGGACATTAGGGAGCTCTGGGATGTGAATTGTTTCTTTATCTCTAGAAACAATTAGATAAAGGAATAATTGTTCCTTTACCTAATTTATTTAGATGAATTTGTTCCTCTAAATGCTTTAAGAGTGCAAATATCCTTTATGAAGCTATACTAACAGTGAAATTATTATGTGACTGCTGTAGTTTTTTAAATTGTGCTTCCAAAATACACAAATAACTCCTGATTTCTTGAGAATACTTATAAAAGTCTAACTTAAAAACAACCGAACATATTTTCCACAAATCCTACTCAAGAGACTGTTGGAGGAAAAGTGGGGGAAGGGGCCGGAAGGAATGTTAGAAGAGTGAAAGAAATGAGAAACATCACAACATTCCAACAGAAAGTTAAAGATGTCTCTTTATCCCTCAAAAAACTCTCTGGAGCATGGTATAGTGGCTTACACTTGTAATCCCAGCACTTTGGGAGGCCAAGGCAGGAGGATCACTTGAGCCCAGGAGATTGAGACTAGCCTGGGCAACATAGCAAGGCTCCTATCTTTACAAACAATACAGAAATTAGCTTGGGGTGGTGGCTCATGCCTGTAATCCCAGCACTTTGGGAGGCTGAGGCAGGAGAATTTTGTGAGCCCAGGGGTTCAAGACCAGCCTGGGCAACAGAGGGAGAGCTCGTCTCTACAAAATTAAAAATTAGCCACTTGTACTCGGGAGGCTGAGGTGGAAAAACCTCTTGAACCCAGCAGGTCAAGGCTGCAGTGAGCTATGAACATGCCTGGGTAACAGAGTGAGAGACCCTGTCTTAAAAGAAAAAAAAACAAAAAAGCAAACAAAATAAAACAAAAAACAAGCCTTCTGGAGAACACAGTAGCTGTGGATTCAGTGCACTCTTCTTCCATGCTCAGATCCCTTTGCTGTGATTAGGACTTCAGATATAGTCGATGCCAAGTAACACATGCACTGAATACATCTCCTTGTTATCTGTTTAATTCAGTAAATCCCATCAAAGCAGCCTACTTGCTGGGTTCTGATGCTACTCAGCAGTTCTCTGGCCTATTATCTCCAAGTTTCTGTTGCAGCTTTCTGCTGAGTTTTAACATCAGAAGAGATATAAGCTTTAGAATATGATTATTACAAATACTCTTCATTCTCCAAATACACAAAATAATCTTGAGCTTCTTTCCCTGTCAATAAAGTGATTCACCTGGTTGCTGCTCTTTCCACAACAGCACAATCTGAGACTAGCGTTTCTATGTCCTGCAAAAATGGGGAGGTAGCCCTTGGCCTTGGCAGTTGTGGGAGATAGAAATGGAGACATGGATGAAGTGCACTGTACTGGTCAATGCAGGCAACATCCCCTTTCTTCTCCAGCAACAGACCTCAGTTTTTTGATTCTGGATTAAGATTGGCTGGGTGGAGTAACTCACTCCTGTTATCCTAGCGCTTTGAGAGGCCGAGGTGGGTGCATCACCTGAGGTCAGGAGTTTGAGACCAGCCTGGCCAACATAACAAGACTTTCATCTCTATTAAAAATACAAAAATTAACCAGGCATTACTGCTTGAGCTCTGCCTCCTGTCAGATCAGTGCCGGCATTAGATTCTTATAGGAGCATGAACCCTATTGTGAACTGTGCAGGTTCTCTGTGTCTCCCATCACCCCCAGATAGGAAAACAAGCTCAGGGCTCCCACTGATTTTACTTTATGTTGAATTGTATAATCATTTCATTATATATTACAATGTAATCATAACAATGAAAATAAAGTGCACAATAAATGTAATGTGTGTGAATCATCCTGAGACCATCCCTTCACCAGCCCCTGTCCACAAAAAATTATCTTTCATAAAACTGGTCCCTGGTGCCAAAAAGCTGGGGACTGCTGAAATAGAATAACTGATTTCTAGACTTTACCCTACCCACATAACTCACTCCTTTGAATAATAGCAATACATTTTCTTTCTTAAGATTTTTAAATTTATTTTTATTTTTTGAGACAGGGTTTCACTCAGTCACCCAAGATGGAGTGCAGTGGCACCATCTTAGCTTATGACAGCCTAGAACCTACTGGGCTCAAGCAATCCTTCTGGCTCAGCCTCCCAAGTAGCTGGGACCACAGATGCACACCACCACGCCTGGCTAATTTTTTTTTTTTTTTTGGTAGACGTGAGGTCTCACTATGTTGCACAGGCTGGTCCAACTGGGCTGGGTTTAAGCGATCCACCTGCCCCACCCAAAGTGCTGGAGTTCCAGACGTGAGTCACCATGCCTGGCTCATGTTTTTTATTTTAAGCTTACATATAATCACATTCATTAAACTGAAAAGTGAAAAGTAGTTCTTATTTCTGTAACAAATAAAATTGCTTTTAGGCACATGTTAGAAGAAAGGGTGTGGCCCTGGAGGGAAGACCTAGCTAAAGGTGCTTCTACTTCCTACACAACCTTGGGAAGATGTCCAACCTCCTGAGCAGCTGCTCTATTATCTGTGACATGAGAATGATCAATATCACATCCCAGAGTGTTATCACAGAGGACAAACAAAAATCGACCTGAAAGCCCTTTGTAATTTCCAACATCCTATATATATTATTGCTTTTATGATATTAGAGTAGTGCACAGTTTTTAGTAATTATTGAACTATTTTGGTGGCTTATGCTTGTAATCCCAGCACTCTGGGAGACCAAGGTGGGAGGATGGCTTGAGCCCACACATTTCAGACCAGTCTTGGCAACATGGCAAGACCCCGTCTCTACAAAAATACAAAAATTAGCCAAATGTGGTGGTGCACACTTGTGGTCCGACCTGCTCAAGAGGCTGAGATGAAAGAATCACTTGATCCTGGGAGGCTAAAGCTGCAGTGAACCATGATTACCCCACTGCACTTCAATCTGGACCACAGAGTGAGACTCTGTTGCCAAAAAAAAAAGAGAGAAAAAGTAAAATTAAAAGTAAAGGAGAGAAGAGGAGAGGAGTGGAGAGGAGAAAAGGAAAAAGAGGAAAGGAAAAAGGAAAGGAAAGGAAAGGAAAAAAAGGAGGTTAAAGCTGGAGACAGGGTCAGGAGAGTCAGTAGTGTTAATAAAAGGACACAAAATCTGCTGCCTTTAGAACAATTTTCTTTCGGAAAGAGAACAAGCCACTCTACCTCTGCTCCATTATCAGCTGGTCACACTGAAATCTACTTTCAGGGAAAGAGAGAAGCAGAAAATACCCTCGGCCAGGGTAGTGCCATAGCAAACCAAGACCAAAATGCTGTGAGGTTCTAGGTTAAAAAGAAGTGACATTCTAGAGATGCTCAGAAGTTAGGGCACGCATTTTCTACAGCAATGGGAGAAAAACTGGATGGTCTCTTGGAACCCTGGTTTTAGACACGTTCATTGTTAACAATACCAAAAAGCTGTATTTACACTTACTTAGGTTTTCTTCTATGGTGTTGTTACATATTGTTTTTACCATTTTATAGAGTAGCTAACACAGGCAGTGACCCGATCAGTGGGGTGGCTGGTGAATGCATGTGGACCATGACCAGCCATGCATTGCATTCTGTGGAAATTTTAACTAAGATCCAGAAATAGTTGAGGGGTTACACGCCATTTCTGTAGAGGTCATCTATTTTCCCTACTTGTCTGTTCCCCCTTTTTATTTTCATCTGTCGTCATCTTTTTTTCTAATTTCTGTGTTTCTCTCCTATCTCCATATTACGCTGAAAGAATGTGCAATTTTTAAAAGGTGCAACAAGAAAAAGTTTAAAAACATACAGATGTCCATGTTGAGATCCATTTTTGTCCAGTTAAGGAAACTTTTTAAATAATGAGGTCTATGATGGCACACGCACACACAAATAAGCATTTCACAAGATGGATTGCCTTTTTTTGACTTTAGGAAATTAAACAAATCCAGCAGTGTTAAAAGTAATGAATGTATGTATGTGGAGTTCCTACAATCTGTGTTTCTGTTGTTTAGTACCTAGGATTAGAAACTTACCAAAGTCACCTAGGCCCGGGTCGTCCTTTGCCTCCACATGTGTTTGCAGCCCCATCCGTGATGCTGACTCTGGTGCGCAGTGTGCCCCACGATCTGTATTAACCTGTTGCCAACCTCTTCTCCTGTGTGCCCACCTCGCCTTCAGTTCCTGCAGCGAGTGCCTGGGCCATGCGCCTGGTGCTTCTGGCTGCTCAGCATGTCCACCAGGTCTGAAGGGTGGTCCCTTCTCCTGAGGCCTCAGGGCTGAGGCTGTGGCTGCGCACCAAATGAGACAGAGCTTTTGTTGACTTCCTGAATGATGAAATTAAGGAGGAAAGAAATATCCAGAAGAATAAGACCCTCTCTACACTATCTGAAGGATGGGAGCTGGAATTGAATGGAACAGAAGCTAAATTAGTGTGGAAAGTTGCCACAGAAAAGATTACTGTCACTTTCAACATTGACAGTATTCCACCAAAATTTGACAGGGAGGAGGAACTCTCACAAGAACAGAAGCTTGAAGAACAGGAGCCTAAATTGACATCAACTCTCAATTTCGTGGTTGAAGTTATAGAGAATCATGGTAAGAAGGACTTTTGCTGGACTGTCACTATCCAGAGGACGGGGTTGGACAAGAAGAGAAGGCTGAGAGTAACATTTTCTCTGTTAAGGAAGTTAGCTTTCAGTCCACTGGCAAGTCTGAATGGAAGGATGCTAATATACTCAACACAAATTCCCTGGACTGGGCTTCATATGACCATCTAATGAATTTTCTTGCAGATCAAGAGGCAGACAACACTTTTGCAGGTGAGTTGGTGGACCTCAGCACAGCCCTGGAGCTCCAGGAGTACATTACTTTTCTTGAAGACCTCAAAAGATTTGTCAAAAGCCAGCAAAGCAGAGACACGCCGAAAGCTGTAGTTTTATGGCAGGCATTAGCCAGTGAACGAATACTCCTCTGAAGCCAGAAACATATGCTTTGAAATGAATATTATCCTAATATCATGGGGAAAATTAGCAAATTTAAATAATTTCTCTTGTACTCTCATTTATTACCAATTTTTTCAGTGCAAATCTATTATTTCTACATTTTTGTATAACATAATAGAGAATAAAATTGATTTATCTCCTCTAAAAAAATCAAGGCAAAAAGTTTGAAAAATTTCTGAGCTAAGTCTCTATCTCAAGCAATGAGAAAAAGAAGAGCAAAGTACATGTATGAAGTTGGGGGAAAAGGCTGGGCGTGGTGGCTCACGCCTATAATCCCAGCACTTTGGGAGGCCGAGGTGGGCGGATCATGAGGTCAAGAGATTGAGACCATCCTGGCTAACATGGTGAAACCCCATCTCTACTAAAAATACAAAAAATAGCTGGGCATGGTGGCATGTGCCTGTGGTCTCAGCTACTCGGGAGGCTGAGGCAGAAGAATCGCTTGAACCCAAGAGGCGGAGGTTGCAGTGAGCCAAAATTGTACCACTGCACTCCAGCCTGGCAACAGGGCAAGACTCTGTCTCAAAAAAAAAAAAAAAAAAAAAATTGGGGAAAAGGACTTCTGCTGGTTGCCAAGGTGGAGCAACAGGGACAAGGTTTACCTCCTGCTTGAAACAATAGACCTGGACAAAATTCATGCAATAACAGTACTGAAAACAATGAACATCAGAAAATGAAGGACAGTGAATGCAAATGAGGTGAGCCTGTTAGCAGAGGCAACTCTGGTCTGCAGCAATCTCAATTCTAGCCTTCTAAGAAGAAAGAATTTGACTGAAGAGCCTAAGGCAGAGGAAGAAATCCAGACAAGTTTTAGAGCAGGAGTGAAAGGAAGTCATGGACACTTGGAAGAAAACCCGGTGGGCAACTTGAGAGATCAAGTGCACCATTCAACCTTTGACTTGCGGTTTTATACACTGGCATGCTTCTGGGGGGTTGTGTCCCTTCTCCCTGATTCTGCCATTTTTCCTTAATCTGCATGCTTGAGTCCACTTGCCCAAGTACTGAGATCTTATCAGGAAGCTGCTGATCACCAGCTTCAAGTGTTTCTATCCATTGGGAGACTGCCTTTCCCTTGGGTCCACTGCGACAAATTGTTACTTTATTTTTATCTTATTTTTTTTTTTTTTGTTTGCTTCTGGTTTCATTTTTGTTTTTGAGACAGAGTCTCACTCTGTCACCCAGGCTGGAGTGCAGTGGTGCTATCTCAGCTCACTGCAACCTCCATCTCCTGGGTTCAAGCAATTCTCCTGCCTCAGCCTCCTGAGTAGCTAAGATTACAGGTGTGCACCAACAAGTCTAGCTAATTTTTGTATTTTAAGCAGAGATGGGGTTTTGCCATGTTGGCCAGGCTGGTCTTGAACTCCTGACCTCAGTTGATCCACCTGTCTCAGCCTCCCAAAGTGCTGTAATTACAGGTGTGAACCACTGCACCTGGCCCAATTGTTATTTCAGAGAGACAGTGTAACAGTGGTCTGACCATCACCTGATAGTCGCCTGACATTCCTGTGGGTGGAGAGTCTCTCATGTCCACCTGACTACCTACTGTAACAATTCCTAGGCATTTCCAGGTTCAGTGCCTTAACCTATTTTCCAGACAACTGCTTAGGGAGTGGAACCCAGGCAGAGACTTGAAGACTCCCCAGGTTGAGGAGACAGAGTTGAGAGTCCACAGAGACCAGAATAGCTAGAGTTTACAAGACAGAGAATGAGAGAGGAGAGAACTTCTGACAGAGAGAACACTAGAGATTGGCAGACAGTCCTCTCAGCATCTTCAGCAGAGTATCAATCACTGCATATGTGTGAGGACTCTACTTGAGGCTGAGAAAGATCATCAGAAAGGATTGTAGGGAATGATGCTGTGCACTCACACAGGGTGGGTAACAGTGGCTGATCTCACCAGCCAAAGTTGAAATGCTCATAGCTCACAGGTCATTGGATAGAGAACTCAACAAATCATGAAAACAAGACCTAAAAGCATCAAACTGTTTCTGAGAAAGTAAAATATTTTATATAACCAAACAGGTTCAGTGCAATCCCTATCAAAATAGCAGTGATAACTGGGTGCAGTGGCTCACACCTGTAATCCTAGCACTTTGGGAGGCCAAGGTGGGATAATCTCTTGAGCTCAAGAGTTCAAGACCAGTCAGAGCAACATAATGAGACCCTTATACTATAAAATAAATAAATAAATAAATAAATAAATAAATAAATAAAAAGCTGGGCGTGGTGGTCCATAACTGTGGTCCCAACTACTTGAAAGGCTGTTACAGAAAGATCACTTGAGCCCGGCAGATGGAGGCTGCAGTGAGCTGTGATCATGGCACCACTGCACCCCAGCCTGGGCAACAGAGTGACTCTGTCTCAAAAACATAAAATACCAATGAGGCCAGAACAATGACTCATGCCTGTAATCCCAGCATTTTGGGAGGTTGAGGTGCATGGGTCATTTGGGGCCAGGAGTTTGAGACTAGGCTGGCCATCATGGTTAAACCTCATCTCTAATAAAAATATAAAATTTATCTGGGTGTTGTGGCACATCTCTGTAATCCCAGCTACTCAGAGGCTGAGGCACAGGAATTGCTTTGACACAGGAGGCAGAGGTTGTAGTGAGTCAATATTGTGCCACTGCACTCCAGTCTGGGTGACAGAGTGATACTGTGTCTTTAAAAATCAAATACCAATTACTTACTTCACAGAAATAGAAAAACAATTCTAAAATTTACATGAAATCACAGAAGACCCAGAATATGCAGTCTGTCTCTGGATCTAAGAAACAAGAAAAAAAAAAAAAAGGAGAGAGAGAGACTTCTACAATCCAAGAAATCTTTAGGAAAATGAATAAAGCTAGAGGTGTCACACTAAACCACTTCAAAATTTATCATAAAGCTATAGTGAGAAAAACAGCGTGGTACTGATATAAAAACAAACACGTAGGCCAATGCAACAGAATAGAGAGCCAATAAATACATCCATGTGTTTATAGCCAACTGACTTTCTACAAAGATGCTAAGAACACACAATAGTGAAAGGACAGTTTCTTCAAAAACTGGTGCTGGGGAAACTGGATATTCACTTGAAGAAGAGTGAAATCAGGCCCATATCTCACACCATATACAAAAGTCAACTCCAGATGGATTTAAGACTTCCATGAATGTTCTGAAACTATGAAACAACTGGAAGAAAACATAGGGAATAATCTTCATGACACTGGTCTGGACACTGAGTTTTTTGGATAGGATCTTTAAGACAGAAGAAACAAAAGCAAAAAGAAAATGAGATGACATGAAACTAAAAAGCATCTGCACAACAATGGAAACAACTCACAGAGTGAAGAGACAATCTACAGAATGGGAGAAAATATTTGCAATCCATCCATCTCTGAGGAGTTACTATCCCAAATATATAGAACACTCAACTCAATAGAAAATCCAATTTAAAAATGAGGTCAAACACAGTGGCTCTTGCCTGTAATCCCAGCACTTTGGGAGGTAGAGGCAGGAGGACTGCTTGAGCCCAGGAGTTCAAGACCAGTCTGGGCAACATGATGAAATTCTGTCTCTACAAAACAATACAAAAAATTAGCCAGGCATGGTGGTTCATCTCTGAAGTCCCAACTACTTGGAAGGCTGCCATGGAAGTGTTGCTTGAGCCCAGGATGTCAAGGCTACAGTAAGCCATGATGTGATTGTGCCACTGGCATTCCAGCCTGGGTGACAGAGTGAAATCTTATCTCAAATAGGAGAGGGGGCAAAGAACCTGAATAGACATTGCTCAAAAGAAGACGTATGAATGGCCAGTAGGTATATGAGAAAAATGCTCAAAATCACTAATCATCAGTGAAATACAAATCAAAACCACAATGAGATACCACCTCACACCTGGTGGAATGACTGTTATCAGAAAGACAAAAGATAACAAGTGTTGGTGAAGACGTGGTAAAAAGAAAACCCTTGCTGGCTGTTGGTGGGAATGTAAATTAGCATAGAAATTATACAAGGGCACATGGAGGTTCCTAAAAAAGTTAACAATAGAACAATCATATGGCCCAGCAATCCCTCTACTGGGTATAAATCCAAAGTATATAAAATCAATATATTGAAGAGATATCTGCACTCCCATGTTTATTATAGCATTATTCACAATAGCCAAGAAAGTGACAAATCCCAGAACAAAAGCTCCAGGTGACTCAAAGGAATATAAAAATATTCTGCAACCATTAAGGATAAATACACAATATCTGATATCCAACTGAAGATTACCAGAAATGCCTTTGCAGGAAAAAAAGATCCATAATAAGGAGAACAATCAATCAATGAAAATTGACTTAGAACTGACAAGGATGTTAGAATTAGCAGTGAAGGACATTAACACTGTTATTATAACTTTACATGTAATATTGTGATAGAAGAAGAAGTATAAATTTGATCTTTGTTCCTGGTTTCTGGCACAAAATTCCTGTAATTGCCTAAATAACGAGGTGAGAGGATCATCCTGTTATTCATAATATGCCTCTCAACCACCTGTGAGTTTATGCTAATGAGGCCACTCTCAGTGGGCCCCTAGGTAGCTTCAGATGAGAGCTGTTAGCCCCATCATGGGCCTCTGGAAAGAGGAGAGGGCCTGGAGATTGAGATAATCATCAGTCTCTAGCCGAAGTCTTTATCAGTCATGCTTACATAATGAAAATTTCATAAAAACCCCTGAATGAAGGGTTTGGAGGGCTTCTGGACTGGTATGGAAGTCCATACTTTTATACTAGGAGGGTACCAGTATGCTAGTAGGGTGCCCCTTCCACATCTAGTCCTATAAATCTCTTCCATTTATCTGTCCCTGAGTTACAGTCTTTATAATAAACTGGTAATGGTAAATAAAGTGTCTTCCTGAGTTCCGTGAGCCATTCTAACAAATTATCAAACATGAAGAAGGAGTTTTGGAAATCCCTGCTTTATATCCTATCAGTCACAATTATGGAAGGTCTGGGGTTTTCGGTTGGTGTCTGAAGTGCAGGCAATTTTGTGGGACCAAGCCCTTAACTTGTGGGGTCTGACACCAATGCCAGGAAGTTAGCATCAGAACTGAATTGAATTGTTAGACAGCCAGTTGGTGTCTGGAGAGTTGGAGAACTGGTTGTTGATGTGAAAAAAAACCCACATGTTTGATGTCAGAAGTGTTCTTTTAACAATATAAAAAATACATTGAATAGAATTAATAGCACATTAGACATTGCAGAAGAACGTATTAGTCAACTTGAAGACGTAAGAATAGAAACAACTGAAAACGAAACACAAGGAAAGAAACTCCAAAAAAAAAAAACAGTTTCAACAAGTCATCGAACCTCAAGCAGCCTAATTTATGAGTAATTTGTATCCATGAAGGAAAATAAAGGAGAGAATCAGGAAAAACAAACAAACAAAAAAGACATTTGTAAAAATACCAGCCAAGATTTTTCCATATTCGAAGAACACCAGACACCTACAGAGCCCGGAGGCTCAAAGAACCCCAAGCACATAAAGAAAATTATACCAAGGCATATCAAAATCAAATTGCTCAAAACCAGTGCTAAAGAGAAAATCTTAAAAGTAGCCAGTGGGAAAAATGGAAGATGCCAAATACACACACACACACAAAGAGAAGGATGACATCAGATTTCTCATCTGAAACAATGCAAACAAGAAGACTGGGAAGAAACATCTTCAAAGTACTGAAAAGAAATTTAAAAAAAACCTGACAATGTACAATTCTATACCCATGAAAATATCTTTCAAAAAACAAGGTGAATCCGGGCATGGTGGCTCACACCAGTAATTCCAGTGCTTTTGGAGGCTGAAATTGGAAGGATTGTTTGAGCCCAGGAGTTCAAGGCTGCAGTTAACTATGATTTTGCCACGGCACTCCAGCCTGGATGACACAGAGAGACTCTATCTCTTAAAAACAAAAAAAGATAAAAGAAAGACATTTTTAGACATACAAAAACAGAAAGAATTAATCACCAGTAAATCTGTACTACAAGATATGTTCAAGGACATCCTTCAGACAGAAAGATGATGCCATATGGAATCAGAAATGAAGAGTGTTGAAATGGTAACAGCACAGGTAAATATATATGACTATTTTTCTTACTATTTAAGTCTCTTTAAAAGCTAACTGACTGTTTAGACCAGGTTAAGTGGTTCACACCTATAATCCCGGCACTTTGGGAAGCTGAGGAAGTCAGATCACTTGAGCCTAGGAGTTGGCGACCAGCTGGGCAATATGGCAAAACCCCATCTCCTCAGAAAACACAAAAATTGGCCTGGCATGGTGGCATGCATTTTTAGTTTCAGCTACTCAGGAGGTTGAGGTGGGGGGATCACCTGAGCCTAGAGAGGTTGAGACTTAGTGAGCCACAATTGCACCACTGCACTCCAGCCTGGTTGACAGAGTGAGACCCTCTCTCTAGAAAAAAAGATAACTAACTATTTAAGTAAAAATAACAATGTATTTTGGGGTTTGTAACATATATAAAAGTATAATGCGCAATACAAGAGCATAAAGGCTGAGCAGGAATGAATGGAAGCACACTAAAGGTCTTATACTATAAGCAAAGTGGTATATATCACTTGAAGGTAGACTGTGATAAATTAAAGGTAAATACTATAACCCTAAAGCATTCAGTAAAATAAAACCAACAGTTGGCTGGGTGTGGTGGCTCATGCCTGTAATCCCAGCAATTTGGGAGGCTGAGGTGGGAGAATCACATGAGCCCAGAAGTCTGAGACCAGCCCTGGCAATATGACAAGACACCATCTCTACACAAAATTTTTTAAAACAGTTGGACATGGTAGCATACGCCTGTAGTTCTAGCTACTTGGGAGGCTGAAGTGGAAGGGTCACTTAAGCACAGGAGGTCAAGGCTGCAGTGAGCCATGATTGCACCACTGAACTCCAGCCTGGGCAACAGAGAGGGACCCTAGCTGTGGGAATGGTCCCTCAGATCGGCTGCCACCCATCAGGATTCCCTCTATTGTCAGAGTGAAGGGTTGGTGGCTCCTTTATGCCCAGATTCTTGTGGTAGGTGTTCCATCTTGTCTGGAGTGAGGCTGGAGGGACCCTGCCTTGTGAGGGTGGTGAGGTCATGATGGGAGAAGGGGGTTGACTACAGGGGCCACATGGACACAGCACATTTGTCCTGTCTGCCAAGTGCATGTGCCATCTCCACAGGAGGGCTCAGTGGGACAAAATATTCTCAGAAGACACTCCTGGGGGCCTGTGGGGTGGTCTGGAGAATAGCATCCATTCTTTTTTGAACCAGAGTCTGGCTCTGTTGTCCAGTCTGGAGTTCAGTGAGTGGTGCAGTGATGGCTCACAGCCACCTTTGCCTCCTGAGCTCAGGCCATCCTCCCACTTCAGCCTCCTGAGAGGCTGGGACTACAGGCATGTGCCACTATATCTGGCTTTTAAAAAAATTTTTCTGCAGAGGTGATGTTTTGCCATGTTGTCCAGGCTGGTCTTGAACTTCTGGGCTCAAGCAGAGATTCTCCCACCTCGGACTTCCAAAGTGCTAGGACTACAGGCATGAGCCTCTGCACACAGCCTGCTCTGAGATTTTCATCCTTTGCACATAATGTCATTTTATACACAAACTAATTTATTTGTGAGGTCAATTTATGAAAAGAGATTGCTTGGCCCAAAAGTTAGTTGATAGTGCCTGGACTCAGTGGCTCATGCCTGTAATCCCAGCACTTTGGGAGGTTGAGACAGGAGAATTGTTTGCACCCAGGACTTTGAGACCACCCTTGGTGACATAGTGAAGTATGAGTTAGTAAGTTTGGTAGCTCTTGCTAAATTGCCCCAGCAAGGTTGGCAGGGTGGGAAACTTGTTAAGGTGGTAGATTTCCCTCTGGCAACTGACATGATTTTATTACAGAGACTATTGTAATGAACCTGGAAGTCCTCATCACTCAACTTTAAATGTTCTCTCCATTTGAAGCAGATTTCTACTGTAATGCAATTTCCCTGGTAAATCTGTCTCTGTGTGTCTTATCTAATACACAAGGCTGTTTTCAGAAGCTGACCATGCTGTTACTTATTATATCAAGCCCACTCAATTAAACACAAAATCTTGACATCACCTGATACCGTTCACATAAAATTTCTGCTCCTGTCTCAAAAATATCTAGACTAATGTATAAATTTGAAAACAGTGTTAAAAGGTTTATGGCTTCAGCTCATCAAGTTCTTTATGGTCTGTAAATCCAGGCTGCCTGGTGGGGCCTCCTGGCTCTAGACCCTGGGAAAGGTGAAGGGCAGGGCTCCTGGGGGCTGATCTGGCTGCCCTTCTCCACTCTATAGTGGTGACCATAATAAGGGGAAGGTGGAGGAGGTGGAGCTCCCGGTGCAGAAGGTGGACCTCATCATCAGTGAGTGGATGGGCTACTTCCTCTTCTACTTGTCCATGCTCAACACCGTGCTCTATGCTGGGGATAAGTGGCTGGTGAGGCCCCCAGCAGAATGGGTGCAGCTCACATGTGTTGGAGTCCAGGGAGAAGGTGAAACCACACTCAGTTTTTCCCACAGACAGGACTTAATATGGGGGCTTGGCTGCAAGGTGTCAGAAGGCCACAACCCAAGCCAGGTGTAACAGGCGCTGGATCTGGATGCTGGCAGGGAGATGGTGCAGTGTTGGGGGTTCATCAGGACAGGAAAACCGTAGCAGGGCAATGGCCCAGGTGCTCGGGTTTCAGCAGGCCTCTCTGGGAGGGGTGACTGACAGCTGAATGAAGCACGGGAAGGAGCCACTCAGATCTGGGAAGAGAAGCATTCTGGGTGGAGGGACGACCAGGGCAGGTGTGTACTTGCTGCATGTGGAGCCTTGGAAGGGCTAGAGTGGAAGGAGGGTCTAGAATGGCAATAAAAGTAGGAGTAGAGGTGAGGGGTGGTAGGGGGTGTGCAGATGTTGTGGGCCTTATGGGAGCCATGCAACTTTGCTTTTTCTCTCAGGGCAGCCAGTGAGGGTCTCAGAATCCTCAGAACTTCTGAAGGACAGGAGCTGACTGAGGTGCTTCTGGGAGTCCTCTGGTGGCCCTGTGGCAAATAGACCAGAGGGTGAGTGTGAGTGCAGCTGTGACATGATGGTGGCTCAGACCAGAGTAGGAGGTCACACTGGCAAGACTCTGGGCAATGTTGCCAGGCCCCATCCTTTCTGCCCTCACCCTGACCCTCTGCAGGCACCCGATGGCATCATCTTCCACACCAAGCCACACTGTATGTGAGGGCCATTGAGGACCAGCAGTCCAAAGTCTACAAGATCCACTGTGAGGGCAGCCCAGGGAGCTAGTGGGCCAGGCCATGAGTGGACTGCTGTGGGCTCACCTTCCTCCCTGCCTGCTTCCTGCAGGTGGGAGGACTTGCATGGCATTGACATGTCTTGCATCAAAGATGTGGCCCTCAAGGAGCCCCTAGTGGACATGGTGGACCCTAAGTAGCATAAAGGTGAGGGTGTGGGCATGACCAGGTGCCCCCAGGGTTGAAACCAAAGACAGACCATCCCTTGGACCTGGTGCAGGACTTCGGAGGCCAGAACATTGGCCTGAGGTCTCAGAGCCTGACCTGTCAGCCAGAGGTGGTGCTAGAGGACCAGAAAAGCCACTTTGTCCTTTAAATATCTTTGTGAGTTCTGCCTTGTGACAGCCATGCTTGGCACTTGGCACTGGGCTCCAGGAACGTTGGTGAGCGAGGCTGCTGGCCGTGTCCAGTGGCACATCCTCTGGGGAATACACCAAAGTCGGCAGCTCAAAGCCTGCAGCATGTGCACTGAAAGGCACAACCCAGGGGTGATGGGCCAGGACACAGGCACATTGCAAAACAGCATGGGGACAGGCTGGGCTCAGAGCTGCACCTGTGGTGCCAGCCACTCAGGAGGCTGACGTGGGAGGATCACTTGAGCCTGGGAATTCAAGGCTGCATTGAGCTGCGATCCTCCCAGTGCACTCCAGCCTGGGCAACACTTTTTGTTTGTTTCTCTTTGTTTTCTTTTGGAGACCTGTTTTTTAAAAAAAGAATGGTGACAGTGAGTATTTATTGAGCTGGACCTGCGGGGTTGACGTTTGGTATCGGGGGCAGAGGAAGTTGTTAAGTGGCAGAGAGGAGACTGGCAGGGCAGGAACCCCACCCAAGCCACCCTCCTGAGAACACAGGGAACTGGTGCAGGGTTTTAGATTGGCATTTGGGTCAGTGTTTGAGGTCATGACATTGGTAGACTTTTCAAGAAGAGATTGGTGAGAGGGCAAAGCAGGGTACCTGCGTTCAAGTGAAGTCTTGCCAGATGCAGGGGCAGGAGGGGACACTGGACAGAGTTAGGGTGGAGCTGCCAGGTTTGGGTGTGGGAAAGAAGGGAACAAGGAACCCAGGTTTGAACCTGGGTGGTTTGTTGGGAGTGAGACAGGCAGGAGGAGAAATGAATGAGGAGCTGAGGTCAGGAACCAGTGAGTGAGGAGCCGAGGTCAGGAACCAGTGAGTGAGGACCAGCAGAAAGGGGACAGCAAGGTTATGGGCCCTCCAGGTGCTGGGGAGCTGAGGGAGGAGGAAATGAAGTGGGGATGAGGCCACATCTCCGAGCTTTCCTGCTCCTGTCCTGCAGGAGGGGGACATATACACCATCAAGGTGGAAGACTGGACCTTCACCTCCCCCTTCTGCCTGCAGGTGAAGTGCAGAATGACTACCCGCATGCCCTCATGGCCTACTTCAACATCCAGTTATAGGACTGATAGCAGGTGAGCTTCCCTGGTGGGTCATATCCTCTGCCAGAGATTTCAATGGAATGATCCCATTCAGCCCCCACTACAATCTCATGGGGCTCTGTTGTTATCCTTGTCTTGCTGGGGTGGAAAGTCTCCATCATGCAGAGTGTTAAAATCAGAATTTGCACACAAGCCACAGCCCTGAATCATGCACATCCCAGCACCCTCTTTACCTTCTCTGACTCTGTGCCTTCACTCTTCACTCTCTCTAGGTTTCAGTCTAATACTCGTCCTCAGGCTCTGATCCTCCTCAGTCTCCATCTTTCCTCCTTCCTCTAGGACTCTGTCTCCTCTCATTCCTGTGCTCCTCTGTCTGGGTCTCTGTCCCCTTCTCTGGGTGTCTATTGCCCTCTGCTCTCCGGTATCTCATCATCCCATCTCTGATCTCACTGGGCTGATGGAGATGCTGCTGTCGGGGAGGGCTCCCCTCCTCAAAGGGCTCTGCCAACTTTCCCTTCCAGGACGGCATCCTGGCCATTTCACCCATGGACTTGAGCTTGCCCTTGGAGTGAGATCTTTCTCAGAAGCTGCTTCAAGTCTGGACCTCATGTCCCTGCCCTCTTTGTGCACTTTTCCAAATCTTCCTATTTCACTCAGGGATGTGGGGTGATGGTTGCCCTTCCTGTTTTTGTCAAAAATAAATTGTTTGAAAATTATCATACTAAAAACTTTATAAAGTATTTAACTATCTGTTCTTTCACTTGAGGACTAAAGTTCTAAGTAGAGAATATTTGGTTCAGAGATGGCTGTGGTTTTCAAATTTAGGAGGATATACATTTGGAGCACCTACAAAAGCCTTTTACCCGGACATGTAATGTATTTGAGTATATCTGTAAATGTGATTCCAGCAACTTGCATTTTTTTCTCCTATTGCGCAATCAGGTTATTCCAGCTAATCATGTGTTGACGGTCACGTAGTCCTTCCAGGGAGTTCCAGAGAAAGGTAACGTCTAACCTCACCTGCGTCTAGGACACCACCCTCTTTTTGTTTTTCTCCTCCTGTTGCCCCTTTCAAGTCTTTTTTGATTGTTTCTCATCTACCTATAGACAGTGGCTTGTCACACATTCACCCTGATTTTTTTTTTTTTTTTTTGAGACTGTGTCTTGCCCTGTTGTCTAGGCTGAAATATAGTGGTGACACCATGACTCACGACAGCCTCAACCTCCTGGGCTCAAGTGATCCTCCAACATCAGCCTCTCTATTAGCTAGGAATAAAGGCATGCACCACTACACCTAGCTAATTAAAAAAATGTAGAGAGACGCAGCTCCGGAGTTGCTGGGTGGCTTTTGTTGGGTCCGCGGCGTCAGGGACCCGCCGCGGTGTGTCGCTGGCTTTGCCCGGCCCCTGGTGCTCCCCACGGCAGGCAGAGCTCACACTCCTGCCCCCCAGCTGGACCGAGGTCCAGGCACCTCGTCGATGGCGGCTCTGCAGGACGTGTGGACCTGGCCGCAGCCCATGCCTGGAGCGGACTGCATTATGGACATCTGCCTTACTTGTGCTGCAGCCAAGTGGTGCATGGCTTCGGCCGTGGCTCCAAGCAGCTGGGCATCCCCACAGCTAATTTTCCTGAGCAAGTGGTAGATAATCTTCCAACTGATCTATCCACTGGCATTAATTATGGTTGGGCCAGTGTTGGAAGTGGAGATGTCCATAAGATGGTGGTGAGCACAGGCTGGAACCCATAGTACAAGAATACGAAGTCCATGGAAACACATATGCACACTTTCAAAGAGGACTTCTATGGGGAAATCCTCAATGTGGCCATTGTTGGCTACCTCGGACCAGAAAAGAACTTTGATTCTTTAGAGTCACTTATTTCAGCAATTCAAGGTGATATTGAGGAAGCTAAGAAACGACTAGATTCACCAGAGCATTTGAAAATCAAAGAAGACAATTTCTTCCAGGTTTCCAAAAGCAAAACAATGAATGGCCACTGATGAAAAATTGTCTTATTTATTCATTCACTCTTTTCTAGTGTTTGTGTTTATTAATGTCCAGCCTCATCTTGGTTATGTTTTAAAAATCAAACACTTTCCTACAGTTGTGAATTAAATAGTACAATGTAGTTACCATATCATGCTTCGACTGTTAAATGAAGCCCATCATGTCATAGCACTAAAAGATTCATTTAAAAATCAAGATTTAAAAAGTATGTATTGATTAAAATGTACCACTGGAAAGGTATTACTTGTGTATAAGTATGGGTAAAAAGGCAAGTCACTAATTTGAGATGAAAAATGAAATTTTCAGGGTAGAATACCAGCCTGTATGTACTTGTATAGTGTATACTTGTAAACAAAGAAGGCTTATGAAAGTAAATGCATTAAGGCCAACTGCAGTGGCTTGCACCTGTAATCCCAGCACTTTGGGAGCCAAGGTGGGAGGATTGCTTGAGCTCAGGAGTTCAAGACTAGTCTGGGCAACATAGCAAGACCCCATCTCTATTTAAAAACGAAAAACAAAAAGGGAATGCATTATATAGAAAATTGATAGTTTATCATAAACCTACAGGGAAGAAACCCAGACTTTGTATATTTAGTATTTTGTGCATTTATAATTTACAAACATGAAGATGTTTGTAAAATTTTGTTTCAGTCATTTTCTTTGAAGTTACATCATTGTACCATCTTCATTTTGTATAGAGCTGCTTCAATTCTAAGTCCTCTGGACTTCCTCTATCTGTTTTTTGTTGTTGAAGACAGTAAAATAGTGTTTTCAAATCTGTATGCCTCCTTTTTGTTGGATAATGCTTCTTCTTTTTCAGGATAAATATTCTTGTTCTTCAACATTTTTCTTTGGTTGTTTTTTCCTTTTTTAGGAAAAACAAAACAGACTTCATCTTTAGGTTTTCTCAAGATTTAAGTGAACACATATTCTTTTACATGTGCCAGTTTCTTAAAGAACACAAAATGTTTCCCTCCCTAGCAAAACTATTTAAGAGCCAATTGAACTATGAAATAGTTAGAAAATTATTTATTTTTAATATTTAAGGCCTTGAAATTAATTTTGTTCCAAGACAAATCTAAACTGGTGTAGTTGTATTTGCACAATATAATTTAATGCTAGTCTAAAAAGTACTTATAGCTTGAGGGAAAAGCATGAAGTTTTAGTTAAATAGCCTTCATATCGTGGATTTTTCCTCCAACTAACTAATATGTGGGAAATTAAGAGTACAGATTCCTTTGGCCCCCCTCAGACAGTACTTTGCATCATTGTTCACTGTAGCAACAGATTTGGTGGTGACTGGGGATAGAGATAGAAACATAGAGGGTAATTTCAAAGTTAATTTATGATGAACCATTTCCCCTAATCTGCATAAATAAATTAGAACTGATTTAATAAAAATACTTTATTTTGTGTAAAAAGTATTCAGAAAAACATCTAAAGCTGTTGGAGAAGAGGGACTCATAAATATAGTCAGACTGTGTTTTACTTTTCATTTCTTTATAAAAATGTGTCAAAAAAACAGTTTTTAATGTTAGAAATCCTATACTTGAAAGAAACCTCGGCTATCAGTGGCTTCATGAAGCAAAGTTAATAACAAACATGGGAAATATGAAAATGTTTGTGTTTTGTCTGACAAGCTTGCTACTAAATGCTCTCTTTCGGTGTGTGAAAGTTCATTGATATGTTATCGTCCCTTTACATCTTGTTAAATAGCCATTGCTTCTGAGAATCGGATAGTGTGGTGTTTGAGGGGTTGTGTCTATATTTTTCAAAATTTTTATAAGAAGTTACAGTAGTACCATTTTGATTAGTCTGAATGTTTTCAGGCCTTGAAATAAATTTTGGCTAAGTGAAAAAAAAGTGTAGGAATGGGGTCTTGTAACCTTTGTTTTTTCAAAGGTTACTGAACTGCACCTTGATTTTAAAAAGGCCTCTGCTTGAGACTTCGAGATGGTTAGTGGCATCTACTGTCATCCTGTGTCTTAAAATATCATGGGTTTGGCATAAAAAATGAGAGGATATTCAATTATTTAATTTAAAAGAACAATACTAATTTGCAAGGATGAGAAGTGGAATGCCTTCCCTGTGTTTTTTTCTCTCATTGGGTTCTATTCACATCAAGTGGACATAAATGGAAAGAAAATGAGCTGAGAAACAACTAGATTCAAATTAGGGGCAAGTTTGTTGTTCGGGGTTCTGTACAGATCTGTCATACAGATCAACCCACTAAGGCTACACTATGTACCACCCCACCCTCTGAAGCCACCTTCGCAAAAGCTTTAATTTAAAAATCCGGCCGGGTGCGGTGGCTCAAGCCTGTAATCCCAGCACTTTGGGAGGCCGAGACGGGTGGATCACGAGGTCAAGAGATCGAGACCGTCCTGGTCAACATGGTGAAACCCCGTCTCTACTAATACAAAAAATTAGCTGGGCATGGTGGCGCGTGCCTGTAATCCCAGCTACTCAGGAGGCTGAGGCAGGAGAATTGCCTGAACCCAGGAGGCGGAGGTTGCGGTGAGCCGTGATCGCGCCATTGCACTCCAGCCTGGGTAACGAGCGAAACTCCGCCTCAAAAAAAAAAAAAAAAAAAAAAAAAAAAAAAAAAAAAAAATCCTCATTTTAGGCTGGGTACAGTGGCTCATGCCTGTAATCCCAGCACTTTGGGAGGCCAAGGCGGTGGATCACTTGAGGTCGAGAGTTTGAGACCAACCTGACTAACATGGAGAAACCCCGTCTCTACTGAAAACACAAAAATTGGCTGGGTGTGGTGGCATATGTCTGTAATTCCAGCTACTCAGGAGGCTGAGGCAGGAGAATTGCTTGAATCTGGAAAGTGGGAGGTTGCAGTGAGTCTAGTCACACCATTACACTCCAGCCTGGGCAACAAGAGTGAGATCCCATCTCAAAGAAAAAAAATCCTAATTTTATAATGGTTTGATATTTTTAAAAGCACACATTTAGAAAACTATGTATCACTCAAACATAAAATCTACTACTAAAGTTTTAGAAAACATGAAAACTAAATCCATAAACTAAAACAAAGGAATGAACATTTCAAAATGCTTTTGAAGAGTGTTGGTAGTTTGATCATATGACAGTTTAAAAGAAAGATCCTTTTCTCTTTCTTTTTTAAAATTGCAAAATTCACTGATGTAAGTTGTCAAATTTTAAATACTTCAAAGGTGTGACCTACTAATCATTTGAACGTATTGCTGTCAGTGGCACAGTAGACATTTTCATGAAGTTGAACACATACTAATAAGGAGAAATTAGCTCTATTTTAATCCCCAAAGTTTAAATTTATTGAAAGTAAGATTTGTTAAAGAAAATTTTGTTCTCATGAAAACGCTATACGACTTTACTAAAAAGCAACAACAATATTAACCCAGCTTATGACCTATCTGTTCTATAAAACTGTCCAACACAAGCATTAACTGCTGTTTTTTTTAGCTTGACAGCCTCTCCTACAGTAATAGTAATTAAAATACATTAAAATATTTAAACTATCTTAAATCCTTAAATAAATTATCTTTATACTATTGGTAGGGTATACATTTTATTCACCCTACCAACAGAATAAAGCCTCTTAGGATCTCTGAGCTGCTTTTGAAATGCTATAATTTCCATCAACACTTAGGGTACAAATTTTTGTACCATATTAATGTGAATTGTGGATTGGGAAATAATAAAAATTAAAGTAATATAATATTAATAAAATATATGAAGACTCCAATATAAAATAAAAAGCTACACATTCAAGGAAACCCACTTTTTATTAAAGCTTCAATTAAAAAAAATCTTTCAGGGTGACTAATGGACAGTTTTACTCAATTTCATGTAACTTGATATAGAGAAGTTAAAATGTATCTTGGAAGACATTTTGACAGTAGGAAATTAGAAACATACTAAAATACAATCAGAAACTTTAAGCCCCCAAATCCTCCCCATTTGCTGTAATGTCTAGCATAGTAACAAATCACAGCATAATCCTTTCAAAATGTTTTAAAATTTAATTTTGAAGATGCATGTTATAACAACATGTCAAGTGTAATGTTAATACAAAATATTGTCTTCGGTATCCCAATATTTTAAAAGTATAAGATTTTATATTAATCATGTTAAATTTCTTGTTGACAATATATGCAACTCTAGCCCTGGCTTTTTTAAAACAGTAAAAATTTAACTGTGTGTAGAATCTTAATATAGAGGTAGCTATTAAAACAACACAGGATGGAATTCTAAAATTGCTACAACATTTTACCCCATATGCAATAAACGCTCTCCAGAAACATTGTGGTGTTCTAAAGCCACATCAGTTAGCTCCCAGAGCTGAGTAGCAATAAGACAACATGTATTATTATGCATGTCATGGAGGCTGTGTAAAAATCAAGAGTCACAGGCAGTCAGCGATGGGTCAATAATGTCCCCAGAGACACTGTGTAGATAATCAATGCCCGAGGTTTTCTCAGCACTGCACAAAGCAGAAGGGCAAAATAATACAGTCAGGGAAGGACGCTGCCCAGCTCCACTTCCCACAGCACACTATGGCTGCTCTAGAAAAAATACCTCCAAGATGCAAATAAAGCAAACTGGTTGTGCAACTGGCACCCAACTAACCTTTTAATGCAACCCCAAATTAATCCTTCAAAGAGGCTTCCAAAAAAATCCAAACACTATTCAATAAAAAGTCTGCCTAGAAATGAAACCACAGAAAAATTTTATTTTAAAAATGCTACATAAGGCCAGGTGCTGTGGCACACGCCTGTAATCCCAGCAGTTTCGAAGGCCGAGTAGGGGAGATCACCTGAGGTCAGGAGTTCGAGGCTAGCCTGGTCAACATGGTGAAACTGTCTCTACTAAACACACACACACACACACACACACACACACGAAAATTACCCAGGCAGGCTGAGGTAAGAGAATCGCTTGAACCCGGAAGGCGGAGGTTGCAGTGAGCGAGATTACGCCACTGCACTCAGCCTGGGTGATAGAGTGAGACTCAGCCTCAAAAAAAAAAAAAATAAATAAATAAATAAAAAATAAAAAAGTTTGGCTAATAGAAATTGTAAAATTCACATTTGGCTCACATTTTATTTCAGAGAATTGCCTCTTTTTTAAAATCTCAGGCTGCCTGCTCTAAGGACCAGAAGCCAGGAAGGTCATAAAATCTGAAATTGTTAAATAATTGTTATTAGATTCTTTCCATTTGTGAATAGCCTTATAATATGTTATTTATAAATGCATATCACTTTTTACACAAGGTTAAATGCAAATACCCTCCTGGTTGGACCTCGCTCCCTTCAGGGAGGAAGCCCTTCCTGAAAAAGTTGCAGCCCAGGCTGTCACTCTTTCTTCATTTAGCCCAGTGTCTGGTCAAATCTTCTGTCATTCAGGGACTAAAGGGGGCGGGCCTTGAGCGTTACCTAGTCAGAGACTCTGAACTAGGAACCGTCCAATAAGACACGCAGCTGGAAAGTGCAGGACGGCTTCCGGGATTTGGCGGGTTCTTTGTCTCCTCCTGCAGTCAGAGTTCCGGTTCTCATCTTCGCTGCTTTGCGTCGTTTGCTGCTCTGTGTCCTCCGCTCCTGGAGATACAGTCTATGTGACTCTGTGACCTTCAGGTATTGAGAGATCCACAGCTGAGACGCCAGGAGCCGCTGGAAACCTCAAAATGGTGAGTGCGGGATCTGACATCCAGAGAGTGGGAAGGGGCTGGCTGAAAGCGGTGGGAAGTGGCTGTAGCGGTTCTCAGGCCCCTAGCAGTCAGCTCCAAAATCTGAGGCTGCGAGTCCGCCTTGGCGCAGCTCGACCTTTAGTCCCCTTCAGCCGTAAGATGGCGGCTGGGCGGACAGGCGGGACCCCAGGCGTCCTGTTTCTTGCCTGCACAGTGACTGTGCCCCGGCCTGGAGCCCCCTTTGGGCAACTCTGCACCCACCACGCCGCATCTCTCCCGGATTGTGCAGGGACCATGAAAGGGTCGCCTGGGGAGAATCCTGACTTGGAGTGCGGGGTTCAGGAATCGGAAGAGCTTTTGGTCCCTCTTTTATAAAAAATTTATTGGAGTCATCACAAAAATATTAAATAATTTATTCAAACAGTGGTTCAAAAATTGTAGAGCACCCAGCTATGGTTTGTAGTTTGTGGTCCATGCGACAGGGTTTAAGAGAAGACTTTTTATAAGGTACATGATTAAGAGAAACCCACATTCATTAATCGGTTAGATACAGTTAGGTAGTTTCTTAATTTCCACTCTGAGCTTCCAAATTTCCTGGTTATGAAATCAGAGGTTAATTGACAGTTTATAATTGTTTAAGTCTGAATTTTTTTCTCTCAATGTAGTAATTTACCCCCCAAAACAAATGCACTTGAGTTAGATTTTATTTTTAAGTGAAAAATCCAGACTAGGGCCGCGTCAGTCTCATTGCCTGCCACTTAGTTATTTTCTCACACCACAGGAAAGTGATTTTCCCCTGCATTTTTCACGTGCGGCGCAAGCAACCTCTCAAGTCTACCTTCCACTCCCACCCTGCATTCTTTCATCCTAACTCTGGCTGGCAGTAAAATACTACATTTCCAGTTCTTTTTAACATTTCCAGATGCCAATTTCCCCTCCCTAATTCACATTATCAACTCCTTGTCCTTTAGTGTACATTTTAGATGCGGTATTTTCATTAGTCATTAAAAAAAAAAATAAGATGCAATCTCACTTTGTCACCCACGCTGGAGTGCAGTGGAGTGATCTCGGTTCACTGCAGATTTTGCTTCCCCGGTTCAAGCGATTCTCCTGCCTCAGTCTCTTGAACAGCTGGTATTACAGATGCGCACCATCACACCCGGCTAACTTTTGTATTTTTAGTAGAGCCAGATTTTCACCATGTTAGCCAGTCTGGTCTCAAACTTGTGACCTCAAGTGATCTGCCCTCCTCGGCCTCCCAAAGTGCTGTGATTGCAGGAGTGAACTACCTCACATGGCCATTAGTTAATCATTTTTTGACAAAGCATTGGATGGGACTTTTACAAAGATGTGTTTTCTCTTTGAAAAATATTGTCCCTGAGAATAAAGAATAAATCCCTGACACTGTATTGTTAAAAAAAAAAAAAAAAAAATTTCTCTTTTCTTTTTATCTTCCCCAGGAGCAGAGGTCTTATCAGAATGTTTTTGGGTCAGGGATTCCCTTAGAACATTTTGGGGTCATTTGTCCTCAGTCACCCTGGTCCTGGGTTTCAGTACTGTTTTGGGATAAACCAAGATTCCCGCCAAGGTTATGTTGCTGGAGTGTCTAGTGAATACCAGCTCCCGGGTTATTTTTTCTCATAGGACAACCTGAGGTATGGAGTGTAGCCTCTCAAGGAAGCAGGTGGATGTGGTGGGACTGACAGTCATCTCCTGGTGTACTCTGTTTTTTGAAAAGCTAACCCCTTGAGACATTGAAACTGTCTTTACTTGACCCAGCTTTGATTTCTTGGAGACACATTGCTGTTCAGCCAATCAGATGCTGGTATTGAGGATAAAACATAGAAATAATTTCTGACCCCTGGATTTTTTAAGGGGACAGAAAAATAGTGAAATAAATATAGTTAAAGAAAAATATTGAAAAATTTGTGAAAGAAAAAAATGGCATCCCAAAAGTCAGAAACAACCTGACCCCAGTGAGATGGTGTAAGAACTTGTGGAGTAAAATGCATCTGGATCACTCACTGGGTCGTGCGCAGTCATACATAGTCTCCTGAGCAGGTGGTTATTGAGCACTTCAGTGAGAGGATGGGGTGGAGAGTCGCTCAAGTGATTGAATAGCCTTAATTGACACATGAATAAGGCAGATTTGTTTTTTAATCACCACTGCCACTCTCTGGGCTTGTCACCTTTCAAAGATTTGTTCACTTACTTGGACTCAGTTTTTAATTGTAAGTTGCATTTTATTAGTAGGACTTGAAAGGGAAAAAAAAAAACAAGATTTACAAAGGGCGTAGAAGAGGTGGGTTTCAGAAACAAAAAATAAGATCTAATCATACATTTGTTAAAAATTCTCATTTACCTTTTTCTTTCCCAACATGAGTTTTGAAGTTTTCTCGGGTGCGTTTCTTATGGCTTGGTGATTTCACACAGAATTTTAAGGCTTCACTTTCAGAATGCTAGCTATGAAGGAAAAGAATAGGAAAAAATCTCTCTTCCATTTTGGCTGTAGAAAATGAATGCCTTTCCACAAGAAAATGTGATGGATATCTGGTGAGTTACATAGATTCATGAAAACATTAGGTCCTCTTCTTGCAGGGTACATTTGTGACAGTGACTATCTCTGTTCTCTATCCCGTTATCACGATTTCTGAGTTTCATGCTAAATTTTATTAGATGAAACTTGGTACCCCCTAGAAGTGTTTTCATGTGACTAATTGTTTACTACATAATTTTAATTAAAATTATCCAATAATACATTTATTGTTTGAAATAAATAGATACTTTTGTTTTTCTTATCGAGGTATGAAATGTAGACACCTTAAAATTTCTTCATCTTATGTTAATACTGTGTTTGAGTAATTTTCTGGATTGTACACACACTTAGTTTCAAAAGCCAAGTGAATTACTCTGAGATGAAAATTAAAGCTTGAGCCCAGTGACTCTGAGCTAAGGGTAATATTAAACCTGCACAAAGAGGTTATTAAAGCCCCAATTAGTTCTTTCTGAGAACTTCTGTGCAGGCGTCTCAGCTGCTCACCTCAGCCGTGGAAGAAGCCTTTATACTCAGAGAAGCTTCAGAGCCCTGGAAAGCTGGGGGTCCACAGGCAGATGGAAGGGGACTGGGAGAGTCTTACTGAAGATGAAGTTGTTACTGTTTTGAGGTAGTTTCTAGATTTTGTAAAATAAAGCAGTTAGATTTAAGTAAAAAATAAAAAACTGAATTCCAAAGGAATATTGCAACAGGAGGCAGTACCAACTAACTGTAAGATCTATAAAGATTGCAAAATTTAGGCAGACAAGGGCTTTCTTTCATAAGGAGGAGCAAAGCCGATTAAAAAGAAGGTTTGAGGGGACTGGCAAATGGAGGGTGAATAATCAGATTTTAGGTCAGAGAGTGTTTTACCCTTAAGTCAGCATGTTCTTACGAGGAACATAACATACATTTGTATGTTGGCTTAGACTGAGGGTAGCTCAAAGTCCAGGAGTCTGTGGAAAGGAGATAAACTTGAGTAAAGTTTGATAAAGTATTTTATTTTGGTCACTGAAGACAAATTCAGCTGATTTTTTTTTAATGAAAAAAGGAAGAACATGTGGAGAGCCTGTGTCTGGCTATGTGAAAGGTAAGAAACGAGAGCGCCATCTTAGTCATAATGAGAAGGGTGTTTCTTTCCACAAACTGTTCCTGGAGAACACAAAGGCTGGAGAGTTCTATTAATCACATTCACCTGGATTACGTATGTGCTTCATTTCTGCCCATGTTTTTATTTGTTCTATACATTTCTTCCATTTGACTTGTCCTGGGTTGTATCTTTTATAATAAACCGGTAAAAGATACAGTGTTTTGCTAAGTTCTGTGACATACGCAGTAAGGACAATGCTGTGGGACCGAGCCCTGAATTAGAATCTGTGCTGACTCTGGGTGGTGTCAGAATTAAAATATCAGACAATGAGTTGGTGTTGGAGAATTGCTTGGTGTTCAGCAAACCTCACAGAACTGATGCCAAAAGGAAGATATCACAGAGGCCTGACCTGGCCTGGCCTGACTTGGAGTGGAACTCTGGGTGTCTGGGAATGGGAGGCTCTACTCTCCTGCACACAGGCTGTCACACTGCCCACTGTCTTGTGATTCCAGGTCTTCTCCCAGGGTGACAGATTATTGAAAACTTAGAAGAAGGGAATTCTGATAGCAGACCCCCTTTTCCCACAGCTCTCACCACAGGATTTCTACCCACTCACCAACATACCCACTAGACATTGCTGTGTCTACAGCACTCCCAGGACTAGACACATTTAGGAATTGCACCACAGCATTTTTGACCCTAGCATTTCTTGCCAAAAACCTACTAAAGTATCTAGAAGTCTCCTGGCATACCCCTACCCCCAGACACTGAATCTGCAGCAGCAACCTGTTTGCCAGCCTAGGGTTCTGGGCCATCTGTTTATAATCTCACCCGCCTGCACAGACACATAAATAAACCCGAGTGCAGCTCCACCTGGGCCACTATCTGTAGCACAAACTCTCTTTTCCACCTGCATTACACTCTCTCCCATCCATGGTTTTTTTTTCCTTTTAATGTTTATTTTTGGTTCAGGGGTACATGTGCAGGTTTGGTATACAGGTAAAATTGGGTCATGGGCTTTGACATGCTGATTATTTTGTCACTGAGGTACAATAGCACCAAACAGGTGTTTTTCTCTGGTCCTCTTTGTCCTCCCACCCTCAACCCTCCACCCTCTGCTAGACTTCAGTGTCTGTTCTCTTTGTGTCCATGTGTTATTATTTAGCTCTCACTTTTAAATAATAACGTGCATTTGGCTTTCTGTTTCTGCATTTGTTTTCTAAGGATAATGGCCTCCAGCTCCATCCAGGTTGATGCAAAGAACATGATCTTGCTATTTTTTATGACCACACAGTACTCCATAATGTTTCTGTACATATTTTGTTTGTATTAAATCTTGTTTTATGTTATTTTACGTTTTTGGGAAAAGGGTCTCACCCTGTTGTCCTGGCTGGAGTGCAGTGGCATCATCTTGGTTCACTGAAGCCTCAGCCTCCTGGGCTAAAGTAATATTTCTCCCTCAGCCTCCCAAGTAGCTATAAGTACAGGTACACACCACTATGCACAGCTAATATTTTGTTTTGACTTTTTTGTAGAGATGGCATTTTGCTTTGTCTTTTAGGCTGGGTTTGAACTCATGGACTCAGGCCATCCCCCTCAGTCTTTCAAAGTTCTTGGATTATAGGCAGGAGGCACCATGGCTGTCTATACCACATTTTCTTTATCCAATCTGGCATTACTAGGCATTTAGGTTGATTCCATGTCTTTGTGCATTTATTTATTTATTTGTTTTCTGAGCTGAAGTTTTACTCTTTTGCCCAAGCTAAAGTGCAGTGGTGAGATCTCTGCTGACTGCAGCTTCCACCTTCTGGGTTCAAGTGATTCTCTTGCCTTAGCCTCCCGAGAGTAGCTGGAATTACAGGCACATGCCACCATGCCCAGCTATTTCTTTTATATTTTTAGTAGAAACAGGGTTTCACTATGTTGGCCAGGCTGGTCTTGAACTCCTGAACTCAGGTGACTTGCCTGCCTAGGCCTCCAAAAGTGCTGGGATTACAGGTGTGAGCCAACACACCTGGCAGATTCCACGTCTTTGCTGTTGTGAATATTGCCACCATGGTTATGCATGTGCATGTGTCTTTTTATTTTATTTTATTATTTTATTTTTTTGAGATGGAGTTTCCCTCTTCTTGCCCAGGGTGAAGTGCAGTGGTGTGATCTTGGCTCACTGCAACCTCCGCCTCCCTAGTTCAAGCAATTCTCCAGCCTCAGCTTCCCAAGTAACTGGGATTACAGGCATGCACCACCATGCCCAGCTAATTTTGTATTTTTAGTAGAGATGGGGTTTCTCTATGTTGTTCAGGCTGGTCTTGAACTCCTGACCTCAGGTAATCCTCTCATCTTGGCCTCCAAAGTGCTGGGATTACAGGTGTGAGCCGCTGCACCCGATTTATGTGTCTTTTGCAAGAAAAATTTATATTATCAAATTGCAAGATCAAATGATAACTTTGTTTTTAGTTCTGTGAGGAATTACTACACTGGTGTTCACAGTGGTTGAACGAAACTCACACCAGCAGTGTATAAGCATTTTCTTTTTTATACAACCTTGCCAGCATCTGTTAATTTTTGCCTTTTTAATAATAGCCATTCTGACTGGTGTGAAATGGCATCTCATTGTGGTTTTTCCTTTCATTTCTCTAATAATTAGTGATGAACATTTTAAAAAATATACATGTTAGCCACAGGTATGTCTTCTTTTGAAAAGCATTTGTTCATATTTTTTTGCCTACTTTTTACTGAGGTTGTTTGCTTTTTGTCTTGTAAACTTGGTTAAGTTTTTTATAGATTCTGGATATTAGATCCTTGACAGAAACATAGTTTACAAATTTTTTTTTTTAAATTCTGCAGGTTGTCTGTTTACTCTGTTGATGATTTTCGTTTCTATGAAGAAGCTTTTTGTTTAATTAGGTCCCATTTGTCAATTTTTGCTTTTGTTGCAATTGCTTTGGTGACTTCGTCATGAGATCTTTGCCAGTTTCTGTGTTTAGAATGGTATTTCCTAGATTATCTGTCAGTGTTTTTATTTATTTATTTTTTACAACTTTAAGTTTTACATTTAAGTCTTTAATTTATTTTAAGTATTTTCTTGTATATGGACTAAGGATGGAATCTGGTTTCAGTCTGAAACTAGCTAGTTATTTCAGCACCATTTATTAAATAGGGATTTCTTCCTAAATTCTTTTCTTCAGCTTTGTTAAAGGTCAGATGGTTTGAGGTGTGTGACATTATTTCTAGGCCTGTATTGTGTTGCATTGGTCTATAAGTCTGTTATTTGTTTGTTTGTTTGTTTTTTGTTGTGTTGTGTTGTGTTGTGTTTCCTTTCCAGTACCACGGTGCTTTGGTTACTGTAGTCCTGTAGTATAGTTTGAGGTTGGTAATGTAATGCCTTCAGTTTTATCCTTTTTCCTTAGGATTGTCTTGGCTATTTGTTTGTTGTTGTTGTTCCATATGAAATCTAAAATAGTTTGTTGTTGTTGTTACTGATGTTCTGCTAAAAATGGTGTCAGTGGTTTAATAGAAATAGCATTAAATCTGTAAATTTCATTGGGCAGTATGGCCATCTTAATAATATTGATCTTTTCTATTTATCAGTATAAAATGGTTTTCCATTTGTTTGTGTCATCTCTGACTTTTTAATTCAGTGTTTTATAATTCTTTTTGAAGAGATCTTTCACCTCCCTGGTTAGCCATATTCCTGAGATTTTGAGTGAGATTTTTTTTTTTAATTTGGCTTTTGGTTTGGTTGTTGTTGATGTACAGGAATGCTACTGACTTTAGTACAACTCTTTTGTATTTTGAAACTCGGCTAAATATACTTGTCAGTTTAAAGAGCTTTTCCACTGAGACTGTAGGACTTTCTAAATATAAAATCATGTCATCTGCAAACAGAGATAGTTTGACTTCCTCTCTTTCTGTTTGAATGTTTATGTTTTTTCTCTTGCCTGATTGCTCTGGCTGGAAATTTGAGTCCATGTTAAATAAGAGTGGTGAGAGAAGGCAGTTTTGTCTTCCTCCAGTTTTCAAGGAGAAATACTTTCAGCTTGTTTTCATTCAGCATTTTGGTTTTGGGTTTGTCACTGATAACTCATTATTATGAAGTATGTACCTTCAATGCATAGTTTGTTGAGAGCTTTTAACATAAAAGATGTTAAATTTTATTGAAAGCTTTTTCTGCCTCTATTGAGATAATTTTGTGTTTTTTTATGTTTAGTTCTGTTTACGTGATTTATAGCATTTATTAATTTGTATGTTGAACCGATCTTGCATCCCACGGATAAAACCTACTTGAACATAGTGGATTAGCTCTTTGATGTGCAGCTGGATTTGGTTTGCTGGTATTTCATTGAGGATTTTTTTCATCAATGTTTATCAAAATTATTGGCCTCAAGTTTTCTATTTTTGTTTTATCTCTGCCAAGTTTTGGTATCAGAATGATGCTGTTCTTATATAATGACTTGGCGAGGAGTCCCTCTTTCTCAATTTATTTGAAACAGTTTTAGTAGAAATGGCACCAGGTCTTCTTTGTATGTCTGGTAGAATTCAGCTGTGAATCTGTCTGGTCCTGGGCTTTTTGTTTTTTTGGTTGGCTGGCTATTTATTTATTTACAAATGTAGTTTTGGAGCTTGTTATTGGTCTATTCAGGGACTCAATTTTTTTTTTTTTTTAATCTTGGGAGGATGTATTTGTCTAGAAATTTATCCACTGTTTTCTAGATTTTCTAGTTTGTGTGCATAGAGGTGTTTACTGTAGAGTTCAATGATTATTTATATTTTTGTGGGGTCACTTATAATGACCCTTTTGCCATTTCAAGTTTGAATCTTCGTTCTTCATTTATCTAGCTAGTGATTTATTTAACTACAGTCTCAGTGGAAAAGCTCTTTAAACTGACAAACATCTCTAGCAGAGTTTCAAAATACAAAATAGATGTACATTCTTTTATTGATGATATTAAGTTTAAATTGAGATCTTTCTACCTTTTTGATGTGAACATTTAATGGTATAAATTTTCCTTTTGACACTGTCTTTGCTCTGTTGCAGAGATTCTGTTATGTTGTATCTTTACTCTCATTTGTTTCAAAGAATTTCTTAGTTCCTGCCTTAATTTTATTATTTACCCAAAAGTCATTTAAGTGCAGGTTGTTTAATTTCCATGTAACTGTATGATAGCAAGTGTTTTTTTTAAATTGAGTTATATTTTTATTAACCTGTAGTCTGTGTGTGTGATTGATATGATTTTTGAGATTTTTGAATTTGCTGAGAATTGTTTTATTTCTGATTGTGTGGTCAGTTTTATTTTTTTGACACAAAGTCTCAATGTGTCACATAGGCTGGAGTGTATTGATGTAATCTCAGCTCAGTGCAAACTCTGCCTCCCAAGTTCTAGCAATTCTCCTGCCTCAGCCTCCTGAGTAGCTGAGATTACAGGTGCCCAACACCACACCTGGCTCATTTTTGTATTTTTAGTAAAGACGGTTCATCATGTCAGGCAGGCTGGTCTCAAACTTTTGACCTCAGGTGATCCACCTGCCTCAGCCTCTCAAAGTGCTGGGATTACAGGGTTGAGCCACTGTGCCCATCAGTGTGGTCTATTTTAGAGTATGTGCCACATGGTAATGACAAGAGTGTATATTATCTTGGTTTAAGATAGAGAGTTTTGTAGATGTATATTTGGACTATTTGGTCAAGTGTTGAGTTTAGGTCCTAATATCTTTGTTAATTTTCTGACTCAAAAATCTGTCTAATAGTGTCTGTGGGATGTTGTAGGCTACCCCTGTTATTGTGTCAGAATCTAAATCTCTTTATAGGACTCTAAGAACTTGCTTTATTCATGTGCAACCATGAACTTTTTATAACACTTTTTCTATTCTGCTTTTTTAAATATAAACATTCTTCCAAGTGCACCGTGTGCCCAAGGCTACTCCTTAGACGCCTGAATCCAGTGTCTACTAAAATTCAGATGTTCAAGTGTTCAAAAACATGTCCAGAGACCTGGCTGCTTTAGGAGAAAACATAAATGAGAAATAAGTGGCTTTATTATCCTATCTAAAAATCAAGGAGAATATTTTGCTCATCTCTCTTAAAGCATTTAGATTATATGTAGGTTTGTTCTGTGCTTTTTAGAAAATATATGTAAGTAACTGTAACAGCTAAGTGAACCCTTTCTCATTCTTACTGACTCAGGATTGTATTCATTTAGAACCTTAGATTCATTGCTTTTTATTTTTGCTTTGGCAAAGGTTTATGTTTTCTATTTTTAGTCTTTTAAAGTAGACATAGCTTTGTTTAGATTAAAGCTCATTGTAAGAGAACACAAAAGTTGAACACAAGGTCAGGATTAAATTTAGCATTACAGAATGATAAAGTCTAAAAGATGCTGCTTAAGTTTGTTTGATAGAAAAGTGATTATCCAAGGTAATTATTGAATATTTGCAGGATGAAGTACTTACACTGCAAAAGCAGTTCAGTATATTAACTGAACAGTGGAGTCTGTAGCTGTACTTTGACTTCTGTTTATTACTTTAGAACAATTAGCATAGTTATGTATAGTGTTTCTAAACAACATGCATTTACATAAATTAAGCAGTATTTTTAAAAATAGTATGAATATAAGGTCATAATGTTATTTACTTTGAATATATATTCTTTTTTTTGAGATGGAGTTTTACTCTTTCTGCCCAGGTCTGACTGCAATGGCATGATCTCGGCTCACTGCAACCTCCACCTCAAGGATTCAAGCGATTCTCCTGCCTCAACTTCTTGAGTAGCTGGGATTACAGGTGCCTGCCACCATACCCGGCTAATTTTTTGTATTTTTAGTAGAGACAAGGTTTCACCATGTTGGCCAGGCTGGTCCAGAACACTTGACCTCAGGTGGTCCACCTGCCTCGGCCTCCCAAAGTGCTGGGATTACTGGCATAAGCCACCACTCCTGGACTGAATACATTTCTTAAATAGTTATTTTAATATTGTCATTAATACTTTTGAAATATAAATTGCTTTAATTGAATTATGGTTAAAGACAATTTTTAAAAATCCTACATGCATTATGACTACTACATTAAAATTATTTATACTTAGATATTTATATCTAGTATCCAGAGCAAATTTACTACCAAATTGTTACAAGAGATACTAGTCTGACACACTTACTAATTTATCTAATAGGAATAACTATAGGTAAGTGTAAGTTTAGTGTCTTTTATTTTACTAAATTTGAATGTTGCAATTACAGGACAAATAAACACAAGTGGTGTGGCCACCCAAACACTATAATAGCTCTTCAGTTACCTATGGTCCAAGCTCAAATATATTCCACTATATGAACAAAGTCAGAGTCCAGTTTTTCATCAAAATGGTGGAAATTGTCAAATGTATTCCAATATAGATTCCCCATTCAATGGCCGGAGATGAGAGAGCAACAGAGATAAAAGGACACATAAAATTCCGCTGAGAGTGTGACCCCTTTCTTCATAGTGCTTATGTTTCATGCTGAGAGTAGCTGTACACTTTGGGTGTTTAGAGAGAAATTTCTTTTGGAAAAATATTTTCTGGCTGACTTAGTCTTGTATGTAATCTGAGTTTTTTCTTAAGATGCTTTTAACTTTTTTTTTTCCAATGTAATCTTGCTCAGACTGAGAGCTGTTTTTTCTTTTTAAAGCTTTGGGTGTCTTTCAGAAGCCCTTTTAGTACCTCATGGCATCTGTGAATGAGGTTCATGGTCACAGTGAGAGCTCTTGGATCTGTCTCTATCTAGACTTATGCTAGATATCCAGCAGTATTTTTTCTATGACACCATTATAAATAGAATCTGAGGCTGAAATGCTGCTCCTGTTCCTATTATTTCAAAGCTACATTTCTACCCAGGAGGACTGCAGGATCTCCTACAGCTCAGGCTTCACTCTCTAATGTGGCACTGGAGTGCTGCTTTGGCAGTTGATGTTCACATACGATGTGAGATGTCACTGTAAGCTCTGTGCTGTGAGCTGTGCTTCTGTGTTGGATGGTAGGAATCAAGAGAGGACACTAGCCACCAGGAGTGGGCAAGCAGGAGGGCCATAGACTAGTGCTCAGGGAGTAGAGAGCCATTGCTTTAAAATGTAAAAAGCCAGAAAGGTAGCACCCTATTCAACCATTTATGTTGGAGAGTGAGCGTGTCTACCTTCAGGCACCTGCCTTCGAGTTACAAAATTGCCTTCTGTCACGAAGATGTGAAAAGTTGATTTTGTTATTGAATATAAGTAATTAGCATACATGGATGGCCACCTTAGTTACCAGGTGAGTTTAGAATGAACTATGTGTGACATGGTGCTCTAAATTCTCTTGTGGACTAATTATGGTGACCATTTTTCTGTCTTTGCAATCTCTTAAGCAGATTGACTTTGATATATGTCACATTCCAGTTTAATGGTATGATAAAACAGTTTTTTTCTTTTCTATTATTGTGGAGTTTCTCTGGGGCTGGAGAAAATTTTTCTCTTAATTATACTTTCCAGATACTGTCTAGAATCATCAGAAATGATATAAACATATAAGGTGTGAACCAAGCTTAACTCTAGCAAGGACTTTCCCCCTCTACCTTCCAGTAAACTCATAATTGTGCTGCAGAGTGCATGCTGTCCCCTGAATACACAGGCAGAATTGTGTCTCTGCGTATTTGCTATCTGTAGTCTCCTACAGTCACTTCTGGAGAGGCTAGATCAGATTTTTACAAACTTCACAGGGCAGCAATCAATCATAATACCTCTTTCAGTGACTCTTGTGTTTCAGACCTGAAACATTCACAGACCATGGGGCAAGCCCAGAAACCCAATCAGAGTAATGACATGTTGACATGAGAATCTTCACTTTCCCCTTCCTCCTCTTGCTAAAACACCCACAAATTTCTTCTTACTAAAATGCCCACAAAGGTGCAGGTAACATCTGTTACTATTTCAACAATCCAGGCCCTAAACCTGCAGTTCCAAATTCTGAATCTTGAGATTTTGGGGGACAAAAACCTTTTATTTGAGAAATACAAATTCAGTTGTCAAACTCAGAGAGACATTAAAATGAGAGGACAGTTTTGTCTTTTTTTCACCTTTGAACTATATTCATCTCTTAAAACTGTTTGCTGTTGCCATTAATTAAATGACAATAGCTATAAATTAAACTACTAATGTCACACCAGACACTATAACCCAAACCCTAAATCTTGACAATGTATATTCAATCAATAATTGTTATTTCTATAAATAAATAAGAATGTTTGTATCAGCCCACTCTCTATCCTTCTATTTTTACCTTTACAAATTCACTGGTTACTACTGCTAATTAAAGTGTAGATTCCAGGCAACTTGAATGTTTGCTTTCAAGTTACAGTCCTCATGTTTGGCCCAAATACACTGTCTACTCATATTCATGTTGACTCATCTTTTTTCTTTTAGGTAGACATATCACTTAGAATGTACTAGAGCAGCCTGTAAGAGGGGCTTTCTCATTTGATTGTACTCCACTTGCTGTAACACCCAAGAATGCAGAGCCTGGTTGATCCCACCTACAATCTGCACATAAGTTCTGGCCTCTGCCTGGTATTACAAAACAGGGCCAGATGTAGAATTAAAAATGTACTGAAAACCAACAAGAGGCCTTTTCTGCATTGTGAGATGTCAACATCGACATCTTAAAGTTTCTTTTTGAGAATGTGGCACTTTGAGCTTTTCAGCTCTTATCCAGTGACCTGCTGTAATTATGTGAAAACCGAATCTGATGGCAAAATCTGCAAGTGTAAAAAGGCATCTTAGGAGTGAGAAACCAAGACCACAGTGTATCCAGAGCATAATCACAACTACACCTACCTGTAAAATGTGATTCTCTAGTACAGTATTCTTCTCTTTCCTCTTACCCAAGAGGTACCTAGTCAGGACAAGGCGATCCAGGTTCTAAAGCTACGCCAGGGCAGTTCTGTTTTCTATTTAGAATAAGCGTGAGTTTCTCTGCCTTGCTTACCATTGGGCCATCAGCCCAGGCTCACTGGAAGCCCTCTCACAGTCACCTCAGTGTTGTTGAGAAATCTGAGGATGTCCAGAGCAGAACTGTGTCAGTCAGACAAGAGCGTTTAATTCTCCTAAGTCTCAGTGTAAGGGAAATGAGTCTGTCTATGTTTGTTCCTCCCCTCATACAAAAGATGTTTTTAGTATCCAGATGAAATTTCTCCAGTTTCCTGGTAGTTGGGTGAAAAACAAGGTCTGGAGACTCAAACAGATAAAGTGTTTTTTATTTTTTATGGCCATTCAGATAATTGAAACAGTTATGGTTTTTACCATCCAGGAAATTTTAGTATAGACTAGCAACAAAATACATTGTCGAATTAAGAATCATATGATTGGGGCCAAGTGCGGTTGCTCAAACCTGTAATCCCAGCACTTTGGGATGCTAGGAGGATGGATCAGGTGGTCAGGAGTTCAAGACCAGCCTGGCCAAGATGGTAAAACCCCATCTCTACTAAAAACACAAAAATTAGCCAGGTGTGGTGGCAGGTGCCTGTAATCCCAGCTACTCAGGAGGTTGAGGCAGGGAATTGCTTGAATCCGGGAGGCAGAAGTTTCAGTAAGCTAAGATCACATCACTGCACTCCAGTCTGGGTGACAGAGCAAGACTCCATCTCAAAAAAGGAAAAAAAAAAAAAAAAAAAGAATCATATGGTTGGTGCAATAAATAGATGTGTGCAAAAAAACTTAGGCTTTACTGGGGCCACTTTATATTTTTGCGACTTCTGATGTCATCATCTTAAGAGATATTTAGGGACAGAATAGTTGTTATTACTATTTGTATTTATTTTACCTTGCTAGGAATACTTATTTATCCTCTTAGAAATTACCTTGGAAAATCTTAAGAGATTTGTTTTAATTGCTTATTAGTATATGTTATAAAATTGACAACACAGTGGCTGAAAAAGATTAAAATTACACAAACTCTGGCATTCAAGTTTCTCCTAGGTAAACTTAGAAAAAACAGAACTGGAGATGCCCCCCAGAGGCATAGAGCACAGAATTCTACATAGGGTACTCTCCCTGACCCGGTTCTGTTCAGATTAACCTTATTTGGGGGCTTCATTTAGATCTGGCCCCACCTTGGAGTCTTGCCTCAGAGAACTGATTAGAGAAAATCAGAGTTTTGGGTGGTGAATTCTGGTACCCTTCCTTCCTTCCTTCCTCTCTCTTTCTCTCTTTCTTTCTTTCTTTTTTTTTTTAAAGAAAGAAAAAAAAGAATGAAGAAGAGGAGGAAAAAGGAAGAGAGAGAGAGAGAATGGGAGTATTGCTTTCTTGCCCAGGCTAGAATACAATTTAGTAATGAGTTTTGAAAACCGCTTTTATAACGATAATTAACCTTAATGATGTAGTCAGGAAGAAATAAGGGAAGAAAATAACAAACAAACAGCCAACCAATATTTAATTTAAACCTATGAAATGCTATGCGATTACTGAGGAGTGATTTACTTCCAATTATGTAGTCACTTTTGGAATAGGTGTGAGGTGGTAATGTATGTTTTGTGTATTTGAAGTGGAGAGTTCTATAAATGTTTATTAAGTTTACTTGTTCCGGGTCTGAGTTCAAGTCCTGAATGTCCTTGTTAATTTTCTGTCTCGTTGATCTATAGAATGTTAGCTCTTCTTGTTACATTAATCCTTTTGCGATTATGTAATGTCCTTCTTTGCCTCTTTTGATCTTTGTTGCTTTAAAGTCTACTTTATCAGAGGCGAGAATTGCATCTCCTGCTTTTTGTTTATTTGTTTATTTTTACTCTCTGTTTGGTTGGTAAATCTTCCTCCTCTTTGTTTTGAGTCTTTGTGTATTGTTGCATGTAAGATGAGTCTGGATGCAGCATACCGATGGGTTTTGGCTTTTTATCCAATTAGAATATATATAAGTTTAATACTGGTATTTGATGCTAGCTGGCTGTTTTGCCCATTAGTTGATGTAAATTTTTCATTGTGTTAATGTTCTTGCTTTTTGATATATTTTTGGAAAGGCTGATATTGGTTGTTCCTTTATATGTATAGTGCTTCTTTCAGAAGCTCTTGTAAAGCAGGCCTGCTAGTGGTGAAGTCTCTAAGTACTTGTTTGTTCGCAAAAGATTTAATTTTTCCTTCGCTCATAAAGCTTAGTTTGGCTGGATAGGAAATTCTGGGTTGAAAGTTCTTTTCTTTAAGGATGTTAAATATTGGTCCCCACTCTTTTCTAGCTTGTAGGGTTTCTGCTGAGAGATCTGCTGTAAGTCTGATAGGTTTCCCTTTATGGGTAACCTGACCTTTCTCTCTGGCTGCCCTTAGTATTTTCTCCTTCATTTCAACCCTAATAAATCTGGCGATTATGTGCCTTGGGGTTTTGGTCTTCTTGAAGAATATCTTTGTGGTGTTCTCTGTATTACCTGGAGTTGAATATTACCCTGCCTTGCTAGGTTGGGAAAGTTTTCCTGAATGATACCCTGAAGAGTATTTTCCAACTTGGATTCATTCTCTTCATTACATTCAGGTACACCTATCAAACGTAAATTAGGTCTTTTCACATAGTGCCATATTTCCTGGAGACTTTGCTCATTCCTTTTTATCCTTTTTTCTCCAATCTTGTCTTCTCGTTTCATTTCACTGAGCTGGTCCTCGACTTCTGATATCCTCTTTTCTGCTTGATCAATCGACTGTTAAAACTTGTGCATACTTCGCGAAGTTCTCGTGTTGTGTTTTTCAGCTCCATCAATTCACTTATGTTCCTCTCTAAATTGTCCATTCTCGTTAGCATTTCGTCAAAAACCTTTTTTCAAGGTTCTTAGTTTCTTTGCATTGGGTTAGAACAAGTTCTTTTAATTCACGGAAGTTTCTTATCACCCACATTTTGAAATCTGCTTCTGTTACTGGAACACACTCGTTCTCCATTAAGCCTTGTTCCGTTACTGATGAGGAATTGCGATCCCCTGTAGAGGGAGAGACACTCTGATTTTGAGTATTCTCTGCCTTTTTAGGCTGCTTTCTTCCCTTCATTATATATTTATCCCTCTGTCGTCTTTATGATTACCGACTTTCTAACTAGGTCTCTGAGCAGACGTCCAACTAGTTGATTCCCAGCGCTGAAATCTGAGCAATCCACTGCGCCGGCCAAAACAGCAGTGTTAAGATTGAAGCTCTTGTAAAGAGGTTTTCTGCCCGGGAATCTCTGGACTCTGCACCAAGAACAGCCACTCTGAGGCGCCAGCCAAACCGCCACACCAGCCACAAGAGTCGCCCTGGTGACCCGTGGGGCTCCTCCGCTGGGAATCTCTTGGTCCGTGAGCAAGAAATATTCGTCTGAAAGTGTGGCATCCTCTCGTTCTCTGTGCTTTCTTTGGGAGCTAGGTGCCCAAGCTGCTAGTGATCAGCCATCTTGGATCTCCTCTTTTTTTTTTTTGATAGATCTTGCTCTGTAGCCCAGGCTGGAGTGCAGTGGTGTGACCGCAGCTCACTGCAACCTCTGTCTCCCAGGTTCAAGAGAGTCTTCTGCCTCAGCCTCCCTAGCACCGGTGTACACACACACAGCTAATTTTTGTATTTTTAGTAGAGATGGTGTTTACTGTGTTGGCCAGGCTGGTCTCAAATTTCTGACCTCGTAATCCACCTCCCAAAGTGCTTGGATTGCAGGCGTGAGTCACTGTGCCCGGCTGAATCCTGCTACCTTTCTAGAGCTGTTGTGCACAATTTCCTGAAACACAAAAGGAGATAAATGGAAAAAATCAAGTATGTATGTTGTCTTAATTTTTAAATTTTCTATTATAACCAGTGCTTGCAGAGACTTTCCATTTAGCAACTTGTTTTCTATCCCTTCAGATCCAGTAGTTGTTAAAGCATTAACAAGAAAATAATCATAAATACAATAATAATTTCTCTAAACTACATTAATCTCTTCTGTATCCCTCTCATCTGACTATATTTAGCTTTTATTCTACACATTTTTTTAATAGCCAATGATAGAGAAACAGAAAAGAAAACAAAAATGCTGGGCCCTTTATCTAAATAAGAGAAATTATTAGACACGTAGTGCCAACCCCAGTGTGTTATGAAGATTAAATCTCATGATATGTTATTCCCAGCACAGTTCTCTGTAATGTACTCTTGATCACATAGTACTTGCTTAATAAACATTGCATTAATACCTGTGTACATGCTGTTTTCCAAATGCAGACTTACTACTTTCTCGTAAAGATCCAGCAAATAATATGATATTGTAGGATGGAGATTGATTGTCTTCATTTGTACTGAAATTATTTGTGTTGTGACGAGAGCTGAGTGTAAGGGATTCTGTGCTGTGCCTGTTTTCTCAAACTAATTCTAATGATTAGGCTGGAGGGGCAACATCAGCACTGACAGTGGACTTAGTTAAAACACACACTTATGGACCCTTTGCAAACCTCCGGAATCACATAACCTAAAGTGGGGCCAAAATTACCAAGAGATGTATAAGGTCATTCAAACTTGAGAGGTAATTCTTAGCTAAGTGGTTATCAGCCCAGGCTTCTAATTAGAATTCCATGGCCAATTTGTAGAAATCTCTTTACTTGTGTTTATGGGAGAGAGAAACTGGGAAAAACAGGTTCTTTCATTTACTGGATGTTTGACAAAATATTCTTATCAGGCCAAAAACAGTTACATTACTGGTGAACTTAACAGAAATTCAGAAATCAGTCTTTATTTCTAATCTTCTGAAAAAAATAATCTGCAAGACAAGATCTCCAGTTCGTTGTACACATTGAAATTGGAGGGGTATCTTCTAACTTAACATGTCTTTTCCATCTGAAAAATATGCACAGCTCATTTAGTTTGATGCAAATACAGCATTTAAAAATGTACATTTGTGTTTATGCCCTGAATTTTATACTTTGTAATCCAGAAAACTACTATATATATGCTGATGTTGTGGATTATGCCACTCTTTTTACACAGAGTTAGAGAATACATTAGAATATATTTCTGTGTTGAGAACTATTTTATAATTCAGTCCTATAAATTAGAAGCACTTCTTTTTACTCTCATTTCATCTTGAGTCAAATTAAAAATTCTGCCCATGGCTGCTTGATAAATATATGTTTGTGTGTATGTGTGTGTGTGTGTTTATCAGGGACCATTGGCATTTATGGATGTGGCCATAGAATTCTCTCTGGAAGAGTGGCAATGCCTGGACACTGCACAACAGAATTTATACAGAGATGTGATGCTAGAGAACTACAGAAACCTGGTCTTCCTCGGTGAGAATAACTTCAATATGCATTCATAAATACCCTAAAGGTTTTATTCTATTTTATTTGTAAAATGTTTTTGGTTATATTTGCTTTGTATAAATAAGTTTAAGATTCCTGTTTTGAAAAAATTTTTGGAAATTTGTTTAGAGAGGAATATCTTCAAGATGTTTCATGTTTATCTGAATTTTCCACATTCCTAAGCTGCTCTGTACTTTTTACTGTAGATTATTGGTAATGACAGAAAGTTGGTGGCTTAAAGTATTGTTTCCTACACCTTAAAATCTAATTACCACCACCAGTGTTTTTTTTTTTTTTTTTTTTTTTTTTGTCTTGTCTTGTTTTTGACATGGAATCTTTCTCTGTTCTCATGCTGGAGTGCCGTGGTGTAAGCTTGGTTCACTGCAGCCTCCACCTTCTGGGTTCAAGCAGTTCTCCTGCCTCAGCCTCCTGAGTAGCTGGGATTACAGGCACTCATCACAACCCCCAACTACTTTTTTTTTTTTTTTGTATTTTTAGTAGAGATGGGATTCCACCATTTTGGCCAGGCTGGTCTCTAACTCCTGACCACAGGGTGATCTACCTGCCTCAGTCTTTGATAGTGCTGGGATTACAGGTGTCAGCCACTGTGTCTGGCCTTCCACCACCAGTTGTTGATTCAGTAGTACTAGAAAGTGAAATTAAGAACATACAAATTTAGGCCGGGCATAGTGACTCATGTCTGTAATCCCAGCACCTTGGGAGGTGAATCACCTGAGGTCAGAAGCTTGAGACCAGCCTGACCAACATGTAGAATCCCCATCTCTACTAAACTTACAAAATAATAGTTGTGCATGGTAGTGCATGCCTGTAATCCCAGTTACTCGAGAGGCTGAGGCAGAAGAATCGCTTGAACCCAGGGATTGGAGGTTGCAGTCAGCCAAGATAGTGCCATTGCACTCCAGCCTGGGCAATACGAATTAAACTTCATCTCAAAAACAAAAACAAAAAAAATACAAATTAAAAATTTTTTAAATATTAAACATTTTTGTTATAAATTATTATTTTGGAATTAATTTACTAAGATATTGTATTCTATCATTCTTATTGAGCAAATTACTAGCTTGAGAATTGGAGAATATGAACAACATTCATGTTACCTTATTTGTTTTTAATAAAACAGGTGCTGCTTTCTCTAAGCCAGACCTGATCACCTATCCAGAGCCAGGAAAAGAGCCTTGGAATATGAAGAGACATGAGACTGTAGCCAAAATCCTAGGTATGTGAGAACGAATGCAACAGATGAGAGGTCCAAAAGTTGAAGCAAAAGTTAGTCCTTAAAATGTGATTTGGGAAACTGTGTTCCAAAGGAAGGGAAATAGTTTCTGGGAGGCCTGAGGAGTTTGTATTTTGCTCTCACACAAAGGTACCTTCTGTCTTATGTTTTTAAATTTTCCAAAGATTCTGCTTTCTCTTTGGTGATCTTTTCAAGAGTCCAAAGTCCTCTTCATGAAGTATAAGAGACTGCACAATCTGACTGCTTCTCCATTGTTTTGGGCAACACACACATATCTGCATAATGGTTAGAAACCTCTATGTTAAACTCTTGTTTTAAATTCTCTTTTAGCATCATGCCTGAAATGTGTGAGTGGTGGTTTATGTCCCATCTTTGTTGCTGTTGTTCATTTTTCTACACAGTCCATCCACATTTTATTACTATAGCCTTGAAATATAGTTTGAAATTATGAAGTATGATGTCCTTCTGCTTTGTTCTTTTACCTCAAGACTGCTTTGACTATTCAAAGTTTATTCTAGTTTCATATAAATTTTAGAATTGCATTTTTCATGACTGTGAGCAAAATACCACTGAAATTTTGATAAGGAGTTCAGAGAATCTGTAGATTACTTTGGATAATATGGCACTTTAAAAATATTATTTGAATCCATAGACATAAAAAAATTAAATTTATTTGGGTCTCCTTTAATTTCTATTTAATTTAAATTTAATTTTATTTCTTTTATTGATATCTTGCAAATATTTTTTACATCTGCTTAACTTTTTTCTTAGAAATTTACTGTTTTAATACTATTCCAAACAGATTATTTTTCTATTATATCAGAGAGTTTAAGTGTATGGAAACATAACTTATAATTTAATTTTGTCTTATTTTTCTAATTTAATGAGTATATTTATTAGTTTAGACAGGTTTTAATGTAGTCTTTATAGTTCTTTATATATAAGACTATACAATCTAGAAACAGCAACTTTTTACTTATTTGTCTTCATTTTCAATGTCTTTAAAAACTTTTTGACTGATTCTTCTGCCACGTGGTTTCAGTGCTGTGTTAAAATAGAAGCATTGACAATGGGCACAATATAGTTTTGCATTGGTGCCTGTGAATTTGAAGGAGCAAATACCTCTTCAAGTTTTTGTAAAATGGTTTCAGAACATAAAGATTTTCTTTTGCTAGGCCCCCTGGGTAATGGGATGCTCTCTGGGTTTGTAGTGGAGAAGGTTTGTAGTTTGGTTTGTCACAAGACTTCTGAGTGTACATTAGGGTCTACCTTTAGTTGGCTTGTGACAAGGAGCTTGGGTAGTTATAATTTCCATTTTATTTTTAGACAGACTGAATATCCTTCAGGACTTTGATTTTTAGAGCAGACACTAAGGGAGGTGTCTGCAGTGGGCCTTATATCAGGATGTGGATCAGTATGGCTTTCACTGAATACCAGAGGATTCTTCTTTCTTTCTTTCCTTTTGAGACTGTCACCCACACTGGAGTTCAGTGGTACAATCTTGGCTCACTGCAACCTCTGCCTCCCAGGTTTAAGCAATTCTCTGCCTCAGCCTCCAAGTAGCTGGGAATACAGGCGCCTGCCACCATGCCTGGCTAATTTTTGTATCTTTAGTAGAGACAGGGTTTCACCACCTAGGCCAGGCTGGTCTTGAACTCCTGACCTCATGATCCACCCACCTCAGCCTCCCAAAGTGCTGAGATTACAAGAATAAGCCACGGCACCCGGCCCAAAATAGGATTTTTCTAGGTCACTGTGTGGGTTTCTATGTAGTCATATCTGGCCATAAACTGTGGTCCAGGAAGCTGAAACCGAGTCATTGAACAGCTTCAGAGATCACAGTAAAGGCCAAGGTCTGCCGGCCTGCCTGCAGATCTTTAATTTGTATCTTTCTCCAGGCCTCTGGAGTGGAAGGCCTCTCCCAGATGGTTGCTGGGAGGAGTTTGGGATGGTTACAGAGTAAGTTCACAATTCTCAGTGAGACCAAGTTGGGTGGACCATTCACTTCCTGGTCTTTAGCCAAGAGCAGAGGTCCTGTAATTTGCTACATTAATGAAGGCCTGCCTTCTGAAAGGAACACTCCTCAATTTTGGGCTTTAGCAGAGTTTTACAACTTCCTTCCTGGATCTCAAAGCTCTATTAAAGGCACTTATCTTTGAGATGGGGTCTTGCCACATAAATCAGCCTGGTCTTGAAATACTTCCCTGCAGCAATTCTCCAACCTCAATGTACCATGTAGCTGTCATAGGGATGAACCATGATGTCTGACTCCAGTATGTAGGCATTTTTGTCAGGGATGGCTGACAAATTTTCTTGCTCTGGGGGAATCAGAAAATAGAGCACCTGTTATTTTTCCATTTTACTGATGTTACTATCTCTATCAATTTCAACTTTCTGTCTTCTATTTCAAATTTGTCTGCAACATTAGATTCAGACATTTAGGACAATATGTTAGAATATACATGTTATGCATGTGTTACAGAATCTTTGAGGTGTCAGTTTTTTTTTCCTGGAAACCCTCTGTGGCTGGGGTCCCATTGCTTGAGTTCTTGTCCTGCATCCAGGAAGAATAAGGTATGCAGACAAGTGAAGGGTGAAGAAAACAAAGAGGATATTTATTTAGTGTTAGAAGAGTTCAGAGGGGACACACAGTGGGTAGCTCTTCTCTGTAGGCAGGTCATCCCATCAAGTGTTTAGCTCTCAGCAGAGAGGAGGCCCTGAGGAGAGGCTTCTCTCTGCAGGCAGGGTGTTCAGAGGTCTCTGAAGATCTCCGAAGCTGCCAGCAGAGAAGGTAGCTAGCGTCTGCAGCTGATCATCACATGATTTCTGTGTCCTCTGCCCTCTCTGTCTGAGGCCAGGGCTTTTATGCACCTCAGAGGGGTGTAAGGTCATTATAGTTGGTCCATGGGTGGACATAGGCAGGCCAGGAGGATGCACCAGAAGTCCCCATTCTGGTCTGTGGGCCCCTAAAGGTGGCACTCTACAAGTGATTTACTCTTTTCTGCCAAGAAATCTGTCTACCTCCTACTGCCATTTATGACCCATGGGCTTGGCTCCAACCCTGCTCTGAGACTGGAGTGTGCAGGTGCTGGGAGAGGAGTGAGACCATGAAGCAGGAGCAGAAACCTCCTAGCCAGCAGAAATGGGGGAGCACTTTCCTGGGACCCCAAGGCTGTAGGCAGCAGAGATGCCCATGTCTTCTACATGAGAAGGTGGCTGCAGTTGCACCCAGGGAGCTCCAACCCCACCAACTCAAAAGGGGCAGAGCTCCTGCTTGTCCTTGTGTAGCAGGAGGCCCAGGTTTGTAGCCATGAGTCAGGCAGCTGCTGCTGCTGCTGCACCTGGGAGGAAAGATCCTGCCCTTCCACAGTGAAAAATATGATTAACAAAGGAAATTTAGTTACCTTTGTGATTTACAATAACCTAACACAATAACTTTAATTGCAGGAATCCCATACAATTTTTGGAACACACACTAACATTTTCACTAAAATATTACCTGAAAATCAAACACTACCTGATCAACAATCCTATGTCAATAAACATGTCAAATAATCCTGCTTATCTCTCCCTTGGATGCCCCAGGGGCCCTCTATAGCATCCAAAAGCTAGGGGTTAAAAAAGACAATTTGGAAGCTTTAAAGACTCAAAACACTTAATAGAAATTTACGTTACCATAAGTCATCTGTTTGAAAGACACAGTTTTTTTTGTTTGTTTGTTTTGTTTTGTTTTTTAAAGCAAAAACTCTGCAAGAGGGAAGATCCAGTATTTCAAACAATCTATTTCTTGTATTTTCCTTCTTTTTTAGATGGTTTATTCATAAGTCAAAGAAAAATCTTTTTTCAAGGGAAAGAAGGCCAAATTTCACACTTGGATTAGTCTATTATTGTCAACCCCAATTTTTTAAATGAAACCTTATAGATAATTTCATCCAATCTTAACTAGTTTGATCATGAGGTGGAATTCTTATTAAACTTTTATAACCCTTTACAAATTTGTGTTAAAGAGTAGGTCAGTGCTTCAAGACACCCTTGTTGTACTTTTATTCCAATGTTCAATTTATGGAAAAACCAAATAATATTTTATTGAATTTAATCAATATGTGGACACATAGATCCTCTTTATAATTTTTACACACTTTCCATAACTTGTTTAAACCTTTATGTTTATCTTATTTAAAAACAATCCTTTAACTCTCTAAACTAGGCAAAAATTTGCATTTTCACACCTTCTTACACTCTTTCATTAAAGACATAGTTCACTTTCTTTACACACCTTGCATGCAAATCTGTTTTCAGTAGTCTCAATTACATGTTATAATGGCAACTGTTAGCAATCCTTAATTTTGGTGAAATACCTGGTAAGTTATTTCAGTTTTACATACTTAGGTGCAGATCAGGTTTGACTGTTTCTGGCCTAGCTAGGGACATGGCATATGTTTCCAGCTCTTACCAACCTGTAAAGCAGGAAAGTCAAACAACTTTAAAAGTCCAAAGAAGCAGTTAGTGACCTTGAAGCATTTAACCAACCTAGTTTCTACTTGCATAATTTGAAAAGTATGTCTACATTTTATAGACATTTCTATTTTTATTTTAGCAATAATTTTAAAGCTAGCTTATTTACTTAAGTTATATTTAAGTCACATGTATTTAAAAATTGCTGGCTGGGTGCATTGGCTCATGCCTTTAATCCCAATACTTTGGGAGGCCGAGGTGGGCAGATCACCTGAGGTTAGAATTTCAAGATCAGCCTGGCTAAATTTAGTAGAGATGGGGAAACTCCATCTCTACTAAAAATACAAAATTATCTGGGTGTGGTGGCACACCTGTAATCCCAGCTACTCGGGAGGCTGAGACAGGAGAATCCCTTGAACTAGGGAGATGGAGGTTGCAGTGAGCTGAAATAGCACCACTGCACTCAGGCCTGGGCAACAGAGTGAGAATCTGTCTTCAAACAAATAAATAAATAAAAAAAGAAAGAAAGAAAAAAAAATTGCTTACACTTACTTGCATGAGCACTCTTACTTACGGACCAATTTGGCAGACACAACATTTAACAATAAGTATATAAACAAACACATCTAGACATGTGTACACACAAACTAAGATCTAACAGCTTGGAACCCTAGACATGACACAGCAGTACAATCTCCCTGGTTTTATTTGGTTTGGCCCAGTAGCTAATCCAATAAATGCTGTGAACCAAAATTTTGGGTAAGGCAGTTTAAAGTCCCAACCTCTCCAGACTCCAAAGAACTCTGGGACCAAACAGCACCAAAGGACAGCATCACATGCTGACTACGCCCACTGCTTAGAACCATAGCACAAAAGCCTATATACCTACAATGCCATTTCACTTTCCCATTCAGTGGTAAACTCTACATTTCATACAGTGTTCGGGGTGAAGCGGTATTTCAAATGTAAGAATTTTTTTTTTTTTTGAGATGGAGTTTCACCCTTGTTGCCTAGGCTGGAATGCAATGGTGCAATCTCGGCTTATTGCAACCTCTGCCTCCTGGGTTTAAGCAGTTCTCCTGCCTCAGCCTCCCAAATAGTTGGGATTACAGGCATGTGCCACTATGATGAGCTAATTTTTGTACATTTAGTAGAGACGGGGTTTCTCCATGTGGTCAGGATGTCTTGAACTCCTGACCTTAGGTGATCTGCCTGCCTTGGCCTCCCAAAGTGCTAGGATTACAGGCATAAACCACCGTGCCCAGCCTGAGAGACAATTCTAAGTAAGGTTTATTACTAGGCCTCAGAATCTCTGCCAGGGGTGTCCCCTTTTGGGATCCAATCTTAGAGTGTCAGACGTCTCTGACTTTAGGTGGGAACTGGTGTCACTTTATGTTTTCCTCCCAGAGGCAATGGCCTACTATGAGATTTATAAGACCATACTTTCCTGTGCTAACCATCCCACTAGAGTGATAGCCATGAGCTAAAAGGCATCATAGCTTTATTATTTTCAAAGTATTTGATTTAAGTGCTTGAGCCCAAAAGATTGAGACCAGCCCGGTAAATATATAAAGAATCCCTCTCTGCAAAAAAAAAATTAAAAATAGCCAGGCATGGCTGGAATTGTGGTCCCAGCAACTTGGGAGATTGATGGGGCAGAATACTTGAGCCTGAAAGTGTCAGGCTACATTGAGCCATAATTGTGCCATTGCACTTCATCTTGGAATCTTGGATGACAGAGTGATATCCTATCTTTATTTATTTATTTTTTTTGAGATGGAGTTTCTTTTTTGTTGCCCAGGCTGGAGTGCAATGGTGTGATCTTGGCTCACTGCAATCTCTGCCTCCTGGGTTCAAGTGATTCCCATGCCTCAGCCTCCTGAGTAGTTGGGTTAACAGGCTTGTACCACCATGCCCAGCTAATTTTGTAGTTTTAGTAGAGACAGGGTTTCTCCATGTCTTATCAGGCTGGTCTTGAACTCCCAACCTCAGGCAATCCACCCACCTTGACCTCCCAGATTGCTGGGATTCCAGGCATGAGCCACTGCACCTGGCCTTACCCTGTCTTTGAAAAACAAAAAAACAAACAAACAAGAAAAACACTGTTCACTTCTGGCATGTTAAGTATATTCACATTGTTATTCAAAAAACTTCAAAAAATTTTACATTTGTAAAATGAAAACTGAAAACCTGTTAAGTAACAACTGCTCATTTTACCCTCTTTTCAGCCCTTGAGAAACATTCTTCCCCTTTCTGTTTTTATAAATGTGACTGCTTGACATATCTCATATAAGTGGTATCATATAGTATTCATTGTTTTTTTACTGGCTTAGTTTAGGTAATAAAATATTCTCAAGGTTTAATTTAAAATCTGACAAGATTTTTAAATGTGACAAGTTTGTTTTAAGGCTAAATGATATTCCACTGTATGTATATGTTATATTTTGTGGTGTGTATATAAATCAAAAAACAACCGAGTTGCTTCCACCTTTTGGCTTTTGTGAATACTGGTTCAATAAACATAGATGGCTAAATATATCTTCCAGGTCCTGAGTTGCATACTTTGAGTATAGATTCATAATTGGAATTGCTGTATTTGGTTTAATTTAATTTCTCAAATCATGTTTAATTATTTGAGAAACATTTATAACATTTTTAAATGATGACTATATTTTTGTCTTCCACCAACAATCAGCATGTGTTGCATTTATTGCATCATCAATGGATTTGCTGCTTTTAAAAGATTTATAATGGCCATTCTAATTGGTGTGAGGTGATTTCGGTTTTCATTATAATTTTTATGCATTTCTCTACAAATTGCTAATTTTTTAATACCCTCTCAAATGCATCTTTCTGTTTAGTTAAATTATATGTCCATTTCTAAATCTAGTTATTCAACTGTTTTTAAATTTTAAGAGTTGTTTGTATATTCTGAATATTAACTCTGAATATTAGTAAATATTTTCACTCATTTTCTAAAAGGTATTTTTACTCATTTTCTAAAAGGTATTGTCACTCTATTGAATGTTTTCTTTGGTGTACAGAAATATTGAATTATAATGTAGTTCAATGTTTCTGTTCTTTTCTTTGTTGGTCCTGCATTTAATGTTATATCTAAGAAAATGGTGCCAAGACCAATGTCATGTCTTTCCCTTATTTTGTTTCGAAGAGATTTGTTATTTCATTGTGTCTAAGTATTTTATTTAAACTATTTTTGTATATGGCTCAAGAAAATGATCCAACTTGATTTTATCAGTATAGATTTTTAGTTTTCAACATTTTATTTTCATTATAAAATCAAATTATTACATCCTACTGTATTTATATATGCTCTGTGATTATTCAGTTTTGTCAATATTTTCTTTATATACTTGGAACCTTAATGTGAGATACACACCACACACACACACACACACACACACACACCAAATAAACATACATACAAATGTGTCATAGGTTCCCAGTGAACAACTCTGTTATTACTTAATATCTTTCTTTGTATCTTTGGAGTTTGGACTTAAAATAAATTTTTAAAAATATGATAGTTTTTGACTTAAAATATAGCTTGTATATGATTTTGACCTGTTCTACTCTCAGTTGGTCAATATTTGCATGGAACATCTACTATTTTGCCACTTTCATGTTTTGTTTTGTTTTTTTTCTGTCATGAAATCTGAACTGACTTGTAGAAAGTTACGTTGGGTGTTGGTTTTTAAAGTATGTTTCATAAATCTCATTATTGAAAGTATGTCTCTTGATTGGAAAGTTAATTATATATGTGTGTGTGAATATACATATATATAATTTTCTTAAATAGAAAGACTTACTAATGTTATTTTATTGCTTTATTTCTTTCTTGTATCTTTCTTCCTCATTTCCTCTCTTTCTAGTCTTCTTTGTGTCTTTTTAATTTCTGTATTAATATGCTTTTACTTTCTTATTTTCTTTCATGTATCTATACAGATATTTTCTTTGTGTTACCTTGGAGATTGCATAAATCCTCTAAAAGATACAACAATATACTTTAATCTTATTAAAAAAATAGCTTCAGTTGCAAGCAAGTATTCCTCATTACATTTGCTCTCATTTGTTATTTGTATTATTAATTATATCTTTTTATGTTGTATATGTATTAACAGATGTTTATAAACATTTCTATGCTTTTATAAATTTTAAAGAATAAATTTTCTTGCACTATCATGATAATGCTAAGGAATTCAATTTTTTTGTATGTGCATATCTTTTCCAGAACAATGTATTTTCAAATAATTAAGTGTTGCTTTTTGAATCATGTTATTTTCAGTGAAAGAAATTCATTTTATCCTCTTCAATATATAGCACACATGCTGTGCCAATATACTTTCTCAGAATTTAGTTATTTTCGAAGGTTTTTTTTTATTTTAATTTTTGTTGAACAGTTTTCCTGTTGATATTATTCTCACTTAACAGATTTTTTTTTTTTTTTTTTTTTTTGAGGACTTTGAACTCAGAGTTTCCTTCTGTACTGCAAATTTTTTGGCAAATTCACTGGTTATCTCATAAGACTATGCTTGTAAATGACACGTCACTTTTTTCTTGCAGCACCCAAGATTTTCTTTTCATCTGTGACTTTTGAAATTGTATTTATATATGTGTTTGTTATAAATATCTATGTGCAGAGATCCAAGATGGCTGATCACTAGCAGCTCGGGATTGTAGCTCCCAGAGAAAACGCACAGAACGAGAGGATGCCACACTTTCAGACAAATATTTGTTATCCACAGACTGGAAGATTCCCAGTGGAGGAGCCCCACGGGTTGCCAGGGTAACTCTTATGGCTGGCATCACGGTTTTGCTAGTGCCCAGGCATGGAGGTTCTTGGTGCAAAGTAAATGGGACTGATCGATGTTTGGAGCTCCAGGAAGGCAGAGTCACCCATTTACCTGATTGAAGAAGGGACTCAAGAGGGAAGCCAGACTGGAGATTCCCGGGGCAAAAAAGCACCACGAATCTTGATGCTGCTGTTTTGGCCGGCATAGTGGGTTCCTCAGATTTCAGTGCTGGGAATCAACAAGTTGGACGTCCACTCAGAGACCTAATTTGAAAGTAGGCAATCACAAAGATGACAGGTGGATGAATTCACAATGAAGGGAAGAAACCAGCATAAAAAGGCTGAGAATACTCAAGATCAGAATGCCTCTCCTTCTACAGGTGACCACAGTTCCTCATCAACAAGAGAACAAGGCCTGATGGAGAGCAAGTGCATTCCATTAACAGATTTAGGCTTCAGAAAGTGGATAATAAGGAACTTTAGTGACCTAAAAGACCATGTTCTAGCCCAATGTAAAGAAACTAAGAACCTTGAAAAAAGGTTTGAAGAAATCCTAATGAGAATAGACAATTTAGAGAGGAATATAAGTGAATTAATGGAACTGAAGAACACAATACAAGAACTTCATGAAGTATGCACAGGTGTTAACAGTCGAATTGATCAAGGAGAAGAAAGGATATCAGAGGTCAAAGACCAACTTAATGAAATGAAATGAGAAGACAAGACTAGAGAAGAAAGAGTAAAAAGGAATGAGCAAAGTCTCCAAGAAATATAGGACTATGTGAAAAGACCTAATTTATGATTGATAGGTATCCTGAATGTCATAAAGAGAATGAATCCAAGTTTGAAAATATTCTTCAGTATATTATTCAGGAAAACTTTCCTAATCTAGTAAGGCAGGACAATACTCAACTCCAGCTAATCCAGAGAACACCACAAAGATATTTCTCAGGTAGAGCAACTCCAAGACACACAATCACTAGATTCACTAGGGTTGAAATAAAGGAGAAAATTCTAAGGGCAGCTAGAGAGAAAGGTCACATTACCCATAAAGGGAAGCCTATCAGACTCACAGCAGAGCTCTCACCAGAAACACTATAAACAAAAAGAGAGTGGGGGTCAATATTCAATATCCTCAAAGAAAAGAATTTTCAACCCAGAATCTCATATCCTGCCAAACTAAGCTTTATAAGCAAAGGAAAAAGAAATTTTTTCATGAATAAGCAAGCACTCAGCGATTTCATCACCACCAGGCCTGCTTTACAAGAGCTTCTGAAAGAAGCACTACAAACAGAAAGGAACAACCAGTATCAGTCATCCCAAAAACTTACCAAAACATAAAGAGTATCTCTATAATGAAGAATCTACATCAACTAATGGGCAAAATAGCCAGCTAGCATTAAATGACAATATTGAATTCACAAATATTAATATTTATTCTAAATTTAAATGGATTAAATGCCCCAATCAAAGACACAGACAGGTAAATTGAATAAAAAGTCAAAACCCATTGGTACGCTGTATCCAGATCTATTTCACAAGCAACGATATACAAAGACTTAAAACAAGGGGATGGAGGAAGATTCACCAATTAATTGGAGAGCAAAAAAAAGAAAAAAAAAGGAGTTGTAACTTTTGTCTCTCACAAAATAGACTTTAATAGTAACAAAGACTAAAACAAAGAAGGACATTGCATAATGGTAAAAGGATCAATGCAGCAACAGGAGTTAATGATTATAAATATATATGCACCCAATACAGGAGCACCCAGATTCATAAGACAAGTTCTTAAAGACTTATAAAGAGACCTGGACTCCTGCACAATAATAGCGGGAGATTTTGACACCACATTGTTAATATTCGATGGATCAATGACATAGAAAATTAATAGGGACATCTATGATTTGAACTTAGACCCGGAATAAGTAAACTTAATGAATTTTTGTAGAATTCTCCACCCCAGGTCCACAGAACATACATTTTTCTCAGTATCACATTACACCTATTTTGAAAGTGACCACATAATTGGAAAACTGGAAGTAAATCATTCTTCAGCATTTGCATAGCATTTCACAGACTTAAATGAAATATTGGTTGGCTGTTTGTTATTTTCTTCCCTTATTCCTTCCTGTCTCCATTGTTAAGCACAGTTATCAGCATAAAAGAAGTTTTTAATACCTATTTTTAGATTGCATTCCAGCCTGGGCAATAGAGCAAGAATCCTCTTCTCTCTCCCCTTTTTTCTTTCCCTTTCCTTCTTTCTCTCAAAAAAAAAAAAAAAAATGTGTGTATATATATATATATATATATATATATATATATATATATATATATATATGAACTTGCATTGGGAAAAGTGCTGGGTTGCTTTCAGGCTCAAATCAGTTACAGCCTTCATCTAGCTCATTTGCTGACTGTGCAGGAGGGCTTTTCACAGGGGCAATGAAGCAATATAGATAACTTTTTCAGCTTCACTAGATTTTAATGCCTTTTTATTTTTCAATCTTTAACTCTGGGTGATGGTTTTACAGTTGTAAATATAACTGAGCTCTATATTGTCTATCCAGTCACCTGAGGGCTTTATATATTCAGACAAATGTTGGAAAACTGTTTAGATAGTGGAGCACACTGGCTCCATCTACTGTCATCTGAGAAAACACCTTCCTACTATATGTTCATACCCTTTTGCACATTGTGTTTTTCCCTAAAGAAAAAATAAAATAAATAAATAAATAAATAAATATCTATGTGCATATCCCAGTTAGTTTTATGGAGCTTCTACCTTTTTACATTATTTTTTCTTCCAGAATTTTTTAGTTATTTGTTTTTGCACATTTAGTTTTACAATTTTTTGATATTTTAAATATTTTTGTGCTTATTCTAATTTTTAGATTTTTAATAGTTGTCTGTGTTCCTCTTTCTCACTATTATTTAATTTATTTAAATTTTAAAAAATCAGTTTATACATCTTCATTTTTTATGTTTCCTTTCTGAACAGTTTATAATTTTTATATGGGGCTATTTTGCTGTAATATTTTCTATTCATTGTCAATTTTGATTGAGATTTGGACATTAAAAAAAAAATCTACCTGTCATAGTCTTTGTAATGTAGCTTTTTTTTTCTGGCATAAATTAAAACCTATTGTTTTAGCCAGAGATTCTGGGAATTTCTCAGACATGTTCTTAGGATGTATCTTATCTGATAATTTATGTTTATTTTTAGTTAAAGAAATTTATTACTGCTTCTGCTTAATGGCCAGTCCTCGTTTGCTACATGTGTTTTCTCTCTGTAGTACTGCAGTCTCTCTACTGCTGTAGCATCTACCTTAGATCTTAGCAGATTCAAACTTTCATTCCAAAAAATGCTATTATAGTATTCTGCTTTCATGCTGCCAAAAAGACATACCCAAGACTGTGTAATTTATAAAGAAAAAAGGTTCAGTGGACTCACTGTTCAACATGGCTGAGGAGGGCTCATAACTGTGGCAGAAAATAAAGATAAAGCAAAGTGATATCTTACATGGTGGCAGTCAGAGAAGGGGCATGGGCAGAGGAACTCTCCTTTATAAAAACTATCAGATTTTGTGAGACTCCTATCACAAGAACAACATAGGATATACCCGTTCCCATAATTCAATTACTTCCCAACAGGTTTCTTCCACAACTAGTGAGAATTATGAAATCTACAATTCAAAATGAGGTTTAAGTGGAAATAGAGAACCAAACCGTATTAGCCACCACTTTCTTTAGTATTCAATGCCATGGAAGACAGAAACCAGTTTGTGAAAAGACTCTTAGATGCTAGAAATAGAAATGTATGTGTCACCATTTTTCTGGGGTTCATTTTATTTATTTATTTATTTTGGTAAAATTGAAAAACAAGTTGGCAGTTTACTTCTAAAGGCACTACATTCTGTTTTGGCAGCAGGAAGAGCTCTGCTGGATAAGTTTAACAGAATTATTTTTCTATGTGATTCTTTGCATTGTGCTCACCTGGGGTACTGCACACAAGTAACTTATTTATAAATCTTCCACAGATGTGTTTTGGTCAGTATGTTTTCATTGAATTTAGATGTCTATAAGGGGAGTAGGGCCTGTGGTGCTTTTCTATTCCATCTTACTCATGTAGTTTGTATAATTTTATAGGTTAGATGTATAGAGTATACAAATCTTAGTCTAGCAAGTGAAGTAATTTGTTATTTTTATTTTCTTTTCAGCTATGTGTTCTTGTTTTGCCCAAGACATTTGGCCAGAGCAAGATATAAGAAAACCATTTCAAAAGGTGATAATGAGGAGATATGGAAACTGTGGAGATGAAAATTTACCACTAAGAAAGGACTGTGAAAGTGTGGATGATTGTAAAATGCACAAAAGAGTTTATAATAAACTTCACAAATGTTTGAGAGCTACCCAGAGCAAAACATTTCTATGTTATAAATATGTAAAAGTCTTTCCTATATTTTCATATTCAAATAAATCTAAGATAAGATGTACTAAAAAGAATTCTTATAAATGTGAAAAATGTGACAAATCATTTTGCATGCTTTTACATCTACTGCAACATAAAAGAATTCATGCTAGAGTGAATTCCTACAAATGTGAAGAATGTGGCAGAGCCTTTAACCAGTCCTCACACCTTACTAAACATAAGAGAATTCATAGTGGAGAGAAATCCTACAAATGTGAAGTATGTGACAAAGATTTTAACCAGTTCTCACACCTTACTAGACATAAGATAATTCATCCTGGAAGGAAACCCTACAAATGTGAAGAATGTGACAAAACTTTTAACTGGTCCTCAAACCTTACTGCACATAAGAAAATTCATAGTGGAGAGAAACTCTACAAATGTGAAGAATGTAACAAAGCTTTTAACTGGTCATCAACCCTTACTATACATAAGAGAATTCATAGTGGAGAGAAACTCCACAAATGTGAAGAATGTAACAAAGCTTTTAACTGGTCATCAACCCTTACTCAACATAAGAGAATTCATAGTGGAGAGAAACCCTACAAATGTGAAGAATGTGGCAAAGCTTTTAACCGGTCCTCAAACCTTAGTAAACATAAGATAATTCATAGTGGAGAAAAACCCTACAAATGTGAAGAATGTGGCAAAGCTTTTAACCTGTCCTCAAACCTTACGAAACATAAGAGAATTCATAGTGGAGAGAAACCCTACAAATGTGGAGAATGTCACAAAGCTTTTAACTGGTCATCAACCCTTTCTACACATAAGAGAGTTCATAGTGGAGAGAAACCTTACAAATGTGAAGAATGTGGCAAAGTTTTTAACCAGTCCTCACACCTTACTCAACATAAGAGAATTCATATTGGAGAAAAACTCTACAAATGTGAAGAATGTGGAAAAGCTTTTTACCGGTCCTCAAACCTTACCACACATAAGAGAATTCATAGTGGAGAGAAACCCTACAAATGTGAAGAATGTGGCAAAGCTTTTAACCTGTCCTCAACCCTTACTAAACATAAGAGAATTCATAGTGGAGAGAAACCCTACAAATGTGAAGAATGTGACAAAGCTTTTAACTGGTCCTCAAACCTTACTGCACATAAGAAAATTCATAGGGGAGAGAAACCCTACAAATATGAAGAATGTAACAAAGCTTTAAACTGGTCATCAATCCTTACTCAACAAAAGAGAATTTATAGTGGAGAGAAACCCTAGAAATTTGAAGAATGTGGCAAAGCTTTTAAATGGTCCTCACACCTTACTACACATAAGAGAATTCATAGTGGAGAAAAACTCTACAATTGTGAAGAATGTGGCAAACCTTTTAACCTGTCCTCAAACCTTACTAAACATAAGAGAATTCATAGTGGAGAGAAACCCTACAAATGTGAAGACTGTAACAAAGCTTTTAACTGGTCATCAACCCTTACTCAACATAAGAGAATTCATATTGGAGAAAAACCCTACAAATGTGAAGAATGTGGCAAAGCTTTTAACCGGTCCTCTAACCTTACTAAACGTAAGAGAATTCATAGTGGAAAGAAACCTTACAAATGTGAAGAATGTGGTAAGCTTTTCACTGGTCCTCACACCTTATTAAACATAAGAGAATTCATAGTGGAGAAAAACTCTACAAATGTGAAGAATGTGGCAAAGCTTTTAACCTGTCCTCAAGCCTTACCACACGTAAGAGTATTCATAGTGGAGAGAAACCCTACAAATGTGAAGAATGTGGCAAAGGCTTTTTTGAATCCTCAGCACTTAGTAAACATAAAATAATTCATACTACAGCATGTGGGAAAGCTTTTTAGCAGCCCTCAACCCTTACTAACCATAAGCAACTTCATACTGGAGAGAAACCTGATACTTTTGAAAAATGTGGAAAAGTTTTTAACTAGTTCTTACACCTTACAGAAGATGAAACAATACATAATGGATGGAAACTACTAATGTTAAGAATGTGACAAAGCCCTTAGTATGTTGTTAACCCTTACTAAACATAAGGTAATTCATACTGGAGAGAATTCCAGCAAATGTGAAAAATGTGACAAAGACTTTAACAAGCTCTCAACATTTATTACACACAATTCATACCGGAGAGAAATACTACTAGCATAAAGAATGTGTCAAAGCCTTTTACAACTCCTCAATTCTTAGCAGACATAATTTATATTGGAGAGAAACTCTACAAACCTAAAAGTTGGGACAATGCTTTTCACAATATAAAATAAATCATAATGGTCCTAGACCCCAGAAATGTGAAGAATGTGTCAAAGCCTTTAAATGGTTGTCACCTTGATTGTTGGTAAGATCATTCACACTGTAGAAAACTACATGTTTGAAAAATGTGACAAAAGAATTAACTAGTATTCACATTTTATTGCGCAAGAAACATTTGTACTAGAGAAAAATTCTACAAATATGAAAAAAGGTGGAAAAACCATTGATACCTGCTCATATCTTACTCAACATCCAAGAGTTTATACTTAATAAAAGCGTTGCAAGTGCAATTACTGTCAGAATAGCTTTCAGAAAATATAAGCCATTAAAGTGAAGAAGAGCATTCATTCTGAAGACAAACATTACAAATATAAAGAGAGTTGTAGTACCATTACTTGTTTCATAGATGTTATTGTACAAATTTTGTATTAGAAAAAAAGCCTGAAGCAGTTTCTCAAAACTTATTCAACATCAGGGAATTTATATTATATTGGAGAAAAACCTAATAAAAGTAATGAGTTTAGCTAAAGTCTTGTTCAAAAATGACAGCTAAGAAAAAACCAGAGAGTTCATCATAAAATATATGTTTACAGATGCAGTAACTATGAAAACAACATTTACTTCAAAATTAAGTCTATGTCAACATCAATAATTCACAGTAGAAAAAAGTAAGACACTGACCCTTCAGGCATTACACTAAATTGGAATGTTGAGTGTAGAAATTATCCAAAACTAAAGTTGTTAGATAAATTATTTCTATATAACTTTAAGAAAAGAGAATTGGAGAGTTGTAGTTGCATTCAAAGGATACTTTTTTTATTTAAAAAACCTTACAGATTTATTTTTGGAAAGTGAATAATAATTCAACTCACAGTTTACTTCATGTGGCATATTGTATTTTTATGTTCATAATAAAAATTATATAGAAGTATAAATAAAATTCATATGTTTCTGTCTCAAGTATTTAAAAAAATTTGTTATATATTTTTCTTTGAACATGCGAACCACCTACACATACAGACTTTTAGTTTTGATTCACATACAGTTAAATATATACATGTTAGTCTAATGAAATATCTTAAGTGTAATAGAATTGTAGAGTAAGTGTGTTTTTGTGTGTATGAGTTTTACCAATTTTCAAAGAGCAATATTGAATCAAAACAAATTAATACGTTGACTAGTTTACTAGAAAACTAAAAACCTCAAGAATGCTGAATGCAAATCTATACTCTATTTTTTATTTAATTAATTATTGTACAGACCCATACTTTTCCTGTTTCTTATAATTAGTTTTTTGTTTTACAGTATAAGAAGTATTCATTGTAAGCCATGTTTTGTTTTGTTTTTAGAGCATTTTATTGTTTTCAATTGGAGAAATCTCTGTAAGCCTACTCTTCTTTAGTTATTGTTCCTTTAACTTTTTGTAATTGGCATAAATAAATTTATCTGTCAAGCCAATTTATTCAGGGAATTACTTGGGAGGCTTCATGAATCATGAGGATTTTAGGTTTTTCTTTCTGGGTTTTTTTTTTTGAGCTGGAGTCTCAATCTGTCACCCAGGCTGAAGGACAGTGGCTCAATTTCAGCTTACTGCAACCTCCACCTCCTAAGTTCAAGAAATTCTTGTCTCCACCTCCCAATTAGCTGGGATTAAAAGTGCCTACCATGGCACCAACCTAATTTTTGTATTTTTATTGGAGACGGAGTTTCACAATGTTGGACAAGCTGGTGTTGAACTCCTTACCTAATTGATCTGACCCTCAGCCTCTGGAAGTGCTGGGATTACAGGTGTGAGCCACTGTACCCAGTGAGAATGTTTTCATATAGAAATGTAGCAAACAAACATGATACTGCTTCTCATGTAACAGGTGCTCCATAATAAGCCATAAGTATTTTTGCTGGAGTTAGTTTGCCAGCTCAAGTGAGATATGGAAAATATCAATGGTAAAGAAATAATGTTGCTTCTTCATGTGGAGAGAACATTTTTTCCAGGCTGCAAAGCAGACACTTGCTCAATTTAAAGAGAAATTCTGCTTCTTTTTTTTTTCTGATTATTTTCAGTTTTGTTTGTTTTCTTATGTGTATTTTAACTATATATGCATCACAGACCTTCTTTTTCTATGTTATGGCTACAGTTTTCTCACTTTCGTTTTTATGTCATGTCATTTCACATGGTACTTTGTAGATTTTGATGAGAAAATTGTTTCTGGTTTTTTTTTTTTTTCCTTGAGATGGAGTATTTCTCTTGTTGCCCAGGCTGGAGTGCAAGGGCATGATCTCTGCCCATCAAAATCTCTGCCTCCTGGGTTTTTCTTCTACCTTAGCCTCCCAAGTAGCTGGGATTGTAAATATGTGCCAAAACGCCCAGCTAATTTTGCATTTTTAGTAGAGGTGAGGTTTTTCCATGTTGGTCAGGCTGGTCTCAAACTCCTGAACTCAGGTAATCCACCCACCTTGGTCTCCCAAAGAGGTAAGATTACAGACATGATACACTGTGCCTGGCCTGAAACTTTTAATGCAGTAAAAGTTGGTTTTAACTGGAGAGTTTGCTTGTCAGTATAACTTTGACATCAGATAAAGGGTATACACTATTCAGAGGGGGAGAGAATTAAATTACTTAGCATTTTTTTGTTAAAGAAAAAATTTAAAAGATTCTTACAGAAAGTGTGTCAAATATGAAATATATCTTTATAATTAAATTTCTAACGGTTAATGGTAATAAATTTTTAATGTTTCATGATATGCTTGTGGCACAACTTATGTTTTCATGCAAAATCTCTATATTTAAGTGTGAATGTTACAGATTGCCAAATAATAAAATAACATCTGCAGATTTTAACTTTGAAATTTTATATTGATATTAGAATTTGAAGGAATTTCTCACTGTAATTTTATATATATTTTTGGGAGGTGAAGTTCAGCATACAATTTTTATACTTAGTCACCAATCTGTAGCCAACTCCTTGGTTATTTTCTCTGGAAAATATGTGGAGATTATGCTAGTTTTTGAATTAAAATATTTTCTGTTTTTCTGCATGCAAATTTGTTTAGTATGTTCACAGAGTGGCCAGTCATGGCACCACCAGCAGTCATGGGATCACCTGACTTTTTACTGTCTTTTATATCATTAGCATTAGCACCAGACACTTCAGGTGCCCCAAACTTAACGTTAAAGTCCTAAAGTAAATCGGCTTCTTCCAGGCACTGTGCAGGGTCCAGGGCATGATGTTAAGTATTGAAGTTTCTATGGTTATAATTGACAAATGACAGAATAGCACAAAGCTATATATTGTTAATACTATTCAGGCAGGTTTATGACAAATACAGATCATATTTGAAATATTGTTAACTTTCTATAAAGTTCTAAAAACACATTTTTTAACTTGACATGAAATGGGTACTTATTTTTTAAAACATGATATTTTGAAGTATATATACATTGTCGAATACTTAGCCCTGTGTAATAAATGCATTAACTAACAGAGTTAGCTTTTTTTGGTGAGAGCACATGGCATTGTCTTAGCATTTTTCAAAAATACATATACATTTTAATGAACTGTAGTCATCAAACTGTACAATAAATCTCTTGAAATTATTTTTCTCTATACAACAATAATTATGTATTATTTAACAGACATGTTTCCAACCTCCCTTTTCTTCTAATTACCTTGGCACCTGGTGGTCACCATGTTATTCTGTACTTCAGTGAGATTAAGGTTTTTAAGAATATATTTGTAAGTGGAATCATGAGATACTAGTCTTTCTGTGACTGGCTTATTTCAATGAATATAATGTCTTCCAGGTTAATCCATGTGACTGAAAATAATAGAATTATTTAAAAAAGTAAAAAATATTCCATTTTGTATATATAGAATATAGTATTCACTTCTATATTAGATGTTGAACTGTTGCTGCCATATTTGGGTTATTGTCAAGAGTGCTGCAAACAACAGAGAAGTGCAAGTATTTCTTCATTCTCATTTTGAATATATATCTAAAAGTGCAATTGCTGGATTATATGGTAGTTCAATTTTAATTTTTTTTTCAGAAATTCCTATTTTTTTTTTTTTATGGTTGTCCTCATTTACATCCAAACCAACAGGGTGTAAGCATTTCCCTTACATCTTTACCAATGTTTTCTTTTTATTTTACCTAAATATCTCATAGGTATTTCTTTTTGTTTTAGTATTTTTGTTTTCCTCATAGGTAAATTATATAAATATCTCATAGGTATTTTTTGTTTGTCTTTCTCTGACAATAATTGACATTGAGCATTTTTCTGTTTATCTCTTGGCCGTGTCTTTCTTGAAAAATATTTAAGCCTGGGCTTGGCATGGTGGCTCATGCCTGTGATCCCAGCCCTTTGGGAGGCAAAGGTGGGTGGATCACCTGAGGTCAGGAGTTTGAGACCAGCCTGGCCAACACAGTAAAACCCCATCTCTACTAAAAATACAAGATTAGTCAGGCATGGTGGTGCATGCCTATAATCCTAGCCACTAGGGGAAGCTGAAGCAGGAGGATCACTTGAACCTGGGAGGTGTAGGTTGCAGTGAGCTGAGACTGTGCTGCTGTACTGAAGCCTGGGAAACAGAGTGAGACTCCATCTGAAAAAAAAAAAAAGCCTGCTTCTCATAGTTGCTTGTTTTCTGTTTTGTAGTCATTTGAGTTTCTTGCATTTTTTTTTATATTATCTTCTCATCACACACAAAATTTGCAAATATTTTCTCCCATTGTTCAGTCTTCTCATAATGTTGATTGTATCAGATTCTGCGCCGCAGGTTTTTAGTTTGAAATAATCTGACTCATCCATTTTTTCTTTTGTTCCTGGGATTCTGAGGTTAAATTTAAAAATTCACTTTCCAGACCAATGTTATCAGGATTTTAGTCTATATTTTTTGTAGTAGTTTCAGAGTTTCCAGACTTACATTTAAGTAACTAATTTATTTTAAATTCTGAGGTGAGAATCTTATTTTATTGCTTTGCATGTGGATATAAAGTTTTCCCAACACCATTTATTAAAGATACTGTCTTTTCCCTAAGGAACTGTCACCTTTTTAAGTATGTTACTAGTATTTTCATAGAGGTTGCATTATATCTGTAGATCATTATTTGTAATAGAAATATTTAACAATATTAATGCCAATTAATTAATGTGTAATAGTTCTCCATTTGTGTATTATTTAATTTTTTATTTGATACTCTTTTGAGTGTAAAGTGTTTCAACTTTTTGGTTGAATTTATTTCAAAATCTAGTTACAGTTATTGTGGATAAAATTATTTTTAAATTTCATTTTGAGATAGTTGTTAGTGTGTTTAGAAATCCTACTGATTTTAGAATGTTGCTTTCCTTTTTTGAAAAACATGTGCTTTGAATAGAGAGAACTTCCAAACAGGCTTTGTGTGAGCAACATGGCTGTTTATTCACCTGGGTTAATTCCCTTTCATTTATTTCTGTTGACTTTGTCAAAAATAAGTTGGTTGTAGAAGTGTAGCTTTATTTCAGGGCTCTCTCAACTGTTCCAGGAAGATATATATATATATATATAATTGTAACAGAATCATATTATACTAGTAACTGTAGCTTGTAGTACAGTTTGAACTCAGGTAATTTGAGGTCTCCAGGTTCATACTTTTAGTGTAAAGTTGCCTTGGCTATTTGGACTGTTTCATTCTTTCATATAAATTTTAGAATAGTTTTGTTTAATTATATAAAAAATGGAATTGATAGTTTGATAGAAATAGCACTTAATCTGCAGGTTACTTTAGCCAGCCTGCAGATCTGAATTACATTGGTTATTCAATGTCATGAGCATGGAATGCTTTTCCATTAATATTTATATCATCTCTGATTTCTTTTAGCAGTATTTTTTAGTTCTCCTTGCAGAGCTATTTTACTTCTTTGATGTAATATTTCTAGGTATTATTTTTGTTAGTGTCTATTGTAAATAGAACTGTTTTTAGTTTTGTTCTCAGCTTCAATGTCATTAGTGTGCAGAAATGCTACTCATTTGTGTATATTGATTTTGTATTTTGATACTTTAATGAAGTCATTTTTAGGCTTAGGAATCTTTTGGTGGAATCTAGGTAGAAAATTATGTCATCAGTGAAGATAATTTGACTTTCTCTATTCTTATATGAATGCCTTTTATTTCTTCACTTTGTTAAATTGCTCTGACTGGGACTTCAAGAACTATGTTGAATAGGAGTGTTTACAGTAAACAGTCTGGTCTTATTTCTGTTCATGTGAAGAGTGCATCCACATTTGCCTGTTCGGTATAATATTGGCTGAGAATTGGTAATAGATAGCTTTTATTATTTTGAGGTACATTTTGCAAATGCTCACTCCATCATAATTGTTCTGGTGAAAAAAGGAACAATGAGTTAGAAAGTGTTTGTAGAACACTTTTCTGATTCAATTCAATTGAATTGCAATTCAATTGCAGTATCAGATTTTTTCACTTTATTATTTGCCATATAGAAGTCTCTACTTCAACAAAAGATGGCATTAATTTCAAGTTAATATACTCACACATATATTCTCCCTAGAAGGGTATTGGTGTGTTTGAATCAAAATGTAGCATTTCTGACCAGTTGCGATGGCTCATGCATGTAACCCCAGCACTTTGGGAGGCCACTGTAGGTGAATCACCTGAGGTCAAAAGTTTGAGACCAGCCTGGCCAACATGGTGAAACCCCATCTCTGCTAAAAATACAAAGTTAGCTCAGCATGCTTATACACCTGTAATCCCACCTACTCAAGAGTCTGAGGCAGAAGATCGCTTGAGCCCAGGAGGAGGGTGCAGTGAGCCAAGATGACAGCACTGCACTCCAGCCTGGGTGACAAGCATGACTCCATCTCAACAACAACAAAAATGTAGCATTAATGGCCTTTCTTTTGCTGGTGTGTTCGTGTAAAATAGGAAGGCAGAAAATAAAGCACAGTTAATCATGGCATTTTTAGTTTCTACAGAGACAGCATCTAAAAGCTAGTGGTATGTCAACTAGAAGTAATGATATTGACTGGGCATGTAGCTCATGGCTGTAATCCCAGCACTTTGGGAGGCCAAGGTGGGAGGATGACGATGTCAGGTGCTCGAGACCAACCTAACCAACATGGTGAAATCCCATTTCTACCAAAATTAAAAAAAATTAGCCAAATCTGCTGGAGCACATCTGTAATATCAGCTACTCAGGAGGCTGAGACAGGAGAATTGCTTGAACTCAGGAGGTGGAAGTTGCAGTGAGCCGAGATTGCATCACTGCACTCCAGACTTGGCGACAGAGCAAGACTTCATCTCAAAAAGAAAGAATGATAATATTTAAAAACTGAAGATAATACTTTATATGTTTAGTTTGTTTTATAGTTTATAAAAATTAATTTCTGAATTATTAAGTTAAATAATTTGAACATGCAGATACATAAACTTTCATCTAATGGATACTGTTAATATTTTAATAGCTTATGATTTTGAGTCACAATTGCCACACTGGATTTACCGGAAAGAAGTAGTTTATTTTCTAAGTGTAGAGAATAGGCTTTGCATACTCCTAAGTATATAGATTTTTTTAAGATTAATGTTATAATTATGTCTGAATAAAATTTATAGATTTCTAGTAACAGAATTTTTTTTAAATAGATGTGAAAAAGCAATAAAAACAAGTTATTAAAATGAATTTTTTTTAAAAAAATTCACATGTTCAGTAAATAACATTTAAAACCACCTTGTAAGTGACTGACCAGTAATTTCAATCTATAATTTTAGTCACTGAGAAAACTTAACATCATTTAATTATTCAATTAGAAAAAAGTATTTTTATATCAGTGTTTCTGCAATTTTCAGAAACTTTAGATAACTCAATGGATGATGATGGGCATGCAGACCACAAATTTTCTAGATAATAATAGGCTCATTTTAGCTTCTAATACAAAAATTCAATATATTTCAAAAGTGAAATTACTGCCTTTTTTAAGTCATAAGAAGGATATGATTGTTAGAATCCATTTACCAAATTATTTGTTTTGGACTTTGTAATAAGTACTTTAAACTAAAAATCAAATTCTATATAGTAGGTAAGGGTTGAAAAAAAGTGGTATTTTAATTTCTCTTTATTTTACTAAATTAGAAAATTCAAATCTAAAATGTGAGGTCAGGAATGAACACAAGAATTGGGTTAGAGCTTGTTTGGTATAATGGTTAAGATTGAAACTCAGCATCAGGTGGTTCCTGGTTGAATCTTAGTTCAGCCACTTACAGGCTGAATGACCTGAATACAGTTTCTTGACCTCTCTGTGCTTGACTCCTCAGCTGTACACTGAGGATAATACTGCCAAAAGTCTAGTGTTTTGGTAAAATGGAAGCAATTAATGCAAATAAAGGTGCCAGAAGAGGGCTCCACACACAACAAGTGTACAGGAAATGTATAAGCTCTTATTTTTTGATTCTGTTAAGTCATAATAAACTCTAATCCTGAAAACAAAGTGACCACATTAGTAGTTTGTAACTCATTTTCATTCTTACCAGTCAATCTGGGGTATAATTGAGGTTGGCAAATTTCCATGTATTCATATACAGCATAAATAGAAATATGAAAAGATTTCTTATTGAATACTACTCTCACTCCAGTAACAATAGATAAATAAGCACTTAAATCCTGGGTGTTTGTCAGTTTTAAAAGTAGAGAAGAAGGCAAATTGTTTTTTCATCTGTTTATTTAACAAATTTCTTATGTATGTTCATTTGTTAAATTTAAATATAGTTTAGAAATATATATTCAAGTGATCCAAGATGGTTGAATAGAGACAACTCCAGCGTGCAACACCCAGTGAGAGACACACAAATCCAGAGATATCCTGGCTCCAACTGAGGTACCATGTGCATTTCAACAGGTCTAGTCTGACGGTGAGCAAAGCCCACTCAGGGCAGACTGAAGAGGGGCAGGGTGCTGTTTCACCCAGAAAGTGCATCTGACCAGTGAGTCGGAGGCTCCCCCTCTGGCACTCCAGTCCAGTACAGTGCTTCCCCCAAAGCCTCAGCAATACACAGAATGGGGGATCTTTGCCAGTCAAGCGAGGGGAATTACAAGCTTGGAATTGAATAATAATCCAGGACGGTGTCCTGGATTGGTACACAGACCTAAACAGATGAATATGGCTGGAAGAACTTGTGGAGTGAGCTATTGCCACCTCCCCCCACCAGAGAGAGAGGGAGCTGTAAGCAGGAGCAGCTGGGTGGCCCCTACCCCATGACTGGAGAGAGAGGAAGCTGAAAGGGGAAGATGGCCGGGTGTTGCTGGGAGGGTCCCTACCCTCCCCAACAAACACCAGAGGGCTGAAGCTCTGACTCTCGTGGGTTGTGCAGCCAGTGCCACAGCCTGAGCTGAATCCTGAATGATCCACCTAGTGGAGGAAAGGCACAACCCAACATTGGAGGGGTGGGACTGGGCTATATGTTTTAACAAAAAACACAGGAAGCCTATGTAGCAATGGGATGGCATTCTTCACAACCCAGCAGCACCCACAGGTCAGCAGAAAAGGCGGGCTTAAGCTCCCAGCATAAACAAAACAGACACAGGAAGCTTCCTAGTAACCTGAAGGAGTCCCTAGAAACCCAGTAGTGCCTCCACAGGTAGACAAGGGAACTCATCAAGCAGCTCCCTGACAACACAGCCAGGTAAACCCACAAAGATGGGAAAAAAACAGCACAAAAACAATGGAACAATCAAAGACAAGAACACCTTTTCTCCTTCAAAGTATCACAACTCTTCAACAACACAAGATCACATCATGACTAAGAAGGAGTGTGATGAATTGGCAGAAACAGGCTTCAGAAGGTGGATAATAACAAACTTTTCTGAGCTAAAGGAACACATTCTAACTCAATGCCAAGAAACGAAAAACCCCGAAAAAAGGTTAGACAAAAGGCTAACTAGAATAACCAGCATAGAGAAGAACATAAATGACTTGATGGAGTTGAAAAACACAGCCCGAGAACTAAGTGAAGGAAACACAAGTTTTATTAGCTGAATCAATCAAGCAGAAGCAAGGATACCAAAGATTGAAGATCAACTCAATGAAATAAAAAAGAAGGCAAGACAAGAGAGAAAAGAGTGAAAAGAAATGAACAGTCTCCAAGAAATATGGGATTATGTGAAAAGACCTAACCTATGCTTGATTGGTGTACCTGAATATGATGGGGAGAATGAATCCAAGCTGGAAAACATGCTCCAGGATATTATCCAGGAGAACCTCTCAAGCCTAGCAAGTCAGTCCAAATTTCAAATTCAAGAAATACAGAGAACTCCACAAAGATATGGAGCAACCCCAAGGCACATAATTGTCAGATTCACCAGGGTTGAAATGAAGGAAAAATGCTAAGGGCAGCCAGAGAGAAAGGTCAGGTCACCCACAGAAGGAAGCCAATCAAACTCACAGTGGATCTCTTGGCAGAAACCCTACAAGCCAGAAGAGTGGGGGCCAATATTCAACATCCTTAAAGAAAAGATCTTTCAACCCAGAATCTCATATCCAGTCAAACTAAGCTTCGTAAGTGAGGGAGAAATTAAATCCTTTATAGACACGCAATTACTGAGAGATTTTGTCACCACCAGAACTGCCCTACAAGAGCTCCTGAAAGAAACACTAAGCACAGAAAGGAACAAGTACTAGTCACTGCAAAAGCAAACCAGTGGACAAAGACCAAAATGCAATGAAGAAAATGAGTTAACTAATGGGAAAGAAAACCAGCCAGTAACAAAATGGCAGGATCAAATTCACACATAACAATAGTAATATTGAATGTAAATGGCCTAAACACCCAAATCAAAAGACACAGACTGGCAAACTGGATAAAAAGTCAGAACCCATCGGTGTGCTGTATTCAAGAAACCCATCTCACATACAAAGACACACATAGACTCAAAATAAAAGGATGGAAGAAGATTTACCAAGAAAATGGAGAACAAAAAAAAAGCAGGGTTTGCAATCCTAGTCTCTGATAAAATGGACTTCAAACCAACAAAGATTAAAAGAGACAAAGAAAGATACTACATAATGGTAAAAGGATCAATCTAACAAGAGGAGCTAACTATCCTAAATATAAACACACCCAACACAGAAGCACTCAGATACATAAAACAAGTTCTTAACGACCTAAAACGAGATTTAGACTCCCACACAATAGTGGGAGACTTCAACAGTCCACTGTCAATATTTGACAGATCAACGAGACAGAAAATTAACAATGATATCCAGGATTTGAATGCAGAGCAGGACCAAGTGCATCTAATAGACATAAAAAGAAGACTCCAACCTAAATCCACAGAATACACATTTTTCTCAGCACCACATTTCACTTACTCTAAAATTGACCACATCATTGGAAGCAAGTCACTCAGCAAATGCAAAAGAATGGAAATTGTAACAGTCTATCAGACCACATCGCAATCAAACTAGAACTCAGGATTAAGAAACACACTCAAACCCACACGACCACTTGGAAACTGAACAACTTGCTTCTGAGTATCAAGTGGATAAACAATGATATGAAGGCAGAAATAAAGATGTACTTTGAAACCAATCAAAATGGAGACACAACTTTCAGAATCTCTGGGACACCTGTAAAGGAGTGTCAAGAGGGAAATTTATAGCAACAAATGCCCACGTGAGAAACAAGAAAAGATCTAAAATTGACACTCTATCATTAAAAATGAAATAACTAGAGGAGGAAGATCAAAAAACTCAAAAGCTAGCAGAAGAAATAACTAAGATCAGAGCAGAACTCAAGGAGATAGAGACACAAAAAATCTCTTCAAAAAATAAATAAATCCAGGAGCTGGTTTTTTGAAAAGATCAACAAAATAGACCACTAACCAGACTAATGAAGAAAAAGAAGAATCAAACAGATGCAATAAAAAACGATAAAGGGGATATCACCAGTGATCCAACAGAAATACAAGCTACCATCAGAGATTACTACAAAGAGCTCTATTCACATAAACCAGTAAATCAGGAAGAAATGGATACATTCCTAGACACTTGTACTCTACCAAGACTAAACCAGGAAGTTGAAACCCTGAATAGACCAATAACAAGGGCTGAAGTAGAGGCAGCAATCAACAGCCTACCAACCAAAAAAAGTCCAGGTCCAGATGGGTTCACTGCCGAATTCTACCAGATGTACAAAGAGGAGCCGGTTCCATTCCTTCTGAAACTGTATCTAACAATAAAAAAGGAGAGCATCCTCCCTAACTCATTTTATGAAACCAACGTCATCCTGATACCAAAACCAGGCAGAGACTCAACTAAAAAAAAAACTTCAGGCCAGTATCCATGATGAACATCGATGCAAAAATCTTCAATAAAATACTGGCAAACACATCAAGAAGCTCATCCATCATGATCAAGTAGGCTTCATCCCAGGGATGCAAGGATGGTTCAACATACACAGATCCATAAATGTAATCCACCACATAAACTGAACCAAAGACAAAAACCACATGATTATCTCAATAGATGCAGAGAAGATCTTCAACAAAATTCAACAGCTCTTCATGCTAAAAACCCTCAATAAACTAGGTATTGATGGAACATACCATAAAATGATAAAAGCTATATATGACAAACTTACAGCCAATACCATACTGAATGGGCAAAAGCTGGAAGAATTCCCTTTGAAATCAGGCACTAGGCAAGGATGCCCTCTCTCATCACTCCTATTCATTATAGTATTGCAAGTTCCAACCAGAGCAATCAGGCAAGAAAAAGAAATAAAGCGTATTCAATTAGGAAAGGAGGAAGTCAAACTGTCTTTATTTGCAGATGACATGTTTGTATATTTAGAAGACCCCATCGTCTCAGCCCCAAATCTTCTCAAACTGATAAGCAACTTCAGCAGGGTCTCAGGATACAAAATCATTGTGCAGAAATCACAAGCATTCCTATATACCAATAACAGACAAACAGAGAACCAAATCAAGAGCGAACTACCATTCACAATTGCTACAAAGAGAATAAAATACAACTAACTAGGAATACAACTAACAAAGGATGTAAAGGACCTCTTCAAGGAGAACTACAAACCACTGCTCAATGAAATAAGAGAGGACACAAACAGATGGAAAAACATTCCATTCTCATGATTAGGAAGAATTAATATCGTGAAAATGGTCATACTGCCCAAAGTAATCTATAGATTCAAAGCTATCCCCAACAAGCTACCAATGACCTTCTTCACAGAACTGGAAAAAAAAAACACTGTAAATTTCCTATGGAATCACAAGGGAGCCTGCATAGCCAAGACAATCCTAAGCAAAAAGAACAAAGCCAGAGGCATCACACTGCCGGACTTCAAACTATACTACAAAGCTACAGTAATCAAAACAGCATGGTACTGGTACCAAAACAGAGACATAGACCAATGGAACAGAACAGAGGCCCCAGAAGAAACACCACACATCTACAACCATCTGATCTTTGACAAACCCAGCAGAAACAAGCAATGGGGAAAGGACTCCATGCTTAATAAATGGTTTTGGAAAAACTGGCTAGCAATGTGCAGAAAGCAGAAACTGGACCCCTACCTGTCACCTTACACTAAAACTAACTCCAGATGGATTAAAGATTTAAACATAAAACCTAACACCATATAAACACTAGAAGACAACATAGGCAAAACCATCCAGGACATAGGAATAGGCAAGGACTTCATGACTAAAACATCAAAAGCAATGGCAATGAAAGCCAAGATACACAAATGGGATCTAATTAAAATTCAGAGCTTCTGCACAGCAAAAGAAACCATCATTAGAGCGAATCAGCAACCAACAGAATGGGAAAAAGTTTTTGCAATCTACCCATCCGACAAAGGGCTAATATCCAGAATCTACAAAGAACTAAAACAGATATACAAGTAAAAAAAAAAAAACCCATTCAAAAGTGGGTGAAGGATATGAACAGACACTTTTCAAAAGAAGACATATATGAGGCCAAAAAACATATGAAAAAATGCTTATCATCACTGGCCATTAGAGAAATGCAAATCAAAACCACCTTGAGATATTATCTCACACCAGTTAGAATGGCGATCATTAAAAAATCTGGAGACAACAATGCTGGAGAGGATGCAGAGAAATAGGAACACTTACACAACTGGTGGGAGTGTAAATTAGTTCAACCACTGTGGAAGACAGTGTGGCGATTTCTCAAGGATCTGGAAATAGAAGTTTCATTTGACCCAGCAATCCCATTACTGGGCATATACCCAAAGAACTATAAATCATTCTACTATAAAGACACATGCACACGTATGTTCACTGCAGCCCTGTGTACAATAGCAAAGACCTGGAACCAACCCAAATGCCCATCAGTGATAGACTGGACAAAGAAAATGTGGTACCTATACAGCATGGAATACTATGCAGCCATGAAAAATGATGAGTTCATGTCCTTTGTAGGGACTTGGATGAATCTGGAAACCATCATTCTCAGCAACCTGACACAAGAACAGAAAGCCAAACACCACGTTTTCTCACTCATAGGTGGGTGTTGAACAACGAGAACATGTGGACTCAGAGAGAGGAGCATCACACACTGGGGGCAGTTGGGAGGTGTAGGGGAGAGATAGCAGGGCATGGGGAGGGAAGGGAGGGTGGGGAGGCATAACATGGGGAGAAATGCTAGATATAGTATGCACCTAAAGTTAAAGAAATAAATTAAAATTAAAATTAAAAAATAAACATGATTTTAAAATACAAATAATCATCCTTAATAAAATAATGTATATACCATAAAAATCTGCTCGTTTTCTTTCTCTCCTATCTGATCATCCTGTTTACTAGAAAATATTAATTGAAAATCAACAAAAATGTGGAATTTGATTGATTCAGTGGAGTGAGCCAAGCTTTTCAGCTGCGGAGTTTAGTGCCTGAAGTTCTTTGTGCTGACACCAGAACCAGATCTCCAGATGAGTGGGTTTGTCTTAGTGACTCTTCACAAATCTGAACTTCTTCCCAAGCTGGTTAATGACCTTATCATTTTGCCAGTTATCCAGGTTTAGGTTTTCTCTTCAGGGTTCTTTTCCCTCTTCCTTCCTACTCCCTTTGTTGCTGCTACAGTTCGAGACAACATAATCTCGTTCCTAACTGTTCTACCCTCTTGAATTCATCTGGTACATTACTGCCTGATGAATCACCTTAATATAAGTCATTAAACACATTATAAATAATTCTAAGTAAATTATTATAAGTGTAAATAAAGCAAAAGGTAGAAAATGACAAAAATGAAAATGTGAACGAGAACCACCACAACTTGTAAAGCAATAATAACCCAGCTATACCAAAAATGCACAGGAAACACCTACAATTAGAAGCTTTAAGAAGTTATAAGAAAAACATCTAAAACACAACAGTTCAGAGAAGTTGAAGGTAAAAGATTGGCAAAAGATATGCCACAAAATACTTAGAGAAAGCTGGTATAGCTATATTTTCAAATAAAAAATATATTTGGACAAACAACGTCACAATAAATAATGACAGTTACTAAATTTTTTTAATGATAAAGAAGAGAAAAAGCTGCAATTATTTTTAATGTTTATCTTTTCTTTGTAAAAAACTTATATAAAAAAACTTAAACGGTCTTTTGATTAAAGTTAAAAATCTATTGCTGCACAATTTAACTGATTAAATGATTTCCAGATGTCTTGAGTCCAAGAGATTTCTTTCCAACCTGACCTTTCATTTCTGACAGATCTCACACTTCCAGATTTCTTTTTAGCAAACACGATCTGAAATCATTTGTAGGTAATCAGCACTTCAAGCATATGGAGGCTCTGGCTGAGGCAGCAGAGTCCTGGGAGACCGAACCCTGGGAGACTCAGTGTCCCCCCAGAGACCCAGACTTGAGCTAAGCCCACCACCACCAGGGCTCCTACGCAGGACCTATGTGGCCAACCTGGGCTCATTCTTCCCCATCAGTCCTCCTGGTCTCTCTGAGGGCTGCTGATTGACCAGAGTGTGGCTCTCCTTCCGAAAGCTGGAGCTTCATTCCTCTTTGATTCTCATCAGTTTCCACGTTCCTCCTCCACAGAGTTTCAGAACCAAGGAATGAAACTTCTTAAGGCTCTATCGATGTCCCACACTGATGAATGTCATCCCCAACTGCTGACCAATGTGATAGAACTCGCTCTCCCCCTCCTCTGTCAGGGCACTAGTGGCTTCATCAGGAACTGTATACTTGGGCTGCAGGTAGAAGAGTCGGACAAAGGAGAGCTGTTGCATCTCCCCACCGGGGACAGAACATCATACCAGTTCCAATCCACCTGCTGGTCCAGACCCTCTGTCCTTGCCACCAAGCTGGGCAGGACTGCCAATTCCAAGAACCTCAAGATCCTCTCATCATCAGTAGAACCTGAGTCAGGGTAAATCTCCTTCAGGGGATATATCACCTGCTCCCGAAGGGTCCCGTCAGCGAATAACGGCTTTTGTGGCAGGAATAGCACCCCATGGAGCCCAAAGACCATCAGCATCTGCACTGAGCCCCGTGTGCTCATCCAGAGGCCGCCCAGAACCCAGAACAAGGAGGTCTTGCCAGTGCCCGTGTTGCCTGTGATGAGCAGGCTCTGTCCCTTGAAGATCTGTAGGCTCAGATCCTTGATTAGGGGTTTGTCAGACGAGGGAGCACAGATGGAGACCTGCTTAAGGAGAAATGCCATGTCTGCTGGCTCTGCTGCTGGACATCCTGGGGCCTTGTCCAAGCCCCACTCGCTCTCGCCCAGGATCTCACAGTCCTGTGACTTCAGGGCCATGTCCAGCAGTGTCTCCTGAAGCTGCCCAATCCTGTGCGTGTAGCCAGCCACATCCGAGAGCGTTGTGGACAGGTCGCTGAGCTGAGTGAAGCAGCTGATGAGGTAGATGCACACAAAGGCGTTCTTGCTGACCAGGATGCTAAGCTCTGCGGGACTCAGTTCTCCATAGACCCCACTGAAAATGGGGATCGCGATGACAACGTAACTCAGGATGCTGCCCAGACAGTCAAAGGTGTTGATGCCGATGTACATCCAGAGCTCCTTGGACATCAGCTCCCTCTGGGTCTGAAGGAGTCTCTGCAGCCTGTGGTCTGTCCTCATGTGCTCCACATGCCCAGCTCTGTAGAGCAGGCTCTGCATTCTGCCAAATCTGCATGTGCTTGAACCTAAAATCTCCCTCCAGCTTCTTATGCACCAGCTTCGTCACAATGGGCCCCATCAAAGTTGTTCACCACAGTCCGCAGGATGAAATACCCAAAGATGCTCACAGGCCCGAGCCAGCCTGTGCTTTGGAGGCACTGGTAAGTGTAGGGGACGAGGGTGAAGGGGGAGACGATCAGCTTGCTGGCCATGCTGCTGAGCTGCTGGCAGAATCACTCCACATCCTGGCTGATGCGCTGGTCTGGGTTATTGATGTCATTGCACAGCACGTTGAGAGTGTAGTGCACACAGCCCGTGGAGTTCAGAACAATGAGCATGACAGCCAGGAACGTCAGAGTCTTAAAAGCTTCCAAGTCTTTGTTTCCCAGGACCCCATAGTACGGACTGGGGATCAAGCCAACCTCGTAGATCACCAATTGTTCTGGCGCCAGCTCTGGGCGTGGGTCCCGGGACCGCCATGACCTGAGACCTGACGGACTCCCTAAATTATTTTTTAAAGCTAAACTGACCAGGAAGAAATAACATATTTAACTCAATCTTTGCACCTGTGTACAACTTCCCATTTTCTCCCGGGCAACACAACTTCTGATAATCATTATTTTACTCTCTACTTTTATGAGTTCAATTTTCAGACCTAAATTTAAATCAAAATGCTGTAAAACTTCTGTAAAATGACAAAAAGAATAAACATTTAGGTAACTTTGGGTTTTGTAGGTACAACACTAAAGTACTTAAAAGACAATTTTCTACCATGAAAGAAGATATTGGTGTGACTTTGTTACAATAAAATCTTTTGCTCTGGGAAAGGAAATATTAAAAGAATGGAGAAACACGCTGCAGACAGGGAGAAAATATTTGCAAAACACCTCTCTTGTATCCAGACCATTAAAAACCACTTACAACACAATAAGAAATCAACCAACCCAATTAGTAAATGGGCAAAAGACCAGAAGAGGCTCCCATCAGAGATGGCATTCAGACGAAAAGCTTGTGAAAAGATGTTCACCCTCCTGGTGCTTTTCTCTCTCTCCCCCCTAGACACCCCGTGCCCCTCTCCCCGCTACACACCCCGCGCTGCAGCGTGAGTGGGAGCGTGTCGGGGGCGGCGACCGTGAGGTGCGCACGAGGAGATTCATGTGCTTTAGAAGCCGTAGGTCCGGGAAAATCCGAGAGGCTGAGCTTGGAGCACATACTGACCCGCCACTCGCAGGGTCCCAGCCCGCTGCCCTGCAGAGCCCGCCTCACTACTCCACTTTATAGGCCTGCTGCCCTCCCCCCCCGCCCCCGAGGGCCTTGGCTCCCCTGAACCTGGTGAGCCCACAGCCGGCCCTGGAGAGAAACACTTTTCCCTGAGCTCGGCTAAGCGTGCAGGCAGTGTCGACAGCAGGGATGCCTGGACGCTTTTCCTGGTAGAGTGACAAAGATTCAACAACAAGAAGAGGAGCAGGGGCCAAGACAAGAAGCGGAAGTTCGGCCTCCAGGATCCCCGGGCCCCAGCATCCCACCGGAGGCGCTGCTGGAGGAGTTCAGCTGCTGCTGAAAGGCGCGGTAATGAAGTGCCTGAGTATGGATCCCGAGCCCTGCGTGTGCGTCTCTGTGGGGCCCATCGCCTGGAACCTCGCTCCGGTCCACTCCAGCCGCCTCCAGGGAAAACAATGTAGACGCGATGGGGGCGTGTGCGCAGTGCTGGCCGCGCCCCTGGTTTTGAGGCCACGGGAGCCGCGCGAGGAGGCCGCCTTCCACTGCAGCCTGCGCCAGGACACTTTGCTGCAGCCATACCTGCTGCTTGTCCGACGCCAGGGCGCCACCGCGATGACAGATGCAGGAGGCTGTGGCAGTGGGCAGATGCGGTTTCCAGCCCCGAGTCAAGGAGGCTCCTGGCTTCCCAGCCCGCTATCCTGCGGGCAAGAAGATGAAGAAAGCCACCCTCTCAGCAGATCAGCTGCCCCGCCTGGCAGCCCAGCTAGACAAGGCACCTGGAAATTCACGCTGTCTGAGCTCATGTCGTGCGGGCAGGAGGCCCGGTGCCCAGAATGCTGGGGAGCCCTACGCGCCAGAGGCCCAAAGGCACCATGGGGCAAGAAGGCGCCGGCTTCCCATTGCTTTCACGCCCCGCCCTGCCCTGCTCACCAAGGCTGCTGCGGCCAAGATGTTCCGCAGCATGGACACCGTTGTGGGCACGCTCCACAATGGCTGCAAGATGACGACCTTCACCAAGGTCACGCAGGGTGTCCGGGACATGATGCTCAAACGCTTTGGGGAGAGCAACGTGGCCACTTCAGAATCGTGGAGGCTGCCTTTCGAGGTTTCCGACAGGACTGCAGGACCCCACCTTCAAGGACTGTGTCAGGTGGTCGGGTTCCGAGGTTCCCAGCGCACCATCAAACTGGGACTGGACCAGGAGCCCAGCAGAGCAGCCTTCAACTCAAGCCTCGCGCCTTCTCTCTTCGGCCAAGAGATGGGGCGAGTCAAGGAGCACCACGAGGCCTTCCTGGCCTCACTGAGCTCTCCAGGGTGGTGCCCACGAATCCTTCAAGCTTCTGGCACTCGCACTTCCACGTGGATGAGGTGCTGGACATCGAGCCAGCCGCGCTGCCCCAGCTGTCCACCACTGAGCAACTCACTGCCACACGAAAGGTTTCAGCCCAGGGCCCCAACCTGATGTTGCTAAGGAGGGAGAAGGCCCTCAACCAGCCCTGTGATCAGTGCAACCCGGCAGGTCCGGGTCCCCCAGCCCAGTGTCTCCCAGGCTAACACTGCTGGCCACCCTACCCGCGGTCCCTCCCGGTGCCTGGCAGTGGGCGTCTCAGGACCTGCCTGAGCAGTCTGAGACAGAAGCAGCTGGCACAGGTGACACTGCACCCAGAGTATGAGCAAAGCCTCAGGGGCTGGAGCGGCTGCCAGACCGGCCCGGGCATGGCGTGGCATCTTTGTGTCTGAGCACAAGCAGGCGCTCAGTGTGGAGGTGGCCTGTGCTGGGACAGCAGGCTGGTGCTGGCGGCAGTGTGAGCCAGGGAGATGGAGAAGCACCTGCTGCTCCTCTCTGAGCTGATGTCCAACCTCCACCACGTCCGCCCCATGCCTACCTCAAACTGATCAAGGCTGCGGACCTGGCTGGCATCACCGCAGGTCTGGCCCACACTGAGGAGGGTTTGTGAGCCCAGCAGCCACTGCAGACAAACACCAGCTGGAGGCTTGCTGGCCTGGGCTCACCCGAGCCTGCTTTATTCTCTTTATGAACTTAATGCACTTTGCTCTTCCCTTCCCGAGTGCCCGAGGGCTGGACATGGGCTGCAGGGTGCTCTGCCTTAGGGTTTCCTGGCCGTGGGTGGTGGGCCTGTCTCACAGGGCCCATGTATGGCACGTATTAAACCCGTTTCTGCAACAGCATCAAGCTGGGTTTCTTCATCCTCTTCTTTTTCTCTTTTCTTTGTTCTTTTTCTTCTTATTGTTTGAAGTTTCATCATAAGGTAAGCTTTCAGCAGATAAATTCTCCTCTCCTCCCAGCAAATTCATAAAGAATCTCACACTGACTCAGGATAACTTCTTCACGATCCCAGACTCCTAGGCAGAGTTCTCGGTGACAGTGGCTTCAGCTCACTCCTTGATCCTCTCTTTCCATCTTGCGTCTTCGCCTTCGCTCCCTGGAGCACGAGCTTGGTGGCCTTCACACAAGGAAAACCTTGGCCATGGCTGGAGGGAGACTTCTTAATGGAGAGATGAGTGCCGGCTTGGGAGGAGTATCTGGCCGGAGCTGCACTGGGTGTGGGAGAAACAGAAGTGAAGGTGAAGTAAACACGCCCTGGCAGCGTGGCGGGAGCAAAGGCTCTCTCTGGAACACCTCTTCTTAGTCGCCTGTATAATATCTAGGGAGGCATATTCACCTGGGCATGTCTCAAATTAACTGTCTTCATGGGAAAATGTAGCTACCTTGCTTTTGCTCCTGTTCCATTTCTAACTGACAGTCGTGGTCCAGAACACCAGATTTAGGGAGCTCAACTGTGAGGAAAGTTCATGGGAACAAAAGAAAACATTTTTTATTAACTTTCTCCTGTCACTGCAGTAGAGCACAAGTTCACAGATTTAAACTCACACAGAGGACGTTCTCATGTATTTTTAGTAAAGAGGTTTGAGAATAATGCAACTAATCCCCAGTGTAAAATTAAAGTCTCTTAACTAATTAAAAAATGTATTGTAAATACATTTTCTATGAAAAAATAATACCCGGAATCTCACCCACAAAGATTGTGACTTAATAGCTCTTTGTCTGTGTGTGTTGTGCAGACAGTCAGGTTAGGGACCTGGCACTGGTAGTTTTAAAAGTTTCCTCCGGTAATTCTGATGTGTAGCCAGAGATCAGAACCATTATCTTCAATTATAAGCTGAACTGTATGACATTACCCACAAAAATGTCAAGTTCACATGGCCAGAGAATTGAAGCATAGAAAAATGAAATACTCAAGGTCACAGGGCAGATACTCATGGGATGTATGTTTACTGACAGGATTGTAAGCTCCCCAAGGGCTGGAAACTATTGTTTTGTTCATTAATGTTTTTCGGGTACCTGGAATAGTGTTTGGCATATAGGGAAGCTTAACAAATATTTTTTGGAAGGAAGGAAGAAAGGAAGGAAAGAAGGAAGGAAGGAGGGAGGGATGGAGGGAGGGAGGGAGGAAGGAAAGAGGGTATTTTATTTTTTATGGAAAATATATGTGTAAGATTCATATTTGCAGGATTACTTGTGCTTTAAGATTTTTCTCTAATATCTATCTATGGGTGTGCTCAAACAACAATAGAATCCTAGACCCTGAGACTGGAGAGACCTTAGAAGATTCAGCTGTCTCATATGATTTTACCAGCTGTTCCTCATTATAGAATTTTTTCCCAACAGACCTTCATACAGATGGCTGGTTCTTTCTGACCACTCAGGACACAGTTTCAACATCATGTCCTGATAGATGTTAATGGACCACTTTGTTTAATATTAATCCCTTAGTATAGGTAAGGGGCAGAAGCAGCCCCTTATAAAATCATCAGCTCGCATAAGAACTCACCCACTCTCAGAAGAACAGCATGAAAGTAACCACCCGCATGATTCAATTACCTCCTACCAGGTATCTCCCATAACACATAGGGATTATGGGAATTACAGTTCAAGATGAGATTTGGGTGGGGACACAGTCTAACCATGTCAGACATATACAGACACTTCTCAAAAGAAGACATACACACAGTCATCAAGCACACAAAAAAATGCTCAACATCACTAATCATTAGGGAAATACAAATCAAGACCACAGTGAGATACTACCTCACACGAGTCAGAATGGATACTATTAAAAAGTCAAAAAATAACAGATGTTGTTGAAACTGTGGAGAAAAGGGAACATTTATATAATACTGATGAGAATGTAAATTAGTTCAGCCACTCTGGAGAACAATTAGGAGATTTCTCAAAGATCTTAGAACTATCATTAGAGCCAGCAATCCTATTACCGGGTATATACCCAAAGGAATACAAATTATTGTATCATAAAGACACATCCATGTGTATATTCATTCAGCACTAGTCACAGTAACAATGACATGTAGTCAATTTAAGTGCCCATCAACTATGGACTGGATAAAGAAAATGTGATAAATATACACCATGCAGTCATAAAGAGAATGAAATCATGTCCATTGCAGCAACATGGATGCAGCTGGAGTTCATTATCCTAAGTGAATTAACACAAGAACAGAAAAGAAATACTGCATGTTGTCACTTATAAGTGGAAGCTATACATTGAGTATACGTGAACACAAAGAGCGGAACAGTAGACACTGGGGCTTACTTGAGGGTGGCAGGTGGGAGGAGGGTGTGGATTGAAAAGCTACCTACTGGGTACTATACTCGTTACCTGGGTAAGAACATAATTTGTAGGGCAAACCCCAATGATGTGCAATTTACCCTTGTAACAAATCTGCACATGTAGCCCCTGAATCTAAAATAAAAGTTGGAAGAAAAAAAAAACAGCAATCAAACAAATAAAGCAAAAAAGTAAACCACTCAGTCAGTTCACAGATTCATGAGAACTACTATATATTTGTTGTTTTGGATATTTTGTTGTGTGGCAAAGACTAACATATACAGATTGGTTTTGTTTCTCCCTAGCGCAATAACCTGCCCAAATACCGTCAGTAAATAACTACAGAATAAACAAGTAAACAGAAACATTTCAAGTATGTAAAAAAAAAGAATGCCTATGAGACTTGTCCTCTGGAACAAAGCATTTCTCAGAATATATTTAATACATAAATGTAATGAGTAAGTTTAATGGAAGGAAATTTTTATCAAATACAAGATATTAGTTGAAATAATTTATTTTATACTTTACCTTATGTTCATTTTTGGGGGGAGGTAGTTATTATAAATATTTTTGTTGGATAATAGATATGTATGGTTGTTAGGGGAAATCCAGGAATAGAAAATGTAGTAGAGGCCTACATGCCTGCATCTAAAGTGTTTGTGGGACCTAAAAATATAAGTAGATATGTTTTCACTTTAGTGCTACTGATTCAACCACTCTCTGGCCAACTGATCTGCCATATGTTAGTATGTGGATACTAATAGTTCCTCATTTTTTTCCTACGTATTTAATATGGTTTTAGTTTGTATATTAAAACTTTTTAGTTTTTCAAGTGTTTTTGGAGACACCTATATATCTAAGTTTTTACAATTTTGTGATGAAAAGATGACCTGGTCAAATACATTTGGGATAACGTGTGTAAGAGATCTAAGAGATTCACAAAGCCCATGAAAATATTTAAGACGCTGATGATTTTTACATTGAAAAACCTGTCTGATTTTCTTTAACTCAATTTCTCACATTAAAAAAATACAGACTTATAGTTGAATAATAACTTTTTAAAGAGAACTAGGTGAATGGATGCTGCTATAGGTGGCATTATATCATTTTATTATTTTATCGTCTTCTTTTTCTTGTAACTTTGCCCTAGCATAATAATATTAGCTTTGTCTCCAACCTCTCCTTCCTATGGATCTTACAGTCTTAGTATCACTGTTAACTGACTTCATTCTCTTCCTGCTTGCTTGCTTACAGTTAGCTTTTTCTTAGTACAAATTTTCAGGAAAATTGTTTCAGGTTCCAGTGATGACGGAGGAGTGTGAGCTCTCACTGAGAAAGACTTGGGGTAACTAAGTCTTGAGGGGATAAAATCTTCACAAAGTAGATTCTGAGCAGAGAGATGAGAGGATATTCAGAACGGAGTAAGAGCTGACATCATTCAGATACAAAGAAACTGGTAGAACTTTTAATAATTCCATGGAATGGGAAAGTTAAAAAAAAAGTGAATTCAGGAAGCAGAACTCCCTGTAATAAGAGAAAGACAAGGACTGCACTCAACATTCTTCTGAAAGAATAAAAAGTTAGCAGAGTCTCATAGTGGCAAGGACCCAAGGATGCTAGCATTCATGAGAGTCTCTGCAGCCCCCACTTTCCCCCTTTCAATTAAATACCCTGAAAGAAGATACCCTGGGAACTACATCAAAGCAGAGGTTAGTGGACCATACCCAAACTGCAGTACAATCTCAGGTCAGTTCAGTCCTAGCTGTACGAAGGCGATCGGTGTTTCTTCTATCTGCCTGCAGAAGAAAATGATGAATGTTCTCTGGAAGTAGAACAGAGCCCCTATATTTTTTTATACAGAACATCCAAAGAGAAACAAAGAATCAAACAGAAAGTGGAAACAAACAGATGATCTAGATACTAAAATCACACTAGTGCTTTAAAATGGAAGTCATTAATATATTAAAAACAATAAGAAAAATATTAGAAATGAAAGCAAGAATGGATGCAAAGATGTCAAATGTAATGAGTGAACTAAAATCCTTTAAAATATTTTTTGAAAAAGAAAGTCTAATTGTCTCTTGCCATGCCCATGTAACAAATGTTGGCAAGCCAATGGTGTCAGAAGCTCATACACTCCAATTTTTCTGGACTGGAAAAGGAAATTCATATCATATAATATTTGTCTATGTAAGTCTGTGGCTTTAACAAAAGCTTTGGGCTGTGGGTAGTAGTGCAACATGATATATCTACTGCATATCTCATGCAGCATTTAAAATATTACATGTCACACCTAAGAATATGATGCACAGATAAGGATATTCATTCTAGTACTATTTAAATATTTATTAATAAGGATTATTTATAACACATTTATGTATTAGCAATTAAAGTAAAACCAGTACAAAATTAAATCATTATCGGCCCCAAATCCTTCAAATAATCAAAATCTTTTAAAAACAGAGACTTACAATAAAGCTCGAAACTGGTCACGATGATGTTCATATTTATAACATGGACATTGGCAAATAAAAATGGAGGCTTCCCCCAAACCGCCCAGAGATCTGGTTCTAAAATATTTACTATCCAAGACCAAAGACCTAGATCCTTTGGTGATAGTTTACAGGTTTTATATATGGTTTCCTTTCATATCAAATCTAAATAGTAATCTGGTATTCAATAGATTTGATGTGAAAATACTCACATTAAAAATGCAAATCTAACTAATTGGTTAGGCTAATTGAAGCATACCCACTATGGGTGGACATTATGATACAAACGGTGTATTTTTTACATTGTTTGTCTTTCAGATCTTTCTGATCTTCTAAGAAGTTTACTGTAACTCTTCTTGTAAATGTTTACTCCTGATTTTGGCTATTCTTTTTTTAAAAAAATTTGGGGGCCGGGCGCGGTGGCTCACGCCTGTAATCCCAGCACTTTGGGAGGCCGAGGCGGGTGGATCACGAGGTCAAGAGATCGAGACCATCCTGGTCAACATGGTGAAACCCCGTCTCTACTAAAAATACAAACAATTAGCTGTGCATGGTGGCGCGTGCCTGTAATCCCAGCTACTCAGGAGGCTGAGGCAGGAGAATTGCCTGAACCCAGGATGCGGAGGTTGCGGTGAGCCGAGATCGCGCCATTGCACTCCAGCCTGGGTAACAAGAGCGAAACTCCGTCTCAAAAAAAAAAAAAAAATTTATTTATTATACTTTAAGTTCTGGAGTACATGTGCAGACCGTGCAGGCTTGTTACATATGTATACACATGCCATGGTGGTGGTTTGTTGCATCTATTACCCCGTCATCTACATTTGGTGTTTCCCTGAATGCAATCCCTCCCTAATCCCTCCACCCCCTGCTATTCCTCCCCTAGACCTCCACTCCTCAGGCCCCTTTGTTGCCTAGAATTTTGAGGGTTTTTATAATGAAAGGATATTGTATTTTATCAAATGGTTTTTCTGCATTTATTGAGATGATCATATAATTTTTGTTGTTAGTTCTGTTTGTGTAGTGAATCACGTGCATTGGTTTGTGTATGTTGAACCATACTTGCGCCCCTGGAATACAACCTGCTTGATCACGATGTATTATCTTTGTGATATGCTGTTGGAGTCAGTTTTCTTGTATTTTGTGATATATTTTTGCATCTATGTTCACCAGGGATATTAGCCTGCAGTTTTCTTGTGTCCGTAGTAATACTAGATTCATAGAATGAGTGAAGGAGGAATCCCTCCTCCTTGATTTTTTGGAATACTTTCAGTAAGACTGGTACTGGCTCTTCTTTGCATGGCTTATAAAATTTGGCTGTGAATCTGTCTGGTGCTGACTTTTTTTTGTTGTTGGAATACTTTTTATTACTGATTAGATTTTATACTCATTATTGGTTTGTTCAGGCTTTCTATTTCTCCTTGACTTAATCTTTGGAGATTTTATGTTTCCAGGAATATATCCAAGAATATTTAACTATCCTATATATAAATGTACCCAACACCTTATCATTATATAATGCCCTTCATTGTTTTTGTGTTGTGCTATTGTTGTTTAAAATCTGGCTATTCCTCCTCACTTTTGTTTTCCATTTGCATGATATATCTTTTATCACCCCTTTACTTGAGTCTGTAGATGTCTTTAGCCAATAGGCGGGTCTCTTGTAGGCAGTAGATGGTTGGGTCTTGTTTTCTTAAAATCCAATTTGCCCTCTATATCTTTTTAGTGGCATGTTTAGGCAGTTTATATTCAAGGTTATTGATGTCAGGTTTTGTTCCTGTCATAGTGCTGTGTGTTAACTTGGGGTTTCAATTGTGTAACTGCTTTATAGGATCTGTGGGCCTTGTATTTATGTGCCCTTTTATGATGCTGAGTATCATCATTTCGTTTTCATATTTAGAACTCCTTTGAGTATTCCTTGTGGGATCCATCTAGTGGTGATGAATTCCTTTAGTGTTTAGTGTCTGAGAAAGTCTTTATTTCTCCTTCATTTATGAAACTTAGTTTGGCAGGATGTAAAGTTCTTGTCCGGCAATTTTTTTAAGGAGACTAAAAATAGGCACCCAATCTTTTTTGACTAGTAGGGTTTCTGCTGAGAGTTCCACTGTTAATCTGATGGAATTCCTTTTAGAGGTGATTTGATGCTTCTCTCTAGCTGCTTTTAAGATGCTTTTTTTCATGTTGACCTTGAGGTTGATGACTATGTGCCTTGGTTGTGTTCATTGTGTATAGCATATTCCAGGTGTTCTCTGATTTTCTTGTATCTAGATGACAATGTCTCTAACAAAATTAGGGAAAAATTGCTGCATTATTCTCTCAAACAGGTTTCCACATGTCTTATATTTTCTTCTTTTTTTTCAGGAATGCCTGCAAGTTGTAGGTTTGATTGCTTTACATAATCCCATATTTCTCAAAACTTTGTCCATTTTTAAAAATTCTTTTTTCTTTATTTTTGTCTGACTAGTTTAATCTGGAAAACTGGTTGTCAAGCTCTAAAATTATTTCTTCTGCTTGGTGTAGTCTGTTGTTAAAGCTTTAAGCTGTATTTTGAAGTTCCTCAAGTGAATTTTTTATTTCCAGAAGTTCTGTTTTTCTAAAGATACCGATCTCTTCCTTTATCTCCTGGATTGTGTTTGTGCTCTGTTTGTGTTAGTTTCTAAGCTTCTCTTGGATCTCATTGAGCTTCCTTGCAATCCTACTTTGAATTCTTTTTCTGTCATTTCCAAATTTTCATTTTTGTTAGGATTCATTGCTATAGAGCTAGTGTGATCCTTTGGAGGTGTCACAACCTTCAGATTTTTCATGATGCCATAATTCTTATAATTCTTATGCTGGTTTCTATTCATCTGGAGAGGGTGAAACTTCTTTTTTTTCCAATTTACTTTCATTTGGATATTTTTTCTATTTTTATTTTATCCCCACATCCCTTGAGGGTGTGACTGTAGCATGTGCTGGGTAGAGTTATTTGGCTTTGCTTCTGTAGCCCCATAGACTTCTGTTGACAGGTTACATTGGGTTGTGTAGTTCAACCTCTAGGCCATAGGTGGCACTTAAGGTAAGATCGACTGTAGCAAAAGCAGATGGGTGTGTACTTGACCTCTGTTCATTGTGACTTACTCTGTTGCTTCAGGTGATGGGCTGGGCAGTGGGGTGCCTGGTACCCTGAGCTTCCTGTTCAGCAAGGGTTCACTTAGGGTGGGGTGAGAGGGACAGAACTGTGCAGACCTGGACCACATGCCATGCCCATGAATACCCCAGTGATGAGTACAGTCACCAGCCCTGACTGGGCAGCTGGGGACATACCTGGTGAAATATGCCAAGGTCTCTCCAAGGGGTGAGGGGCTGCACTGAATTCACAGCCTACATAGGCAGGAACACCACCTGTTTTCCTTTTTTACTCTTGCTCTAGGGCTCATCACTCTGTGTTCAGATGCACACGCTTGTCATTCTCCAGACCACAGTGTAGCTGAGAGCCTTGGAGTATGCCTGTCCTGTGGCTCTGCAGCAGTGGTTTGGGGCACAACCTAATCACTCGGCCCAATACAGACAGCATTGTGGTTCACCTGTTCCTTCATGCAGTAATACTGCTGCTTCTGGTAGAAAGGGGAATGGGTTCCTCTTTTCAGCATGTGCTGGTAGATATCAGCTGTGGTGGTGTTGGCTGGTTGGGTCAACCCAACCTTAATCTTTGGAGGGAGTAGTCAGGTGCCAGCATTGGTGGACTGTGATAGGCAATTTCCCAATCCCCAGAGACCTAGATGGCCCAGTGGATGGAGTCTATGAGTCCTGAAAGGGCTGGACCAGACCAGACCAACTGACTTGTTCTTGGGGCCCCAGAATTCTGATGTTGACTGTGATAGGAAGAAGTGGGCTGGTCCCCAAATCACCCACAGACCTCTCAGGCAGGAGTAGGCAGAATGCTCAAGTGGTGGCAGAACACTCAGGCAGTGGGAGCCTACAGGCAGGTCACAGCTGAAATGATCAGGCAGGGGCAGGATGGCTGTGCTGTGGGTCCTTCACTGGAGAGGGCAGTCTGCATCTCTGGAGCCCACGACCTACTTGCACTTCCCTCCCATAGAAGCAGTGGTGGGTTTTGTTATTGGGGGTAGCCTGAACTTCCTGTTCCCCCTACCCAACTGGAGGGCAGCAAGGGCAGAGGCAGTGGTGGCTTCAATTACTGTGGGAGCTGAAGGGCATCTTGGTAACCTCTGGGGGCACAGCTCTCGAGTAATGTCTGGCCAGCCATAGTGCTCCCATGAGGGCAGGCCTGCACTTGGGGCCTGTCACTGAAGCAGGCAAGCCTCCTTTAGTGGTGGAGAGTAGAGGCGAGGAGTCAAGCTGTGCACAGTCTGCCTACTTCTCCAGCTGTAGTATCTGTCTTTGATGTGCATAAAAGTGCCTGGCCTCCTGGCTCCCGCCCTGGCCCAAGGGCAGAAGGAAAGCAGCCAGTGGTAGTGGTGGCAGGGGCTTCTGCAGGGGTTTAAGGGCTTATTGGTGGTCTCTGAGATTTGGTCTCTGAGGAGAACACTGGGCTGTGGCTGTAGTGCTCATGCAGCTGTGCTGGGGCCCTGATACCAAGGTGGGCAGGCCCTGTTTAGCAAGGGGCAGTAGAGGTTGCATAATCAGTCCACTCCTCCACACTGTAGCTGCAATATCTGTGTTTGGGTGTATAAAAGTGTCTGATATCTTCACTCCTTCCCTAGCGGGGATGTGTCAGCTGTCACTGAGCTGCTCTGGAATCAAAAGCCTGTGGAGTTCCATATGAGTTCAAGCGCTGTCTCTGCACAGTCTCTAAGCAGCTCTGTGTTAGTTTGGAGACCTGGGGGTGTTGAGGGGGCTCTGCCATTATTAAGATTGTAAAGGTTGGTGGCAGGGGTGTGGAACCCCAGAATTCTGTCACTCACTCACCCCTTCCCCAAGTTAGGGAATCTCTCCTGGCTCCCTGCTGGTCCTAGCTCTGCAGGTTGCTTGGTGGCTTTGCTCTCCACTGTTTTGTTGATTTCTCTCCAGATTTTCCCCCCTATTTCTGTGAATATCATTGGTATTTTGATAGAGATTGCATTGACACTGTAGATTACTTTAGATAGTATGGTCATTTTAACATTTAAACTTTTGATTAATCTTTAGGATGCTGGAATAATATTTTCTATACCAAACAAAATTATATTTTCTATATTCTGGATAGTACAAAAAGGAAACAATAGATCAATTCTTCTCATAAATATAAATACAAAATTCTAAATAGTATCCAATTTGATTTAGCAATTAAACTATATAAGCCTGTATATTTATAGATTATAACTAATGTTTATATCAGATAAGCAAAGGTTATTAAATATTAGTAAAGCTATATAATATTCAATACTGACAAGTACAAAACAGAATTAATCATATAATGCTTTTAATACAGAAAAAGCATTCATATGATATATTAGGCATTATACATCAGTGGTAAAGGATCAATTTTTAGATAAGTGGTAATGGGACAATTCGCTTTCCACCTGGTAAAGGTAAAATTAGATCCTAATTTTACTCCATACAGAAAAAAATAAACTGCAGATGGTTTAAGTATCTAAATGTAAAAAAAAAACTTTAAAATTTTTTAGAAAGCATGAAAAAATATTTTAATGAATTCTAGATATAGATGAATTTCTACAAGACACACAAAGAATAAATCATATGGAAAATGAGTTATAAAATTGACACATCAAAACTAAAACTTTGTATAACAAAATAGATCACAATTATAGCTTATAAATATGAAACCAGTTGGGGAAGATAATCACTATATATATGAAATTGGCATGTAGAATACATAAAAATTCTTACAAATTAATAAAAGGAAGATGAAAAGCCCGATTCAAAATGGACATAGGTTAAAAATAGGAAATTCACAGAAGAGAACAGGCAGTTAGCTAATAAACATAGCAAAAAGTGCTCAACTTCAATAATAATAGAAGAGAAGCAAAATAATTTGCAAAGCCATACCTCTGTACACTTTTAGGGTCCTCCATGAACTCCCTTTTGATAGTTCCTTCAGCTGTTAATGGCTTTCTCCCCATGCACACCCTGTTGGTGTGGCTTTGGTCTTTCTGAGGAGCCAATGGCATTTTAGGTAAGGTATTAATGGCAAAAACCTCAATTCCTTTTGCACCAACCTAACATTAATATCACGAAGCCATGTTTTCATTTTCCAAAATCTTTATGGAAACTTCTACCAAATTGTGCATTCCATCTCACATGTCTATCTGGTGGTTGTAGTGGGAAGTAAGGAGTAGACATTTACATGTTGCTTCTTTATACCTTCTATAGTCCCTCCTAACTAGCCCCTCCTCCCGGCAAAATAAAGGCTTTGTCTTACTTTATTTCTCCATACCACCCCCATCCCATGAAGGTGGAAAAGTTCGGATTAAACTTAATGATAACTGGAAAAAAGGAGGAATACTAACTAAAAGTAAAAGAATGAATAAGTGGGGTCGGATGCAGTGGCTCATGCCTGTAATCCCAGCACTTTGGGAGGCCAAGGTGAATGGATCATCTGAGGTCAGGAGTTCAAGACCAGCCTGGCCAACATGGGGAAACACTGTCTCTACTAAAAATACAAAAACTAGGCAGTGTGATGGCTCATACCTGTAATCCCAACTACTTGGGAGACTGAGGCCTGAGAATTGCTTGAACCCAGGAGGCAGAGGTTGCAGGGAGCCAAGATCAAATCACTGCACTCCAGCCTGGACAACAGAGTGAGACTTGGTCTTAAAAAAATAAAGAAATAAATAAAGAATCAATAAGTGGGTTATGCAATGAAGGAAATCCAATATTACATTTATGCCTTGAGAAAAGCTCAGAGCAAGAGATGATATTGCTTATTAGCCTAATTATACTAGAAGCTTACAAGAGTGAAGCTGTGTCTTGCTACGATCAGTACTGCTGTTGGAATCTGACAGGATTGAGTGAACACCTACAAACCTGAGTAGTATTGCTCTGGGAGATATTTGCATCTTATGATAATGAAGATGGCCTAGACTAATTGTTAACAACTTAATTTGATTCTAGTAATGGGTTAGCATGTTTTGATTCTTAGTTTTAGGTTACATCTACTGCTATTCTGTGACATAATATTTTAACACTGGCATTGTTGTTATGGTTCTGATACTGTTATTGATGGTCAAATGTATTGATAAGGTACAACTCTGCTATGATTTGGTTCTGCGTCCCCACCCAAACCTCACCTTGAATTGTAATAATCCCCAAGTGTCAAGGGTGGGAGAAAGTGGAAATAATTAAATCATAGGGGTGGTCACTCTCATGATGTTCTCATGAGAGTGAGTGGGTTCTGACAAGATTGGATTGTTTTATAAAGGGCTTCCCCCTGTGCTTGGCACTCATTCTCTCTCCTGTTGCCCTGTAAAAAGGTACCTTCTGCCATGATTGTAAGTTTCCTGAGGCCTCCCTAGCCTTGTGGAACTATGAGTCAATTAAACCTTTTTTCTTTATAAATTACCCAGTCTTGGGCATTTCTGCATAGAAGCATGAAAATGAACTAATACAGTAAATTGGTACTACGTAGTGGGGTACTGCTGTAAACATACCCTAAAAATGTGGAAGCAATGTTGGAACTGGATAACAGGCAGAGGTTGGAACAATTTGGAGGGCTCAGAAGAAGATAGGAAGATGTGGGAAAGTTGGAACTTCCTAGAGACTTGTCGAATGACTTTCACCAAATGCTGATAGTGATATAGACAATGAAGTTCAGGCTCCGGTGGTCTCAAATGGAGATGAGGAACTTGTCGGGAACTGGAATAAAGGTGACTCTTGCTTTGCTTTAGCGAAGAGACTGGTGGCATTTTTTCCCTGCCCTGGAGATCTGTGGAACTTTGAACTTGAGGGAGACGATTTGGGGTATCTGGTGGAATAAATTTATAAGTGGCAAAGTGTTCAAGAGGAAGCAGAGCATAAAAGCTTGGCAAATTTGCAGCCTGACATGATGAGATAGAAAAGAAAAACCCACATTCTGGGGAAAAATTCAAGTCATCTTCAGAAATTTGCATAAGAAATGAGAAGTCAAATATTCACCAAGACAATGGGGAAAATATCTCTAGGGCATGACAGAGACCTTCACAGCAGCCCCTCTCATCACAGGCTGAAAGGCCTACGAGGAAAAAATTGTTTTGTTGGCCAGGCCCAGGGACCCCTCCTCTTTGCAGCCTTGGGACATGGTGCCCTAAGTCTCAGCTGCTTCAGCTTCAGCCATGGCTAAAAGGGGCCAAGGTATAGCTCCAGACATTGCTTCAGGGGGTGCAAACTCCAAGCCTTGGAAGCCCATGATGTGGGCCAGCAGGTACACAGAAGTAAAGAATTGAGATTTGAGGACCTCTACCTAGATTTCAGAGGATATAGGAAACACCTGGATGCCCAGGCAGAAGTTTGCTACAGGGGAAGAGGCCTCCTAGTGGAGCTGTGAGAAGAGGGCCACCATCCTTCAGACTCCAGAATGGTAGATCCACTAACAGTTTGAACCATGTGCCTGGAAAAGCCACTGACACTCAACAACAGCTCATTAAAGCAGCCAGGAAGGGGACTGAATCCTATAAAACCTTAAGGGTGGAGCTGCCCAAGGCTGTGGGAGCCCACCTCTTGCATCAGCATGACCCAGATGTGAGACACCGAGTCAAAGGAGATCATTTTGAAATGTTAGGGTTTGTTGACTGCCCTATTGGATTTTGGACTTGCATGTGACCTTTAGCCTCCTTGTTTTAGCCAGTTTCTCCCATTTGGAATGGGTGTATTTACCCAATGCCTATAGCCCCATTGTATCTTGCAAGTAACTAACTTGTTCTCGATTTTACAGGCTCATAGGTGGAAGGAACTTGCCTTATCTCAGATGAGATTTTTGGACTTGGACTTATAGGTTAATCCTGGAATGAGCTAAGAGTTTGGGGCGCTTTTGGAAAGGGATGATTGTGTTTTGAAATATGAGAACTTGAGATTTGGTAGGGACCAGGGGCAGAATAATATGAGTTGGCTCTGTGTCCCCATTGTAATCTCACCTTGAATTTTAATAATTCCCATGTCAAGAACAGGGCCAGGTGGAGATAACTGAATCATAGGGGTGGTCTTCCATATGCTGTTCTCCTGAAAGTGAGTGAGTTCTCACAAGATCTGATGGTTTTATAAGGGGCTTCCCCCTTCACTTGACACTCATTATCTCTTCTGCCACCCTGTGAAAAGATGCCTTCTGCCATGATTGTAAGTTTCCTGAAACCTCCCAAGCCATATGGATCTATGAGTCAATTAAACCTCTTTTCTTTATAAATTACCCAGTCTTGGGTTTTTATTCATATCAGCTTGAGAATGGACTAATACAACCTGCTTCAGATGTAATACTGATAGAAAATGACTGGCATAAAAAAGACATGGATTTATCTAACTATCAGCTAATTTCTATGCTAAATAATTCTGCAGAAGTTTCTTATAAGGTACAAATAGTGATATATCAAGGGAATGACCTTATAAGATGAATCAGTTGTTTGTTAACTCTTTTCCTAGCCTACACTGGATCCTCCAAATATTAAGCATATTTGCAATGATTTGCTGTTTTGTCATATAAATGCCTTACTAAATGTGGATGCCCAGACTAACAAAGTTGTCTTTCTATAAGAGAGCCTTGGACAAAAATTGGGGTGTGGCCTGTGTAATAAAAAATTTGACTTTACCCAAAGAGAAGTCTGGTCTTTACCCTGGGCTTCTGGAAGATAACTTATGCCTTCTTGATACTGACACTGGCCTGGTCAGGGACATCATGTCTTCCATTGCCAAACTCAGGGGTTAATCTGGTCCCCATTTTATCCAACATCTGCATATTACAAAGCATCATGTGATCACTGTCTCTTAAAACCCTTCATTTGGTGCTGAGGGCACTATCTTTTTGTTTTATTTGTATAAATTTAAGGGGCACAAGTGTAATTTTGTTACATGAATATATGGCATAATGCTGAAGCTTGAGCTTTTAGTATAGTCATCACCCAGATAATGAACACTGTGCCCGATAAGTAATATTTCATCATCCATCTTCCTCCCATCCCACTCCTTTCAAATCTCCATTGTCTGTCGTTTCACACGCTGTGTCCCTGTGTACACACTAGTTAGCCTTTTATTTTCTTTCTCCTTCTGTAGCTGCTGCTGCTGGTTCTCTCTAATCCAGATCTGCCCCTCTCCTTCGTGACTTGTTTACCCAGCTGAGCACTCAGCATCACCAGCATCTCCACTTGTCAATCTACTGGACACCTCTAATTTGTGAATAAACCTCAACTGATGATCCCCACTCCCTTCCCTCCCAGAACGAAACAACTCATTCCTTATTTCATTTACCTCCTCTTGGTAAATGACAGCGCTATCCTTCCAGCTGTTGAGGCCAAACACCCTGGAGTCACTTTCTACTCCTCCCTTTCTCTTATACCCTATGTCCAATGCAGCAGCACATTCTGATTCTACATTATAAATATTATCCAAAGTCAGGAAGCTTCTCCTCCATACCACTGTTTCCTTCCCAGATTAAACCTTCATTGTGTCTCCTATTATCTCATATTGAAACCATCCCATTGTAGGGTTTTTGTAAAAGCAATCTCTAATCCATTGTGTGACCCACACAGGGAGGGCTTGTGTTTTTCTGAGCTGTAACTTGTATTTGTTGAGCACATACTGCACTTTGCTAGGATTTAGAGATCTTGTTTCTGCAGACATGCTCAGTCCCCACTGATAGGTACAGATGACATTGGGATGCCAGCATTTTTTTCTTTGAGGGACAACATTTCTCAGAATAACTGAACAGACCCCTGAGGAATAGGTTAAAGGGGGGACCTTCAGCCAAAGCACAGGGTGGTGTAAAGTGAAGTTCATCGCTCCAGGTGTCATGTGCTGCAGATCCACAGATCACCTGATGGTCTGATAACAAACAAACAGGCAGCTCCTAAGGTGAGCAGAGTGAGGAGACATGGAGAAGAGGAAGGCTGCTGGTGTCTCCCTCCAGGCCTGTGCCACCGAACATCCTTCTCATAATGCCACCACGATGAAGAGTACAGTTAAAATCATACTCAGTGATGCAGCTTAACAGCTAACTAACCTTTACCAAATCACCCTGTTAAGGTGTGTAAACACTAACTTGGTACCAAGCACATACTACAATAGTCCATAGGTGATATGAGATGTATGGCCATGGTTACTAATGTCATTTCTTAACATGCTAAAGACATCCCTGGGCCCTCTGCACATGCTGTGGGGCATTCAAATAAATACTGAGCTGTTATTGGGTTATCGAGGGTGCAAGAGATCTGGCCTAAGAAGAGAATCTAGAAATCTATAGCACCTATGCTTATATTTTCATAAACTAACTCAGTTTTGCCCTGAGTTAGTTTATGAGATTCTGCCACAGTGAATGTAGTAGATGGGCCACCTGCTAAAGGTTAGCAGGAGTATTTCCCTGCTATGAGTTTGATGTGTCCTGTGTATCTCCTGGTTTAGGTCACCACTTAAAATCTTGAGATTAAACTAAAGTTGTCAGTGTTTGAATGAATTGTGTCATTTTAGTGAGATTATCTATCTGTACCATGCAAATTAGGAGGTGAAATTCAGGCTCACTACCTCTCAACACATTAGGAATCAGGAGAGAGTTCAGTAGAATCAGTTTTCCTCTCTGAAGTTAGGTGACTATGAATCACTTGATGTTGGAAGCCATTATCCTCAGCAAACTAATGCAGGAACGGAAAAACCACTTATCGATGGGAGCTGAACAATGAGAACACATGGACACAGGGATGAGAACAACACTGGGTCTGTTGAGGAGGGTGGGTGGCAGGAGGAGAACATCAGGAAAAATAGCTAATGCATGCCAGGCTTAATACCTAGGTGACGGATTGATTGAGAGGTGCAGCAAACCACCATGGCACACATTTACCTGTATAACAAGGTAACTGCACATCTTGTACATGTACCCCAGAACTTAAAACAAGTAATTATAAAGCTTCCATGGCCATCAGTGTTCGGTCAGCAGAAGTGTGTCTCAGGTGTCCCACAGAGCAACAAACTCCCCACCCACTGCATTCAGCTGGCCTTCTCACGTGTTTGCCTCCTAGAGTTTGCTGCTTCTTCAGTCTGACTGCATCTGGCAAGGCAGAGAGTGGGCAATGCACTTCAGACATGTTTCACTTAAGAGTATGCACTTTCCTGACCACTTGACCCTCATGTAATGTTATAACCATTGTCTAGTATAGTGGCCACACGTCATGATGTGGTGGATAAAAGAGTTCCAGCCCTGGCACCAGACAGCCTAGCTTCAAATTTGTCTCTGCTGTGTGACATTAAAAAAAGTTATGTAAAACCAGGTGCGGTGGCTCACACCTGTAATCCCAGCATTTTGGGAGGCTGAGGCAGGTGGATCATAAGGTCGGGAGATCAAGACCATCCTGGCTAACATGATGAAACCTCATTTCTACTAAAAATACAAACAATTAGCCAGGTATGGTGGCACGTGCCTGTAGTCCCAACTACTTGGGAGGTTGAGACAGGAAAATCACTTGAGACTGGGAGGTTGCAGTGAGCACCATTGCACTCCAGCCTGGTCAACAAGAGCGACCATCTGATCATTGACAAACCTGACAAAAACAAGCAATGGGGAAAGGATTCCCTGTTTAATAAATGGTGTTGGGAAAACTGGCTAGCCACGTGCAGAAAGCAGAAACTGGACCCCTTCCTGACACCTCACACTAAAATTAGCTCCAGATGGATTAAAGACTTAAACATAAGATCCAACACCATAAAAACCCTAGAAGAAAATCTAGGCAAAACCATTTAGGGCATAGGCATAGGCAAGGACTTTATGACTAAAACACCAAAAGCATTGGCAACAAACCCAAAATAGACATATGGGATCTAATTAAACTCCAGAGCTTCTGTACAGCAAAAGAAACTCTCATTAGAGTGAACCAGCAACCAACTGAATGGGAAAAAAATTTGTAATCTACCCATCTGACAAAGGGCTATTATCCAGAATCTACAAAGAACTAAAACATATTTACAAGAAAACAAACAAACAAACCCATTCAAAAGTGGGCAAAGGACATGAACAGTCACTTTTCAAAAGAAGTCATACACAAGGCCAACAAACATATGAAAAACTGCTCATCATCACTGGTCATTAGGGAAATGCAAATCAAAACCACATTTAGATACCATCTCATGCCAGTTAGAATGGTGATTATTAAAAAATCTGGAGATAACAGATGCTGGAGAGGATGTGGAGAAATAGCAAAACTTCTACACAGTTGGTGGGAGTGTAAATTAGTTCAACCATTGTGGAAGACAGTGTGGCGATTCCTCAAGGACCTAGCAATAGAAATTCCATTTGACCCACCAATCCCATTACTGGGTATATATCTAAAGAAATATAGATCATTCTGTTATAAAGACACTGAACATGTATGTTCTTTGCAGCACTGTTTACAATAGCAAAGACCTGGAAGCAACCCAAATGCCCCCTGATGATAGACTGGATAAGGAAAATGTGGCACATATACAGCATGGAATACTATGTAACCATAAAACATGATGAGTTCTTGTTCTTTGTAGGTGCATGGATGAATCTGGAAACCATCATTCTCAGCAAACTGACACAAGAACAGAAAATCAAACACTGCATGTTCTCACTCATAGGTGGATGTTGAACAAGGAAAACACATGGACACAAGGAGGGGAGCATTACACACTGGGGTCTGTTGGGGGGGACTATGGAAGGGACAGCAGGGGGTAGGGAGGTTGGTGAGGGATAACATGGGGAGAAATGCCAGATGTAGGTGATGGGGGGATGGTGGCAGCAAACCACATTACCGTATATGTACCTATGTTCTGCACATGTACCCCAGAAACTAGAGTGCAATAATATATATATTTACTATATATATATTATCATAATAATATATATAATATACATAATTATATACATTTTATATATATTATATAACCCCAATTATATAATATATATAAAAAATATATAATTATATATGTGTATTATGTATATTTATGTAATATATATTATATATTATAAATAATTATTTATGTATAATATATATAATAAATATAATAAATGTGAATATTTATACTATATATTATATAAATATATAACAAATATGTATATATATAGTAAATATATATATTATTGCACTTTAGATTCTGGGGCACATGTGCAGAACATGCAGGAATTGCACTTTAGGTTCTGGGGTACATGTGCAGAACATGCAGGATTTACCATATTGGAATTTGCTGTAGAAAGCTTGTTAGAGAAAAAAAAGTTGTACATTTATAAGATAGATTGAGTTGTCCCTTAAATATAAAAGAATTATTAGTAATCAAGGCATAATAAGAAATATTATAGATGGGAAATTGAAATAATGGAAAAGCATATATGGATTAAAAACAATTACATTGTATCTGGACAAAAGAGAATTGAAATGAAGAGAACTTTGGCATGGTGCATAGGAGCCATAAGAAGTCTATAGATCCACATCTCATTTACTTGACAGAGGAAACTGAAGCCTGTGAAGGTTAAAGATTCACCTGTCACAGCTAGTTAATGGCAAATGCTGGGCAAGAATGTCTTCTTTCTCTTAAGAAATGATTTTTTATGATTTTAGAAGTAGCATATGCTTGTTATTTGGTATTTCATTATTCAGTTTCCCCTTTGATGTGTAACTGAATATGTGTTATTTCCTAGATTGTGTAATTATCAAGAGGATATAGTATTTCACCTTGTTTTTATAAATGAATTAAAACTAATACATCCTACATATTATGTGATTACCTTTGGTTTATCTTATGAGAGAGGTCTAAGATTCCTAAATAGCCATTGGAAGGATAGTGTTTTTCCAGTCCTTAAATAATTTTTCCTTCCTTTGACTTGGATATGGCTATCTGCCAAGTAAAGACAGTTACAAATCCTTTTAAGCAAAGGTTGTAAATGTGTTTTAAGAGCATGTGAGCTTCCCTGTGTGGAGACACCACTAAGTGTTTTTAGTTAATAATGATTTAATCTCTTCCTGTGTGATAGACAAAGAAATTAACAAAATCTGTCCCTCCAAAATGAAAGTGAAAGGGACTCCAAACTTCTCTTTCTCCCCCTCAGATAATTCGCATAACCAGCAGACTTTCCATCACTTACTTTTTTCTGGGTTAACTTGAAGGTCTAAATCTCCCAGATGATGTGGTTTTGGATTTATCCACCTTAAAATGTTTTTTAGGAATGCAATCTCATGAAATATAACAGAGTATAGGATGGGTAAACTAATTCACAGACATAGAGTAATTCATATAAGTGTCAGGACATGTGAATATTCAGTTAGTTTTACTATCTGATTCTTACAGGAGGAAATTAGTTAACATTACCACCACTTCAAAACTGGACTGGCCATTTTATATGCAGGTTCTATTTCTTATGTCTGCCAAAAGCAAAGAAAACCATATGTTCTCTTAAGGACTTTTCTCAGGTATAGGGAAATTGGCTTTAGGGTCATTTCCTGTCACTTTCCTTAATGGTCTTAAACATGTGCATAGCTGTATGCTAATAAAGTACAGACATTCATAATATTATAATTCAAAATGATCAATATCTGATTAATATCAGATCAATCATGTGAAAAAGGTTCTAGAAGACTTTTTAATCCCCAAATTATTTTGCTTATATTCCAACTATATAAAATAAATTCCCCTCAGTAAATCCTCATTTACTGTTCCCTGTAAATAACCTGACCATTAATTTAAAAGTCATTCCTTCAAAACTTTTTATTCCCAAGATGCTAAACATTTAATTGTTTCATTCTTATTGGAGGAGAAATTATATTTAGGTATATTTGGAATCAGCCTAAAGTGCACTCAAATCAGACTCCAATGCTTAGCATACTATGTGACCTCTTTGTGCCTCAGGTTCCTCATCTGTGAAAAGAAGATAGTATTAGTAATATGTATTTGTTAATATTAAGTGTAATACTATATGAGAACAGGTAGTCCTGACTGGCACATACATGGTAGATATGTATATATTCTGGTATATGCTATCATTTCATGGCCCTGAGAGAAACTGGCTGACAGTTTTCCACTTAGCTGAAAGTTTCCCACTTAGCTGAAAGGTCCCTCTCATATGGATGCTGTTGACTAAGTAATAAATTGCTGAAGAAGGAGCATGGCTATGGGTTTGCTTGTGGACTATTTGAGACACAGGAACATGCACATAAAAATGTCTAGAAAGTAGATGGATACATGGAGCTACAGTCAAAGACAGTGAACTTATGGAGCTGCAGAGCTGAGATTGTCAGCCTTTAAGTGTTAGTTGGAGCCTGTGACTTCACACATTGCTCAGCAAATATTTATTAAGTACCTAGTTCATATTAGAGACTGTCTTAGGTACTGGAAACACAGGGGCAACAACACGATGCCACTGCTCTCCTGGAGTTTATATTCAAAAGGAGAAGAAGATAATTAAAAACTAAGAGAAGTAAGAAAGTCTCTGATGAAGATAGTATTAGGAAGAAAATAGTGTGAAATTCCAGTGTGAGACAACTATATACAGAATAGCGAAAGAATGCCTCTCTGAAAGTTGAAAACTGAAAGAAAATCAAGAACCACCCACACAAAGATCAGAAGGAATAATAATAATCATCAATAACAACAACAACTATCCCTTGCTGCAAAGTACTAGTGTATATTGACTATGTACTCATTTTTATGCCACTTTACAGAGGTAAGATTGACATACAAAATTTCTGCATATTTAATGTATACAACTAAATGAACTTGGAGATAAGTATACACTTATGAAATCGTCACCACCCAATCGATGCCATAAACATATTTAGTAAAATTGCTGGATACAAAATCAACATACAAAAATTAGTTGCATTTCTATACACTAACAAGGAAATATCTGAAAAGGAAATTAAGAAAACAATTTTATGTACAACAGCATTAAATATAAAATACTTAGGAATAAGTATAGCCAAGGAGGTGAAAGACTTGTACCCTGAAAAGTATAAAACAATGTTAAAATAAATTAAAGCAGTTACAGATAAAAGGAAAGACATCACATGTTCCTAGACTGGAAAAATTAATACTGTTAGAATGTCTGTGCTACCCAAAGTGATCAACAGATTTGATGCAATTCCTAACAAAATCGCAAAGAAAAAGATCATAGTTGTTAGAGTGGTGTGTATAGCAGACAGAGGAGAATTATAGGCCAAATAATTCAGGACCTTGAAAATCATAAGACTTGTGGATTTTGTTATAAGTGAAATAGACATTACAGGGACTTAAGAGGGAAACAGTATGATTTCTATTTTTATATTTTATTTTAATTTCTATTTTAAAAATATAACTGGCTACCTTTTGGAAATACACTGTCAAGTTTAATGAGGATACAGAGAAAGGTGGTCAGAGGTGATTGCGCTCATTCAGGTGAGAACAGATGCTGATTTGGTCAGTTAGCAGAAGGGAAGAGAAGCCAGGGAGTATTTTTGAAACATGGCAACAGTTATGGGAATTGATTGACTAGTTATGAGAATAAGGAAAACAAAGGAATTGAAAGCAGCTTCTTCATTTTTGAAACTGAGCTATTAGATAGCTATTTCCTGAAGGAGGAAAATGGAAGCAGGGAATGTGTGCTGTGGGGAATTTGGAGGCAAAAATCAAGAGTGTTTTAAGGTACATTAGGTTTGACAGGCCTCTTAGGCATCAATATAAAGATGCTGAGTGGGCCGCTATTGTAATACAGCACTCAAGTGGATATCAGGCCTGAATGAGAGTCCCGGGGGAGAGGATGAGAAGACCAGAAAAAGGCCAAAGACAGTCTTTCAAAATTGTAGTCCCAACAAACTAGAGGTCTAATTGTATAAATGATCTGAGAAGAAATTATATTTTGCTATTTTTGGAATCAGCCTGAAGTGAACTCAGATCAAGCTTTGTTTCTTAGTACTTGTGAGATGTCTCTGACACTCAGGATTTTAACCTGTGAAAAGATAATAATACATGTTTCATAGGATTGCATGAAATAATGTATGACAACCTATAATATCACAACTAGCATATATATGAACTATATGTAAATATATATGTATGTATACATAAACTCATACTGTAAATATATGCCATATATACACATATAAAACCATATAAGTTATGGAATGCAGATATGTAAGCTACAGATATAGATAGATCTACAGAGATGTAGATATATATCTCTATTCCATCATTCAACCATTGTAAGACTCAATTTCGTCACCTACGATGAAGAATATTTATGAAGAAAGGAAAAAATGGAAAAGAAACTCCATACCTTGTGGATGATAGGGTCTGAGCACACGCACTTGAAACATGATTCTGAGCCACGCACAAGGAAGAGTGCTCTGAGAAACATAGTAGGCCCCAATATATTAAATTGTCTTTTATTTAAAAAGAAACTTCAAATTAAGCCCATTTGGATATTTCACTTCCATATTCTCTATTCTTCCTTTGCCCAAACATCGTAAAATAGTACTTTGATTCTCCGCCATTAAAAAAAAATCTCATTCATTTCTCAATCCATTGAAATCTGATTTGAGGATGATAGGAAATTGTTAAACGACCAAATCCAAACCTACCTTCCACTGCCTTATCGTCTTAACAGCACCTGGTGCAGCTGGCCATCTGCATCTTCCTGAGAGCCTCTTTCTCCTTTGCCTCTACAGTACCACACTGCCCTTCCTTCCAATTCTAGGACAACTCTACCTGGAATAAAGCTCAGTTTCCTGTATCTAAATCTGGGGCTAATAAAAACATGTCTTAGGGGTATGGGAGGCTTAAGCGAGCTGACCTGTGGCTCTTGGCATTCTGAGCTGGCAGAAAGGACAAGGCTGGAGGAACCCTCAGTGTCCACTGCACCCCTTCACCCCATTTGTTTGGAAGCTCCAAGCTCAGAGCCAAACTGGTTCACTAGTGCTGGAGAATAAACCTCTTGGTTCTCATTCCATTTTGCCTGAGCTTCAGGCTTTAACATAATCCCTTCTGTTTTTCATTGTCCAGGGATTTCTCATCATTTCCCATCTATGAAGAGTTGACTTGTTTATTTTAAAACATGATGGTGGACCGGGCGCGGTGGCTCACGCGTGTAATCCCAGCACTTTGGGAGGCCGAGGCGGGTGGATCACGAGTTCAAGAGATCGAGACCATCCTGGTCAACATGGTGAAACCCCGTCTCTAATAAAAATACAAAAAATTAGCTGGGCATGGTAGTGTGTGCCTGTAATCCCAGCTACTCAGGAGGCTGAGGCAGGAGAATTGCCTGAACCCAGGAGGTGGAGGTTGCGGTGAGCCAAGATCACGCCATTGCACTCCAGCCTGGGTAACAAGAGCGAAACTTCGTCTCAAAAAAAAAAAAAAAACAAAAAACAAAAAACAAACAAAAAAAAAACATGATGGTAATTGTTGGAATGTGGAACATAAGGAAAGTCCTGATAAAATAAATTAAATGTTTTATTAAACATACGTTACTACAAAATGAGGAAATTTTGGCCAATATTTATAAAATATTTCTCTTTCACTTCTTTTTAAGTTTCACACACACCCTTCTATTAGACACTTGGCTCAGTCCTTAGTTTTACAACTTTATGCACATAAGTAGTCAAAGATATAAAATTGTACTACTTCATAATCTGAATTCTCATTCATAGAAACACAGATCATGGTATTCCCATAATATCTAACTAAACACAGTGTTTAAGACATTTTTATACTTTACTAAGTTTTGCTTTTAGACCCAAAGATTTTGAAATGACTTTCACTTCTACTGTAATATATTGATGCTTTTCTTTCAGCTCTCTGAAAGCCATAGTGAGCCAATTAAGTTCAGAAATAAATATTTTTGAGCAATACAGTATTTCAGATTCTATACTGAACATTGGTAAGCCAGAATAAATAGGGCACTTGCTTCTGTTTGGTGTAGATGTGGAAACAGGAAGACATATATAATTGCACTACTGTGAGACATTCACAATAATAAAATACAGACACGGCACCGAGCAGCCAGTGGCTGACTCTTTGGGAAATGGTCAGTGAGGAAACGATACCTGAGCAGAATGTTGAACAGGCAGACAATTAAGGCAAGAGCAGGTGGCAAGGTGTGAAGGTACTGACCAGGATAGGAGTTTCCAGGAACGGCAAATAGGTCAGTCTAACCGGAGAATTATATTACAAGAAGTGAAGAAAGACAATGTGCAAGGCCATATAAAGAAAAGCCTTTCATAATGAGATACTTGGACTTTATGCTACAGATAACGTGAAGAGAATTCCATATTAGAAGAGGTGTCACAGATTAGCATCCCAGATAGACCCATTTTTGTAGGAATTTGGAGGACAAATTTGGAGAAGCAAAACCCAAAGAAAAGCAATAAATGAGGGGCCAATGTTTATAGTCCAGGAGGGATGTGAAAAGAACTAGAACTCGGGTGTTGAGAATAGAATAGAGTCAAGTAAGTAAATAGGGACCTTTTTAAAATAAGCACAAATTATTTAGGTCCACTGTTATCTTTCCCATGCATGACAAGTGGTTATGAGCCCAATTGTCTATATAGTCAACCACTGACTTAAGTCATTCTGACAAACTTGACATTCAGCACAATTTGTCCTTCTTGATAAATATTCCAAGGAGTCAAGACAGTCACCTGTCAAAATTGATAAGTGAGATGACAGTGGGGAATGCAGGCTTATTTGTAATGGCACAGCTGCCAGCATTTGCAGCCTGTTTACCTCTAGACTGGTTTGGTCTCACTCTGAGACTTTTCTATTTCCATCCAAATAGCCCCCAACACATTGAGGCTATGCCTACCTATGTGAGATACTCATTTCAGACCAGTCTGCAAGTGCAGGAGGAGGATAAAGAGGCTACTTTCATTAGGCTATTCTCACAACTGAAGAGTTTCAGTAGGTTTAAAAGAGAAAGCATGAACTTCACCATTCCTCTGTAGGCATTTAGCAAAAACTAGTAAATTCTGTGAAATAGAAAGGCCCACAGGATTACGGTAGCACCTTAGTCTTAAAATGTGCATCACCTCATGCATGGATGGTGTCTGAGGAATAGGAGCCATGTTTTTATTAAAAGGACTTAGTTCTGAACAATAGAGTGGCTGCTATTTTTAAGTTAAATACACAAGAAGGCACTTAAACTTCATCTTCTCCTTTTGTGAAAGAAAGAAATGTAAGTCTCAGAGGACCACCCAGGGGTGAAGTCCACGGTGTGCTCTATACAATAAACTTCTTTCTTTTCTCTTTATAAATGGGATTGTGGTCATTTATATACATGAACACATTGCTTGCAAGACCTAGAAAGAAAAGGGCCAAAATCTTAATGGAGCAACAGCAGGACTTTGGTTTACCCACTGTGTGGTCATTAGCAAAACTTCCATTCATGGTGGAAACTCAAAAATTCTTGAACTTAAACATGAGTGTTAGACAAACTCTAATTATGGCAAACTCACAGCTACTCCTTTTTAGTTCCAGACCATCCTGCCTCACATTGTTTACATTAGGAAAACATATTTTTAAAATTAAACTGATTTTTATAGAAAGAAAATAACAGTTGTTTGAAACTGCAATTTCCTTTACTTTCCAGCACACAGCAGTGAATAGTAAGGTGTATTTTTTAACACGTAAGTTTTCAAAAAGTGTTATAACCCTGGTCATGTACTCAAGGTCATGTGTCTTGCCTGCTGCAGACATTTGCCCTATTGACAGTTTAAATCAAAAATTTTATTGCTGTTTTTTAAGTCCTTTTTTTGATACAGCCTTCACATTCACCTGCTCAGATTATTTCAAGACCTAATAGACTCCATCATTAGAAAACATTTTATAATACTTGAATCGGCTTTTCCTATGTTGAATTTCATCCAGTTTTTACTCTCCATTGCCCATTACAGAAGTAATTTGCAGAACCTCTGCATTTTAGCCAGGAGCATTCATGGAGAGTGACATCCTGGGGTGCTGGTTACCAATGGCATTGCCAAGCTGGAAAGGACTGAGCTTTCTAGGGCTGGTATATATTCAAGAGAACTGTGCATGCATTTGCTTGTGTGTATGTGTGTGTGTGTGTGAGAATTTCTGATTTCCAGTCTACCTAAATTACTGTCTCTCTCTATTACACTCATTTCTCATTCCCTGTATAAGTTGAAGGAATCATGTGTTTGCACTGGCCTCTTTCCACATCCATACTTGTCCTAGATTAGATATTGAGTTAAATTTGGTTGCACCTCATAGTATTAGACTAATTCAAGAGGACTTTAGTGCTACCATAATCATGCACCTTCCTTTTTTAAAAAATTGATATCCCTCATATCTAGCATCAGACACACTTAAAGTTGTTTTATAGATGTTCTGTTGGATGTATGCATTTATGCAAAAAGTGTTTATTCTTTTTCATTTGGTAAGGTACTACTAGGATGAAACACATATGCCCTCTCTGGCCACAGTAATTTAATATTATTCATTATAAGTACACAAATAACAGATTCCCAGTTTTCTTAGAAAATGTGGCACATATACACTGTGGGATACTATGCAGCCATAAAAAAGGATGAGTTTATATCCTATTCAGGGACATGACTGAAGCTGGAAACCATCATTCTCAGCAAACTAACAGAAGAACAGAAAATCAAACACCACATGTTCTCACTCATAAGTGGGAGTTGAACAATGAAAATACATGAACACAGGGAGGGAAGCATCACATACCAGGGCCTGTTGGGTGGTGGGGAGCTAGGGGAGGGATAGCTTTAGGAGAAATATCTAATGTAGATGATGGGTTGATGGGTGCAGCAAACCACCATGGCACATGTATACCTATATAACAAACCTGCATGCTCTGCATGTGTACCCCAGAACTTAAAGGAAAATAAAATAAAAATAAAATGCCAATCTTAGGCAGTTATAAAACTATTTTCCCGACTCTATTCTTTTCTCCATGTTTTTGTGGGAGTTCATCAAGTCACACCTCAAAACCCTTCCAGAATATTCTGAGTGTCTTTGGGGTATGTGTCATATGTGATCTCAAACTCTTTTGTTGTTATTCCATGAAATCTGACATCTTCCTTCTCTCTGGCTTCAACTGTGCTGATCATAACCTCTTTGAACCTAATTTCAGAAGGCCCACTATCTTTCCCTCTTTCCATTTCTGACTGGCTCAGAGAGCTTGCCCAGATCACAGTGTAAGGCATGCCAGGTTCTAACAATTATCTCAAGGAGAAGAAGCAACCTGTGCCTGTCTTTAAGCATTTGGTGTCATCAAGAGCTGAAATGGGTCTTTCATTTTCACTGTTTCTCTATTACACTTTTAGAACAAAGGCATAAGATTTCAATGGCAGATCTACATTATTTGAGTGATAAATACTATGCTATGATATCAACTTGCCTTCAAAGATTCAGTGAATGACATCTACTCAATACCCATTTTTAGAAAAAGAACATTATTATGACATTGCAGTTCTGTGCATGCCTGAACCACTATTTTGATTTTATGTTTATTATTATCTTGCTTTATAATTATGCCATGTAAGTTTGTAGCTCTAAACAACGTGTTATTTAACTTCGTATGTTTATATACGTGCAACCATACTGAATGCAGAATGGTTCTTCTGAAACCTGTATTTCTTTTTCTGCAAATTCCAAACCTAGTTCCTAGTTCATTCAAGTTGTAAGGTGTAGCTGTAAATCAGTTATGTTCACTGCTATATAGGATTAACATTTTTTTAAATGGTGCAGTTTATGTATTCACTTGGTGGGCATTTGGGTGTTTCAGTTTTGTAATACTATGATGTGCTGTAAACATTCTTTTATGCTCAGACTGGTTCATATTAAAAGAGTTCTCTGGGGGCACTCCTGGGCATAGGATATGCACATTGTCATAATACATTTACTAAGAAGTTAGTGCTTGAGCCAATTCTGACTCATACTAATTATGCAGAGGTGCTCCTAGAGCACCACATTCTCACACACGCTGGGTGGGCATGATCGGACTTATGATTTTCCTTTTAATTTTCTGCAGTTGGTTTGAAATGGCATTATATTGTGGTTTAAAATCTTCCTTCCCCTGATACCTAATGAAGTTGAGCATTATTTTGAAATGGGAAAAGTTCCCTTGTCCCTCTCGCATGGAGTGTGATGGGGGTGTGGCTCGCTTCTTCAGTGCCCCACTGCTCAGACCTCTAGGGGAGCATACAGACCAGCAGGCGGTGGGGCTCTGACCCCACAGCAGCGTCTAGGGATGGATGTTTACAGCTCTTGAAGCCCCAGCTGGCAGGTGCTACTGTGTGCTCTTTTAGTTTTGGCAGCTGCTGTTAACCAGCTCAGTTGGACCCTCTACTTTGTTGCCAGGACAGAGGGCTTTCTGTATCCTGTGTTCTTGCCTTGGTGTACTAGAAGAATGTGATCACATCTGGGTCTGGAGAATGAGTTGCAAGGTTTTATTGAGTGGAAGTAGCACTTGGGAGATCGGGGAGCCAGAAGGGAGATGATTTTCCCTTGGAGTCTGCTGCTCAATGGCCCAGGCTCTCCTCCCACTGCCCCAGCCAAGCTCCATGTCATTCTGTTGGTGGATGGCCTGCCAGTGTGCTGGTGCCTGTCAGTGTGCTCCGGATGTCCTGTTGGTGTGTTCCTGACAGCCTCTTTACATGCAGCTGCTTGTGTGCTCCTCCACTGACATGTTTCTCTGAACATGCAGGTGCTTGTATCTTCTTCCACCAACCTGCTCTTCTTGAGGTCCAGCCTCTTGAGTGTCTGCCCACTAGAGTCTCAGGTTTTTATAGACCCAGGATGGGGCCATGGCAGGCCAGGGTGGTCTTGGGAAATGCAACATTTTGACATGAAAAGAAAAATGCCTGCCCTCACCTAGGTCCGTGGGGCTGGAGCTCTAGCTAGGGACCATGCCCTTCCATTCCCAGCACTTCTCTTCCCCTACTTTCATATTATTTAAAAGGACCATGCTCTTTTCTATCCAGCACTTCCGTATCAATTCATATGCTTATTAGGCTATTCTGTTTTCTTCTTTCTTATAGTGCTCATTTCTATGTGGATTGTCTTTATTTACTTTTTAGCTCTTTATATATTTTAAAATCAATCCTTCATGTGCTGCAAATACCAACACTATTTCCCAGTGTGTGACTTACTTTATGCTTTTTAATGGTATTTATGATAAACACAAGTTCCTAATTTTAATGCCATAAAACAGATATATATTTATGGTTCATGATTCTATCTAGTCTAAAAAACATCCTTCTTACACAAAGAAAAAGTAGTTTCTATTTGTATTCTAAATTTTAAAAAACAATTTTGTCTTTGACTTAAGTTTTTAACCCACACAGGTTATTTTTTATTGTGGTTAGAGTTTGGGACCCAGATTTATTTTTCTGTTATGCGCAACATATTCTCTCTAATTGAAAGTCCATTTTTTACCTGACATGTAATTAAAACTCCATCATAAATCAAGTTTCTGTATATGTGTGAGTCTGTTCCAGTCTCTCCAATCTGTTTCATTGTCATTTTGTCGAGCTCTGTTTCATACTACACTGTCTGAAATTGTTTTATATCTTTATAAGAAGTCTTGGTAGCTGGCTGACTAATCCTCTTACTTTATTCTTCTTACAAATATCTTCACTATTCTCTGTCCTTTGGTAGTTCATATACATTTCTGAATTAACTTTGCATGTCTACAACAATGTTATAGATTTGAATCTATACATTCCTTTAAGAGAAACTGACTCTTCTGCCATTGATTCTTTCATATCATGAACATGAGCTCTTCTTTTCTCTAGGTCCTCTTTAATATTTGTCCACAGATTTTATAGTGTTCTCCATAAGATTGCACATATTTTTATTAGCTTAATTCCCAAGTAGTGCACATTTTTCGGCAATATTATGTAGTAGGTAAAAGAACAGACTTTGGAAATCCCAGCTCTTCCATTTTCTGACTGTATGACCTTGGAAAAATCACTTAGCCTCCTTGTGCCTTGGCTTTCTCATCTATAAAAAGGGAATATTTATATGCCAAACCCCTGGAATTGTTGTGAGGACTAAATGTATTCTAAATTGTTTGCAACACTGCCTGGCACAAATAAATGCAATGTGTTTGCTATTATTATGTTGAGGAGAACATTTTTCATAAAAGATTAATTCATGTCTGAAAAATACATATCTTTTGCATTTATTGGGAAGAATAGTCTGTAGCTGTACACTCTATCAGCTTTTTAACCATATTGTTCAAATCATCTACTTGCTTAAAAATATATTACCTAATTGATCTATCAATTACCATTATGTTAATAGATTTGTCAAACACTACCTCTAATTCTGTCATTTTTGTTTTCTGCAATTTGAGATGATGAGTTGAGATGCATCCAAGTTCAGAAATGTTTATTTCTTCCTGGTCAGTTTAGCTTTGAAAAAAAATTTAGTGAGTCCATCGGTTCTCAGGTCATGACAGTCCTGGGGCCCGCACCTGGAGCTGGCACCAGAGCAATTGGTGATCTACCAGGTTGGATTGACCCCCAGTCCGTACTATGGGGTCCTGGGAAGGAAAGACTTGGAAGCATTTAAGACTCTGACATTCCTGGTTGTCATGCTCATTGTTCTGAACTCCAAGGGCCGTGTGCACTACATTCTCAACGTGCTGTGGGATGACATCGATAACCCAGACCAGTGCATCAGCCAGGATATAGAGCAATTCTGCCAGCAGCTCAGCAGCATGGCCAGCAAGCTGATTATCTCCCCCTTCACCCTCGTGTCCTACACTTACCAGTGCTTCCAAAGCACAGGATGGCTCGGGCCTGTGAGCATCTTCGGGTATTTCATCCTGCGGACTGTGGTGAACAAAACTTTGATGGGGTGCATTGTGATGAAGCTGGTGGATCAGGAAAAGCTGGAAGGAGATTTTCAGTTCTAGCACATGCAGATTCGGGTGAATGCGGAGCCTGTTGCTTTCTACAGAACTGGGCATGTGGAGCACATGAGGACAGACTGCAGGCTGCAGAGACTCCTTCAGACCCAGAGGGAGCTGATGTCCAAGGAGCTCAGGCTGTACATTGGCATCAACACCTTTGACTATCTGGGCAGCATCCTGAGTTACATTGTCATCGCAATCCCGATGTTCAGTGAGGTCTATGGAGAACTGAGTCCTGCAGAGCTTAGCATCCTGGTCAGCAAGAACGCCTTGTGTGCATCTACCTCATCAGCTGATTCATTCAACTCATTGACCTGTCCACAACGCTCTCGGATGTGGCTGGCTACAGGCACAGGATTGGGCAGCTTTGGGAGATGCTGCTGGAAATGTCCCTGAAGTCACAGGACTGTGAGATCCTGGGTAAGAGCGAGTGGGGCTTGGACAAGGCCCCAGGATGTCCAGCAGCAGAGCCAGCAGACACGGCATTTCTCCTTGAGTGGGTCTCCATCTCTGCTCCCTCATCTGACAAACCCCTAATCAAGGATCTGAGCCTACAGATCTCCGAGGGACAGAGCCTGCTGATCACAGGCAACACGGGCACTGGCAAGATCTCCTTGTTCTGGGTTCAGCACATGGGGCTCAGTGCAGATGCGGATGGTCTTTGGGCCCCATGGGGTGTTATTCTTGCCACAAAAGCCATTCTTCACTGACGGGACCCTTCTGGAGCAGGTGACATATCCCCTGAAGGAGATTTACCCTGACTCAGGTTCTACTGATGATGAGAGGATCTTGAGGTTCTTGGAATTGGCAGGCCTGTCCAGCTTGGTGGCAAGGACAGAGGGTCTGGACCAGCAGGTGGATTGGAACTTGTAAGATGTTCTGTCCCCGGGGGAGATGCAACGGCTCTCCTTTGTCAGACTCCTCTACCTGCAGCCAAAGTGCGCAGTGCTTGATGAAGCCACAAGTGCCCTGACAGAGGAGGGGGAGAGCGAGTTCTATCACATTGGTCAGCAGTTGGGGATGACGGTCATCAGTGTGGGACATCGACAGAGCCTTGAGAAGTTTCATTCCTTGGTTCTGAAACTCTGTGGAGGAGGAAGGTGGGAACTGATGAGAATCAAAGAGGAATGAAACTCCAGTTTTTGGAAGGAGAGCCACACTCTGGTGGATTGGCAGCCCTCAGAGAGATGAGCAGGACTGATGGGGAAGAATGAGCCCAGATTGGCCACATAGGTCCTGCGTAGGAGCCCTGGGGATGGTGGGCTTAGCCCAAGTCTGGGTCTCTGGGGGGGACACTGAGTCTCCCAGGGTTCAGTCTCCCAGGACTCTGCTGCCTCAGCCAGAGCCTCCATATGATTGAAGTGCTGATTACCTACAAATGATTTCAGAACGTGTTTGCTAAAGAGAAATCTGGAAGTGTGAGATCTGTCAGAAATGAAAGGTCAGGTTGGAAGGAAATCTCTTGGAGTCAAGACATCTGGAAATCTTTTAATCAGTTAAATTGTGCAGCAATAGATTTTTAACATTAATCAAAAGACTATTTAAGTTTTTTTAATGTAAGTTTTTTACAAAGAAAAGCTAAACATTAAAAATAATTGCAGCTTTTTCTCTTATCATTAAAAAAATTTAGTAACTGTCATTATTTATTGTGACATTGTTTATCCAAATATATATTTTATTTGAAAATATAGCTATACCAGCTTTTTCTAAGTATTTTGTGGCATATCTTTTGCCAATCTTTTACTTTCAACTTTTCTGAACTGTTGTGTTTTAGATGTTTTTCTTATAACTTCTTAAAGCTTCTAATTGCAGGTGTTTTCTGTGCATTTTTGGTATAGCTGGGTTATTATTGCTTTACAAGTTGTGGTGGTTCTCGTTCACATTTTCATTTTTGTCATTTTCTATCTTTTGCTTTATTTACACTTATAATAATTTACTTAGAATTATTTCTAATGTGTTTAATGACTTATATTAAGGTGATTCATCAGGCAGTAACGTACCAGATGAATTCAAGAGGGTAGGACACTTAGGAAAGAGATTATGTTGTCTCGAACTGTAGCAGCAACAAAGGGAGTAGGAAGGAAGAGGGAAAAGAACCCTGAAGAGAAAACCTAAACCTGGATAACTGGCAAAATGATAAGGTCATTAACCAGCTTGGGAAGAAGTTCAGATTTGTGAAGAGTCACTAAGACAAACTTGCTCATCTGGAGATCTGGTTCTGGTGCCAGCACAAAGAACCTCAGGCACTAAATTCCGCAGCTGAAAAGCTTGGCTCACTCCACTGAATCAATCAAATTCCACTTTTTTGTTGTTTTTTAATTAATATTTTCTAGTAAACAAGATGATCAGATAGGAGAGAAAGAAAACAGATGAGCAGATTTTTATGGTATATACATTATTTTATTAAGGATGATTATTTGTATTTTAAAATCATGTTTGTTTTTCTTCTTTTGTTTTAATTTTAATTTATTTCTTTAACTTTAGGTACATACTATATCTAGCATTTCTCCCCATGTTATGCCTCCCCACCCTCCCATCCCTCCCCACGCCCTGCTATCTCTCCCCTACACCTCCCAACTGCCACCAGTGTGTGATGCTCCTCTCTCTGAGTCCACGTTTTCATTTTTCAACACCCACCTATGAGTGAGAACACGTGGTGTTTAGCTTTCTGTTCTTGTGTCAGATTGCTGAGAATGATGGTTTCCAGATTCATCCAAGTCCCTACAAAGGACACAAACTCATCGTTTTTTATGGCTGCATAGTATTCCATGCTGTATATGTGCCACATTTTCCTTATCCAGTCTATCACTGATGGGCATTTGGGTTGGTTCCAGGTCTTTGCTATTGTTCATTGGGCTGCAGTGAACATACATGTGTATGTGTCTTTATAGTAGAACGATTTATACTTCTTTGGGTATATGCCCAGTAATGGGGTTGCTGGGTCAAATGGAACTTCTATTTCTAGATCCTTGAGAAATCGCCAAACTGTCTTCCACAGTGGTTGAACTAATTTACACTCCCACCAGTTGTGTAAGAGTGTTCCTATTTTACTGCATCCTCTCCAGCATTGTTGTCTCCAGAATTTTTAATGATTGCCATTCTAACCGGTGTGAGATAATATCTCATTGTGGTTTTGATTTGCATTTCTCTAATGGTCAGTGATGATAGGCATTTTTTCATGTGTTTTTGGCCTCATATATGTCTTCTTTTCAAAAGTGTCTGTTCATATCCACCCACTTTTGAATGGGCTTATTTGTTTTTTTCTTGTATATCTGTTTTAGTTCTTTGTAGATTCTGGATATTAGCCCTTTGTCGGATGGGTAGATTGTAAAAACTTTTTCCCATTCTGTTGGTTGCCGATTCGCTCTAATGATGGTTTCTTTTGCTGTGCAGAAGCTCTGAATTTTAATTAGATCCCATTTGTGTATCTTGGCACTCATTGCCATTGCTTTTGGTGTTTTAGTCATGAAGTCCTTGCCTATGCCTATGTCCTGGATGGTTTTGCCTATGTTGTCTTCTAGTGTTTTTATGGTGTTAGGTTTTATGTTTAAATCTTTAATCCATCTGGAGTTAATTTTATTGTAAGGTGACAGGTAGGGGTCCAGTTTCTGCTTTCTGCACATTGCTAGCCAGTTTTTCCAAAACCATTTATTAAACATGGAGTCCTTTCCCCATTGCTTGTTTCTGCTGGGTTTGTCAAAGATCAGATGGTTGTAGATGTGTGGTGCTTCTTCTGGGGCCTCTGTTCTGTTCCATTGGTCTATGTCTCTGTTTTGGTACCAGTACCATGCTGTTTTGATTACTGTAGCTTTGTAGTATAGTTTGAAGTCCGGCAGTGTGATGCCTCCGGCTTTGTTCTTTTTGCTTAGGATTTTCTTGGCTATGCAGGCTCCCTTGTGATTCCATAGGAAATTTAAAGTGCTTTTTTTTTTTTCCAGTTCTGTGAAGAAGATCATTGGTAGCCTGTTGGGGATAGCTTTGAATCTATAGATTACTTTGGGCAGTATGACCATTTTCACGATATTAATTCTTCCTAATCATGAGAATGGAATGTTTTTCCATCTGTTTGTGTCCTCTCTTATTTCATTGAGCAGTGGTTTGTAGTTCTCCTTGAAGAGGTCCTTTACATACTTTGTTAGTTGTATTCCTAGGTATTTTATTCTCTTTGTAGCAATTGTGAATGGTAGTTCACTCTTGATTTGGCTCTCTGTTTGTCTGTTATTGGTATATAGGAATGCTTGTGATTTCTGCACACTTATTTTGTATCCTGAGACTTTGCTGAAGTTGCTTATCAGTTTGAGAAGATTTGGGGCTGAGACGATGGGGTCTGCTAAATATACAAACATGTCATCTGCAAATAAAGACAGTTTGACTTCCTCCTTTCCTAATTGAATACCCTTTATTTCTTTTTCTTGCCTGATTGCTCTGGCTAGAACTTGCAATACTATATTGAATAGGAGTGGTGAGAGAGGGCATCCTTGCCTAGTGCCTGAATTCAAAGGGAATTCTTCCAGCTTTTCCCCATTCAGTATGATATTGGTTGTAGGTTTGTTATATATAGCTTTTATCATTTTATGATATGTTCCATCAATACCTAGTTTATTGAGGGTTTTTAGCATGAAGGGCTGTTGAATTTTATTGAAGGTCTTCTCTGCATCTATTGAGATAATCATGTGGTTTTTGTCTTTGGTTCAGTTTATGTGGTGGATTACATTTATGGATCTGTGTATGTTGAACCATCCTTGCATCCCTGGGATGAAGCCTACTTGATCATGATGGATAAGCTTCTTGATGTGTTTGCCAGTATTTTATTGAAGATTTTTGCATCGATGTTCATCATGAATACTGGCCTGAAGTTTTTTTTTTAGTTGAGTCTCTGCCTGGTTTTGGTATCAGGATGACGTTGGTTTCATAAAATGAGTTAGGGAGGATGCCCTCCTTTTTTATTGTTAGATACAGTTTCAGAAGGAATGGAACCAGCTCCTCTTTGTACATCTGGTAGAATTTGGCAGTGAACCCATCTGGACCTGGACTTTTTTTGGTTGGTAGGCTGTTGATTGCTGCCTCTACTTCAGCCCTTGTTATTGGTCTATTCAGGGTTTCAACTTCCTCCTGGTATAGTCTTGGTAGAGTACAAGTGTCTAGGAATTTATGCATTTCTTCCTGATTTATTGGTTTATATGGGTAGAGCTCTTTGTAGTAATCTCTGATGGTAGCTTGTATTTCTGTGGGATCAGTGGTGCTATCCCCTTTATCATTTTTTATTGCATCTGTTTGATTCTTCTTTTTCTTCTCTATTAGTCTGGCTAGTGGTCTATCTATTTTGTTGATCTTTTCAAAAAGTCAGCTCCTGTATTTATTTATTTTTTGAAGGATTTTTTTGTGTCTCTATCTCCTTGAGTTCTGCTCTGATCTTAGTTATTTCTTGTCTTCTGCTAGCTTTTGAGTTTTTTTCATCTTCCTCCTCTAGTTCTTTCATTTTTGATGATAGGGTGTCAATTTTAGATCTTTCCTTGTTTTTCATGTGGGCATTTGTTGCTATAAGTTTCCCTCTTGACACTCCTTTACAGGTGTCCCAGAGATTCTGGTAAGTTGTGTCTTCATTTTGATTGGTTTCAAAGTACGTCTTTATTTCTGCCTTCATATCATTGTTTATCCACTTGACACTCAGAAGCAATTTGTTGAGTTTCCAAGTGGTTGTGTGGGTTTGAGTGTGTTTCTTAATCCTGAGTTCTAGTCTGATTGCGCTGTGGTCTGATAGACTGTTATGATTTCCATTTTTTTGCATTTGCTGAGGAGTGACTTTCTTCCAATGATGTGGTCAATTTTAGAGTAAGTGAAATGTGGTGCTGTGAAAAATGTAAATTCTGTGGATTTGGGTTGGAGTCTTCTCTTTGTCTATTAGATCCACTTGGTCCTGCTCTGCATTCAAGTGCTGGATATCCTTGTTAATTTTCTGTCTCGTTGATCTGTCAAATATTGACAGTGGACTGTTGAAGTCTCCCACTATTATTGTGTGGGAGTCTAAATCTCGTTTTAGGTCATTAAGAACTTGTTTTATGTATCTGAGTGCTTCTGTGTTGGGTGCGTATATATTTAGGTTAACTCCTCTTATTAGATTGATCCTTTTACCAGTATGTAGTATCTTTCTTTGTCTCTTTTAATCTTTATTGGTTTGAAGTCCATTTTATCAGAGACTAGGATTGCAACCCCTGCCTTTTTTTTGTTCTCCATTTTCTTGGTAAACCTTCTTCCATCCTTTTATATTGAGTCTATGTGTGTCTTTGTATGTGAGATGGGTTTCTTGAATACAGCACACCGATGGGTTCTGACTTTTTATACAGTTTGCCAGTCTGTGTCTTTTGATTTGGGTGTTTAGGCCATTTACATTCAATGTTACTATTGCTATGTGTTAATTTGATCCTGCCATTTTGTTACTGGCTGTTTTTCTTTCCCATTAGTTGACTCATTTTCTTCATTGCATTTTTGGTCTTTGTCCACTGGTTTGCCTTTGCAGTGACTGGTACTTGTTCCTTTCTGTGCTTAGTGTTTCTTTCAGAGCTCTTGTAGGGCAGTTCTGGTGGTGACAAAATCTCAGTAATTGCTTGTCTGTAAAGGATTTAATTTCTCCCTCACTTACGAAGCTTAGTTTGACTGGATATGAGAGTCTGGGTTGAAAGTTCTTTTCTTTAAGGATGTCGAATATTGGCCCCCACTCTCTTCTGGCTTGTAGGGTTTCTGCCAAGAGATCTACAGTGAGTCTGATTGGCTTCTCTCTGTGTGTGACCTGACCTTTCTCTCTGGCTGCCCTTAGCATTTTTTCCTTCATTTCAACCCTGGTGAATCTGATAATTATGTGCCTTGGGGTTGCTCCATATCTTTGTGGAGTTCTCTGTATTTCTTGAATTTGAAATTTGGACTGCCTTGCTAGACTTGAGAGGTTCTCCTGGATAATATCCTGCAGTGTGTTTTCCAGCTTGGATTCATTCTCCCCATCATATTCAGGTACACCAATCAAGCATAGGTTAGGTCCTTTCACATAATCCCATATTTCTTGGAGACTTTGTTCATTTCTTTTCACTCTTTTCTCTCTTGTCTTGCCTTCTTTTTTATTTCATTGGGTTGATCCTCAATCTCTGATATCCTTTCTTCTGCTTGATCGATTCAGCTAATAAAACTTGTGTTTCCTTCACTTAGTTCTCGTGCTGTTTTTCAACTCCATCAAGTCGTTTATGTTCTTCTCTAAGCTGGTTATTCTAGTTAGCCTTTTGTCTAACCTTTTTTCAAGGTTTTTGGTTTCTTGGCATTGAGTTAGAACGTGTTCCTTTAGCTCAGAAAAGTTAGTTATTATCCATCTTCTGAAGCCTGTTTCTGTCAATTTGTCACACTCCTTCTCAGTCATGTGATCCTGTGTTGTTGAAGAGTTGTGATACTTTGAAGGAGAAAAGGTGTTCTGGTCTTTGATTGTTTCATCTTTTTTGTGCTGTTTTTTTCCCATCTTTGTGGGTTTACCTGGCTGTGTTGTCAGGGAGCTGCTTGATGAGTTCCCTTGTCTGCCTGTGGAGGCACTACTGGGTTTCTATGGACTCCTTCAGGTTACTAGGAATCTTCCTGTGTCTTCTTTGTTTATGCTGGGAGCTTAAGCCCGCCTTTTCTGCTGATCTGTGGGTGCTGCTGGGTTGTCAAGAATGCTGTCCTATTGATACATAGGCTTCCTGTGTTTTTTGTTAAAACATGTAGCCCAGTCCCACCCTTCCAATGGTGGGTTGTGCCCTTCCTCCACTGGGTGGATCATTCAGGGTTCAGCTCAGGCTGTGGCACTGGCTGCACAACCCACGAGAGTCAGAGCTTCAGCCCTCTGGAGTTTGTGGGGAAGGGTAGGGACCCTCTCAGCAGCACCCGGCCATCTCCCCCTTTCAGCTTCCTCTCTCTCCAGTCATGGGGTAGGGGGCACCCAGCTTCTCCTGCTTACAGCTCCCTCTCTCTCTGGTGGGGGGAGGTGGCAATAGCTCACTCCACAAGTTCTCTCAGCCATATGCATCTGTTTTGGTCTGTGTGCCAATCCGGGACACCGTCCTGGATTATTTTTCAACTCCATGCTTGTAATTCCCCTCGCTTGACTGGCAAAGATCCCCCATTCTGTGTATTGCTGAGGCTTTGGGGGAAGCACTGTACTGGACCAGAGTGCCAGAGGGGGAGCCTCCAATTTGCCAGTCAGATGCACTTTCTGGGTGAAACAGCACCCCTCCCCTCCCCACCTCAGTCTGCCCTGAGTGGGCTTTGCTCACTGTTGGACTAGATCTTTTAAAATGCACATGGTACCTCAGTTGGAGCCAGGATATCTCTGGATTTCTGTGTCTCTCTCACTGGGTGTTGTGCGCTGGAGTTGTATCTATTCAACCATCTTGGATCACTTGAATATATATTTCTAAACTACATTTAAATTTAACAAATGAACATAAATAAGAAATTTGTTAAATAAATAGATGAAAAAACAATTTGCCTCCTTCTCTACTTTTAAAACTGACAAACACCCAGGATTTAAGTGCTTATTTATCTATTGTTACTGGAGTGAGAGTAGTACTCAATAAGAAATCTTTTCATGTTTCTATTTATGCTGTATATGGATACATGGAAATTTGCCAACCTCAACTATACCCCAGATTGACTGGTAAGAATGAAAATGAGTTACAAACTACTAATGTGGTCACTTTGTTTTCAGGATTAGAGTTTATTATGACTTAATAGAATCAAAAAATAAGAGCTTATACATTTCCTGTACACTTGCTGTGTGTGGAGCCCTCTTCTGGCACCTTTATTTGCATTAATTGCTTCCATTTTACCAAAACACTAGAATGTTGGCAGTATTATCCTCAGTGTACAGCTGAGGAGTCAAGCATAGAGAGGTCAAGAAACTGTATTCAGGTCATTCAGTCCATAAGTGGCTGAACTAAGATTCAACCAGGAATCACCTGATGGTGAGTTTCAATCTTAACCGTTATGCCAAACAAGCTCTAACCCAATTCTTGTGTTCATTCCTGACCTCACATTTTAGATTTGAATGTTCTAATTTAGTAAAATAAAGAGAAATTAAAATACCATTTTTTCAACCCTTACCTACTATGTAGAATTTGATTTTTAGTTTAAAGTACTTATTACAAAGTCCAAAGCAAATAATTTGGTAAATGGATTCTAACAATAATATCCCTCTTATGACTTAAAAAAGGCAGTAATTTCACTTTTGAAATATATTGAATTTTTGTATTAGAATCTAAAATGAGCCTATTATTATCTAGAAAATTTGTGGTCTGCATGCCCATCATCATCCATTGAGTTATTTAAAGTTTCTGAAAATTGCAGAAACACTGATATAAAAATGCTTTTTGCTAATTGAATAATTAAATGATATTAAGTTTTCTGAGTGACTAAAATTATAGATTCAAATTACTGGTCAGTCACTTACAAGGTGGTTTTAAATGTTTTTTACTGATCACGTGAATTTTTTTTAAAAAAATTCATTTTAATAACTTGTTTTTATTGCTTTTTCACATCTATTTTTAAAAAATTCTGTTACTAGAAATCTATAAATTTTATTCAGACATAATTATAACATTAATCTTAAAAAAATCTATATACTTAGGAGTATGCAAAGCCTATTCTCTACACTTAGAAAATAAACTACTTCTTTCCGGTAAATCCAGTGTGGCAATTGTGACTCAAAATCATAAGCTATTAAAATATTAACACCATCCATTAGATGAAAGTTTATGTATCTGCATGTTCAAGTTATTTAACTTAATAATTCAGAAATTAATTTTTATAAACTATAAAACAAACTAAAAATATAAAGTATTATTTTCAGTTTTTAAATATTATCATTCTTTATGAGATAAAGTCTTGCTCTGTCGCCAAGTCTGGAGTGCAGTGATGCAATCTCGGCTCACTGCAACTTCCACCTCCTGAGTTCAAGCAATTCTCCTTTCTCAGCCTCCTCAGTGGCTGAGATTGCAGATGTGCACCAGCAGATTTGGCTATTTTTTTTAAATTTTGGTAGAAATGGGATTTCACCATGTTGGTTAGGTTGATCTCAAGCACCTGACCTCATCATCCTCCCACCTTGGCCTCCCAAAGTGCTGGGATTAGAGCCGTGAGCTACATGCCCAGCGAATATCATCATTTCTAGTTGACATACCACTAGCTTTTAGATGTTGTCTCTGTATAAACTAAAAATGCCATGATTAACTCTGCTTTATTTTCTGCCTTCCTATTTTACATGAACACAGCAGCATAAGAAAGGCCATTAAGGCTACATTTTTGTTGTTGTTGAGATGGAGTCATGCTTGTTGCCCAGGCTGGAGTGCAGTGCTGCCATCTTGGCTCACTGCACCCTCCTCCTGGGCTCAAGCGATCTTCTGCCTCAGGCTCTTGAGTAGGTGGGATTACAGGTGTACAAGCATGCTGAGCTAACTTTGTATTTTTAGTAGAGATGGGTTTCACCATGTTGGCCAGGCTGGTCTCAAACTTTTGACCTCAGGTGATTCACCTACCATGGCCTCCCAAAATGCTGGGGTTACATGCATGAGCCATCGCAACTGGCCAGAAATGCTACATTTTGATTCAAACACACCAATAGCCTTCTAGGGAGAATATATGTGTGAGTATATTAACTTGAAATTAATGCCATCTTTTGTTGAAGTACAAACTTCTATATGGCAAATAATAAAGTGAAAAAATCTGATACTGCAATCGAATCAGAAAAGTACAAATACTTTCTAACCCATTGTTCATGTTTTTCACCAGAACGATTGTGATGGAGTGAGCATTTGCAAAACGTACCTCAAAATAATAAAAGCTACTATTACAAATTCTCAGCCAACATTATACCGAACAGGCAAATGTGGATGCACTCTTCACATGAACAGAAATAAGACCAGACTGTTTACTGTAAACACTCATATTCAACATAGTTCTTGAAGTCCCAGTCAGAGCAATTTAACAAAGTGAAGAAATAAAAGGCATTCATATAAGAATACATAAAGTCACATTATCTTCACTGATGATATAATTTTCTACATAGATTCCACCAAAAGATTCCCAAGCCTAAAAATGACTTCATTAAAGTATCAGAATACAAAATCAATATACACAAACAAGTAGCATTTCTGCATACTAATGACATTGAAGCTGAGAACAAAATTAAAAACAGTTCTATTTACAATAGACACTAACAAAAATAATACCTAGAAATATTATATCAAAGAAGAAAAATAGCTCTGCAAGGAGAACTGAAAAATACTGCTGAAAGAAATCAGAGATGACATAAATATTCTCATTTGAAGGGTTTCTCTCCACTATGAATTCTCTTATGTGTAGTAAGGTGTGAAGAACAGGTAAAAGCTTTGCTACATCCTTCATGTTTGTAGGGGTTCTCTCCAGTATGAATTCTCTTATGTCTAGTAAGGTGTGAGGACTGGTTAAAAGCTCTGTCACATTCTTCATATTTGTAGGGTTTGTCTCCACTATGAATTCTCTTATGTGTAGTAAGGGTTGATGAAACGTTAAAAGCTTTTCCACAATCCTCACATTTATAGGGTTTCTCTCCACTATAAATTCTCCTATGTTTAGTAAGGTGTGAGGACAGGTTAAAAGCTTTGCCACAGTCTTCACATTAGTAGAGTTTCTCTCCCCTATAAATTCTCTTATGTTTAGTAAGGTGTGAGGACCTGTTAGAAGCTTTGCCACAGTCTTCACATTTGTAGGGTTTCTCTCCACTATGAATTCTCTTATGTTTAGTAAGGTTTGAAGACAGGTTAAAAGCTTTGCCACATTCTTCACATTTGTAGGGTTTCTCTCCACTATGAATTCTCTTATGTTGAGTAAGGTTTGAAGACAGGTGAAAAGCTTTGCCACATTCTTCACATTTGTAGGGTTTTTCTCCAATATGAATTCTCTTATGTTGAGTAAGATGTGAGGATCGGTTAAAAGCTTTGCCACATTCTTCACATTTGTAGGGTTTCTCTCCACTGTGAATTCTTTTATGTTGAGTAAGAGTTGATGACCTGTTAAAAGCTTTGTTACATTCTTCACATTTGTAGGGTTTCTTTCCACTATGAATTCTCCTATGTGTAGTAAGGGATGATGACCAGTTAAAAGCTTTGCCACATTCTTCACATTTGTAGGGTTTTTCTCCACTATGAATTCTCTTATGTTTAGTAAGGTGTGAGGACCGGTTAAAAGCTTTGCCACATTCTTCACATTTGTAGGGTTTCTCTCCACTATGAATTCTCTTATGTTGACTAAGGTGTGAGGACCGGTTAAAAGCTTTGCCACATTCTTCACATTTGTATGGTTTCTCTCCACTATGAATTCTCTTATGTTTAGTAAAGTTTGAAGACCAGTTAAAAACTTTGCCACATTCTTCACATTTGTAGGGTTTCTCTCCATTATGAATTTTCTTATGGTTAGTAAGGTTTGAAGACCAGTTAAAAGCTTTGCCACATTCCTCACATTTGTAGGGTTTCTCTCCATTATGAATTTTCTTATGGTTAGTAAAGTTTGAAGACCGGTTAAAAGCTTTGCCACATTTTTCACATTTGTAGGGTTTCTTTCCACTGTGAATTCTCTTATGTTGAGTAAGGATTGATGACCAGTTAAAAGCTTTGTTACATTCTTCACATTTGTAGGGTTTCTCTCCACTATGAATTCTCTCATGTGTAGTAAGGGTTGATGAAAAGTTAAAAGCCTTGCCACATTCTTCACATTTGTAGGGTTTCTCTCCACTATGAATTCTCTTATGTTTAGTAAGGTTTGAAGACAGGTTAAAAGCTTTGCCACATTCTTCACATTTGTAGGGTTTCTTTCCACTGTGAATTCTCTTATGTTGAGTAAGGATTGATGACCAGTTAAAAGCTTTGCCACATTCTTCACATTTGTAGGGTTTCTCTCCTCTATGAATTCTCTCATGTGTAGTAAGGTTTGATGAAAAGTTAAAAGCCTTGCCACATTCTTCACATTTGTAGGGTTTCTCTCCACTATGAATTCTCTTATGTTTAGTAAGGTTTGAAGACAGGTTAAAAGCTTTGCCACATTCTTCACATTTGTAGGGTTTCTCTCCACTATGAATTCTTTTATGTTGAGTAAGGGTTGATGACCAGTTAAAAGCTTTGCCACATTCTTCACATTTGTAGGGTTTTTCTCCACTATGAATTCTCTTATGTTTAGTAAGGTGTGAGGACCGATTAAAAGCTTTGCCACATTCTTCACATTTGTAGGGTTTCTCTCCACTAGGAATTCTCTTATGATGTTTAGTAAGGTTTGAAGACCAGTTAAATGCTTTGCCATATTCTTCACATTTGTAGGGTTTCTCTCCACTATGAATTCTCTTATGTTTAGTAAGGTGTGAGGACAGGTCAAAAGCTTTGCCACAATCTTCACATTTGTAGGGTTTCTCTCCACTATGAATTCTCTTATGTTTAGTAAGGTTTGAGGACCGGTTAAAAGCTTTGCCACATTCTTCACATTTGTAGTGTTTCTTTCCAGGATGAATTATCTTATGTCTAGTAAGGTGTGAGAACTGGTTAAAATCTTTGTCACATACATCACATTTGTAGGATTTCTCTCCACTATGAATTCTCTTATGTTTAGTAAGGTGTGAGGACCAGTTAAAGGCTCTGCCACATTCTTTATATTTATAGGAATTCACTCTAGTATGAATTCTTTTATGTTGAATTAGATGTAAAAACATGCAAAATGATTTGTCACATTTTTCACATTTATAAGTTTTCTTTTTAGCACATCTTTTCTTAGATTTATTTGAATAAGAAAATATATGAAATACTTTTACATATTTATAATGGAGAAATGTTTGGCTCTTGGTAGCTGTCAAACATTTGTGAAGTTTATTATAAACTCTTTTGTGCATTTTACAATCATCCACACTTTCACAGTCTTTTCTTAGTGATAAATTTTCATCCCCACAGTTTCCATATCTTCTCATTAACTCTTTTTGAAATGGTTTTTTTATATCCTGCTCTGGCCAAAGGTCTTGGGCAAAATAAGAACACATAGCTGAAAAGAAAATAAAAATAACAAATTACTGGTGACAGGATCCAAGATGGCCAGTTAAGAGTAGCTCAGGACTACAGCACCCTGTGAAAGGGCAGAGGGTGAGTGGATGCCGCATTTCCAGATGGATTTTTATTGCCCACAGACCAGGAGATTCCCAGGTGGAGGAGCTCCATGGGTCACCAACATGGCTGTTTTGGCTGGCGTGGCTGTTTTGCTGGTGCCCCAGTGCAGCAGTTCCTGGTGCCGAGTAAGCGGGACTGGGCCCCCCCCGTTAGCCAGCAAGGGGAGCTCTGGGAAGGCAGAGTCACTCACTCATCTGATTGAAAAAAAGGGGACTGAAACAGGGAGCCAGGACAGGAGATTCCAGAGCAACAAAGCACCACGAATCTCAGCACCGCTGTTTCAGCTGGCACAGTGGTTCACCACACGGGAAATCACACAGATCCCGGTGTCTTTTCAACAGGCAAGTATAACACCTGGGAGAGAGCTAACCGTTCAACTAAAAAAACAGATAAAGGTTCTGAGGCAGGGAGCCAGGTGATCAGGCTCAGCTGGTCCCACCCCCCCCCACACAAAAAAACCCCACAAAAAAACAGCAATTGGAAATGCTCTGGGTTGAGAGTTTCACAGCAAGCACAGCTGAACCTGAGATGGTCCACCTCTGTGGGGGACGGGTGTCCACCATTACTAAGGCACTCCACCAATATGAAGGCAAGCTGGCATTGCTGAAGCAGCCAGCCGTTGCTGAGGTAACCCACCATTTCAGAGAGAGTCCATCATTACAGAGGTGGGCCACCATTGCCGAGGCAGTTCTAACTACACCCATATAATCAGAACTGCAGGGAAGTTCACATGGCAGCTGGGCGGAGCCCACAGCAACTCAGCAAAGCGTCTGCAGGCAGACAGAGACTAAGCTGCCTCCGTGCTGGGCAGGGCAGCCCTGAAAAAGAAAAAGGCAGCAGCACAGCAGAAACTCATAAACAAAACCCTAACTCCCTGGGACAGAACACCTGGGGGGAAAAAAGGCCTTATGAGTTCTGCTGCAGCAGACTTAAATGTACCAGCCCAGCAGCTCTGAATGAACAAAAGAGCTCACAGCTCAGCACTTGAGCTACTATAAAGGACAGACTGTCTCCTTAAGCAGCTCCCTGACCCCCATATACCCAAAGAGTCACCTCATAAAGGAGAGCTCAGACTGACATTTGGTGGGTATCCTTCTGGGACACAGCAGAAGAAGAAACTGGTAGTAACCCTTACTGTTCTGCAGCTGCTGCAGGTGATCCCCAGGCAAGCAGGGCCTGGAGTGGACCTCAGCAGTCCTACAGCAGAGGGGCCAGACTGTTAGAAGGAAAATTAAGAAACAGAAATAACTTCATCATCAACAAACAAGACGTCCACTCAGAGACCCAATCAGAAAGTCAGCAACTACAAAGAAGACAGGTGGATAAATCCACAAAGATGGAAAGAAACCAGCACAAAAAAGGATGAAAACACCCAAAACTAGAACACCTCTCCTCCTACTAGGGATCACAACTCCTCACCAGCAAGGGAACAAGACTAAGACTGCATGGAGAATGAGTGTGATGAAATGACAGAATCAGCCTTCAGAAAGTGGGTAATAAGAAACTTCCGTGAGCTAAAAGAACATATCCTAACCCAATGCAAAGAATCTAAGAACCTTGAAAAAAGATTTGATGAAATGCTAACTAGAATGGACAACTTAGAGAGGAATATAAGTGAATTGATGGAGCTGAAAAATACAACACGAGAACTTCATGAAGCATGAAGCCGAATTGACCAAGCAGAAGAAAGGATATCAGAGGTTGAAGATCAACTCAATGAAATAAAATGAGAAGGCAAGATTAGAGAAAACAGGGTAAAAAGGAATGAACAAAGTCAACAAGAAATATGGGACTGTGTGAAAAGACCTAATCTACATTTGATAGGTGTACCTGAATGTGATGAAGAGAATGAATCCAAGCTGGAAAATACTCTTCAGGATATTATGCAGGAAAACTTCCCCAACCTAGCAAGGCAGGCCAATATTCAACTCCAGGAAATACAGAGAACACCACAAAGATATTCCTCAAGAAGATCAACCCCAAGGCACATAATAGTCAGAATCACCAGGGTTGAAATGAAAGAGAAAATGCTAAGGGCAGCCAGAGAGAAAGGTCAGGTCACCCACAGAGGGAAGCCCATCAGAATCACAGCAGATCTCTCAGCAGAAACCCTACAAGCCAGAAGAGAGTGGGGGCCAATATTCAACATCCTTAAAGAAAAGAACTTTCAACCAAGAATTTCATATCCAGCCAAACTAAGCTTCATTAGTGAAGGAAAAATAAAATCCTTTGCAAACAAGGAAGTACTCAGAGATTTCATTACCACCAGGTGTGCTTTATAAGAGATCCTGAAAGAGGCACTACACATAGAAAAGAACAACCAGTACCAGTCACTCCAAAAACATACCAAATGGTAAAGAGCATCAACACAATGAAGAATCTGCATCAACTAATGGGCAAAACAGCTAGCTAGCATCAAAATGGCAGTATCAAATTCACACATAACAATATTAACCCTCAACATAACCCAATCAAAAGACACAGACTGGCAAATTGGATAAAAAGCTGAAACCCTTCAGTGTGCTGTATCCAGGAATCCCATTTCACATGCAAGGATACACAAAGGCTCAAAATAAAAGGATGGAGGAAGATTTACCAAGCAAATGGAGAGCAAAAAAAAGCAGGAGTGGCAATTCTCATCTCTGATGAAATAGAATTTAAAGCAATAAAGATCAAAAGAGACAAAGAAGGACATTACATAATGGTAAAAGGATCAATGCAACAAGAAGAGCTAACAATCCTAGATATATATGCACCCAATACAGGAGCACCCAGATACATAAGGCAAGTTCTTAATGACGTACAAAGAAACTTAGACTCCTACATAATAATAGTGGCAGACTTTAACACCCCCCATTGACAATATTAGACAGATCAATGAGACAGAAAATTAACAAGGATATCCAGGACTTGAACTCAGACCTGGACCAAGCAAACCTAATAAACATTTACAGAACTCTCCATCCCAAATCCACAGAATATACATTCTTCTCAGCACCACATCACACCTGCTCTAACGTCGACCACATAATTGGAAGTAAATCACCCTCAGCAAATACAAAAGAACACAAATCTTAACAAACAGTGTCTCAGACCACAGTGCAATCAAGTTAGAACTCAGAATTCAGAAACCAACTGAGAAATGAACAGCTTCATGGAAACTGAACAACTGGCTCTTGAATGTTGACTGGATAAACAATGAAATGAAGGCAGAAATAAAGATGTTCTTCAAAACCAATGAGAGCGAAGACACAACATACCAAAATCTCTGGGACACATTTAAAGCAGTCTCTAGAGGAAAATATATAGCAATAAGTGCCCACATGAGAAGAAAGGAGAGATCTAAAATTGACACCCTATCATCAAAATTGAAAGAGCTAGAAGAGCAAGATCAAAAATACTCAAAGCTAGCAGAAGAAAAGAAATAACTAAAATCAGAGCAGAACTGAAGGATATAGAGACACAAAAAACCCTTCAAAATATCAAGAAATCCAGGAGCTGGTTTTTCAAAAGGATCAACAAAATAGACAGACTACTAGCCAGATAATAAAAAAGAAAAGAGAGAATAACCAAATAGATGCAATAAAAAACGATAAAGGGGATATCACCACAGATTCCACAGAAATTCAAACCATCATCAAAGATTATTTCAAGTAACTCTATGCACATAAACTAGGAAACCTGGAAGAAATGGATAAATTCCTGGACACTTGCCTCCTCCCAAGCCTAAACCAGGAAGAAGTCAAAACCCTGAATAGACCAATAACAAGGTCTGAAGTGCAGGCAGCAATTAAAAGGCTACCACCCAAAAAAAGCCCAGGTCCAGATGGGTTCACAGCCAAATTCTACCAGACATACAAAGAGGAGCTGGTACCATTACTTCTGAAACTATTTCTAATAATCCAAAAGGAGGGAATCCTTCCCAGATCATTTTATGAGACCAACATCATCCTGACACCAAAACCCAGCAGAGACTCAGCAAGAAAAGAAAACTACAGGTCAATATCCATGATGAATATAGATGCAAAAATCTTCAATAAAATACTGGCAAGCCGGTTGCAACAGCACATCAAAAAGCTTATCCACCATGATCCAGTAGGATTCATCCAAGGAATGCAAGGCTGGTTCAACATACACAAGTCTATAAATGCAATTCACCACATAAACAGAACCAAAGACAAAAACGACATGATTCTCTCAATTGATGCAGAAAAGGCCTTCGACAAAATTCAATAGTCCATTATGCTAAAAACCCTCAATAAACTAGGTATTGATGGAACGTATCTCAAAATAATAAAAGCTACTTATGACAAACCAACAGCCTATATCATACTGAATGGGCAAAAACTGGAAGCATTCCCTTTGAAATCTGGCACTAGACAAGGATGCCCTCTCTCACCACTCCTATTCAATATAGTACTGGAAGTTCTAGCCAGAGCAATCAGGCAAGAAAAAGAAATAAAGGGTATTCAAATAGGAAAGGAGGAAGTCAAATTGTCTCTATTTGCACACGACATGATTGTATATCTAAAAGACCCCATCACCTCAGCCCAAAATCTCCTGGAACTGATAAGCAACTTCAGCAAATTCTCAGGATACAAAATCAATGTGCAAATATCACAAGCATTCCTATACACCAATAACAGACTTAAAGAGAGCCAAATCAAGAATGAACTGCCATTCACAATTGCTACAAAGAGAATAAAATACCTAGGAATACAACTAACAAGGAACGTAAAGGACCTCTTCAAGGAGAACTACAAACCACTGCTCAATGAAATAAGAGAGGACACAAAGAGATGGAGAAACATTCCATGTTCATGGTTAGGAAGAATCAATATCGTGAAAATGGCCATACTGCCCAAAGTAATTTACAGATTCAACACTATACCCATCAAGCTACCAATGACCTTCTTCACAGAACTGGAAAAAACCACCTTAAATTTCATATGGAACCAAAAGAGAGCCCGCATAGCCAAGTCAATTCTAAGCAAAAAGAACAAAGTGGGAGGCATCACACTACCGGACATGAAACTATATTACAAGGCTACAGTAATCAAAACAGCATGGTACTGGTACCAAAACAGAGATATAGACCAATGGAACAGAACAGAGGCCTCGGAGGCAACACAACATATCTACAACCATCTGATGTTTGACAAACCTGACAAAAACAAGCAATGGGGAAAGGATTCCCTGTTTAATAAATGGTGTTGGGAAAACTGGCTAGTAATATGCAGAAAGCAGAAACTGGACCCCTTCCTGTTACTTTACACTAAAATTGACTCCAGATGGATTAAAGACTTAAACATAAGACCTAACACCATAAAAATCCTAGAAGAAAACCTAGGCAAAACCATTCAGGACATAGGCGTAGGCAAGGACTTCATGACCAAAACACCAAAAGCATTGGCAACAAAAGCCAAAATAGACAAATGGGACCTAATCAAACTCCACAGCTTCTGCACGGCAAAAGAAACAGTCACTAGAGTGAATCAGCCACCAACAGAATGGGAAAAAAGTTTTGTTGTTTACCCATCTGACAAAGGGCTGATATACAGAATTTACAAAGAACTAAAACGGATTTACAAGAAAAAAACAAAGAAGCCCATTCAAAAATAGGCAAAGGATATGAACAGATACTTTACAAAAGAAGACATACATGAGGCCAACAAACATATGAAAAAATGTGCATCATCATTGGTCATTAGAGAAATGCAAATCAAAACTACATTGAGATACCCTCTCAGGCCAGTTAGAAGGGCGATCATTAAAAAATCTGGAGACAACAGATGCTGGAGAGGATGTGGAGAAATAGGAACACTTTTACACTGTTGGTGGGAGTGTAAATTAGTTCAACCATTGTGGAAGACAGTGTGGCGATTCCTCAAGGAACTAGAAATAGAAATTCCATTTGACCCAGCAATCCCATTACTGGGTATATATCCAAAGGATTATAAATCGTTCTACTATAAGGACACATGCACACGAATGTTCATTGCAGCACAGTTTACAATAGCAAAGACCTGGAACCAACCCAAATGCCCATTGATGATAGACTGGACAGGGAAAATGTGGCACACATACACCATGGAATATTATGCAGCCATCAAAAGCGATGAGTTTGCATCCTTTGTAGGGACACGGATGAATCTGGAAACCATCATTCTCAGCAAACTGACACAAGAACACAAAATCAAACACTGCATGTTCTCACTCATAGGCAGGTATTTAACAAAGAGAACACATGGACACAGGGAGGGGAGCACTACACACTGGGGTCTGTTGGGGGGAATGGTGAGGGACAGCAGGGGGTGGGGAGTTGGGGAGAGATAGCATGGGGAGAAATGCCAGATATAGGTGAATGGGAGGAAGGCAGCAAATCACACTGTCACATATGCACCTATGCAACAATCTTGCACATTCTTCACATGTACCCCAAAACCTAAAATGCAATAAAAAACAACAACAAAAAAGAAATTACTTCACTTGCTAGACTAAGATTTGTATACTTTATAAAATCATACAAACTGCATGAGCAAGATGGCATAGAAAAGCACCACAGGCCCTACTTCCTTTATAGACATCTAAATTCAATGAAAACATACTGAACAAAACACATTTGTGGAAGATTTATAAATAAGTTTCTTGTGTGCAGTACCCCAGGTGAGCACAATGCGAAGAATCACATAGAAAAATAATTCTGTTACACTTATCCAGCAGAGCTCTTCCTGCTCCCAAAACAGAATGTAGTGCCTTTAGAAGTAAACTACCAACTTCTGTTTTTCAATTTTACCAAAATAAATAAATAAATAAATAAATAAACCAAACCCCAGAAAAATAGTGACACATATATCTCTATTTCTCGCTTCTAAGAGTCTTTTCACAAACTGGTTTCTGTCTTCCATGGCATTAAATACTAAAGAAAGTGGTGGCTAATATGGTTTGGGTCTCTATTTCCACTTAAACCTCATTTTGAATTGTAGATTTCATAATTGTCACTAGTTGTGGAAGAAACCTGGTGGGAAGTAACTGAATTATGGTACGGGTATATCCTATGTTTTTCTCATGATAGGAGTCTCACAAAATCTGATAGATTTTATAAAGGAGAGTTCCTCTGCAATGCCCTTTCTCTGACTGCCACCATGTAAGATGTCACTTTGCTTTGTCTTTATTTTCTGCCACAATTTTGAGCCTTCCTTAGCCATGTTGAACAGTGAGTCCATTGAACCTTTTTTCTTTATAAATTACATAGTCTTGGGTATGTCTTTTTGGCAGCATGAAACAGACTACTATAATAGTGTTTTTTGGAACGACAGTTTGAATCTGCTAAGATCTAAGGTAGATGCTACAGCAGTAGAGAGACTGCAGTACTACAGAGAGAAAACACATGTAGCAAATGAGGACTGGCCATTAAGCAGAAGCAGTAATAAATTTCTTTAACTAAAAATAAACACAAATTTTCAGATAAGATACATTCTAAGAACATGTCTGAGAAATTCCCAGAATCTCTGGCTAAAAATAGGTTTTAATGTATGCCAGAAAAAAAAGCTACATTTCAAAGACTGACAGGTAGATTTTTTTTAAATGTCCAAATCTCAATCAAAAATTACAGTCAATAGAAAATATTACAGAAAAATAGCCCCATACAAAAATAATAAACTGTTCAGAAAGGAAACATAAAAAATGAAGATGTATAAACTAATTTTTTAAAATTTAAATAAATTAAATAATAGTGAGAAAGAGGAACACAGACAACTATTAAAAATTCAAAATTTAGAATAAGCACAAAAATATTTAAAATATCAAAAAATTGTAAAAGCTAAGCATGCAATAAGAAATAACTAAAAAATTCTGGAAGAAAAAATAATGTAAAAAGGTAGAAGCTCAATAAAACAAACTGGGATATGCACATAGATATTTATAACAAACACATATATAAATACAATTTCAAAAGTCACAGATGGAAAGAAAATCTTGGGGGCTGCAAGAGAAAAATGATGTGTCATTTACAAGCATAACCAGTGAATTTGCCAAAATATTTGCAGGCCAGAAGGAAACTCTGTGTTACAGTCAAAGTCTTCAAAAAAAAAAAAAAAAAATCTGTTAAGTGAGAATAATATCAACAGCAAACTGTTCTACAAAAATTAAAATAAAAAAGAAACCTTCCAAAATAACTACATTCTGAGAGAGTATATTGGCACAGCATGTGTGCTATATATCAAAGATGATAAAATGAATTTCTTTCACTGAAAATAACATGATTCAAAAAGCAACACTTAATTATTTGAAAATACATTGTTCTGGAAAAGATATGCACATACAAAAAAAAATGAATTCCTTAGCCTTATCATGATAGTGTAAGAAAATTTATTCTTTAAAATTTATAAAACACAGAAATTTTTATAAACATCTGTTAATACATGTGCAACATAAAAAGATATAATTAGTAATATAAATAACAAATGAGAGCAAATGTAATGAGGAATACTTGCATGCAACTGAAGTTTTTTTTATGAGATTAAAGTATATTGTTGTATCTTTTAGAGGTTTTATGTAATCCCCAAGGTAACACAAAGAAAATATCTGTAGATACATGAAAGAAAATAAGAAAGTGAAAGTATATTAATACAGAAATTAAAAAGATACAAAGGAAGACTAGAAAGAGAGGAAATGAGGAAGAAAGATGCAAGAATCAAATAAAGCAATAAAACAACATTAGTAAGTCTTTCTATATAAGAAAATTATATATATATATACACACACACACATATATAATTAACTTTCCAATCAAGAGACATACATTCAATAATAAGATTTATGAAACATACTTTAAAAAACAACACCCAACTTGCCTTTCTACAAGTCAGTTCAGATTTCATGACAGAAAAAAAACAAAACAAAACCTGAAAGTGGCAAAATACTAGATGTTCCATGCAAATATTAACCAACTGAGAGTAGAACAGGTCAAAATCTATACAAGCTATATTTTAAGTCAAAAACTATCATATTTTTAAAAATTTACCTTAAGTCCAAACTCCAAAGATACAAAGAAAGAGATTAAGTAATAACAGACTCATTCTCTGGGAACCTATGACACATTTGTATGTACATTTATTTGTGTGTGTGTGTGTGTGTGTTTCTGTGTGTGGTGTGTATCTCACATTAAGGTTCCAAGTATATAAAGAAAATATTGACAAAACTGAAGAATCACAGAGCATATATAAGTACAGTAGTATATTTCAATACCCCACATTCTATAATAAAAATTAAACAAGACAGAATATAAGTAAAGAAAAAGAGGACTTGAAGGCAGTATAAAACAATTATTCCTCACAGAGGTATAGAGAACACTCATCTACAAAATCAGGATACACTCATCTCTATAACTCATACAACATTCTCCTTCCTAGACCACCTGTTAGGCCAAACAACAACAACAACAACAACAACAACAACAAAACAGACTTAACAAGTAACACAAGAGAGCAAAATTTTTAAAACTAATATCATCAAATATCATTTAAAACAAATATGAAAATGGAATGAGAGTTTAAAACAACAATAAAAACTGAAAAATTCACAAATATATAGAAATTAAACAACAAACTGTTTAACATGCTGTTGTTCAAAGGTAGAAATAACTAATATTGTAAAGATGTCCATACTGCCCAATGTAATGTACAAATTTAATGCAATGCTGTTGGAATTTCACATTGCATTCTTGAAGCAATGCAAATTTCTGTCACCAAATCATTCAGCAGGTATCATTTAAAATATAAAAATACTGAATATCACTTGGTTTTCAAAAACTAGAAAATATTCTAACAACTATAAAAATACATTTCAATGGCATTATGCAAATAAAATAAGCCAGCCAGAAAAAGAAAGAGATTGTATAAGATACAGAAAGCAGTTGCACTCTCAGAAACAGAAAACAGAGTGGTGTTTGAAAAGTTCCAGGAAATGAGACAAATTTATGTTATGTAATGTGTTTTGAGATTTAGCTTTGCAAGATAAAAAATCTAGCAATATGTAGCATAATAATGTCAATGTAATTAACAAGACTAGAATGAATATTTAATAATATTGTATTGTAAATTTTGTTGTATGGTTTTGACAAGTAAAAATGAACAATGACTAGAATACATTCAGATATATGATAGTTTTTAAATTATCTTCAAATCTAAGATTTTCTCCTGGCCAGGATCAATAGCTCACACCTGTAATCCCAGTACTTTGGGAGGCTGAGGCAGGTGGATCACAAGGTCAGTAGATTGAGACCATCATGGCCAATATGGTAAAACCCCATCTCTACTAAAATACAAAAAATTAGCTGGGTGTGGTGGCAGCACTTGTAGTCCCAGGTAGTCCAGAGGCTGATGCAGGGGAATTGCTTGAACCTAGGAGGCAGAGGTTGCAGTAAACTGACATTGCGCTACAGCACTCCAGTCTGGTGACAGGGCAAGACTCTGTCAAAAAAAAAAATTTATTCCACACAAAAATAATACAGATTCACAGATAGATGTTGAAATTTAAAAAAATTATATGATAAGTCAGTGAGATAGGGTTAAATAATCATTCACAATAAACATACACAACAAATAAACAAGTCATAAAAAAATGCAGGGATATTTATCCAGGCAAAAAAAATAAGAGATCATTATATTGGCAATAGAAATATGGCTAATTCATATTTGATGTTGCTCCACATTGTCTTAAATTATAAAGAGTCAAATATAGTTAAATACAATAATGAACATGATTAATAATGTACTGTAATTATAAAAACATTGTCATATACAATTATAAAATGTGGTTATAATCATAACACAATCAACTGGTGTGAGATGACATATCCTAAAATGTATAATACAAAAATATAAAACTCTGAAATAAAATTAAAAATGGAATGAAAAACTGATTGGACATCATCAAGTAGATGAATATATTCATAAAAGGAATCCTAGAAGAACATAGGAAAAAAGTAATACAGAGGTTACTTGAAAACAGAAAAGTCAAACAACTTCCCAAATTTCAATTCAATAAAAAAATTTCTTACCACTAATACTTAATAAATTATTTTACTTCAAAAAGAAGATATAAATAAATACTTTCCAAAATAAAAGGTGAGAGTGTTCATCATTACCACCATAGTCCTAACTCTGCACAGAAAAAAAAAGAAATGCTAAAATGAGTCTATTTGTTGAAAAATAAAATGATCCTGAATAGCATCATAAAATCACATACACATATAAAGCTCTCTATTAGATGTAAATATACACACATATAGAAGTCTTTACTATTGTAATCATGGTGCAAAAAACTCTTAAGGTTGTACAGAATATGATAAACAAAATACAAGTCTGCATAAATCTGTTAATAGATATACGATATAAAATAATTTTAAAATCAACAATACACTGGAAAATGCAGAAGTATACATTTTGTATTCAATTGAGGTTGTTATGAGATTAAAATATATTTTTTAACTTAAGATGTTTTATGTGATTTCCATATTTTAAGATGGTTGCAAAAGAAATACTTATAAAAATATGCAAAACAAAATAAAAAAATAAAACATCACTGCAAAATTAAAATAAAAATTAAGGCAGCAAAACAGAAAATGAGAAAACATATCTACAAAAAACACAAAAACAGTGAGAATAAAACTGGTAATACCAACTGCACTTTCTTCTTTTTCTTTCTTTCTTTTTCTTTTTCTTTTTTTTTTGAGATGGAGACTTGCTCTGTTGCTCAGACTGTAGTCTCAATCTGTTGCCCAGGCTGGAATGCTGTGGTGCGATCTTGGCTCACTGCAACCTCTGCCACCCAGATTCAAGCAATTCTTCTGCCTCAGCCTCCTGAGTAGCTGTGATTACAGGTGCCTGCCACCATACCCATATAATGTTTTTGTATTTTAGTAGAGACTGGGTTTCACCATGTTTGACACGCTGGTCTCAAACTCCTGACCTTGTGATTCACGTGCCTTGGCCTCCCAAAGTGCTGGGATTACAGGTGTGAGCCACCACCCCTGGCCATTAACTGCACTTTTAAAGGAATCAAATAAAATACAAATTAATTAAACTACTTAATAAAAAGAAATGTAATTCCAGGACTTTGGGCGTACAAGGTGGACTGAACACTTGATCCCAGGAATTCAAGCCTAGCTTGCACAAAACAAAAAGTTCAGAGTAACATTTTAGACTGTGTTAATTACTTTGCATATAGAGGAATACCTAAAAGTGGACAATTTATAAAGAAAAAAAGGTTTATTTGGCTGACAAGGCAGCAGACTGTACAAGAAGTGTGTGCCAGCATCTGCTTCTGGTGAGGGTCTCAGGAAGCTTACAATCATGCTGGTAGACAAAGAGTAACTGGACATATCACATGATAGGAGACACAGCAAGTGTGAGTGAAGTAGCCATGTTATTTTAAGGAACCAGCTCTCACTTGAATTAATGGAGTGTAAACTTATGATTACCAAGAGGATGGTATCAAGCCATTCATGAGAAACTTAGCCCATGACCCAAACACCTCTGACCCACTATGAACCAAACACCTCTGATCCCCTATGACCCAAACACTTCCCACCAGGTTCCACATCCAACACTGAGGATTATAATGCAGGATAAAATTTGGAGAACAGGGACATCTGTACCACATAATAAACCATCCATACCATATAATAAAAATAAAAAAAGTTGTGTACTTTCCAGTCAAAAGTAAGGGAATACATAATATTCTTACTTGTACCTGGTGTACTCTTTTAGGACACATAACATGTCTTATTAAATTGAAGAATACTAAGTGCAATGGCTCATGCCTATAATTCCAACACTTTGGGAGACCAGGTAAAAGGATCACTTGGGGCCAGAAGTTTGAGACCAGCATGGCTAAAATAGTGAGATCTTGTCACTGCACATAATCAAAAAATGAGCTAGTGCATGTCTGTACTCCCAGCTACTTGGAAGACTGAGGTAGGAAGGATCACTTGAGCCAGGGAGGTTGAGGCTGCAGTGAACCAAAATCATACCACTGTACTCTGACCTGGGCAACAGAGTAACAACAGCAACAATAAATAACAAACAACAACAAACAAATGTAAGACTGTATTGGTGCATTTTCACATTGCTGATAAAGAACTACCCTGTGGGGAGAGTTTAATTGGACTTAGAGTTTCACATGGCTGGGGAGGCCTCAGAATCATGGCAGGAGATGAAAGGTACTTCTTACATTGTGGCAGCAAGAGAAAATGAGAAAGATGGAAAAGCAGAAGCCCTGATAAACCATCAGATCTCATAAGACTTGATCATCACCACAAGAACAGAACAAAGGAAATTACCCCCCTGATTAAAATGATCTCCCACCAGGTCTCTCCTACAACATGTCAAAATTATGGGAGTGCAATTCAAAATGAAATTTGGGTGGGGACAGAAGCCAAACCATATCAAAGACCAAAATAACACACATATGCTTTTTGACCAAAACTGAATGTAACTAGGAATAGCAAAAATAAAACCGGCAAATCAAAAACCATATGAAATTAAAACACACTCTTCAAAATATTCTTGCTCAATAGTCAAAAACTTAAATTTTGAAGATGTTAATACAACTTACGGTGATATAGAAATGTAATATAATTTCTATAAATATCCCAATAGCAACTTTTTACAAGAATATTGGTTGAAATTTTAAAATTTGATTATTAACTATACCAAACACCCATGAAAATTAACAGAGGCATTAGACTTCCTGATTTGAACATATATTACAAGCTACAATAACAAAAACAATGTGGTACTAACACAAAGACAGATAAACAGATAAAAGAACAGAATAGAGAGCTCAGAAATAAACTGTTCTGTATACGATCTAATAATCTTCCACCATGTTGCCATGACCACACAATAAAGTGAAATAATATTTTATCAAATTTGAGTAATAATTTGATTTTATAATGAAAATAAAATGTTGAAAACTAAAAATCTATACTGATAAAATCAAGTTGGATCATTTTCTTGAGCCATATACAAAAATAGTTTAAATAAAATACTTAGACACAATAAAATAACAAATCTCTTTGAAACAAAATAAGGGAAAGACATGACATTGGTCTTGGCACCATTTTCTTAGATATAACATTAAATGCAGGACCAACAAAGAAAAGAACAGAAACATTGAACAACATTATAATTCAATATTTCTGTACACCAAAGAAAACATTCACTAGAGTGACAATACCTTTTAGAAAATGAGTGAAAAATTTACTAATCACATGTGATAGGAGTTAATATTCAGAATATATAAACAACTCTTAAAATTTAAAAACAGTTGAATAACTAGATTTAGAAATGGACACATAATTTAACTAAACAGAAAGATGCATTCGAGAGGATATTTAAAAATTAGTAATTTGTAGAGAAATGCATAAAAATTATAATGAAAACCGAAATCACCTCACACCAATTAGAATGGCCATTATAAATCTTTAAAAAGCAGCAAATCCATTGATGATGCAATATAAATGCAACACATGCTGATTGTTGGTGGAAGACAAAAATATAGCCATCATTTAAAAATGTTATAAATGTTTCTCAAATAATTAAACATGAAAGTATCACCAACTACAGAAATTCCAATTATGAATCTATATCCAAAGTATGCAACTCAGGACCTGGAAGATACATTTAACCATCTATGTTTATTGAACCAGTATTCACAAAAGCCAAAAGGTGGAAGCAACTCAGTTGTTTTTTGATTTATATACACACCACAAAATATAACATATACATACAGTGGAATATTATTTAGCCTTAAAACAAACGTCACATTTAAAAATCTTGTCAGATTTTAAGATAAACCTTGAGAATATTATATTACCTAAACTAAGCCAGTAACTAAACAATGAATACTATATGATACCACTTATATGAGATCTGTCAAGCAGTCACATTTATAAAAACAGAAAGGGGAAGAATGTTTCTCAAGGGCTGAAAGGAGGGTAAAATGGGCAGTTGTTGCTTAACAGGTTTTGAGTTTTCATTTTACAAATGTAAAATTTCTTGAAGTTTTTTGAATAACAATGTGAATATACTTAACATGCCAGAAGTGAACAGTGTTTTTTTCATTTGTTTGTTTGTTTAGTTTTTCAAAGACAGGGTAAGACCAGGTGCAGTGGCTCACACCTGGAATCCCAGCAATCTGGGAGGTCAAGGCAGGTGGATTGCCTGAGGTTGGGAGGTCAAGACCAGCCTGATCGACATGGAGAAATCCTTTCTCTACTAAAAATACAAAATTAGCTAGGCATGGTGGTACAAGCCTGTTAACCCAACTACTCAGGAGGCTGAGGCATGGGAATCACTTGGACCCAGGAGGCAGAGATTGCAGTGAGCCAAGATCACACCATTGCACTCCAGCCTGGGCAACAAAAAAGAAACTCCATCTCAAAATAATAAATAAATAAAGATAGGATATCACTCTGTCATCCAAGATTCCAAGATGAAGTGCAATGGCACAATTATGGCTCAATGTAGCCTGACATCTTCAGGCTCAAGTAATTCTGCCCCATCAATCTCCGAAGTTGCTGGGACCACAATCCCAGCCATGCCTGGCTATTTTTATTTTTTATTTTTTTTTGCAGAGAGAGATTCTTTATATATTTACCAGCCTGGTCTCAATCTTTTGGGCTCAAGCACTTAAATCAAATGCTTTGAAAATAATACAGCTATGATGCCTTTTAGCTCACGACTATCACTCTAGTGGGATGGTTAGCACAGGAAAGTGTGGTCTTATAAATCTCATAGTAGGCCATTACCTCTGGGAGGAACACATAAAATGACACCAGTTCCAACCTAAAGTCAGAGGCATCTGACACTCTAAGATTGGATCCCAAAAGGGGACACCCCTGGCAGAGATTCTGAGGTCTAGTACTAAACCTTACTTAGAATTGTCTCTCAGGCTGGGCACGGTGGCTTATGCCTGTAATCCCAGCACTTTGGGAGGCCATGGTGGGCAGACCACCTAAAGTCAGGAGTTTGAGACAGCCCGACAACATGGAGAAAGCCTGTCTCTACTAAATGTACAAAAATTAGCTGGTCATACTGGCACATGCCTGTAATCCCAGCTATATGGGAGGCTGAAGCAGGAGAATTGCTTAAACCCAGGAGGCAGAGGTTGCAATGAGCCGAGATTGCACCATTGCATTTCACCCTAGGAAACAAGAGTGAAATTCCATCTCAAAAAAAAAAAAAAAATTCTTACATTTGAAATACCGCTTCACCCTGAACACTGTATGAAATGTAGTGTTTACTACTGAATGGGAAAGTGAAATGGCATTGTATGTATATAGGCTTTTGTGCTGTGGTTCTAAGCAGTGGGCATAATTAGCATATGATGCTCTCCTTTGGTGCTGTTTGGTCCCAGAGTTCTTTGGAGTCTGGAGAGGTTGGGACTTTAAACTGCCTTACCCAAAATTTTGGTTCACAGCATTTATTGGATTACCTACTGGGCCAAACCAAATAAAACCAGGGAGATCATACTGCTGTGTCATGTCTAGGGTTCCAAGCCATTAGATCTTGGTTTGTGTGTACACATGTCTAGATGTGTTTGTTTATATACTTATTGTTAAATGTTGTGTCTACCAAATTGGTCTGTAAGTAAGAGTGCTCATGTAAGTAAGTATAAGCAATTTTCTTTCCTTCCTTCCTTCCTTCCTTCCTTCCTTCCTTCTTTCCTTCTTTCTTTCTTTTTCTTTTTTCTTTCTTTCTTTCATTTTTTTTTTGGAGACAGATTCTCACTCTGTTGCCCAGGCCTGAGTGCAGTGGTGCTATTTCAGCTCACTACAACTTCCACCTCCCTAGTTCAAGGGATTCTCCTGTCTCAGCCTCCCAAGTAGCAGGGATTACACGTGTGCCACCATGCCCAGATAATTTTGTATTTTTAGTAGAGATGGAGTTTCTGCATCTCTACTAAATTTAGCCAGGCTGATCTTGAAATTCTAACCTCAGGTGATCTGCCCACCTCAGCCTCCCAAAGTATTGGGATTAAAGGCATGAGCCAATGCACCCAGCCAGCAATTTTTAAATACATGTGACTTAAATATAACTTAAGTAAATAAGCTAGCTTTAAAATTATTGCTAAAATATAAATAGAAATGTCTATAAAATGTAGACATACTTTTCAAATTATGCAAGTAGAAACTAGGTTGGTTAAATGCTTCAAGGTCACTAACTGCTTCTTTGGACTTTTAAAGTTGTTTGACTTTCCTGCTTTACAGGTTGGTAAGAGCTGGAAACATATGCCATGTCCCTAGCTAGGCCAGAAACAGTCAAACCTGATCTGCACCTAAGTATGTAAAACTGAAATAACTTACCAGGTATTTCACCAAAATTAAGGATTGCTAACAGTTGCCATTATAACATGTAATTGAGACTACTGAAAACAGATTTGCATGCAAGGTGTGTAAAGAAAGTGAACTATGTCTTTAATGAAAGAGTGTAAGAAGGTGTGAAAATGCAAATTTTTGCCTAGTTTAGAGAGTTAAAGGATTGTTTTTAAATAAGATAAACATAAAGGTTTAAACAAGTTATGGAAAGTGTGCAAAAATTATAAAGAGGATCTATGTGTCCACATATTGACTAAATTCAATAAAATATTATTTGGTTTTTCCATAAATTGAACATTGGAATAAAAGTACAACAAGGGTGTCTTGAAGCACTGACCTACTCTTTAACACAAATTTGTAAAGGGTTATAAAAGTTTAATAAGAATTGCACCTCATGGTCAAACTGGTTAAGATTGGATGAAATTATCTATAAGGTTTCATTTAAAAAGTTGGGGTTGACGATGATAGACTAATGCAAGTGTGAAATTTGGCTTTCTTTCCCTTGAAAAAAGATTTTTCTTTGACTTATGAATAAACCATCTAAAAAAGAAGGAAAAGACAGGAAACATTGAAATACTGGATAATCCCTCTTGCAGAGTTTTTGCTTTAAAAAAAAAACACACACAAAAACTATGTGTCTTTCAAACAGATGACTCATGGTAACGTAAATTTCTATTAAGTGTTTTGAGTCTTTAAAGCTTCCAAATTGTCTTTTTTAATCCCTAGCTTTTGGATGCTACAGAGGGCCCCTGGGGCATCCAAGGGAGAGGTAAGCAGGATTATTTGACATGTTTATTGACATAGGATTGTTGATCAGATAGTATTTGATTTTCAGGTAATATTTCAGTGAAAATGTTAATGTGTGTTCCAAAAATCCTATGGGATTCCTAGAATTCTGATGTCTGAGTTTGTGTTATCAATCATAATTAAAGTTATTGTGTTAGGCTATTGTAAATCACAAAGGTGACTAAATTTCCTTTGTTAATCATATTTTTCACTGGGGGAGGGCAGGATCTTTCCTCCCAGGTGCAGCAGCAGCAGCGGCCTGACTCATGGCTACAAACCTGGGCCTCCTGCTACACAAGGACAAGCAGGAGCTCTGCCCCTTTTGAGTTGGTGGGGTTGGAGATCCCTGGGTGCAATTGCAGCCACCCTCCCATGTAGAAGACATGAGCATCTCTGCTGCCTACAGCCTTGGGGTCCTGGGAAGGTGCTCCCCCATTTCTGCTGGCTTAGAGGTTTCTGCTCCTGCTTCATGGCCTCACTCCTCTCCCAGGACCTGCACATTCCAATTTCAGAGCAGGGTTGGAGCCAAGCCCATGGGTCATATATGGCAGTAGGAGGTAGACAGATTTTATGGCAGAAAAGAGAAAGCCCCTTGTAGAGTGCCATCTTTAGGGGCCCACAGACCAGAATGGGGACTTCTGGTGCCTCATCCTGGCCTGCCTATGGCCAACAATGGACCAACTGTAATGACCTTACTCCCCTCTGAGGTCCAGAAAAGCCCTGGCCTCAGACAGAGAGGGCAGAGGACACAGAAATCATGTGATGATCAGCTGCAGACGCTAGCTACCTTCTCTGCTGGCAGTTTTGGAGATCTTCAGAGACCTCTGAACACCCTGCCTGCAGAGAGAAGCCTCTCCTCAGGGCCTCCTCTCTGCTGAGAGCTAAACACTTGATGGGATGACCTGCCTACAGAGAAGAGCTACCCACTGTGCATCCCCTCTGAACTCTTCTAACACTAAATAAATATCCTCTTTGTTTTCTTCACCCTTCACTTGTCTGCATACCTTATTCTTCCTGGATGCAGGACAAGAACTCAAGCAATGGGGCCCCTGGCCACAGAGGGTTTCCAGGAAAAAAAAAACTGACACCTCAAAGATTCTGTAACACATGCATAACATGTATATTCTAACATATTGTTCTAAATGTCTGAATCTAATGTTGCAGACAAATTTGAAATAGAAGACAGAACGTAGAAATGTGTAGAGATAGTAACATCAGTAAAATGGAAAAATAACAGGTGCTCTGTTTTCTGATTCCCCCAGAGCAAGAAAATTTGTCAGCCATCCCTGACAAAAATACCTACATACTGGAGTCAGACATCATGGTTCACCCCTATAATGACAGCTACACATTGAGGTTGGAGAATTGTGGCAGGGAAGTATTTCAAGACCAGGCTGATTTATGTGGCAAGACCCCATCTCAAAGATACGTGCCTTTAATAGAGCTTTGAGATCCAGGAAGGAAGTTGTAAAACTCTGCTAAAGCCCAAAATTGAGGAGTGTTCCTTTCAGAAGGCAGGCCTTCATTAATGTAGCAAACTACAGGACCTCTGCTATTGGCTAAAGACCAGGAAATGAATGGTCCACCCAATTTGGTCTCACTGAGGATTGTGAACTTACTCTGTAACCATCCCAAACTCCTCCCAGCAACCATCTGGGAGAGGCCTTCCAGTCCAGGGACCTGGAGGAAGATACAAATTAATAGACCTGAAGGCAGGCTGGCAGACCTTGGCCTTTACTGTGATCTCTGAAGCTGTTCAATGACTCAGTTTCAGCTTCCTGGACCACAGTTCATGGCCAGATATGACTACATAGAAACCCACACAGTGACCTAGAAAAATCCTATTTTGGGCCAGGTGCCATGGCTTATTCTTGTAATCTCAGCACTTTGGGAGGCTGAGGTGGGTGGATCATGAGGTCAGGAGTTCAAGACCAGCCTGGCCTAGGTGGTGAAACCCTGTCTCTACTAAAGATACAAAAATTAGCCAGCCATGGTGGCAGGCACCTGTATTCCCAGCTACTCAGAGGCTGAGGCAGAGAATTGCTTAAACCTGGGAGGCAGAGGTTGCAGTGAGCCAAGATTGCACCACTGAACTCCAGTGTGGGTGACAGAGTGAGACTCTGTCTCAAAAGAAAAGAAAGAAAGAAGAATCCTCTGGTATTCAGTGAAAGCCATACTGATCCACATCCTTATATAAGGCCCACTGCAGACACCTCCCTTAGTGTCTGCTCTAAAAATCAAAGTCCTGAAGGATATTCAGTCTGTCTAAAAATAAAATGGAAATTATAACTACCCAAGCTCCTTGTCACAAGCCAGCTAAAGGTGGACCCTAATGTACACTCAGAAGTCTTGTGACAAACCAAACTACAAACCTTCTCCACTACAAACCCAGAGAGCATCCCATCACCCAGGGGGCCTAGCAAAAGAAAATCTTTACCTTCTCAAACCACTTTACAAAACTTGAAGAGGTATTTGCTCCTTCAAATTCACAGGCACCAATGCAAAACTATATTGTGCCCATTGTCAATTCTTCTATTTTAACACAGCACTGAAACCACATGGAAGAAGAATTAGTCAAAAAGTTTTTTAAAGACATTGAAAATGAAGAGAAATAAGTAAAAAGTTGCTGTTTCTAGATTGTATAGTCTTATATATAAAGAACTATAAAGACTACATTAAAACCTGTCTAAACTAATAAATATACTCATTAAATTAGAAAAATAAGATCAAATTAAATTGTAAGTTATGTTTCCATACACTTAAACTCTCTGATATAACAGAAAAATAATCTGTTTGGAATAGTATTAAAACAGTAAGTTTCTAAGAAAACAATTAAGCAGATGTAAAAAATATTTGCAAGATATCAATAAAAGAAATAAAATAAAATAAAAATTAAATAGAAATTAAAGGAGACTCAAATAAATTTAAATTTTTTATGTCTATGGATTGAAAGAATATTTTTATAAGTGCCATATTATCCAAAGTAATCTATAGATTCTCTGAACTTCTGATCAAAATTTCAGTGGTATTTTTCTCACAGTCATGAAAAATGCAATTCTAAACTTTACATGAAACTAAAATAAACTTTGAATAGTCAAAGCAGTCTTGAGGTAAAAGAACAAAGCAGAAGGACATCATACTTCATAATTTCAAACTATATTTCAAGGCTATAGTAATAAAAAGTGGATGGACTGTGTAGAAAAATGAACAGCAGCAACAAAGATGGGACATAAACCACCACTCACACATTTCAGGCATGATGCTAAAAGAGAATTTAAAACAAGAGTTTAACATAGAGGTTTCTCAAAATTATGCAGATATGTGTGTGTCACCCAAAACGATGGAGAAGCAGTCAGATTGTGCAGTCTCTTATACTTCATGAAGAGGACTTTGGGCTCTTGAAAAAAGATCACCAAAGAGAAAGCAGAATCTTTGGAAAATTTAAAAACATAAGACAGAAGGTACCTCTGTGTGAGAGCAAAATAAAAAACTCCTCAGGCCTCCCAGAAACTATTTCCCTTCCTTTGGAACACAGCTTCCCAAATCACATTTTAAGGACTAACTTTTGCTTCAAGTTTTGGACCTCTCATCTGTTGCATTAGTTCTCACATACCTAGGATTTTGGCTACAGTCTCATGTCTCTTCATATTCCAAGGCTCTTTTCCTTGCTCCGGATAGGTGATCAGGTCTGGCTTAGAGAAAGCAGCACCTGTTTTATTAAAAATAAATAAGGCAACATGAATGTTGTTCATATTCTCCAATTCTCAAGCTAGTAATTTGCTCAATAAGAATGATAGAATAGAATATCTTAGTAAATTAATTCCAAAATAATAATTTATAACAAAAATGTTTAATATTTAAAAATTTTTTAATTTGTATTTTTTGTTTGTTTGTTTTTGAGATGAAGTTTTATTCATATTACCCAGGCTGGAGTGCAATGGCACTATCTCGGCTGACTGCAACCTCCAATCCCTGGGTTCAAGCAATTCTGCCTCAGCCTCTCGAGTAACTGGGATTACAGGCATGCACTACCATGCACAGCTATTATTTTGTAACTTTAGTACAGATGGGGTTTCTACATGTTGGTCAGGCTGGTCTCAAGCTTTTGACCTCCGGTGATTCACCTCCCAAGGTGCTGGGATTACAGACATGAGTCACTATGCCCGGCCTAAATTTGTATGTTCTTAATTTCACTTTCTAGTACTACTGAATCAACAACTGGTGGTGGAAGGCCAGGCACAGTGGCTCACACCTGTAATCCCAGCACTACCAAAGACTGAGGCAGGTAGATCACCCTGGGGTCAGGAGTTAGAGACCAGCCTGGCCAAAATGGTGGAATCCCATCTCTACTAAAAATACAAAAAAAAAAAAAAAAAGTAGTTGGGGGTTGTGATGAGTGCCTGTAATCCCAGCTACTCAGGAGGCTGAGGCAGGAGAACTTCTTGAACCCGGGAGGTGGAGGCTGCAGTGAGCCAAGCTTGTATCACTGCACTGCAGCATGAGAACAGAGAAAGATTCCATGTCAAAAACAAGACAAGACAAACAAACAAACAAACAAAAACTGGTGGTGGTAATTAGATTTTAAGGTTTAGGAAACAATGCTTTAAGCCACCAACTTTCTGTCATTACCAATAATCTACAGTAAAAAGTACAGATCAGCTCAGGAATGTGGAAAATTCAGATCAACAAGAAATATCTTGAGGATATTCCTCTCTAAACAAATTTCCAAACTTTTTTCAAAACAGGAATCTTAAACTTATTTATACAAAGCAAATATTACCAAAAACATTTTACAAATAAAATAGAATAAAAGCTTTAGGGTATATTATGAATGTGTATTGAAGTTATTCTCACCAAGGAAGACCAGGTTTCTGTAGTTCTCTAGCATCACATCTCTGTATAAATTCTGTTGTGCAGTGTCCAGGCATTGCCACTCTTCCAGAGAGAATTCTATGGCCACATCCATAAATGCCAATGGTCTCTGATAAACACACACACACACACACACACAAACATATATTTATCAAGCAGCCATGGGCAGAATTTTTAATTCGACTGAAGAAGAAATGAGAGTAAAAAGAAGTGCTTCTAATTTATAGGACTGAATTATAAAATAGTTCTCAACACAGAAATATATTCTAATTATTCTCTAACTGTGTAAAGAGAGTGGCATAATCCACAACATCAGCATATATATAGTAGTTTTCTGGATTACAAAGTATAAAATTCAGGGCATAAACACAAATGTACATTTTTAAGTGCTGTATTTGCATCAAACTAAATGAGCTGTGCATATTTTTCAGATGGAAAAGACATGTTAAGTTAGAAGATATCCCTCAAATTTCAATGTGTACAATGAACTGGAGATCTTGTCTTGCAGATTATTTTTTTCAGAAGATTAGAAATAAAGACTGATTTCTGAATTTCTATTAAGTTCACCAGTAATGTAACTGTTTTTGGTCTAATAAGAATATGTTCTCAAACATCCAGTAAATGAAAGAACCTGTTTTTCCCAGTTTCTCTCTCCCATAAACACAAGTAAAGAGATTTCTGCAAATTGGCCATGGAATTCTAATTAGAAGCCTGGGCTGATAACCACTTAGCTAAGAATTACCTCTCAAGTTTGAATGACCTTATACATCTCTTGGTAATTTTGGCCCAACTCTAGGTAATGTGATTTCGGAGGTTTGCAAAGGGTCCATAAGTGTGTGTTTTAACCAAGTCCACTGTCAGTGCTGATGTTGCTCCCCCTGGCCTCATCATTAGAATTAGTTTGAGAAAACAGGCACAGCACAGAATCCCTTACACTCAGCTCTCTTGTCACAACACAAATAATTTCGGTACAAATGAAGACAATCAATCTCCATCCTACAATATCATATTATTTGCTGGATCTTTAGCAGAAAGTAGTAAGTCTGCATTTGGAAAACAGCATGTACACAGGTATTAATGCAATGTTTATTAAGCAAGTACTATGTGATCAAGAGTACATTACAAAGAACTGTGCTGGGAATAACATATCATGAGATTTAATCTTCATAACACACTGGGGTTGGCACTACGTGTCTAATAATACCCCTTATTTAGATAAAGGGCCCAGCATTTTTATTTACTTTTCTGTTTCTCTATCATTGGTTGTTAAAAAATTGTATAGAATAAAAGCTAAATATAGTCAGATGAGAGGGATACAGAAGAGGTTAATGTAGTTTAGAGAAATTATTATTGTATTTATGTTTATTTTCTTGTTACTGGTTTAACAACTACTGGATCTGAAGGAATAGAAAACAAGTTGCTAAATGGAAAGTCTCTGCAAGCACTGGTTATAATAGAAAATTTAAAAATTAAGACAACATACATACTTGATTTTTTCCATTTATCTGCTTTTGTGTTTCAGGAAATTGTGCAGAACAGCTCTAGAAAGGTAGCAGGATTCAGCCGGGCACAGTGACTCACACCTGCAATCCAAGCACTTTGGGAGGTGGATTACGAGGTCAGAAATTTGAGAACAGCCTGGCCAACACAGTAAACCCCATCTCTACTAGAAATACAAAAATTAGCTGTGTGTGGGTACACTGGTGCTAGGGAGGCGGAGGCAGAAGAATCTCTTGAACCTGGGAGACAGAGATTGCAGTGAGCTGAGATCACACCACTGCACTCCAGCCTGGGCTACAGAGTAAGAGTCTATCAAAAAAAAAAGAAAGAAAGAGAGAAAGAAAGAGAGAAAGAGAGAGGAAGGAAGGAAGGAAGAAGGGAGGGAGGGAGGGAAGGAAGGAAGGAAGGAAGGAAGGAAGGAAGGACGGGTACCAGGATTCACCACCTAAAACTCTGATTTTCTCTAATCAATTCTCTGAGGCAAGACTCCAAGGTGGGGCCAGATGTAAATGAAGCCCCCAGATAAGGTGAATCTGAACAGAACCGGGTCAGGGAGAGTACCCTATGTAGAATTCTGTGCTCTATGCCTCTGGGGGGCATTTCCAGTTCTGTTTTTTCTAAGTTTACCTAGGAGAAACTTCAATGCCAGGGTTTGTTTGATTTTAATCTTCTTTAGCCACTGTGTTGTCAATTTTATAACATGTACTAATAAGCAATTAAAACAAATCTCTTAAGATTTTCCAAGGTAATTTCTAAGAGGATAAGTAAGTATTCCTAGCAAGGTATAATAAATACAAATAGTAATAACAACTATTCTGTCCCTAAATATCTCTTAAGATGATGACTTCAGAAGTCACAAAAATATAAAGTGGCCCAAGTAAAGCCCAAGGTTTTTTTGCACACATCTATTTATTGCACCAACCATATGATTCCTTTTTTTTTTTTTTTTTCCTTTTTTGAGATGGAGTCTTGCTCTGTCACCCAGACTGGAGTGCAGTGATGTGATCTCAGCTTACTGAAACTTCTGCCTCCCGGATTCAAGCAATTCCCTGCCTCAACCTCCTGAGTAGCTGGGATTACAGGCACCTGCCACCACACCTGGCTAATTTTTGTGTTTTTAGTAGAGATGGGGTTTTACCATCTTGGCCAGGCTGGTCTTGAACTCCTGACCACCTGATCCATCCTCCTCAGCATCACAAAGTGCTGGGATTACAGGTCTGAGCAACTGCACTTGGCCCCAACCATATGATTCTTAATTCAACAATGTATCTTGTCACTAGTCTATACTAAAAGTTCCTGGATGATAAAATTCATAACTGCTTCAAATATTTTCTGAATGTCCATAAAAAATAAAATATACTTTATCTGTTTGAGTCTCCAGACCTTGTTTTTCACCCAACTACCAGGAAACTGGAGAAATTTCATCTGGATACTAAAGACATCTTTTGTATGAGGGGAGGAACAAACATAGACAGACTCATTTCTCTTACACTGAGACTTAGGAGAATTAAACGTTCTTGTCTGACTGACACAGTTCTGCTCTGGACATCCTCATATTTCTTAACAACACTGAAGTGATTGTGAGAGGGCTTCCAGTGAGCCTGGGCTGATGGCCCAATGGTAAGCCAGGCAGAGAAACTCACGCTTATTCTAAATAGAAAACAGAACTGCCCTGGCGTAGCTTTAGAACCTGGATCGCCTTGTCCTGACTAGGTACCTCTTGGGTAAGAGGAAAGAGAAGAATACTGTACTAGAGAATCACATTTTACAGGTAGGTGTAGTTGTGATTATGCTCTGGATACACTGTAGTCTTGGTTTCTCACTCCTAAGATGCCTTTTTACACTTGCAGATTTTGCCATCAGATTCAGTTTTCACATAATTACAGCAGGTCACTGGATAAGAGCTGAAAAGCTCAAAGTGCCACATTCTCAAAAAGAAACTTTAAGATGTCGATGTTGACATCTCACAATGCAGAAAAGGCCTCTTGTTGGTTTTCAGTACATTTTTAATTCTACATCTGGCCCTGTTTTGTAATACCAGGCAGAGGCCAGAACTTATGTGCAGATTGTAGGTGGGGTCAACCAGGCTCTGCATTCTTGGGTGTTACAGCAAGTGGAGTACAATCAAATGAGAAAGCCCCTCTTACAGGTTGCTCTAGTACATTCTAAGTGATATGTCTACCTAAAAGAAAAAAGATGAGTCAACATGAATATGAGTAGACAGTGTATTTGGGCCAAACATGAGGACTGTAACTTGAAAGCAAACATTCAAGTTGCCTGGAATCTACATTTTAATTAGCAGTAGTAATCAGTGAATTTGTAAAGGTAAAAATAGAAGGATAGAGAGTGGGCTGATACAAACATTCTTATTTATTTAAAGAAATAACAATTATTGATTGAATATACATTGTCAAGATTTAGGGTTTGGGTTATGGTGTCCAGTGTGACATTTGTGTTTGGGTGGCCACATCACTTGTTTGTCCTGTAATAGCAACATTCAAATTTAGTAAAATAAAAGACACTAAATTTACACTTACCTATAGTTATTCCTACTGGATAAATTAGTAAGTGTTTCAGACTAATATCTCTTGTAACAATTTGGTAGTAAATTTGCTCCGGATACTAGATATAACTACCTAAGTATAAATAATTTTAAGGTAGTAGTCATAATGCATGTAGGATTTTAAAAAATTGTCTTTAACCATAATTCAATTAAAGCAATTTATATTTCAAAAGTATTAATGATAATATTAAAATAACTATTTAAGAAATGTATTCAGTCCAGGAGTGGTGGCTAATGCCAGTAATCTCAGCACTTTGGGAGGCCGAGGCAGGTGGACCACCTGAGGTCAAGTGTTCTGGACCAGCCTGGCCAACATGGTGAAACCTTGTCTCTACTAAAAATACAAAAAATTAGCCTGGCATGGTGGCAGGCACCTGTAATCCCAGCTACTCAAGAAGTTGAGGCAGGAGAATCACTTGAATCCTTGAGGTGGAGGTTGCAGTGAGCCGAGATCATGCCATTGCAGTCAGACCTGGGCAGCAAGAACAAAACTCCATCTCAAATATATATATACACACACATATATTTTCAAAGTAAATAACATTATGACCTTATATTCATACTATTTTTAAAAATACTGCTTAATTTATGTAAATGCATGTTGTTATAAACACTACACATAATTATGCTAATTGTAATACACAGAAGTCAAAGTACAGCTACAGACTCCACTGTTCAGTTAATATACTGAACTGCTTTTGCAGTGTAAGTACTTCATCCTGCAAATACTCAATAATTACCTTGGATAATCACTTTTCTATCAAACAAACTTAAGCAGCATCTTTTAGACTTTATCATTCTGTAATGCTAAATTTAATCCTGACCTTGTGTTCAACTTTTGTGTTCTCTTACAATGAGCTTCAATCTAAACAAATCTGTGTATACTTTAAAAGACTAAAAATAGAAAACATAAACCTTTGCCAAAGCAAAAACAAAAGGCAATGAATCTAAGGTTCTAAATGAATACAACCCTGAGTCAATAAGAATGAGAAAAGGTTCATTTAGCTGTTACAATTACTCACACATATTTTCTAAAAAGCACAGAACAAACCTACATATAATCTAAATGCTTTAAGAGAGATTTTGCTTTAAGAGCAAAATATTCCCCTTGATTTTTAGATAGGAGAATATAGCCACTTATTTCTCATTTATATTTTATCCTAAAGTAGCCAGGTCTCTGGACATGTTTTTGAACACTTGGACTTCTGAATTTCAGTAGACACTGGATTCAGGCATCTAAGGAGTAGCCCTGGGCACATGGTGCACTTGGAAGTACGTTTTATATTTTAAAAAGCAGAAGAGAAAAAGTGTTATAAAAAGTTCATGGTTGCACATGAATAAAGCAAGTTCTTAGAGTCCTATAAAGAGATTTAGATTCTGACACTGTAACAGTGGTAGCCTACAACATCCCACAGACACTATTAGACAGATTTTTGAGTCAGAAAATTAAGAAAGATGCTAGGACCTAAACTCAACACTTGACCAAATAGTCTAAATATACATCTACAAAACTCTCCATCTAAAACCGAGATAATAAATACTCTTGTCATTACCATGTGGTACATACTCTAAAATAGACCACACTGATGGGCACAGTGGCTCAAGCATGTAAACTCAGCACATTGGGAGGCCAAGGCAGGTAGATCAGCCAAGGTCAAAAGTTTGAGACCAGCCTGGCTGACATGGTAAAACCCTATCTTTACTAAAAATACAAAAATGAGCCAGGTGTGGTGTTGGGCACCTGTAATCTCAGCTACTCAGGAGGCTGAGGCAGGAGAATCACTAGAACTTGGGAGGCAGGGTTTGCACTGAGCTGAGATTACATCAATACACTTCAGCCTGTGTGACACATTGAGACTTTGTGTCAAAAAAATAAAATTGGCCATGCAATCAGAAACAAAACAATTCTCAGCAAATTCAAAAATGTCAAAAATCATACCAATCACACACACAGACTACAGGTTAATAAAAATATAATTCAATTAAAAAAACACTTGCTATCATACAGTTACATGGAAATTAAACAATCTGCACTTAAATGACTTTTGGGTAAATAATAAAATTAAGGCAGTAACTAAGAAATTCTTTGAAACAAATGAGAATAAAGATACAACATAACAGAATCTCTGCAACAGAGCTAAGACAGTGTTAAAAGGAAATTTTATACTATTAAATGTTCACATCAAAAAGGTAGAAAGATCTCAATTTAAATTTAATATCATCAATAAAAGAATGTACATCTATTTTATATTTTGAAACTCTGCTAAAGATGCTTGTCAGTTTAAAGAGCTTTTCCACTGAGACTGTAGTTAAATAAATCACTAGCTAGATAAATGAAGAATGAAGATTCAAACTTGAAATGGCAAAAGGGTCATTATAAGTGACCCCGCAAAAATATAAATAATCATTGAACTCTACAGTAAACACCTCTATGCACACAAACTAGAAAATCTAGAAAACAGTGGATAAATTTCTAGACAAATACATGCTCCCAAGATTAACAAAAAAAAAAAAAAAAAAAGAGCCCCTGAATAGACCAATAACAAGCTCCAAAACTACATTTGTAAATAAATAGCCTACCAACCAAAAAAACAAAAAGCCCAGGACCAAACAGATTCACAGCTGAATTCTACCAGATGTACAAAGAAGACTTGGTGCTGTTTCTACTAAAACTATTTCAAATAAATTGAGAAAGAGGGACTCCTCACCAAGTCATTATATAAGAACAGCATCATTCTGATACCAAAACTTGGCAGAGATAAAACAAAAATAGAAAACTTGAGGCCAATAATTTTGATAAACATTGATGAAAAAAATCCTCAATGAAATACCAGCAAACCAAATCCAGCTGCACATCAAAGAGCTAATCCACTATGTTTAAGTAGGTTTTATCCGTGGGATGCAAGATTGGTTCAACATACAAATTAATAAATGCTATAAATCACATAAACAGAACTAAACATAAAAGACACAAAATTATCTCAATAGAGACAGAAAAAGCTTTCAATAAAATTTAACAACTTTTATGTTAAAAGCTCTCAACAAACTATGCATTGAAGGTACATACTTCTTAATAATGAGTTATCAGTGACAAACCCAAAACCGAAATACTGAATGAAAACAAGCTGAAAGCATTTCTCCTTGAAAACTGGAGGAAGACAAAACTGCCTTCTCTCACCACTCTTATTTAACATAGAATTCAAAGTTCCAGCCAGAGCAATCAGGCAAGAGAAAAAATATAAACATTCAAACAGAAAGAGAGGAAGTGAAACTATCTGTTTGCAGATGACATGATTTTATATTTAGAAAATCCTACAGTCTCAGTGGAAAAGCTCTTTAAACTGACAAGCATCTTTAGCCGAGTTTCAAAATACAAAATAGATGTACTAAAGTCAGTAGCATTCCTGTACCTCAACAACCAAACCAAAAGCCAAATTAAAAAAAAAATCTCACTCAAAATCTCAGGAATACGGCTAACCAGGGAGGTGAAAGATCTCTTCAAAAAGAATTATAAAACACTGAATTAAAAAGTCAGAGATGACACAAACAAATGGAAAACCATTTTATACTGATAAATAGAAAAGATCAATATTATTAAGATGGCCATACGGCCCAATGAAATTTACAGATTTAATGCTATTTCTATTAAACCACTGACACCATTTTTAGCAGAACATCAGTAACAACAACAACAAACTATTTTAGATTTCATATGGAACAACAACAACAAACAAATAGCCAAGACAATCCTACGGAAAAAGGATAAAACTGAAGGCATTACATTACCAACCTCAAACTATACTACAGGACTACAGTAACCAAAGCAGCATGGTACTGGAAACGAAACACAATGCAACACAACAAAAAACAAACAAATGAACAAAAAACAGACTCATAGACCAATGCAACACAATACAGGCCTAGAAATAATGTCACACACCTCAAACCATCTGACCTTTAACAAAGCTGAAGAAAATAATTTAGGAAGAAATCCCTATTTAATAAATGGTGCTGAAATAACTAGCTAGGACTATGTAGAAGACTGAAACCAGATTCCATCCTTAGTCCATATACAAGAAAATACTTAAAATAAATTAAAGACTTAAATGTAAAACTTAAAGTTGTAAAAAATAAATAAATAAAAACACTGACAGATAATCTAGGAAATACCATTCTAAACACAGAAACTGGCAAAGATCTCATGACGAAGTCACCAAAGCAATTGCAACAAAAGCAAAAATTGACAAATGGGACCTAATTAAACAAAAAAGCTTCTTCATAGAAACGAAAATCATCAACAGAGTAAACCGACAACCTGCAGAATTAAAAAAAAAATTTGTAAACTATGTTTCTGTCAAGGATCTAATATCCAGAATCTATAAAAAACCAAGTTTACAAGACAAAAAGCAAACAACCTCAGTAAAAAGTAGGCAAAAAAAATGAACAAATGCTTTTCAAAAGAAGACATACCTGCGGCTAACAGGTATATTTTTAAAAATGTTCATCACTAATTATTAGAGAAATGAAAGGAAAAACCACAATGAGATGCCATTTCACACCAGTCAGAATGGCTATTATTAAAAAGGCAAAAATTAACAGATGCTGGCAAGGTTGTAAAAAAAAGAAAATGCTTATACATTGCTGGTGTGAGTTTAGTTCAACCACTGTGAAAACCAGTGTAGTAATTCCTCACAGAACTAAAAACAAAATTATCATTTGATCTCGCAGTTTCATAATATAAATTTTTCTTGCAAAAAGACACATATGTCAGGTGCAGTGGCTCACACCTGTAATCCCAGCACTTTGGAGGCCAAGATGAGAGGATTGCCTGAGGTCAGGAGTTCAAGACCAGCCTGAACAACATAGAGAAACCCCATCTCTACTAAAAATACAAAATTAGGTGGGCATGGTGCTGCATGCCTGTAATCCTACTTACTTGGGAAGCCGAGGCTGGAGAATCGCTTGAACTAGGGAGGTGGAGGTTGCGGTGAGCCAAGATCACACCACTGCACTTCACCCTGGGCAAGAAGAGTGAAACTCCATCTCAAAAAAATAAATAATAAAATAAAATAAAAAGACACATGCACATGCATGACCATGGTGGCAATATTCAAAACAGCAAAGACGTGGAATCTGCCGGGTGTTGGCTCACACCTGTAATCCCAGCACTTTGGGAGGCCTAGGTTGGCAAGTCACCTGAGTTCAGGAGTTCAACACCAGCCTGGCCAAAGTAGTGAAACCCTGTTTCTACTAAAAATATAAAAGAAATAACTGGGCATGGTGGCATGTGCCTGTAATTCCAGCTACTCTCGGGAGGCTAAGGTAGGAGAATCACTTGAACCCAGAAGGTGGAAGCTGCAGTGAGCCAAGATCTCACCATCGCACTTTATCATGGGCAAAAGAGTAAAACTTCAGCATAGAAAATAAAGAAAGAAAGAAACACACAAAGACGTGGAACCAACCTAAATACCAAGCAATGCCAGACTGGATAAAGAAAATGTGGTATAGACAGGCATGGTGCCTCCTGCCTGTAATCCCAGAACTTTGGAAGGCTGAGTCATGTGGATGGCCTGAGTCCATGAGTTCAAACCCAGCCTAAAAGACAAAGCAGAATGCCATCTCTACAAAAAAGTCAAAACAAAATATTAGCTGTGCACAGTGGTATGTGCCTGTACTTACAGCTACTTGGGAGGCCGAGGGAGAAAGATTACTTGAGCCCAGGAGACTGAGGCTGCAGTGAATCAAGATGATGCCACTGCACTCCAGCCTGGACAACAGAGTGAGACCCTTTTTCCAAAAAAGTAAAATAACATAAAACAAGATTTAATACAAACAAAATATGTACAGAAACATTATGGAATACTGTGTGGTCATAAAGAATAGCAAGATCATGTCCTTTGCATCAACCTGGATGGAGGTGGAGGCCATTATCCTTAGAAAACAAATGCAGAAACAGAAAGCCAAATGCATGTTAATATTTAAAAGTGAGAGCTAAATAATAACACATGGACACAAAGAAGGGAACAGACACTGAAGTCTAGCGGAGGGTGGAGGGTGGAGAGTGGGAGGACAAAGAGGACCAGAGAAAAACACCTGTTTGGTGCTATAGTACCTCAATGATAAAATAATCAGCATGTCAAAGCCCATGACCCAATTTTACCTGTATAGCGAACCTGCACATGTACCCCTGGACCAAAAATAAACATTAAAAGGAAAAAAAAACCATGGATGGGAGAGAGTGTAATGCAGGTGGAAAAGACAGTTTGTGCTACAGATAGTGACCCAGGTGGAGCTGCACTCGGGTTTGTTTCTGTGTCCATGCAGGCAGATGAGATTATAAACAGATGGCCCAGAACCCTAGGCTGGCAGAGAAAACAGGTTGCTGCTGCAGATTCAGTGTCTGGGGGTAGGGATATGCCAGGAGACTTCTAGTTATTTTAGTAGGTTTTTGGCAAGAAATACTAGGATCAAAAATGCTGTGGTGCAATTCCTAAATGTGTCTAGTCCTGGGAGTGCTGTAGACACAGCAATGTCTAGTGGGTATGTTGGTGAATGGGTAGAAATCTTGTGGTGGCAGCTGTGGGAAAAGAGGGTCTGCTATCAGAATTCCCTTCTTCTAAGTTTTCAATAATCTGTCACCCTGGGAGAAGACCTGGAATCACAAGACAGTGGGCAGTGTCACAGCCTGGGTGCAGGAGAGTAGAGCCTCCCATTCCCAGACACTCAGAGTTCCACTCCAAGCCAGGCCAGGCCAGGCCAGGCCTCTGGGATATCTTCCTTTTGGCATCAATTCTGTAAGGTTTGCTGAACACCAAGCAATTCTCCAACACCAACTCATTGTCTGATATTTTAATTCTGACACCACCCAGAGTCAGCACAGATTCTAATTCAGGGCTCGGTCCCACAACATTGTCCTTACTGCGCATGTCACAGAACTCAGCAAAACACTGTATCTTTTACCAGTTTATTATAAAAGATACAACCCAGGACAAGTCAAATGGAAGAAATGTATAGAACAAATAAAAAGATGGGCAGAATGAAGCACATAGATAATCCAGGTGAATAGATGTGATTAATAGAATTCTCCAGCCTTTGAGTTCTCCAGGAACAGTTTGTGGAAAGAAACACCCTTCCCATTATGACTTAGATGGCACTCTCTTTTCTTACCTTTCACATAGCCAGACACAGGCTCTCCACATTTTCTGCTTTTTTCCATTAAAAAAAAATCAGCTGAATTTGTCTTCAGTGACCAAAATAAAATACCTCTTCATCAAACTTTACTCAAGTTTATCTCCTTTCCACAGACTCCTGGACTTTGAGCTACCCTCAGTCTGGGCCAACATACAAATGTACGTTATTTCCTTGTAAGAACATGCTGACTTAAGGGTAAAACACTCTCTGACCTAAAATCTGATTATTCACTCTCCATTTGCCAATCCCCTCAAACCTTGTTTTTAATCAGCTTTGCTTCTCCTTATGAAAGAAAGCCCTTGTCAAGAGATCGAGACCATCCCGGTCAACATGGTGAAACCCTGTCTCTACTAAAAATACAAAAAATTAGCTGGGCACAGTGGCGCATGCCTGTAATCCCAGCTACTCAGGAGGCTGAGGCAGGAGAATTGCCTGAACCCAGGAGGCAGAGGTTGTGGTGAGCCGAGATCGTGCCATTGCACTCCAGCCTGGGTAACAAGAGAGAAACTCTGTCTCAGAAAGGAAGAAAGAAAGAAAGAAAGCCCTTGTCTGCCTAAATTTTGCAATCTTTATAGATCTTATAGTTGGTACTTCCTCCTGTTGCAATATTCCTTTGGAATTCAATTTTTTATTTAAATCTAACTGCTTTATTTTACAAAATCTAGAAACTACCTCAAAACAGTAACAACTTCATCTTCAGCAAGACTCTCCCAGTCCCCTTCCATCTGCCCATGGACCCCCAGCTTTCCAGGGCTCTGAAGCTTCTCTCAGTATAAAGGCTTCTTCTACGGCTGAGGTGAGCAGCTGAGACACCTGTACAGGAAGCTCTCAGAAAGAACTAATTGGGTCTTTAATAACCTCTTTGTGCAGGTTTAATATTACCCTTAGCTCAGAGTCACTGGGCTCAGGCTTTAATTTTCATCTCAGAGTAATTCACTTGACTTTTGAAAGTAAGTGTGTGTACAATCCAGAAAATTACTCAAACACAGTATTAAGATAAGACGAAGAAATTTTAAGGTGTCTACATTTCATACCTACATAAGAAAAGCAAAAGTATCTGTTTATTTCAAAGAATAAATGTATTATTTGATAATTTTAATTAAAATTATGTAGTAAACAATTAGTCACATGAAAACACTTCTGGGGGGTACCAAGTTTCATCTAATAAAATTTAGCATGAAACTCAGAAATCAAGATAACGGGATAGAGAACAGAGATAGTCACTGTCACAAATGTACCCTGCAAGAAGAGGACCTAATGTTTTCATGAATCTGTGTAACTCACCAGTTATCCATCACATTTTCTTGTGGAAAGGTATTCATTTTCTATAGCCAAAAAGGAAGAGAGATTTTTCCTATTCCTTTCCTTCATAGCTAGCATTCTGAAAGCAAAGCCTTAAAATTCTGTTTGAAATCACCAAGCCATAAGAAACTCACCTGAGAAAACTTCAAAACTCATGTTGGGAAAGAAAAAGGTAAATGAGAATTTTTAACAAATGTATGATTAGATGTTATTTTTTGTTTCTGAAACACACCTCTTCTACGCCCTTTGCAAATCTTGTTTTTTTTTTTTTCCTTTCAAGTCCTACTAATAAAATGCAACTTACAATTAAAAACTAAGGTCCAAGCAAGTGAACAAATCTTTTAAAGGTGACAAGCCCAGAGAGTGGCAGTGGTGATTAAAAAACAAATCTGCCTTATTCATGTGTCAATTAAGGCTATTCAATCACTTGAGCGACTCTCCACCCCATCCTCTCACTTAAGTGCTCAATAACCACCTGCTCAGGAGACTATGTATGACTACACACGACCCAGTGAGTTATCCAGATGCATTTTACTTCACAAGTTCTTACACCATCTCACTGGGGTCAGGTTGTTTCTGACTTTTGGGATGCCATTTTTTTCCTTCACAAATTTTTCAATATTTTTCTTTAACTATATTTATTTCACTATTTTTCTGTCCCCTTAAAAAATCCAGGGGTCAGACATTATTTCTATGTTTTTTCCTCAATACCAGCATCTGATTGGCTGACCAGCAATGTGTCTCCAAGAAATCGAAGCTGGCTCAAGTAAAGACAGTTTCAATGTCTCAAGGGGTTAGCTTTTCAAAAAACAGAGTACACCAGGAGATGACTGTCAGTCCCACCACATTCACCTGCTTCCTTGAGAGGCTACGCTCCACACCTCAGGTTGTCCTATGAGAAAAAATAACCCGGGAGCTGGTATTCACTAGACACTCCAGCAACATAACCTTGGCGGGAATCTTGGTTTATCCCAAAACAGTACTGAAACCCAGGACCAGGGTGACTGAGGACAAATGACCCCAAAATTTTCTTAAGGGAATCCTTGAACCAAAAACATGCTGATAAGACCTCTGCTCCTAGGGAAGATGAAAAGAAAACATATTTTTGTTTTTAAAATGATACAGTGTCAGGGGTTTATTCTTTATTCTCAGGACAATATTTTTAAAAGAGAAAATACATCTTTGTAAAAGTCCCATCCAATGCTTTGTCAAAAAATGATTAACTAATGGCCATGTGCAGTAGTTCACTCCTGCAATCACAGCACTTTGGGAGGCTGAGGAGGGCAGATCACTTGAGGTCACGAGTTTGAGACCAGACTGGCTAACATGGTGAAAATCTGGCTCTACTAAAAATACAAAAGTTAGCCGGGTGTGATGGTGCGCACCTGTAATACCAGCTGTTCAAGAGACTGAGGCAGGAGAATCGCTTGAACCGGGGAAGCAAAATCTGCAGTGAACCGAGATCACTCCACTGCACTCCAGTGTGGGTGACAAAGTGAGATTGCATCTTATTTTTTTTTTTTTAATGGCTAATGAAAATACCGCATCTAAAATGTACACTAAAGGACAAGGAGTTGATAATGTGAATTAGGGAGGGGAAATTGGCATTTGGAAATGTTAAAAAGAACTGGAAATGTAGTATTTTACTGCAAGCCAGAGTTAGGATGAAGGAATGCAGGGTGGGAGTGGAAGGTAGACGTGAGAGGTTGCTTGCGCCGCACGTGAAAAATGCAGGGGAAAATCACTTTCCTGTGGTGTGAGAAAATAACTAAGTGGCAGGCAATGAGACTGACGCGGCCCTAGTCTGGATTTTCACTTAAAAATAAAATCTAACTCAAGTGCATTTGTTTTGGGGGGTAAATTACTACATTGAGAGAAAAAAATTCAGACTTAAACAATTATAAACTGTCAATTAACCTCTGATTGCATAACCAGGAAATTTGGAAGCTCAGAGTAGAAATTAAGAAACTACCTAACTATATCTAACCGATTAATGAATGTGGGTTTCTCTTAATCATGCACCTTATAAAAAGTCTTCTCTTAAACCCTGTCGCATGGACCACAAACTACAAACCATAGCTGGGTGCTCTACAATTTTTGAACCACTGTTTGAATAAATTATTTAATATTTTTGTGATGACTCCAATAAATTTTTTATAAAAGAGGGACCAAAAGCTCTTCCGCTTCCTGAACCCCGCACTCCAAGTCAGGATTCTCCTCAGGCGACCCTTTCATGGTCCCTGTACAATCGGGGAGAGATGCGGCGCGGTGGGTGCAGAGTTGCCCAAAGGGGGCTCCAGGCCGGGGCACAGTCACTGTGCAGGCAAGAAACAGGACGCCTGGGGTCCCGCCTGTCCGCCCAGCCGCCATCTTATGGCTGAAGGGGACTAAAGGTCGAGCTACGCCAAGGCGGATTCGCAGCCTCAGATTTTGGAGCTGACTGCTGGGGGCCTGAGAACCGCTACAGCCACTTCCCACCACTTTCAACCAGCCCCTTCCCACTCTCTAGATGTCGGATCCTGCGCTCTCACCATTTTGAGGTTTCCAGCGGCTCCTGGCATCTCAGCTGTGGATCTCTGAATACTTGAAGGTCACAGGACCACACAGACTGTATCTCCAGGAGTGGAGGACACAGAGCAGCAAAGGACGCAGAGCAGCGGAGGACACAGAGCAGCGAAGATGAGACCCGGGGCTCTGTCTGCAGGAAGAGACAAAGAACCCGCCAAATCCCGGAAGCTGTCCTGCACTTTCCAGCTGCGTGTCTTATTGGACGGTTCCTAGTTCAGAGTCTCTGACTAGGTAACGCTTAAGGCCCGCCCCCTTTAGTCCCTGAATGACAGAAGATTTGACCAGACACTGGGCTAAATGAAGAAAGAGTGACAGCCTGGGCTGCAACTTTTTCAGGAAGGGCTTCCTCCCTGAGGGGAGCCAGGACCAACCAGGAGGGTATTTGCATTTAACCTTGTGTAAAAAGTGATATGCATTTATAAATAGCATATTATAAGGCTATTCACAAATGGAAAGAATCTAATAACAATTATTTAACAATTTCAGATTTTATGACCTTCCTGGCTTCTGGTCCTTTGAGCAGGCAGCCTGAGATTTTAAAAAGGAGGCAATCCTCTGAAATAAAATGTGAGCCAAATGTGAATTTTACAATTTCTATTAGCCAAACTTTTTTATTTTATTTTTATTTATTTATTTATTTTTGAGGCTGAGTCTCACTCTATCACCCAGGCTGAGTGCAGTGGCATAATCTCTGCTCACTGCAACCTCTGCCTCCCGGGTTCAAGCGATTCTCTTACCTCAGCCTGTCTGGCTAATTTGTGTGTGTGTGTGTGTGTGTGTGTGTGTGTGTGTGTGTGTTTAGTAGAGACAGTTTCACCATGTTGACCAGGCTGGCCTCGAACTCCTGACCTCAGGTGATCTCCCCTACTCGGCCTTCGAAAGTGCTGGGCTTACAGGAGTGTGCCACAGCACCTGGCCTTATGCAGCATTTTTAAAATAAAACTTTTCTGTGGTTTCATTTCTAGGCAGACTTTTTATTGAATAGCGTTTGGATTTTTTTGGAAGCCTCTTTTAAGGATTAATTTGTGGTTGCATTATAAGGTTAGTTGGGTGCCAGTTGCACAACCAGTTTGCTTTATTTGCATCTTGGGGGTATTTTTTCTAGAGCAGCCATAGTGTACTGTGGGAAGTGGAGCTGGGCAGCATCCTTCCCTGACTGTATTATTTTGCCCTTCTGCTGTGTGCAGTGCTGAGAAAACCTCGGGCCTTGATTATCTACACAGTATCTCTGGGGACATTATTGACCCATTGCTGACTGCCTGTGACTCTTGATTTTTACACAGCCTCCATGACATGCATAATAATCCATGTTGTCTTATTGCCACTCAGCTCTGGGAGCTAACTGATGCAGCTTTAGAACACCACAATGTTTCTGGAAAGCGTTTCTTGCATATGGGGTAAAATGTTGTAGCAATTTTAGAATTCCGTCCTGTGTTGTTTTAATAGCTACCTTCTATATTAAGATTCTACACACAGTTAAATTTTTACTGTTTTAAAAAAGCCAGGGCTAGATTTGCATATATTGTCAACAAGAAATTTAACATGATTAATATAAAATCTTATACTTTTAAAATATTGGGATACCGAAGACAATATTTTGTATTAACATTACACTTGACATGTTGTTATAACATGCATCTTCAAAATTAAATTTTAAAACATTTTGCAAGGATTATGCTGTGATTTGTTACTATGCTAGATATCACAGGAAATGGGGAGGATTTGGGGGTTTAAAGTTTCTGATTGTATTTTAGTATGTTTCTAATTTCCCACTGTCAAAATGTCTTCCAAGATACATTTTAACTTCTCTATATCAAGTTACATGAAATTGAGTAAAACCATCCATTAGTTACCCTGAAATTTTTTTTTAATTGAAGCTTTAATAAAAAGTGGGTTTCCTTGAATGTGTAGCTTTTTATTTTATATTGGAGTCTTCATATATTTTATTAATATTATATTACTTTAATTTTTATTATTTCCCATATATTTCCTAATCCACAATTCACATTAATATGGTACAATAATTTGTAACCTAAGTGTTGATGGAAATTATAGCATTTCAAAAGCAGCTCAGAGATCCTAAGAAAGAGGCTTTATTCTGTTGGTAGGGTGATTAAAATGTATACCCTACCAACAGTATAAAGATAATTCATTTAAGGATTTAAGACAGTTTAAATATTTTAATGTATTGTAATTACTATTACTGTAGGAGAGGCTGTCAAGCTAAAAAAACAGCAGTTAATGCTTGTGTTGGACAGCTTTACAGATCAGATAGGCCACAAGCTGGGTTAATATTGTTGTTGCTTTTTAGTAAAGTCGTATAGCGTTTTCATGAGAACAAAATTTTCTTTAACAAATCTTACTTTCAATAAATTTAAATTTGGGGAATTAAAATAGAGCTAATTTCTCCTTATTATTATGTGTTCAACTTCATGAAAATGTCTACTATGCCACTGACAGCAATACGTTCAAATGATTAGTAGGTCACACCTTTGAAGTATTTAAAATTTGACAACTTATATCAGTGAATTTTGTGATATTAAAAAGGAAAGAGAAAAGGATCTTTCTTTTAAACTGTCATATTATCAAACTACCAACACTCTTCAAAAGCATTTTGAAATGTTCATTCCTTTGTTTTAGTTTATGGATTTAGTTTTCGTGTTTTCTAAAACTTTAGTAGTAGATTTTATGTTTGAGGGATACATAGTTTTCTAAATGTGTGCATTTAAAAATATCAAACCATTATAAAATTAGGATTTTGTTTTTCTTTGAGATGGGATCTCACTCTTGTTGCCCAGGCTGGAGTGTAATGGTGTGACTAGACTCACTGCAACCTCCCGCTTTCCAGATTCAAGCAATTCTCCTGCCTCAGCCTCCTGAGTAGCTGGAATTATAGGCATATGCCACCACACCCAGCCAATTTTTGTGTTTTCAGTAGAGACGGGGTTTCTCCACATTGGTCAGGTTGGTCTCGAATTCTCGACCTCAGGTGATCCACTGCCTTCGCCTCCCAAAGTGCTGGGATTACAGGCACAAGCCACTGTGCCCAGCCTAAAATGAGGATTTTTAAATTAAAGCTTTTGCGAAGGTGGCTTCAGAGGGTGGGGTGGTACACAGTGTGGCCTTAGTGGGTTGATCTGTATGACAGATCTGTACAGAACCCCGAACAACAAACTTGCCCCTAATTTGAATCTAGTTGTTTCTCAGCTCATTTTCTTTCCATTTATGTCCCCTTGATGTGAATAGAACCCAATGAGAGAAAAAAACACAGGAAAGGCATTCCACTTCTCATCCTTGCAAATTAGTATTGTTCTTTTAAATTAAATAATTGAATATCCTCTCATTTTTTATGCCAAACCCATGATATTTTAAGACACAGGATGACAGTAGATGCCACTAACCATCTCGAAGTCTCAAGCAGAGGCCTTTTTAAAATCAAGGTGCAGTTCAGTAACCTTTGAAAAAACAAAGGTTACAAGACCCCATTCCTACACTTTTTTTTCACTTAGTCAAAATTTATTTCAAGGCCTGAAAATATTCAGACTAATCAAAATGGTACTACTGTAACTTCTTATAAAAGTTTTGAAAAATATAGACACAACCTCTCAAACACCACACTATCCGATTCTCAGAAGCAATGGCTATTTAACAAGATGTAAAGGGACGATAACATATCAATGAACTTTCACACACCGAAAGAGAGCATTTAGTAGCAAGCTAGTCAGACAAAACACAAACATTTTCACATTTCCCATGTTTGTTATTAACTTTGCTTCATGAAGCCACTGATAGCTGAGGTTTCTTTCAAGTATAGGATTTCTAACATTAAAAACTGTTTTTTGACACATTTTTATAAAGAAATGAAAAGTAAAACACAGTCTGACTGTATTTATGAGTCCCTCTTCTCCAACAGCTTTAGATGTTTTTCTGAATACTTTTTACACAAAATAAAGTATTTTTATTAAAATCAGTTCTAATTTATTTATGCAGATTAGGGGAAATGGTTCATCATAAATTAATTTTGAAATTACCTTCTATATTTCTATCTCTATCCCCCAGTCACCACCAAATCTGTTGCTACAGTGAACAATGATGCAAAGTACTGTCTGAGGGGGCCCAAAGGAATCTGTACTCTTAATTTCCCACATATTAGGTAGTTGAAGGAAAAATCCACAGTATTAAGGCTATTTAACTAAAACTTTATGCTTTTCCCTCAAGCTATTAAGTACTTTTTAGACTAACATTAAATTATATTGCCCATACACAACTACACCAGTTTAGATTTGCCTTGGAACAAAATTAACTTCAAGGCCTTAAATATTAAAAATAAATAATTTTCTAACTATTTCATAGTTTAATTGGCTCTTAAATAGTTTTGCTAGGGAGGGAAACATTTTGTGTTCTTTAAGAAACTGGCACATGTAAAAGAATATGTGTTCACTTAAATCTTGAGAAAACCTAAAGATGAAGTCTGTTTTGTTTTTCCTAAAAAAGGAAAAAACAACCAAAGAAAAATGTTGAAGAACAAGAATATTTATCCTGAAAAAGAAGAAGCATTATCCAACAAAAAGGAGGCATACAGATTTGAAAACACTATTTTACTGTCTTCAACAACAAAAAACAGATAGAGGAAGTACAGAGGACTTAGAATTAAAGCAACTCTATACAAAAATGAAGATGGTACAATGATGTAACTTCAAAGAAAATGACTAAAACAAAATTTTACAAACATCTTCATGTTTGTAATGTATTAATGCACAAAATACTAAATATACAAAGTCTGGGTTTCTTCCCTGTAGGTTTATGATAAACTATCAATTTTCTATATAATGTGTTCCCTTTTTTTTTTTTTTAAATAGAGATGGGGTCTTGCTATGTTGCCCAGGCTGGTCTTGAACTCCTGAGCTCAAGCAATCCTCCCACCTTGGCTCCCAAAGTGCTGGGATTACAGGTGCAAGCCACTGCACTTGACTTTAATGCATTTACTTTCATAAGCCTTCTTTGTTTAGAAGTATACACTATACAAGTACATACATGCTGGTATTCTACCCTGAAAATTTCATTTTTCATCTCAAACTAGTGACTTGCCTTTTTACCCATACTTATACACAAGTAATACTTTTCCAGTGGTACATATTAATCAATACATATTTTTAAAATCTTGATTTTTAAATGAATCTTTTAGTGCTATGACATGATGGGCTTCATTTAACAGTCGAAGCATGATATGGTAACTACATTGTACTATTTAATTCACAACTGTAGGAAAGTGTTTGATTTTTAAAACATAACCAAGATGAGGCTGGACAGTAATAAACACAGAAACACTAGAAAACAGTGAATGGATAAACAATACAATTTTTCATCAGCGGCCATTCATTGTTTTGCTTTTGGAAACCTGGAAGAAATTGTCTTCTTTGATTTTCAAATGCTCTGGTAAATCTAGTCGTTTCTTAGATTCCTCAATATCACCTTGAATTGCTGAAATAAGTGACTCTAAAGAATCGAAGTTCTTTTCTGTTCCGAGGTAGCCAACAATGGCCACATTGAGGATTTCCCCATAGAAGTCCTCTTTGAAGGTATGCATGATATGTGTTTCCATGGACTTCGTATTCTTGTACTATGGGTTCCAGCCTATGCTCACCACCATCTTATGGACATCTCCACTTCCAACACTGGCCCAGCCATAATTAATGCCAGTGGATATATCAGCTGGAAGATTATCTACCACTTGCTCAGGAAAATTAGCTGTGGGGATGCCCAGCTGCTTGGAGCCATGGCCGAAGCCATGCACCACTTGGCCGCGGCAGAAGTAAGGCAGATGTCCATAATGCAGTCCGCTCCAGGCATGGGCTGCGGCCCGGTCCGCGCGTCCTGCGGTGCCACTGTCGACGCGGTGCCTGGACCTCGGTCCAGCTGGGGGGCAGGAGTGTGAGCTCTGCCTGCCGCGGGGTGCACCAGGGGGTGGGCGAAGCCAGCGACAAGACCCAGCGGGTCCCTGATGCCGCGGACCCAACAAAAGCCGCCCAGCAACTCCGGAGCTGCGTCTCTCTACATTTTTTTTAATTAGCTAGGTGTAGTGGTGCCTTTATTCCTAGCTAATAGAGAGGCTGATGTTGGAGGATCACTTGAGCCCAGGAGGTCGAGGCTGTCGTGAGTCAAGGTGTCACCACTGTATTTCAGCCTAAACAATAGGGCAAGACACTGTCTCAAAAAAAAAAAAAAAAAAAAAAAATCAGGATGAATGTGTGACAAGCCACTGTCTATAGGTAGATGAGAAACAATCAAAAAAGTCTTGAAAGGGGCAACAGGAGGAGAAAAACAAGAGGGTGGTGTCGTAGACGCAGGTGAGGTTAGACTGTATCTTTCTCCGGAACTCACTGGAAAGACTCCATGACGGTCAACACATGATTAGCTGGAATAACCCGATTGTGCAATAGGAGAAAAAAATGCAAGTTGCTGGAATCACATTTACAGATATACTCAAATACGTTACATGTCCTGGTAAAAGGCTTTTGTAGGTGCTCCAAATGTATATCCTCCTAAATTTGAAAACCACAGCCATCTCTGAACCAAATATTCTCTACTTAGAACTTTAGTTCTCAAGTGAAAGAACAGATAGTTAAATACTTTGTAAAGTTTTTAGTATGATAATTTTCAAACAATTTATTTTTGACAAAAACAGGAAGGACAACTATCACCCCACATCCCTGAGTGAAATAGGAAGATTTGGAAATGCACAAGAAGAGGGCAGGGACATGAGGTCCAGACTTGAAGCAGCTTCTGAGAAGATCTCACTCCAAGGGCAAGCTCAAGTCCATGGGTGAAATGGCCAGGATGCCGTCCTGGAAGGGAAAGTTGGCAGAGCCCTATGAGGAGGGGAGCCCTCCCCAGCAGCATCTGCATCGACCCAGTGAGATCAGAGATGGGATGATGAGAAACCAGAGAACAGAGGGCGATAGACACCCAGAGAAGGAGACAGAGACCCAGAGAGAGGAGCACAGGAATGAGAGGAGACAGAGTCCTAGAGGGAGGAGGAAAGACGGAGACTGGGGAGGATCAGAGCCTGAGGATGAGTGTTAGACTGAAACCTAGAGAGAGTGAAGAGTGAGGGCACAGAGTCAGAGAAGGAAAAGAGGGTGCTGGGATGTGCATGATTCAGGGCTGTGGCTTGTGTGCAAATTCTGATTTTAACACTCTGCATGATGGAGACTTTCCGCCCCAGCAAGACAAGGATAACAACAGAGCCCCATGAGATTGTAGTAGGGGCTGAATGGGATCATTCCATTGAAATCTCTGGCAGAGGATGTGACCCACCAGGGAAGCTAACCTGCTATCAGTCCTATAATTGGATGTTGAAGTAGGCCACGAGGGCATGCGGGTAGTCATTCTGTGCTTCACCTGCAGGCAGAAGGGGGAGGTGAAGGTCCGGTCTTCCACCTTGATGGTATATATGTCCCCCTCCTGCAGGACAGGAGCAGGAAAGCTCTGAGATGTGGCCCCATCCTCACTTCATTTTCTCCTCCCCCAGCTCCCCAGCCCCTGGAGGGCCCATAACCTTGCTGTCCCCTTTCTGCTGGTCCTCACTCACTGGTTCCTGACCTCAGCTCCTCATTCATTTCTCCTCCTGCCTGTCTCACTCCCAACAAACCACCCAGGTTCAAACCTGGGTTCCTTGTTCCCTTCTTTCCCACACCCAAACCTGGCAGCTCCACCCTAACTCTGTCCAGTGCCCCCTCCTGCCCCCGCATCTGGCCAGACTTCACTCGAACGCAGGTACCCTGCTTTGCCCTCTCACCAACCTCTTCTTGAAAAGTCTACCAATGCCATGACCTCAAACATTGACCCAAATGCCAACCTAAAACCCTGCACCAGCTCCCTGTGTTCTCAGGAGGGTGGCTTGGGTGGGGTTCCTGCCCTTCCAGTCTCCTCTCTGCCACTCAACGACTTCCTCTGCCCCCAATACCAAACCTCAACCCCCCAGCTCCAGCTCAATAAATACTCACTGTCACCATTCTTTTTTTAAAAAACAGGTCTCCAAAAGAAAACAAAGAGAAACAAACAAAAAGTGTTGCCCAGGCTGGAGTGCACTGGGGGGATCACAGCTCGATGCAGCCTTGAACTCCCAGGCTCAAGTGATCCTCCCACCTCAGCCTCCTGAGTGGCTGGCACCACAGGTGCAGCTCTGAGCCCAGCCTGTCCCCATGCTGTTTTGCAGTGTGCCTGTGTCCTGGCCCATCACCCTCAGGTTGTGCCTTTCAGTGCACATGCTGCAGGCTTTGAGCTGCCGGCTTTGGTGTGTCCCCAGAGGATGTGCTGCTGGACAGGGCCAGCAGCTTCACTCACCTACGTTCCTGGATCCCAGTGCCAAGTGCCAAGCATGGCTGTCACAAGGCAGAACTCACAAAGATATTTAAAGGATAAAGTGGCTTTTCTGGTCCTCTAGCACCACCTCTGGCTGACAGGTCAGGCTCTGAGACCTCAGGCCAATGTTCTGGCCTCTGAAGTCCTGCACCAGGTCCAGGGGATGGTCTGTCTTTGGTTTCAACCCTGGGGGCACCTGGCCATGACCACACCCTCACCTCTGTGCTACTTAGGGTCCACCATGTCCACTAGGGGCTCCTTGAGGGCCACATCTTTGATGCAAGACATGTCAATGCCATACAAGTCCTCCCACCTGCAGGAGGCAGGCAGGGAGGAGGGTTAGCCTGCAGCAGTCCACTTGTGGCCCAGCCCACTAGCTCCCCGAGCTGTCCTTACAGTGGATCTTGTAGACTTTGGACTGCTGGTCCTCGATGGCCCTCACATACAGTGTGGCTCAGTGTGGAAGATGATGCTATCACGTGCCTGCAGAGGGGCAGGGTGAGGGCATGAAGGGTGGGGCCTGGCAGCATTGCCCAGAGTCTTAACAATGTGGCCTCCTACTCTGGTCTGAGCCACCATCATGTCACAGCTGCACTCACACTCACCTTCTGGTCTATTTGCCACAGGGCCACCAGAGGATGCCCAGCACCTCAGTCAGCTCCTGTCCTTCAGACGTTCTGGGGATTCGGAGACCCTCTCTGGCTGATCTGAGAGAAAAAGCAAAGTTGCATGGGTCCCATAAGGCCCACAACATCTGCACACCCCCTACCACACCTCACCTCTACTCCAACTTTTATTGCCATTCTAGACCCTCCTTCCACACTAGCCCTTCCATGGCTCCACATGCAGCAAGTGCACACCTGCCCTGGCCGTCCCTCCACCCAGAATGCTTCTCTTCCCAGATCTGAGTGACTCCTTCACGTGCTTCGTTCAGCTGTCAGTCACCCCTCCCAGAGAGGCCTGCTGAAACCCGAGCACCTGGGCCATTGCCCTGCTACAGTTTTCCTGTCCTGATGAACCCCCAACACCGCACCATCTCCCTGCCAGCATCCAGATCCAGCACCTGTTGCACCTGGCTTGGGCTGTGGCCTTCTGACACCTTGCAGTCAAGCCTTCATATTAAGTCCTGTCTGTGGGAAAAACTGAGCTTGGTTTCACCTTCTGCCTGGACCCCAATGCATGTGAGCTGCACCCATTCCACTGGGGGCCTCACCAGCCACTTATCCCTAGCATAGAGCACGGTGTTGAGCATGGACAAGTAGAAGAGGAAGTAGCCCATCCACTCACTGATGATGAGGTCCACCTTCTGCACCGGGAGCTCCACCTCCTCCACCTTCCCCTTATTATGGTCACCACTGTAGAGTGGACAAGGGCAGCCAGGTCAGCCCTCAGGAGGCCTGCCCCTTACCTTTCCCAGGGTCTAGAGCCTGGAGACTCCACCAGGCAGCCTGGATTTAGAGACCATAAAGAACTTGATGAGCTGAAGCCATGAGCCTTTTTAACACTGTTTTCAAATTTATACATTAGTCTAGATATTTTTGAGACAGGAGCAGAAATTTTATGTGAACGGTATCAGGTGATGTCAAGATTTTGTGTTTAATTGGGTGGGCTTGATATAATAAGTAACAGCATGGTCAGCTTCTGAAAACAGCCTTGTGTATTAGATAAGACACACAGAGACAGATTTACCAGGGAAATTGCATTACAGTAGAAATCTGCTTCAAATGGGGAGAACATTTAAAGTTGAGTGATGAGGATTTCCAGGTTCATTACAATAGTCTCTGTAATAAAATCATGTCAGTTGCCAGAGGGAAATCTACCACCTTAGCAAGTTTCCTACCCCACCAACCTTGCTGGGGCAATTTAGCAAGAGCTACCAAACTTACTAACTCATACTTCACTATGTCACCAAGGGTGGTCTCAAAGTCCTGGGTGAAATCAATTCTCCTGTCTCAACCTCCCAAAGTGCTGGGATTACAGGCATGAGCCACTGAGTCCAGGCACTATCAACTAACTTTTGGGCCAAGCAATCTCTTTTCATAAATTGACCTCACAAATAAATTAGTTTGTGTATAAAATGACATTATGTGCAAAGGATGAAAATCTCAGAGCAGGCTGTGTGCAGAGGCTCATGCCTGTAGTCCTAGCACTTTGGAAGTCCGAGGTGGGAGAATCTCTGCTTGAGCCCAGAAGTTCAAGACCAGCCTGGACAACATGGCAAAACATCACCTCTACAGAAAAAATTTTAAAAAGCCAGATATGGTGGCACATGCCTGTAGTCCCAGCCTCTCAGGAGGCTGAGGTGGGAGGATGGCCTGAGCTCAGGAGGCAAAGGTGGCTGTGAGCCATCACTGCACCACTCACTGAACTCCAGACTGGACAACAGAGCCAGACTCTGGTTCAAAAAAGAATGGACGCTATTCTCCAGACCACCCCACAGCCCCCAGGAGTGTCTTCTGAGAATATTTTGTCCCACTGAGCCCTCCTGTGGAGATGGCACATGCACTTGGCAGACAGGACAAATGTGCTGTGTCCATGTGGCCCCTGTAGTCAACCCCCTTCTCCCATCATGACCTCACCACCCTCACAAGGCAGAGTCCCTCCAGCCTCACTCCAGACAAGATGGAACACCTACCACAAGAATCTGGGCATAAAGGAGCCACCAACCCTTCACTCTGACGATAGAGGGAATCCTGATGGGTGGCAGCCGATCTGAGGCACCATTCCCACAGCTAGGGTCCCTCTCTGTTGCCCAGGCTGGAGTTCAGTGGTGCAATCATGGCTCACTGCAGCCTTGACCTCCTGTGCTCAAGTGACCCTTCCACTTCAGCCTCCCAAGTAGCTAGAACTACAGGCATATGCTACCATGTCCAGCTGTTTTAAAAAATTTTGTGTAGAGATGGTGTCTTGTCATATTGCCAGGGCTGGTCTCAGACTTCTGGGCTCATGTGATTCTCCCACCTCAGCCTCCCAAATTGCTGGGATTACAGGCATGAGCCACCACACCCAGCCAACTGTTGGTTTTATTTTACTGAATGCTTTAGGGTTATAGTATTTACCTTTAATTTATCACAGTCTACCTTCAAGTGATATATACCACTTTGCATATAGTATAAGACCTTTAGTGTGCTTCCATTCATTCCTGCTCAGCCTTTATGCTCTTGTATTGCGCATTATACTTTTACATATGTTACAAACCCCAAAATACATTGTTATTTTTATTTAAATAGTTAGTTATCTTTTTTTCTAGAGAGAGGGTCTCACTCTGTCAACCAGGCTGGAGTGCAGTGGTGCAATTGTGGCTCACTAAGTCTCAACCTCTCTAGGCTCAGGTGATCCCCCCACCTCAACCTCCTGAGTAGCTGAAACTAAAAATGCATGCCACCATGACAGGCCAATTTTTGTGTTTTCTGAGGAGATGGGGTTTTGCCATATTGCCCAGCTGGTCGCCAACTCCTAGGCTCAAGTGATCTGACTTCCTCAGCTTCCCAAAGTGCCGGGATTGTAGGTGTGAACCACTTAACCTGGCCTAAACAGTCAGTTAGCTTTTAAAGAGACTTAAATAGTAAGAAAAATAGTCATATATATTTACCTGTGCTGTTACCATTTCAACACTCTTCATTTCTGATTCCATATGGCATCATCTTTCTGTCTGAAGGATGTCCTTGAACATATCTTGTAGTACAGATTTACTGGTGATTAATTCTTTCTGTTTTTGTATGTCTAAAAATGTCTTTCTTTTATCTTTTTTTGTTTTTAAGAGATAGAGTCTCTCTGTGTCATCCAGGCTGGAGTGCCGTGGCAAAATCATAGCTAACTGCAGCCTTGAACTCCTGGGCTCAAACAATCCTTCCAATTTCAGCCTCCAAAAGCACTGGAATTACTGGTGTGAGCCACCATGCCCGGATTCACCTTGTTTTTTGAAAGATATTTTCATGGGTATAGAATTGTACATTGTCAGGTTTTTTTAAAATTTCTTTTCAGTACTTTGAAGATGTTTCTTCCCAGTCTTCTTGTTTGCATTGTTTCAGATGAGAAATCTGATGTCATCCTTCTCTTTGTGTGTGTGTGTGTATTTGGCATCTTCCATTTTTCCCACTGGCCACTTTTAAGATTTTCTCTTTAGCACTGGTTTTGAGCAATTTGATTTTGATATGCCTTGGTATAATTTTCTTTATGTGCTTGGGGTTCTTTGAGCCTCCGGGCTCTGTAGGTGTCTGGTGTTCTTCGAATATGGAAAAATCTTCGCTGGTATTTTTACAAATGTCTTTTTTGTTTGTTTGTTTTTCCTGATTCTCTCCTTTATTTTCCTTCATGGATACAAATTACTCATAAATTAGGCTGCTTGAGGTTTGATGACTTGTTGAAACTGTTTTTTTTTTTGGAGTTTCTTTCCTTGTGTTTCATTTTCAGTTGTTTCTATTCTTACGTCTTCAAGTTGACTAATACGTTCTTCTGCAATGTCTAATGTGCTATTAATTCTATTCAATGTATTTTTTATATTGTTAAAAGAACACTTCTGACATCAAACATGTGGGGTTTTTTTCACATCAACAACCAGTTCTCCAACTCTCCAGACACCAACTGGCTGTCTAACAATTCAATTCAGTTCTGATGCTAACTTCCTGGCATTGGTGTCAGACCACACAAGTTAAGGACTTGGTCCCACAAAATTGCCTGCACTTCAGACACCAACTGAAAACCCCAGACCTTCCATAATTGTGACTGATAGGATATAAAGCAGGGATTTCCAAAACTCCTTCCTCATGTTTGATAATTTGTTAGAATGGCTCACGGAACTCAGGAAGACACTTTATTTACCATTACCAGTTTATTATAAAGGCTGCAACTCAGGGACAGATAAATGGAAGAGATTTATAGGACTAGATGTGGAAGGGGTACCCTACTAGCATACTGGTACCCTCCTAGTATAAAAGTATGGACTTCCATACCAGTCCAGAAGCCCTCCAAACCCTTCATTCAGGGGTTTTTATGAAATTTTCATTATGTAAGCATGACTGATAAAGACTTCGGCTAGAGACTGATGATTATCTCCATCTCCAGACCCTCTCCTCTTTCCAGAGGCCCATGATGGGGCTAACAGCTCTCATCTGAAGCTACCTAGGGGCCCACTGAGAGTGGCCTCATTAGCATAAACTCACGGGTGATTGAGAGGCATATTATGAATAACAGGATGATCCTCTCACCTCGTTATTCAGGAAATTGCAAGAATTTTGTGCCAGAAACCAGGAACAAAGACCACATTCATACTTCTTCTATCACAATATTACATGTAAAGTTATAATAACAGTGTTAATGTCCTTCACTGCTAATTCTAACATCCTTGTCAGTTCTAAGTCAATTTTCATTGATTGATTATTCTCCTTATTATGGATCTTTTTTTCCTGCAAAGGCATTTCTGGTAATCTTCAGTTGGATATCAGATATTGTGTATTTATCCTTAATGGTTGCAGAATATTTTTATATTCCTTTGAGTCACCTGGAGCTTTTGTTCTGGGATTTGTCACTTTCTTGGCTATTGTGAATAATGCTATAATAAACATGGGAGTGCAGATATCTCTTCAATATATTGATTTTATATACTTTGGATTTATACCCAGTAGAGGGATTGCTGGGCCATATGATTGTTCTATTGTTAACTTTTTTAGGAACCTCCATGTGCCCTTGTATAATTTCTATGCTAATTTACATTCCCACCAACAGCCTGCAAGGGTTTTCTTTTTACCACGTCTTCACCAACACTTGTTATCTTTTGTCTTTCTCATAATAGTCATTCCACCAGGTGTGAGGTGGTGTCTCATTGTGGTTTTGATTTGTATTTCACTGATGATTAGTGATTTTGAGCATTTTTCTCATACAGCCTTCCAAATAGTTGGGACTTCAGAGATGAACCACCATGCCTGGCTAATTTTTTGTATTGTTTTGTAGAGACAGAATTTCATCATGTTGCCCAGACTGGTCTTGAACTCCTGGGCTCAAGCAGTCCTCCTGCCTCTACCTCCCAAAGTGCTGGGATTACAGGCAAGAGCCACTGTGTTTGACCTCATTTTTAAATTGGATTTTCTATTGAGTTGAGTGTTCTATATATTTGGGATAGTAACTCCTCAGAGATGGTTGGATTGCAAATATTTTCCCCCATTCTGTAGGTTGTCTCTTCACTCTGTGAATTGTTTCCATTGTTGTGCAGATGCTTTTTAGTTTCATGTCATCTCATTTTATTTTCACTTTTGTTTCTTCTGTCTTAAAGACCCTATCCAAAAAACTCAGTGTCCAGACCAGTGTCATGAAGATTATTCCCTATGTTTTCTTCCAGTTGTTTCATAGTTTCAGAACATTCATGGAAGTCTTAAATCCATCTGGAGTTGACTTTTGTATATGGTGTGAGATACAGGCCTGATTTCACTCTTCTTCAAGTGAATATCCAGTTTCCCCAGCACCAGTTTTTGGAGAAACTGTCCTTTGACTATTGTGTGTTCTTAGCATCTTTGTAGAAAGTCAGTTGGCTCTGAATACATGGGTGTATTTATTGGCTCTCTATTCTGTTGCATTGGCCTATGTGTCTGTTTTTATATCAGTACCATGCTGTTTTTCTTACTATAGCTTTATGATAAATTTTGAAGTGGTTTAGTGTGACACCTCTAGCTTTATTCTTTTTACTAAAGATTTCTTGGATATTAGAAGTCTCACTCTCTCTCCGTTTTTTTTATTTCTTGTTTCTTAGATCCAGGGACAGACTGCATATTCTGGGTTTTCTGTGATTTCATGTAAATTTTAGGACTGTTTTTCTATTTCTGTGAAGTAAGTAATTGGTATTTTATTTTTAAAGACAAAATCTCACTCTGTCACCAAGACTGGAGTGCAGTGGCACAATATTGACTCACTACAACCTCTGCCTCCTGTGTCAAAATGATTCCTGTGCCTCAGCCTCTGAGTAGCTGGGATTACAGAGATGTGCCACAACACCCAGATAAATTTTATATTTTTATTAGAGACAGTGTTTAACCATGATGGCCAGCCTAGTCTCAAACTCCTGGCCCCAAATGACCCATGCACCTCAACCTCCCAAAATGCTGGGATTACAGGCAGGAGCCATTGCATCTGGCCTCATTGGTATTTTATGTTTCTTGTGACAGAGTCACTCTGTTGCCCAGGCTGGGGTGCAGTGCCATAATCACGGCTCACTGCAGCCTGCATCTCCTGGGCCCAAGCGATCTTTCTATAACAGCCTCTCAAGTAGCTGGGACCACAGTTGTGGACCGCCACAACCAGCTTTTTATTTATTTATTTATTTTATAGTATAAAGGTCTCATTATGTTGCCCTGGCTGGTCTTGAACTCTTGAGCTCGAGAGATTATCCCACGTTGGCCTCCCAAAGTGCTGGGATTACAGATGTGAGCCACTGCACCCGGTTATCACTGCTGTTTTGATAGGGATTGCACTGAACCTGTAGATTGCTTTGGTTATATAAAATATTTTACTTTCTCAGAAACTGTTTGATCCTTTTAGGTCTTGTTCTCATGATTTGTTGAGTTCTCTATCCAATGACCTGTGAGCTATGAGCATTTCAACTTTGGCTGGTGAGATCAGCCACTGTTACCCACCCTGTGTGAGTGCACAGCATCATTCCCTACAATCCTTTCTGATGATCTTTCTCAGCCTCAAGTAGAGTCCTCACACATATGCAGTGATTGATACTCCGCTGAAGATGCTGAGAGGACCCTCTGCCAATCTCTAGTGTTCTCTCTGTCAGAAGTTCTCTCCTCTCTCATTCTGTCTTGTAAACTCTAGCTATGCTGGTCTCTGTGGACTCTCAGCTCTGTCTCCTCAACTTGGGGAGTCTTGTAGGCTCTGCCTGGGTTCCACTCCCTGAGCAGTTGTCTGGAAAATAGGTTAAGGCACTGAACCTGGAAATGCCTAGGAATTGTTATAGTAGGTAGTCAGGCGGACATGAGAGACTCTCCACCCACAGGAATGTCAGGCGACTATCAGGTGATGGTCAGACCATTGTTACACTGTCTCTCTGAAATAATAATTGGGCCAGGTGCTGTAGTTCACACATGTAATTACAGCACTTTGGGAAGCTGAGACAGGTGGATCAACTGAGGTCAGGAGTTCAAGACCAGCCTGGCCAACATGGCAAAACCCCATCTCTGCTTAAAATACAAAAATTAGCTGGGCATGTTGGTGCACACCTGTAATCTCAGCTACGCAGGAGGCTGAGGCAGGAGAATTGCTTGAACCTGGGAGATGGAGGTTGCAGTGAGCTGAGATAGCACCACTGCACTCCAGCCTGGGTGACAGAGTGAGACTCTGTCTCAAAAACAAAAACGAAATCAGAAGCAAACAAACAAACAAAAAGAAGATAAAAATAAAGTAACAATTTGTCGCAGTGGACCCAAGGGAAAGGCAGTCTCCCAATGGATAGAAACACTTGAAGCTGGTGATCAGCAGCTTCCTGATAAGATCTCAGTACTTGGGCAAGTGGACTCAAGCATGCAGATTAAGGAAAAATGGCAGAATCAGGGAGAAGGGACACAACCCCCCAGAAGCATGCCAGTGTATAAAACCGCAAGTCAAAGGTTGAATGGTGCACTTGATCTCTCAAGTTGCCCACCGGGTTTTCTTCCAAGTGTCCATGACTTCCTTTCACTCCTGTTCTAAAACTTGTCTGGGTTTCTTCCTCTGCCTTAGGCTCTTCAGTCAAATTCTTTCTTCTTAGAAGGCTAGAATTGAGATTGCTGCAGACCAGAGTTGCCTCTGCTAACAGGCTCACCTCATTTGTATTCACTGTCCTGCATTTTCTGATGTTCATTGTTTTCAGTACTGTTATTGCATGTATTTTGTCCAGGTCTATTGTTTCAAGCAGGAGGTAAATCTTGTCCCTGTTATTCCACCTTGGCAACCAGCAGAAGTCCTTTTCCCCAATTTTTTTTCTTCTTTTTTTTTGAGATGGAGTCTTGCCCTGTCACCAGGCTGGAGTGCCATGGTACAATTTTGGCTCACTGCAACCTCAGCCTCCTGGGTTCAAGCGATTCTTCTGCCTCAGTCTCCTGAGTAGCTGGGATTACAGGCATGTGCCACCATGCCCGGCTTTTTTTCTTTTGTATTTTTAGTAGAGACGGGGTTTCACCATGTTGACCAGGATGGTCTCGATCTCTTGACCTTGTGATCCACCCGCCTCGGCCTCACAAAGTGCTAGGATTACAGGCTTGAGCCACCACACCTGGCCCCCAATAATCTTATTTTTAATCAGCAGATTAGCAATCTTGATTTCATCTGAAACCTTATGTCTTCATTGCCATGAGTTGTAACATATTCCCAGTATCTGTGAATTAACATGTACATTTTTAGAAGACAATATTGTGCTTACCAAAACTCTACTAATTTTATCGCCTAAAAATGGTCCTGGCTTTCTTCAAGTTTACCGTCCATCCAAGAGATCTCTTACGAGACTCTCTTCCTATCAGTATAAGATTGCCAACACTCAATTGTCAAGAAAAAATCACCACTTTAATCACTTTATGACAAACATGAGGTTGCATCAAAATAATCCATGTCGATCTTTCTTCTGAGATGTATTACTAACTTACTACAAAGATACTCTCAAATGCCTAGAAAAATACTCTCTCCAATAATAAAGACAATTCCCCTAAGGTTTTCTCAGAATATCTCCAATAGCAGAATATCTTGTAAAAGTTCACAAGAGAATTTTGCAGTTGCTATTTCATGTTACTTAGTTTGAACAGGCATCACAGTTTAGCAACTGAATTTAATCCAGGACTTAGAACAGTTTAGCTTCATGACATAGAGAAATAGAAACCACCATATTCACTAAGATTCCTTTAAGGTGGGAGCGTGTACAACTATATATTCCTGGTCACTTATCACTATACTGCTCCATAAATAAGCATTAGCAGGCAATGCCAAATTTTTGACAGTTAGCATTTCTGCGTAATAATCAGCAATTAATGGCTGAAGTAAATATTGCTCTAAAGCTGCCTCATGTATATGATTTTGTAGACTTTAGTGTCTATGTGCTGGTGTAGTTGGTTAAGAGATTTCTTCAAAGGCTTACTCTACCAAGAAAACATATTTATTTTAGGAGCAAGACCCAAACATCAAAGAGCTCCTCCCGGCATACATTGGCATCCTTGGCACCCTTTGGTTCTACTGACAATTTGGAACCAGAAGCAGTGATGGGATCATATTAAATTAATAGCTTAATGTTCTTCAAATATTAAACTCACACTCTGGTATTGAGAACAGAATAGTTGGACATGGACTGATAATATGTGTACATATCAGCCTGCTATCAATCATCCAGTAAAGGTATGAAGGTGCTCTTTTATATATATATGGTTTAAGTTCTGGGGTACATGTGCAGAACATGCAGGTTTGTTACATGGGTATACACGTGCCATGGTGGTTTGCTGCAACCATCACCCTGTCATCTACATTAAGTATTTCTCCTAATGTTAGCCCTCCCTATTCTCCCCACACCCTGCTATTCCTCCTTTTGCCTCCCCACCCTCTGACAGGTCCTGGTGTGTGATGTTCCCCTCCCTGTGTCCATGTGTCCTCACTGTTCAACACCCACTTATGGGTGAGAACATGTGGTGTTCGGTTTTCTGCTCTTGTGTCATCTTTGTGAGCTTGATGGTTTCCAGATTCATCCATTTCCCTCAAAGGACATGAACTCATCCTTTTTTATGGCTGCATAGTATTCCATGTTGTATATGTGCATATTTTCTTTATCTAGTCTATCACTGATGGGCATTTGGGTTGGTTCAAAGTCTTTGCTATTGTAAGCAGTGCCACAATGAGCATAGGTGTGCATGTGTCTTTATAATAGAACAATTTGTAATCCTTTGAGTATATACCCAGTAATGGGATTGCTGGGTCAAATGGTATTTCTATTTCTAGATCCCTGAAGAATTGCCACACCACCTTCCACAATGGTTGCACTAATTTACACTCCCACCAAATGTAAAAGCATTCCTATTTCTCCACATCCTCTCCAGCATCTGTTGTCTCCAGATTTTTTAATGATCTTCATTCTAACTGGCATGAGATGGTGTCTTAATGTGATTTTGATTTGCATTTTTCTAATGACCGGTGATGAGCATTTTTTCATACATACATGTTCAGAATAGCCCATCCTAGTTTTCTATTTTACATCTACTATAAATCAAGTAGCTTTTGTTCCAATAGATCTTAAGATAAAATCCAAATTATTAAATATGCAAGATTGATTATAAGCTCACCAAGGAGGTGTTTACTCGGGGTGGGAATTCAGAGAGCATAAAGTTGCAAAGACAGAAGCAAATGTTTTTGAATGAATTATGAGGGACAATACTCACAGGCGTGATTCCCACCTTCATCAATTGACTCATGTAATCTTGTTTTACAAAAAACTGCCTCTGATTTTAGACAGATGCTAAATTAACCAGCACTGAGTTCATATCCCGGAGAACTGCTCACTGTAGAGGATTTTGTCGCCTGGCTGATGACACTATTCTGTCTTTCAAAGGCTACTCTAAAGTTTCTATAATAATGGTAGAGTTTTGTAAAGTGGAGCCCCAGGCCAGCCATCCCCGTGCTCCTGGCCAGCAGCAGCATCTCCCCTGAGCACGCTGGCATAGGGTATGCACCTGACACCATCTTGCTGCTTTTCACCTCCACATACAAAGTTGCTGTATGCTTTGCAGTGGAATTCCACCTGGCTGCATCTGGTTGGCCAGAAGCCCTGCAGGTAGATGGGATGGTGAGGAGAGCACATTGAGAGAACAGAAGGGAGCTCAGAGGCTGCCTACCTTCCTGCCCCCCGCCCACAGGCAACAGCACTCACCCACCTGTCCAGTGTGCATGTCTGCTGAAGGCTGCTGCACTGTTCTCCATCACAGAGATGAAGTGACAACAGTCTGAGGGCACCACACTCCATGGCCATGCTCTACTGCTGGTACCACAGCTTTAGGTGTGAGGGCGGGTGAGCCAAAGACAGGTCCCACCTTCCACACCCAGACCACACTCCCACCAATTTCCAGGCTCACCTCGATGTCCTGATGTGATGCTCTCCTTAGAGCTCTTGTGGTTCTTCCTCCAGGAGGTGGAGAGAGTGAGATTGCCAGAAGCCAGGCAGTGAAAGTTGGTTTGGGTGGCCCCCATGGCTGGAAGTTTCTGGTCCATCCACTGGGGCCAAGTCCACTAAGGGGTCTCTGTTGGTGGAAGTGCACATGAAGGCCACAGCTGAGGTGAGGAGCAGAGGCCCATCTCACCAGACCCCCAATTCGAGGTCTCCCTGCCCACCCCCACCCTCAGTTTTCTCTCCTGTGTAGGGAGAGTGTTGGCCTTTCAAGGACTTCTGCCTGGGCTGATGAGGCTCCTAAGAGCTTCAACACGATGTCCCTGCCCAGTCATACTCTGAGCTGCACCATGTGTGCCCTCTCATTCCTTCCACTTCCCCCAAGTGGCTGCTTCTGCTGAGAGGTCGGGTTGCTTCATCCTGACCTGAAAACCTCAAAGAATGATGGAGTCTTCAAGGGAACCCCCACCCTCCCAGGGAGGCACACTGGGAGGGCCCACCAGGAAGCAGTCCCAGCAGGTAGCCCAGCTAAGTGAATGAGCCAGGACAGGCATTGGGAGCAGTTTAACAGGAGAAAAACCCAGCCTCTTGCAGAGCTGGGGGTCTCAAAAGCAGCTGAGAAGCCTTGGCCTGCAAGCCTCTGATCCCCTAAGCCACCCCCTGCAAAGCCCCAGGGCTGGGTGGGCACCAGTGAGGATGGCCTCCCAGAGGCCTCAGTCTTTTTGTCCTGGTGACTGGGGCTGTTACCATTCCCCCCCTTCACAGCCCAAATAGTTTTTCTTCTTTCTGGGGGTTGGGGTGTGGCTGCCTTCCTGTCTGAACTCATGGGTAGGCTGGACTGCCATATCTTTAGAAGAGAGGCACCAGAGACCCAGGAAAGAGGACGGGGCAGCCCCTTCCCCACAGTGACCTCCTCGCCATTCACGTGCAGCAACAGGCCCACCTCTCAGAGGCAGATGCTGAGGCACAGGCGGGAGCTGTGTAGAGAGACACAGGGAAGAGGCACATCTCAGCTCTGAGCTGTCCTCCAGGCCTCCAGGGATAAGGGAAGGAGACATTGGGTGATGAAGATAGCTTAGCGGGCTGTGGCAGAGGCTGTTCCCAGGACTGGGAGATGACAATGACTCAGTGCCGCCCACTTCTAGACTGTGCCTTCTAAAAGTGGTCCTGCAGTTACCCCCAGAGCTTGAGCTCACATGTGCCTGGGACAGCCAGGTAGGCACAGGCAAGCAGAGACTCAGGGCAAGGGCACTAGGGTGTGTGGGCAGGGGCAGAGGCCATTGGGGCAGGTGAGTGGAAATTTGTATTCTCTTCTTGAGTCTGCCCCTCTCCTGGGGACTTTCCTCTTTTTCCCTCTGCCTCTGTCTCCTTGGCTGGTTCCTTCTCCCTTTCTTGCCTGCTCACCCCAGAGGTCCCAAGGGCTCAGCCCACCGCCATTGGTCCCCAGGTTGTGGCTGCCCCTTCCATGCCCATCTCATGAGGACCCTCATCTGCATGAGTGCATATCTGGGCTTCTCTGAAACCAGAAGCCCCACCTCCCTGACATGCCCTTCCACAGCTGGGCAGAGTCCACCTGCCACTGTTTCAGGCCAGAATGCCTGGGCATTTTCCCCCTGCCTGCTCTCTCACACCCACAGCCCATCCCCCCAAAATGTTGTTGGCATCCCTTTTACAGTCCCCACAGCCACTCCTCCCTCTCACCAGGCCGTAGCTTTTGTCTCCTGGTGCCTTAACATGTCTGTCCATCTGCCCAACGGCAGCCACCTGAGTCCCCACCAAGTGCTGTGCTCAACCTGCAGTAGCCACCTCACCCAGAGCTAACATCAAAGTCCCCACAGGTCAGGCATGGCCTCCTCACTGCTCCTGGAACCCCAGGGCCCTGGGCTCAAGTTCTGCATCTGCAACATGGGTGTCTCCTCCCACCCCCACCCTGCCCCCAGAGCCCAAGACATCCAGAGCCATCTAATATGTACATAATACAGACAAATTACATAATAATTTGTAATACATTGTATTACGTACAAATTATATAATATGAATTCATTGTAATACATACAAATTATTATGTCATAATACCTTGTGATGTTATAATGCATACACATTATGATGTCATAATATATTGTGATGTCACAGTGCACACTAATTATGATTTCATAATACATGGTGATGTCATAACACTAATTATTATGCCATAATATATTGTGATGATATAATACATACAAATTATGATGTCAAATATATATTTTAATGTCATAATACATACAAATTATGACATAATATATTGTGATATCATATGTACTATGATATCATAATATATTGTGATTTCATGATACATACAAATTATGATGTTGACATCAAATTGTGATGTCATAATATGTTTATTTATCATATTTATGATACAATGACAAAATTTTGTTAGGTAATTTTATAAGAAAATTGAGTGAAATTTTGTAATAACATTAATATATAAAGATTAAAATCGTGGTGAAAGATGAAAGAGGAGCAGGCGTCTCACATGCTGGGAGTGGAAACAGAAAGGATGGGCGAGGAATTTGCCTCACTTTTAAACCACCAGATCTCATGAGTACTATGACAAGAATGGCACAGAGCCATGAAGAGTCCATTCCCATGATTCAACCACATCCCACTAGGCCCCACCTATAACATTAGGATTAAAATTTATTATAAGATTTGGAGGGGACATCTAAACTATATTATATGATGATTAGAAAAACAGATGAGGCCGAATGCAGTGACTAATGCCTGTAATCCTAGCACTTTGGGAGGCTGAGTTGGGTGGTTCACGAGGTCAGGAGATTGAGACCATCTTGGCAAACATGGTGAAATCCCGTCTCTACTAAAAGTACCAAAAATTAGCTAGGCGTGGTGGCAGGTGTCTGTAGTCCCAGCTATTTGGGAGGCTGAGGCAGGAGAATCACTTGAACCCGGAGGCAGAGTTTGCAGTGAGCCAAGATCTTTTCACTGCACTCCAGCTTGGGTGACAGAGTGAGACTCCATCTCAAAAAAAAAAAAAAAGACAAAACATTCATGGTTTCTACTGTCCAGATACTTTAATTCCAGAGCAAATGGCTAAATGATTGAATTCAACATTCTGTGGTCAGGAGAGAGAAGGGAGGAGTACAGGGGACTTTGGCTGTATTTGTCCCACCTCCCTTATGCTTTAGTGACTTCGGATATCACCACCTGAAGGGCTATTCAGGGACAGAATTATTGCTATTGTTTGATTATTCCCATTTATCTTATGTTAATAAATATAAATTTTTTAGCTTCCCATATATTTTTCTAAAAAACCCTAAGGGTTTTAATTAAATTCCTTGTTACTATGTGTTATAAAAATAACAGAGGAATGGCTAAAGTAGATTTCAATTACACAAATTCTAGGAGTCAAGTTTCTATTGGGCCTGCTTAGGAAAGACAGAACTGGAAAGAATCCATTAGCATAGACATCAGACACATGGGGCCTACTTTCTGTCCCAACCCTGACCAGATCCATCCACTTCTAAGGCCTCATCTAGGTCTGGTCTCACCCTAGAATCTCCTCTCTCAGAACTTATTAAAGGAGATCAGAAATTTGAGTGGCGACTCCTGCTGCCTTTCCTGAGCTCGTGCCCACAATTTCCTGAAAGTTAAAAGCAGATAAATGGGAGCAAATAATTGCATATGAGTGGGCCACAATTTCTTTTTCATTGAAGCCAGTGCTTCTAGAGGCACCACACCAAGCAATCTGTTTTTTATTTCTTCAGATCCAGTAGGTTGCTCTGCAAGGCACGGGAAATTCAATATAAATGCAAAAAAATCCCTCTGAACAATTCATCCTTTCTTTCTGTTTCCCTCTCATCTATCTATGTCAGTTTTATTCTACACATTTTCTTTTTAAGGTAAATAATATTTAAAATTTAAAAAAAGGCTGGGCGCAGTGGCTCTCGCCTGTAATCCCAGCACTTTGGGAGGCTGAGGTGAGTGGATCACAAGGTCAAGAGATCAAGACCATCCTGGCCAACATGGTGAAACCTCATCTCTACTAAAAATACAAAAAATTAGCCGGATGTGGTGGCACATGCCTGTAATCCCAGCTACTTGGGAGGCTGAGACAGGAGAAGTGCTTGAACTCAGGAGGTGGAGATTGCAGTGAGCCGAGAATGTGCCATTGCACTTCAGCCTGGGCAACAAAAGTGAAACTCTGTCTCAAAAAAAAAGAAAAAAAGAAAAGAAAAGAAAAAAAATGGAAATGTAGGCCCTTCATTTAAATCCTAGGAATTACAGTATACTTAGCTCCCAACTCCTAGGGTGCTATGATGACTAACTCACATCATGTGAGCTTTCCAGCACCGTGCTTTGTAACAGACTTCTGAACACATAGTACATGCTCAGGAGCTTTTTAGTTTAATTAAGTTCCATTTTTCTATTTTTGTTATTGTTGCCTCTGCTTTTGAGATATTAGTCACGAATTATTTGTCCAGGCCAATGTCCAGAAGAGTTTATCATAGAATATTTTCTAGAATTTGTTTTTATCATTTCAAGTATTACATTTTAGTATTTTGATCCATATTCAGTTGATTTTTATATATGGTGAGAGTTAGGGGTTCCATTTTATTCTTCAGTATATGGCAATATAATTTTTTCAGCACAATATGTTAAATAGAAAGTCATTTCCCCAGTGTATGTTTTGTTGACCTTGTAAAAGATCAGTTGTGTGTAGATACGTGGCTTTATTTTTAGGTTCTCTATTCTGTTCCATTGATCTATGCGTCTATGCATATCAGTACCATGCTGTATTGGTTATTAAAGCCTTCTAGTGTAGTTTAAGTCTGGTAATGTAATCATTCCAACTTTCTTGTCTTTGCTTAAATTTACTTTGGCTTTTCAGGCTTTTCTATGGTTCCATATGAGTTTAAACATTTTTCTAATTCTATAAAAACTAACATTGGCATTTTGGTAGGACTCGTATTTAATATGTAATTTGTTTGGGGCAGTATGGTCATCTTAATGATAATAATTCTTCCAATCCATGAGCACGGGATGTTTTTCTCATTTGTTTGTGTCATACACTATTTAATCAGTGTTTTGTAGTTTTCCCAGTAGCTGGGATTACAGGCACCTGCCACCATGCTCAGCTAATTTTTATATTTTTAGCAGAGACAGAGTTTCACCATGTTGTCCAAGCTGGTCTTAAACTCCTGACCTCAGGTGCTCCACCTGCCTCAACCTCCCAAAGTGCTGGGATTACAGGCATGAGCCACTTTGCCTGGCCAATAATATTGTATTTTAAGAACGGTATAAAAAGGTAATTTGATGAATTAGAGTAGTTAGTACATAGCACAGACAATATGCAAGGCAAGATTCTAAGCCATTAGACATTTGTAGACAGAATATCTAACAGTGTAAAATAAATAACACGAAGATTCAGTGGCAATGACAAATTGACATATTTTCAATCATATTAGATGACATCCAAACCATTGTAAAATTTGCTGTTTTGTTTCATAATAAAGAATTATGTTAAATAACTTCATTAAAAAGTTTGGCTAATTAGGCATGTAGATAAATGGGCAGTATGTTGACCAGTAAACAGAGGATACACATTATTTTTAAAGGCCAATCAATATTTTTATTTATTATTATTTATTTGTTTTTGGTGGGGGTAGCAGCTTTATTCGCTGGGGATATAGTGGCATCCTCTCCCTGGGAGGTTGGATCTTCCACTGGTCACCCCTGGCCGTGGTCCATGGGGCGCCATGAAATTCAGTGCTGGGCTCAGCTGGGGGCCGGGCCTTGGAGAAGGCGAACTGTGCAGGGAAGCAGTAGCTGTGGGTTCTCACCGCCCGCTCTGCCCGGCTGTCCTGGGTCTCCCGCTGCTCCTCAGGCTCTCGCCGAGCCTGCGTCTCTATAGGACAGTGAGCAATCGGCCCGGAACCTTCTCCTCAGAGCCCTGTTTGACGCAGGCCGGTCATTTCTGCTTCCTCCCCTTGGGCTGGACTTTACCTTCGGGGTTTCTTCCAGTCTTTCTTCCGGCCGCGTGTTTGCCTGAGCTTCAATTCCAGCCTCAAAAATGTTCCAGCTGGGAAGGGCGTGTCCACGGTGCTGTTCGCATTGGTCTCCCGGAGGGTCACTGCATGGGTGGGTGGTTTCCTCCCGGGCCACCTGCAGGCCCTGGCGCAGGCCCGCCCTTCACTTTTACTTTTTGCTTGTTTCATTTCTCCTCCCCTTTCCCCAGGTTCGACTCTTAAAACACTGTGGGGAGAGAGAGAAAAGAGTCCCGAGACACACAGTGGTCTGCTGGGCTCTTGATCTAATTAGCCCAGAACCTCACTTTGACACTGGTTTGGGGCTGTGATCTGCTGAAATGGTGGTTGTTTGGGCCCTGGACGGCTTGCAGCTCTGGGACTGCTTACTGTGCACATATTTATGAACTTGGATGCTGGGTGTAGCTGCGGCTATGAATCAGGGGGGACCGGCCGATGAATTGCTCGGCACTCGGAGAACGGAAAGTGACAGTCAGACATGATTTCTCTGATTTATAAGTTGCAGGAGGCTTATTTGTCCTCTTGGTGTTTGTGTATTAGATGGGCACGTCGCCGTTCACGGCCAAGTGGTTAAAGGGCCCCGCTCGGCAGAGAGCAGTAAATCCTCTTTGCCATCTCAGCCCCCAGGGCCCCTAGCTGGGCAGGAAAGAGGGCCAAGCCTGGGGGTGAATCTCCTCTGTGAGTATTTCTGAGCCCCTGCAGCACATGAGCCCAGGTGGGGCCTGATGCTTTGGGGGCCACAGGAGGAGAAGACATCATCCATGCCCATCGCCTAATTGACAGGATCAGAAATCCATTTCTTTTTCTCAGAAATGCAGCTTTCCAAGCAAGCTGGGTTATTTCTGAGATTCAAATATGTTACAAACTATTATTACAGAAAACTCTGCACAGTTGTCAACTTCACATACCCCCTCCCTCCTTAATATCCAAGGGGCATCCTCATTCTAATAAGGTCACATGTAAGGGTGGTGTCTCTTTCATTACTTGGACCTACACCCTGTGCCAGGTACTGGGCAATGTTTTTTGTGCAGGGATCAGGGGATGCATTGAGGGGGTCTTGCAAGGCAGCCCCCGCACATTGGAGGCCATCTCTAATTATGATGAAAGTCTCTCCAGTGGAGGCGGAGGACATGTGTGGGGCCTGTGGGGCGAGTGTGCTGAGCCCGCCCTGTGTCCCACAACTTGTCAATGAATTCCTTTTCTGCTAGTATAAATGGAAGAGCTGTTTCAGTCTCTGTCAGGTGCATGTGGCCTAGTTGCCAGGGCTCCAGAGGCATGACAAACACCTGGTAGATTCCAGCCAGTGGGATATGTGGGGCAGGCCCACCTGTGCACGCACATGTGTGTGTGCTTCTGCAGAGGGGTACCTGGGGGTGTGGAGGATGGCGGGGCCAGGGGGAATGCCTGCTGTCTCTGCCAGCCCCTGCCAGGGCCTGGGGACCCAGGGACTCACCAGGAGCCTCAGCCCATCTGTGTTTGTGACTTGCCACCGGCAGAACCCCTCCGCTACCTAATTCTTGCCTTTAAGGGCAAGTCAGAGCACCTGGCACCTTCAGTGAGGCTGGTTCCCTGGGGGAACCCAAAGGGGAACCCGTGTCCTTGGCTGTCCCAGATAATACTCTCACCAACACTGACATGCCTGGCAGTTAACACTTATTGAACACTTGCTATGTGCCAGGGTCTGTTTGAGACCCCTGCGTGTGCATTAGCTCATTTAATTCTCATAGCAACTATCAGAGGAAAGCAGTTATACAGTGTTTCAGACAGAGAAAATCGAAGTCCAGAGAGGTTGTGTGACTTGCCTATGATCACCCAGTAAGTGGCAGGGCTGGATTTGAGCCCCAGGGTGATGTGAGGCTGAAACCAGGGGGATTCCCCACCCCCGCCACTGACCCCTGGGCCCCTCTGTCCTCCTGCAGCCTGGAAGGCAGGGAGGATAGGCTGTCCTCATCTTACTGCACATGAGCTGGTGCCCACGGCATGCTGTGTGGGGCCGAGGAGCTACAATTTGAACCCGGTGCTGCTCAATTCTGGGCAAGGGCACCAGAGCTCTGAGCCTCCTCTACTCTGTCGAGGCTGGTGCTTAGACACTGTGTTGTGTGTTGCCTGGCACCTTTGGGTGAAGGCTTGGGGTTTCAGCAGCTCCCACGTGGGGAGATGGAGGAGCTGTGTTCTTCTCTGAAGCAGGATGGCGAATTTGCCCGTTGTCTATCATCCACTGTATAGATCATTTGTTTAAAAGAAAAGCAAATAAAAAGAGCGTTTGGTGCAGTATCTTCCATGCTGCCTGTCACTCTTGAAGTACAATCCTAAAGTCCTCTAGAAGCTGTCAAGGCCCTTCTTGTGCATCCCTATGGCCTCTCTGACCTCACTCCTGGACCTCTGATCTCAGGTACTCTGTTCTCATGCTGGGCTTTAAGCCTGCTCAGCACAGCATGGACCCACCTCAGGGCCCTGCCCCCACCCCCTCCTGGAGTGCTCCAGCCACATACTGACATCACCTCCTGATGCTGCATTGTGCGCTGATGATTTTATTTATCATCTGTCTACCCCACCACCAGAACTGGGTGAGAGACATCATCTGTTTAGTTGCCTAAAAAATCCTTAGAGCAAAGTTCCTGGCATATAGTAAATGCTCAATAAATATTTGATTGGAATTTTAAAAATCCTGGTTGGACTCATTTCTCCCTCCGGTACCCTATGCTGGGTGCCTCTGCACAGTGACACAGTCTTGGACTCAAGCTGTTGACCGTGGCCCACACACCTGGCTGCTTGACCAGCAGGAGAAATCACAGCAAATGGCACCTCCAAGGGCCACATATTTGGAGCTGGCCCTCTGGGGTCTGGAAATCTCTAAGGGCAAGGCCATACAGAGCCAGGATGAGTCTTGGTGTCTGCGGTCCCCTCACCAGCCATGGTGCTGGGGATTGGAGGGGCATTGGCCCTGGGGTATGCGGGGGGCCTTGTGGGCACCTGTCTGTGGGACATGGAATGCTGGTCACTGACTGGTCATGGGTTTTCCTTGCAGAGGAAGGCATCAACCATGAGTGTAAGCTGTGCAACCAGATGTTTGACTCCCCGGCCAAGCTCCTCTGTTACCTCATCGAGCACAGCTTTGAGGGCATGGGCGGCACCTTCAGATACTCCGTGTGCTTCACAGGTAAGGTACCCAGCATGTGCCCCTCATGGGAGAGAGATGGGATACAAGAGCCCTGCCTTGTCATTGTAGGATCCCAGAGTGTGTTCCTTTCTCTTTCCTTGGTGGGCCTGGTGTAGCCCAGGAATCCATGGAGGATCCCCTGAGGGATTAACAGGCTGCTTGCCCCATGTCCATCAGTGCAGAGCTGACACACACCCTCTTTCAATGCTCTCTGGCCTCTCCTCATTGGCAGGCTGGGTGGGACCCTCTCCTCCCCCTCTGGGCAGAGGCTGGAAGTGCTTTGTCCAAGCCAGCCTCAGCCTCTGTGGCAGTTTGCCCTTTCCAGGCCCTGTGTTTGTCTCCTGAGCCTTGAGCTCTATTCTGCATTATGTGGAGCTCCCAGCTGGGGATCCCCAGCTTCACACATTCCTGTTTCCCCCTCTTCCCTGGCCACCTAGCTCCCATCCTTAGAAAGGAATAAAGGTCTCAACTCAGTTACCTCATCTTTTGCCTTAAAAAACTAGAAAATACAGGAGGAGATTAAGCTTAAAGTAAGCAGAATAAAGAAAATAAGAAAGATCAGAGTAGAAACTAATGGAATAGAGAATAAAAAAATAAATAAAACCAAAAGCTAGTTCTTTTAGAAGATCAGTAAAAAATAGTAAGCCTTTAGTCAGACTGATCAAGAAAAGGAGAAGACAGGAATCACTGAATATTGACTGGGCGTGATGGCTCATGCCTGTAATCCCAGCACTTTGGGAGGCCAAGGCAGGCAGATCACTTGAGTTGAGGAGTTCCAGACCAGCCTGGCCAACATGGTGAAACTCCATCTCTGCTAAAAATACAAAAATTAGCTGGGCATGGTGGTGGGTGTCTATAATCCCAGCTAATCGGGAGGCTGAGGCAGGAGAATCACTTGAACCCAGGAGGCAGAGGTTGCAGTGAGCCGAGATTGCACCACTGCACCTCAGCCTGGGCAACAGAATGAGACTGCATCTCAAAAAAAAAAAAGAAAAAGAAATTACCAAATATCAACAATAAGAGAATTGACATCACTACAGAATATACGGATATTAAAAAGAATAACAAGGGAGTATTATGGACATCTCTCTACCTTAGAGGAAATGGACAAAATCCTTGAACATTACAAACTACTAAATCTCATCCAAGAAGAAACAGATAACCTGAATGGCTCCATGTTTATTAAAATAATTGAATTTGTGATTAAAAACTTTCTGACAAACTAAGCTCTAGGCCAAGGTGGCTTCACTTGTGAATTCTGTCAAACATTTAAAAAAGCAATAATACCAATTATACACAAAGTCTTCCAGGAAATTGAAGAAGACGGAATATTTCCATCTCATCCTATGAGATCTGCATTATCCTGTCATCAAAACCAGACAAAGCCATTGCAAGAAAAGAGAGCTACAGACCAATATCCTTTATGCACATAGATGCAAAAAATTTAAGTAAAATTTTAGGAAACTGAATTCAGTAACATATACAAAGAATAACATGTCATGATCAATTAGTCAGTGCAATACATTTTATTCATAAACTAGGACAAAAATGATATGATCACTTTAATAATCACAGAAAAACCATTCGATGAAATTCAATACCCATTGATGATTTAAAAAAAACTCAACAAATTAAGAATAGAAGGAAACTTCTTTAACCTGAAAAACCTACAGGTAACATTATACATAATGAAAAATTGAGTGCATTCCTCTTAAGATAAGGAACAAGACATGAATGTCATCTCCCACTGCTTCTATTCAATACTGTACTTGAAGCTCTAGCCAGTGAAATAGGGGGAAGACAAAGAAAGAGAGAAAGAAAGAAGTGAAAACGTTTGAATTTGTAGATAACATGGTTGTCTATATAGAAAATCTGATGACACGTATAAAACAGCCAAGAGAACTAATAAAGATGTTTAGCAGTGTTGCAGAATGCAAGATCAGTATACATAATCAATTGTATCTTTATACACTAAGAAGGAGCCATCAGAATTTAAAATTAAAAATACCATTTACCATAGTATCAAAACCCATGAAACGCTTAGCGATAAGTCTGAGAAGAGACGTGTGAGATCTCTACACTGGAAACTATAAAACATTACTGAGAGAAATTAAGGAGGATCTAAATAAATAGAGACATGCCTGTTCATGGGTCAGAAAACTCAATATTTTTAAGATATCAATTCTTCCCAAATTTATCTACAGATTCAAAGCAACCCTAATAAAAATCCCTGTAGGCCTTTTTTTTTCCTTTGAAGATTCTCAAATTGATTTGGAAATGTAAAGGGGGCAAGAATAGACAAAACAATTTTGAAAAAGACAAAATTGGAACCAATGGTATCTGATTTTGAGACTGAGAATAAGACCATAGTAATCAGAGCCTGTAGTACTGGAGCAAAGACTGAGAAAGAGATGAAATAGAACAGAATAGAGAACCCAGAAATAGAGCTCTCTCTCTCCATGTGGACAAATGTTTTTGTCAAAGGTACAAAGGTGATTCAGTAAGAAAAGATAGTCATTTCAACAAATAGTACTGAAACAACCGGATATCAATACCCAAAGTGTAAAATATAAAGCTATACAAATTCTTGAGGAAAAAAGGAAGAAAGCTTTGTGACCGTGGATTAGGCAAAAGTTTCTTAGAGACAACACAAAAATCATGACTCCTAAAAGAAAAAAAAAAGATACATCAGACTTCATTAAAGTGAAAAACTGATGCTCTTTGGAAGCTGCCACTAGAAGAATGAAAGGACGAACCACAGAATTCGATAAAATATTTTCAACCATATATTTGATAACAGATTTGTTTTTAGAATATATAAATACCTTTACTTGTGTGTGAGTGTTCATAGCAGCTTTATTTTTAATAGCTACAAACTGTCAACAACCTACATATTCATGAATGAAGAAGCTAATTACACTGCATTCATACAATGGAATATCACTTAGCAAAAGAAAGGCATGAGCTACTGATATACACAAGAATGTGGATGAATCTCAAAATAAATGCTTAGTAAAAGAAGCCAGGCATGAAAAGAGTGTATAGCATATGATTCAATGTACATAAAATGCTAGAAACTGCAAATTAATCTATCTATAGAGAAAGCCCATCCATGGTTGCTTAGCTATGGGGACAAGGCATGAGTGGGAGAGAGATTACAGAGCCAGGAGGAGACTGGTGGTGATGGACAGGTTCCTCACCTTGATTGTGGTGAGGATTTCATGGGTGTATACACGTGTCAAAACTGGTCACATTGAACACTTTACAAGTGTACAATTTATTGTGTGTAAATTACGCCTCAATAGAGCTGTTAACAAAAGTAGGAAGCAGTGAGGGAGAAAGGAGGAGGTGCTCCAGGCAGAGGTCACAGCTTTTGCAAAGGCCTGGACGTGAGAAGGAACAGGGTGTCTTGGCTGGGCTGGAGAACAGGACATGAAATGGGGAGGTGGCAGACAGGAAGGAAGCTGCTTATCCGACCCTGTGTTCTGTGCCTCATTCGGAAGTCTCCAGGGAGCTTCAGTCAGTGCCCAGGCCTGGCCCAATTCTAGCTTGTTTTTCTGCTTCTTACCGGTGCCTGTAACACTCAGCCCCTCCTTGCAGATGTTCAAATGAGCCAGATCCTGTATATCAGGGCTCAGGGACTGCAGAAAGGAGGCTGTCAGTTGGAAGAAGGAGAAGGTGTCAGGATCCCAGGGCCATGAGGCCAGATGCCAGAGGGGGAGGCCTTAGGAGCCAGGGAGATGGGCCCCTGAACCTCCAGCAGAGAGAGAGAGAGAGAGAGAAGTAAAGGGCCATGCAGGTTTTTCCATGAAGATGAGAAGGTAGGAAGGGTCAACACTCCAGTCCAGGAGGGGAACGAGGTTGATTCACAAAAGCCAATGTGCATAAAAGTTGTTGAGCAGAGTTCACTTTGCTGAGTGAACTGACAGACACACATCCTAGCCTCTGTCCAGCAGAGTCCTCTGCAGTCATCGTGAGTCCAAAAACCAGGCGCAGAGGTAGAGTTTTGGGACAACTTGTGTATTTGCATGAGAAATGGCAGAAGTAGGGGCAGAGATTGGGGTGAGAGAGCAAAAACTTTCCAAAACACCCCACAGTAGCCTGGTCAGCCAGTCATTTGTGAACTGGGTTTCTGCAGATTGGCTTTTGGCAAATGGATTTCTGCAAAGCAGTTTTCCACTTCTCTTCCTGCCTCCCACCTCCCCATTTAACACCCTGTTCTCCAGCCACTTGGGAGGACGAGTGTCGATGCAGTCTCCAAGGGAGGGCAGAAGTCATTCACGGCACCTTACAGAAGCCAGATGTGCTTATGGGTGATGCTGGGTGTTGTCTGGAGCCCACAGTGGGCCTAAGCTGGATGGGGGATGTCTGATGAAGGCAGAAAGAGAAATAAAAGATCATGCAGGACCTTTCATGAAGATGAGAAGACAAGAAAAGCTAACACACAGCATGGCCAACAAGGCAGCCTAAGAATGAACATGGTGACTTAAAAGATGACATGGGAGCTCCGGGGAGGAAGAGACAGGTGGGGAGGGAAGCAGGCCCTTGTGAGTGTCTTTTGGGGAGACAGAATGGAGATGGGCCTGCAAGATAAATTTAGATTTGGATAAAACAGGAAAAGAGAGAAAGGCCCTGAGCTGAGGGTAAGGACGACATGTACAAAGAGCAGCATGTTCTGTCACATGTCAGTAGTGAGTAGAGCTTGCTCTGAAATGATCCTGCATAATATTAAAATCAGCCCTTGATAAAAGATCTGCATCCAGTCTGAAAATGCCCACAGTGATTGAGAGTATGGGTGATGTTTATTTATCTGTTGTTGTTTTTTCTCTTTCTACCGTGAATATATAGTACTTGCGCATTTTAAAAATGTTATAAATCTGCAGGTTAACAAATCTAATGTATTTCTCTTCAATCTCATCATCCCAAGACCAGACCTTGTTTGGACAGTGGCTTGAAGACAGATGGGGTCTCTTGAAAGATGGAAGCTCAGGATGCTCTGCCCCCACTGTCTTAGCCCCCTCCCCAGGAGCCCGGTATGTTCCTACCAGGCCATAGGCTTCACTGGACGCAGGTCAGGGGTGGGAGAATGCACTCTGCTTGGCATTGCAAGGTGCCTGGCACACCTGAGCAGCTGGAGAGGTGAGACAGATGCCCTGGATTGCATGGAGCTGGCTGTGCCTTTGCACACACACCCATCTGCACCCCATCCTCCCCTTCCTACACCTCTCCATCTTCCTGGCTGGCTCAGGTGTGGTGGATCTGTGGCCCATTGGCAGCTCTCTTGCTCGCAGTGCACAGGGAGCTGTCAGGTTAAAAGCTGGCTTGCTCGATTTGATCCCACATGCGAGCTGTTTTATTTCCCTCTCTCTCCCTTACATGGCTTTGGTGTGCTTTTACAAATATTTCACTAGCCTTGCTAAAGTCTATTTCATCTCTCTCTTAAATTTGTTAAATATAAATGCAGCAACAACTCTATCATAAGTCTCTCTTTGCTGTCAAAATCTCAGGCTCCCATGGAAGTAAATATAATTTGCTTTGTTTACTGTAGGTAACTTGGAGTCCTATCTGTTATATCAACACCCGCTGAGCACCCTCATATCTCCCTCTTTTTGTTAGCAGGGGTCTGTCCCATCCCAATGTAGTACACAGGGACACCGGTCATGCTTTGAAGAGGGGCTCTTCTCTGTTACTTAGACAGGGAATTTCTTGGTCCACTGGTCCCTCAATGGCACAATCAAAGAGTAACAGGGGATAGCATTACTCATCACCCCAGACCTGAGCAGGCCCTGAGCCCCAATTAGGCAGAGCTTTGCACCCTGCTTTTCTTTTAAATCAAAGGGCCCATCTGCTGCAGCTGGTGACCTGGCCAAAAAAGACACAGACCACTGTGAAATGATTGAGGGCAGTGACTCCCCTCCCACCCCAGGAGCCAGAGCCGACAGAGCCAAGAGCAAGACAGGAATTCAGGTTCCCAAAAGCAAGCCAGAAGCACCACCTCCAAGTGCCCTGCCACTTCCTTTGTTCTTTATTAATTGCAAAATAACACAACCCTGCCCACTGACTGTGGAGAAAGGTTTCTGCCAACTGGGGGACCCGGCAGGCAGTGGGCAGGCATTTGCCCTCCATCAACCACATGTGATTTCCTGGAGGAAATGGGGCAGTGGAGAATCGCAGAGTGGCAGGGCTGCAATGGACCTCACCGAGGGCTTGCAGGTCAGGGGAATGAGGGAAGTGGATGTCAAGATGGAATATGCAGGCACGCTTTGTTCGTATCTCAAATCAGTGAGAATAGTTTTCTCTTCCACAAAGAACTGGGTCTCTTTCACCCAGGTGAAAGGTGCTATTTCCTGCTCTTATTTAGCAATCAAAATGACCCTCTCCATCTGTCCTGTTCTTCTCTACTTTTAGTGGTGACATTGGAGCAGAACGATGGCATTTCCATTTTCTGTAAGAAAGACAGAGGGCCAGGCTTGTCTAAGAACCCCCACCCTAACTCCTAGCCTGGAATCTTCCATTACACTTGCAGAGATGAAGCAGGTGACTGATGGCTTGGGCTTTGAGGAGAGAAGTTTAGACTTGGCTCCTGGATGCATCCAGGAATTTCAATCTGTGCTAAAACTCTCTGTAGCTCCACTGGCTTTTACAGTGGCTGTGCCCTGGAGTCTCGGAGACTGTCCTGCAAATTCAGGAAGCGGAGTGTTGTAGGGACTTGCAGACTTTCTGCCTCACTGTCCCATTCAGACAGCAAGAGAGAAAGTTACCTCTAGGAGGTGAAAGAAGTAAGTTTTGGGGGGTCAGCTAAAGATCTCTGTGAGACCCTTTTCCCACACTACAGCAATAGACTAAAAAACATTGACTCAGCTTACATAGATAGAATGCAATTGTTTTGTAAAATTATTTTGCTTAAAAAGTGGAAAGGGTTTTGGAATTATGCTTCTGAACTTATTAGTAATTTATATTTTACTGTTTTAGTCTTATATTTTAGAGTCACGATTATTATTTTTTCTTTATAGATCTCAAGCATGTTTAATGGCCCCTGAAAAGAATCTATAGACCCCACACTGCTTATGTGGAGGGGCCCAGGGTCTGGAATGGAAGAACCAGAGTGTGGGGTTTCAGAGAAGTGTAGTGGGGAAGGAGCCACTTGCCCTGGAGAAACTGATCATCAGGCCTTCTCTGGGATGTCCCGAGGGAGCACGCCCCTGGCCGACCTCCACCAGCCTCCCAACCAGGCTGCGGGGTGGCTTTGAGGTCCCCCAAGGTAAATGGCACAGCATCAGCGGGGTCCCTGTGTCAACTTCATGATGGCTTTCAGTCCTGGGGCTGGTGGCTTCCTGTCTCACCGCTGGGAGTGAGGCTATTTCAGGATCTCACTGCTCCCTTCTGTTCTGGAGAGGGCAGGATGGAGGGCGGGCAGTGGAGAGGAGGCAGAGGCCCAGGTCTTCATCCAACAGGTGTTTCAGAGGCAAACTTTTTTTCCTCCTGTTTCTGCTGCCCACTGCTGGTGGAATGGGTTTCTCAAGTTGGCATTACTGTCTTTGAAGCACGTTTTATTCACTGTTTTTGGAATAAACAACAACACTCAGTCGTATCTCTACTCAAAGCTTGGACAGTTGCCTGATACCGGCCACATCTTCTGTAGTAAAATTAACCTTCCAAAATTCTGTGTATCATTGGGACCTGCTGGCTTCTGAGAATTTCACTTATTTGTTTGTCTCTAGGGCATTTTAGCTGTGGCTTCCCCGTCCCTGGGGTGATGGGGATGGGGAAGAGTGACAGGGTCAATGGATGCACCTCTGCCTGCCTGCCTCTCTCCCTCTCTCTGTCTGTGCTGCTTAGCTGAATTTGAGTAAGATGGGTGTTTGAATTTGGGTAATTTGCGTAAGATGGGTAAGATGGGAGTCAACCCCACTGCACTTCTCACAATACATTTACTGCTGTGAGGATGCTCTCTCATGGACACACATCAAGCCATTGTTTTGGGAAAGCTCCCTGGCAGGTGGAAGGAATGGAATTGCTGTCTCCATTTCCCATCTCAGGATGCTGAGGCTGGGAGAAGGGCCCTGGTCTGTGCCGGCTACAGGATGCATGGCTGGGGTTTGAAACAGCATCACCACCTCCATGTGTGGGCTCTTGCCATTGCCCGGTGCTTCCCCTTGGCCTGACTCGAGATTCCTGGTTCCCTGCAGAGGGGCCTAGGAAGGGCCCTTGATTGATTCTTGGCCCCAAACCATGACTCTTTCCCAGGGGTGGCTCAAGGAACTTTAATGATTTAGGGCAGCGCTGCTTAGCCAGGGGCAATTTTGTTTCTCAGGGTACATTTGGCGGTGTCTAGAAACATTTTTGGTTTTCACAATTGGGGGTTGCTACTGGCATCTAGTGGGTAGAGGCTGTTAAACACTCTATAGCCCGTGAACCAGCCCCTCCTCTGCTGTGACAATTATCTGGCCCAGAATGGCAGCAGTGCCAAGGGTGAGACGCTCTGGCTTAGGGGAGCGCACTCCAGGTGGTTAGGACCATAGCAGCATATTTCTTGCCTTTTACTAAGCACTCAGTCCACGGTGTTCAGCAAGGAGTCACTGAGCACCTCATGCCCAGCTAGGCTTCCCACCTGTGCCACCTCCTTACACCCTGAAAAGACATGATAGGGCAGGCAAATCTCTCTGGAGGACACATTAGGACATGAAGCTTTAGAGGGTGTCACAGCTGGGTTTCCTGGGAGGTAGGCACTGGGGTGAAAATTCATATGCAGGACCAGCCTCTGTAGGGAGACAGGTACTCAGGATGGGGCAGAGAAGCTGGGGCATGATGCAGTCGCAGTGAAGGCCTCTGTTCATCCCCTGGGAGCCCTGGAGCTGCTGTGATTATTCAGAGATGTTCCAAATTGGGGTGAAGAATCCAGGCCTTTCTACCCCTGACATTGACCATTAGATGTGGCCACCCCAGGGTGGGGCTTGTCAGTGTGTGAAGTGTCACTCAGCTGAGCAAGGTGAGGCCCTGAGTGGGCTCAGCCAGGAGCAGAGCCACCAGGACACCTAAGCAGCTGTTTCCAGATGCAGAAATGGAGTTTCAGAAAGGTAGAGGCACTGGCCCAGTGTTAACCTTGCTCTGATTCTAAAACCCTAAGCAGTCTAAGTTATAGTGACTTTTGATTCCATTGAGGACTTCTTTCCTCAGTGGATATTTGCAGAAAGATTTGGGAGCCCCAGTCACTGAAGGATGGTGCCTTCCTTATTCCAACTGCTGGGCTGTTTTTAAAAAAATGTGCATTTGTAAAGTATGTTCATGACTTAACTTCTCTGGCCCCCAAGAAATACCTGTGGAGTAGGTCAGGCTGCTGTGTCCATTTGAGGGATGGGGAAATCAAGGCCCAGAAAGGGCTACCCTCTGAGTGGGAGGAAAAGCCCGAGCTTGATAAATAATTTCTGTGTCTAAACCTCTAGGAAGACCCTGGGCTCAGGTGATGGTCCTCCCACTGTGCTGTGGGCATCTAACTGCTCTACCCAGAACCTTTTACATTTATTTTTAAAAGGAACATGTTTCTAAGAATCTCAGTGGGATTGTACTGAGGCTGGACCTTGACACTCAGGCCAACTGTGGGCCTCCGTGCTGATGGTGGGAGCTGGAATCTGCATTTGGGCTGGACTTGAACTCATTTCCTCTTTTCAGTAGGCTTTTGGCTACAGGAGGGCAGGGACATGTCTGTCTCATTCAACAAACTCCCTTCTCAGGGCTTTGCACATGCTGTTCTCTTTTGGGACTTGTCCCCCACCAGCCCCTGGCCTCACCTTGTTCATTCCCACTTGGCTTTGACATTTCAGATGAAAAGCTGCCTCTTTTAAGCCCTAGTCTACACTAGGCCTCTGTAATAAGCTCCCCTAGCACCTTGATCTTTTTCTTCACACTCTTTGGGTTGAAATGATACATATGTGTGATCATTTGCTTAGTATCTGGCTCTCCTGTCAAAGTATAGCCTTGTGAGGTCAGAAGCCATGACTGTGAGGTCAGAAGCCATGACTGTGACCTAGCATGATGGGCCTGGTTATCACAGGTCCCATAAAGGTCCTTCAGTAAGGACTTGTTCGCAGAGTGAACTGTAGTCCCTCCAGCCACTGATGAGTGGGGGTAGGTGGCATGAAGGTGGGAGATGGGGCGGGTGCAGCATCCCATGGGAGGTCAGTGAGTTTGGGGCATCTGTAGCTTGGAAAAGACAGTGCCCCAGATTTCTAGCTGTCTGACCATTTAAAAGAAATGCACTATTTTTATGTCATTAGAGATAGGGTCTCACTCTGTTGTCCAGGCTGTAGTGCAGAATGGCACAATCATAGCTCACTGCAACCTGGAACTCCTTATCTCAAGCAATCCTCCCATCTCAGCCTCCCAAGTAGCTGGGATGACAAGCACACACCACTATGCTCAACTAATTCTTGTACTTTTTGTAGACATGGAGTCTCACTATGTTGCCCAGGCTGGTCCTGAACTCCTGGGCTCAAGTCATCCTCCTACCTCAGTCTCCCAAGTAACTAGAACTACAGGCATGTGCCACTGTACCTGGCTGTCGTGCTATTTTAAAGGGAGAAAATGAAGGTATTTGTTGAATTATGTGCAGCCGTTCAATCTGCCTTCTACTTTCATCTTGTCTCGATCTTATCCTCGGGCTGCACCCAAACCTGGCCCAGCTCTAAGATGTTCTGCTCTCTGAAGACCCTGGTGGACAACACCCTCCAGTCCTATTCTGTCTCCTAAAATAAACCCCAGCTCCCCGGCATGCCTGTAGGGTCCTCACCACCACTGACCTCATCTTATGCTCCCCATGCCACTTTAGAAATGAGCCTACTTTCTGCTCCTCAAATATGCAGAACTTGTTCCTGCCCCAGGGCCTTTGCACTCACTGCAGCCTCTGCCCCTGTCTGCTTGGCATGACTGATTCTTATTCTATAAGAGATCATGTTTTGCTTCCTCAGAGGGGCCTTTTCTGACCACTCAATGTAGAGCAGCCTCCCTCTCCCCATCACAGGCCACTCTGTCCTGTCTCCTCATTTATTGCCTGTGCTACTCTCTGGAGCTCCGCTTGCTTATCCATTCACTTGTTTGTACTCCCATGAGAATGTAAGCACCATGAAGGCAGGACGTCTATCTGTGCTGTTTTCTGCTACATCTCTGGAGCCTAGAAAAAGTCCCAGAATATAGTAGGTGCTCCAAGAACACTTGTAGGATGCAAATAAATGAATGAACATGATCTGATTCCAAAGGGGCAGTGTTAAGATCTTAAGGTTTACACCCATTGGAGGCACAACAGGTTAAATCCACCACCCCTCCCTTCTCTTCCTCTTGGTGCTCCTCTTTGAGCTTCCCGTGTCTGTATCACCCATGAGAGATGAGTTCCTCAAGAGAAGGTGGTGGGGCCACCAATCATTTAGCTCGCCTTCTCGCAGTGGGTCAGGCATAGCGGAGATGTCTGAGCTGGGGATCTGATAGTCTGGTTGGTGAGGTTTCTTTGAGAGGAGCCCTTTTTGGGGGCACCAGAGCTTAGCAGCCTGCTGGTAGGCCCCTCACTGGGTAACCAGTGCCCTCTGCCTGGAAGCAACTCCTTCTCAAGGGCTCTGGAGCCCTGAGTGGCAGCAGACCTGGGTGTGAGAAGTCCTCAGCCTTGTGAGCTCTTGTCACTGAAAACAACCATCCAACGGGCTGTGAGCTTGCACAGGAGGTCTGGTCCTTTGGGGGTACAGAGATCAGGAGAGCATGATTCCTGCCCTCAAGAAGCAGCTACTAAACAACACAACACCCAGGAAATATCCGGATAAGCAAATGTATTTTCAGAACAAAGGACTGCGAGGCTAGACCTCAGATTGCTCATAGTAACAGGTGACTTTTTTTTGGTTGCTTGCCTACATGTAATAAAATGAAGATGCATGATGTGGACTACCTTAAACAGGCCTTGTTTGCATGTCTGTTTGCACATAGCATAGCCTGTGGTACAGGGCAGCGTAGCCCCTCCTAAGAGGCTGGGCAAACCAAGCATTCAGTGAGTCACATGTCCAGAGGAGGGGGACTCACGGGTCTCCTAGGGCAGGTGGGGTTGGAAGGAGGAGGGGGCTTTGGGTAGAGTTGGGGAGGAAGTATCAGGAAGGATAGAAGCAGAGCCATGGGGAGTGTGTCCTTGTTGGGATGCAGTGTGCACGCCATGCTGGTCAGAACCGTGCTGCCACCGGGCAAGATGGGGCTGCATCTTTTCTGCTGTGGTTCATACATCGGCTGAGCTTTTATTTGCTTGACTTCTCTCTGAATGGTGAGCTCCTTGGGGAAAGAGCCCGGTTTTGTTTGCCAGTGAATCCTTAGTGCAAGGCGCAGAGTAGGGCTGATCAAATATCTTGCATGAATGGATAACACACATGCATGCATGCACACGTGCGCACACACACACACATAGCTGATTCCAGTTGAACAGCTGGTTAGCAGCTGGTTACCGACTCAGCTCCACTGGTTCTTCCACACCATGACCCAGTTGTGAGGGAAGGCATCCTCGGAGCGCTGGTGGCTGGTGCCCGGCAGCCCGACACCTGGTCTGACGGAACTGATGAGATACTCTGGCATCCAGTCCAGGTTGTCCCCATGATGCCGAAACAATCAATCACTTCAGCCGAGAAAGACACTGAAGTGGCCAAGTCCATTTCCCACAGACACTACAAACCTGGAGGACATGCACCAGGCCTTAAGAGACTTAGGTTTAGCCTCTGCCTCTGGGACGTGGAAGGAACTCAAATAGCTTCACCATCAAGGACCCTATTCTTTTCAGCAAATAAAACCAGAACTTTTTTTAAAACACTAGTACTAAAGTACAATATACTTTTAAAGGGCATAAATCCCAAGTGCACAGCTCACTGAATGTTCTAAGCTAATTGCCCTCCAGTCGGTCACACACCCCCTCCTCCAAGGGTAGCCGCCATCCTGATTCCTACATTATAGATTAAGTTTAGGGTTTCTTTCTTTTTTTTTTTTTTTTTTGCCTGATTGAAGGCTGTATAAATGGAACTCTACAGGTGTTCTTTTTTGTATTTTGCCACTTTCCCACAATATAGTGTGTATAATTCATCCATAGTGAATGCTCTTTCTTGTTTTTATGCAGTATTCCATCGTATGATTATACTGCAAGATATGCTTTCTATGGCTGACTGATGGATATTTGGGTTCATTCCAGCTCTTGGCTACATTGAATAAAGTTGCTGCGAAACTTAGCACATGCCTATTGGTGCACATGTCTGTTGGTGCACACATCCATTGGCGCATATGTCTGTTGGTGCACACATCCATTGGTGCATGTGTCTATTGGTGCACACATCCATTGGTGCACACGCCCATTGGTGCACACGTGCATGCAGTTCTGTTCAGTATGTATGCATAGGAAACACCAGACCATCAAGGAGTGTATATTTGACTTAAGTGGATGGTCCCAGTGTTCCTAAGTGGTGCCAACCTGCAGCTGCAATGGCAGAGTATGAGTTCTGATTCTCACCAAAGGTAAAGGGGATTACCACTGCCAGTCTTTAGCCATTCTGGCGTGTGCATAGTAGTTCTGCGTCGTCTTTTCTAACTTGTATATCCTAATGATTAATGACTTTTTTATGCTTACTGGTCACTTGGCAATCCTTTTTTGTGAATTTTCTATACTATACAAGACTTTGGCTTATTTTGTACACTGAGCAACCTGCCTTTTTTTCTTACCCATATATAGGAGTTAAAATATATCACCTGGGTAGGAGTCCTTTGTCAGCTGTGTTGTCAGAAGAAGTATCTTCCCTTGGTTGGGTCACTGGCCTTTTCACTCTCGTAGTGATGCCTTGGATAAGCAGGAATTATTTTCTTTGCTTGAGACAGGGTCTTGGTCTGTTGCCTAGGCTCGAGTGCAGTGGCATGACCATGGTTCACTGCAGCCTTAACCTCCTGGGCTCAAGAAATCCTCTCACCTCAGCCTCCTGAGTAGCTGGGACTACAGGCATCCACCAACATGCCTGGCTAATTAAAAAAAAAAGTTTTCTTTTGTATAGGTAGGGTCTCACTATGTTGCCCAGGCTGGTCTTGAACTCCTGGCCTCAAGTGATCCTTCCACTTCAACATCCTAAAGTGCTGGGATTCCAAGTGTGAGTCGCTGCTCCCAGCCAGAAATTCTGAGTTCTAATATAATATAATTTATTAAATTTTTCTTTTATTATTGGAGCTTGTCGAGTTGTGTTAAAAATCATTTTGCCTACCCCAAGGTCATGGAGATTGTCATGTACTATTCTTCTAAAAACTTCCACAATCTGCATCCATCTGGAGTGGATTTTTGCATATGGTGAGAAGCAGAGGGTCAATTTTTTTTCCATATGGATATTTAATTGACCAGCTTGATTTATTGGAAAGACCATCATTTCCCCACTGCACTGCAGTGTCACCTTCACGTGTGATTCTGTTCCTGGTCTATGTGTTTATCTATTTCTATATCTGGCGGTAACTGTTTTAGGGAGTGCAGTAGAATTATACTACTCATGAGGTAATTTCAGAGTCTGTAAAACACCCGTTTAGAGTGTGCTGTAGGTGGTGCTGTCTGCTGATGGACACTGGCTTGGGGTTGTCTGATAAAAATTCCTTTCTCAATGCAAACTGTGAATCTTGGGGCTTGCTGTGGGCTCACCTGGCCAGGATGTCAGGAACATGAATCTGAGCCTCCTTGTGCTTGTGAGGTCCAAGCCTCAGCTGTTTAGAGTGGGGCAAGGTCTCTTCTCTGCTTTCATTTCCTTTCCCTTTTCCAGTTCACACTGAACCCCAGAAAAGCCTGTAGCCTGGCGCTACAGGTGCATCTGGGGTCTGAGAGGTGGGCTTCCCACAGCAGTTCCTCCCTGGAGGTTCTGGAGGCATCAAGCAGTCTCTTGGAGATGTGGCATTCGAGTCAGCAGGGGCTGGGCAAGACCTCCTGCTAACATTACTTTGTGAACAGGGTTTTTGTATTGATGTACAGGTCCCTGAACAGGGGCCCTGGGGTTGCAAGAGAAGATCCCCAGGCCCTGGTTCTGAATGTACCACCAGAGGGGCAGTGGGATGGACCTGCCTCCCACAGCTATCAGCCTGGGGCTCAAGCTCTGGCACTTTCACTAGGCAAAGGTGGGCAGCAGGGTGTGACTGTGGGGGCAGGTTGAGGAGAGCATTAAGCATGTGGGCTCCAGTCGCAACTCTACCATGAACTCAGGGAATCACAGGGGGATGCTTCACCCACCTCTGGGCCCCTGACTCCACCTTTCATCTCCGTATTATGGGTTGGGTTGTGGCCTTCCAAATGATATGTGGAAGTTCTATCCCCTGACACCTGAGAATAATCTTATCTGAAAATAGGGTCTTTACAGATCCAATCATGTTAATAGAGTGGGCTCTAACGTAATAGGACTGGTGCCCTTAAAAAGAGACAGAGACATGTGGAGAAGACAGCTCATGAAGATGGGGGCAGAGACTGGAGTTGTGCTCCACAAGCCATGGAATGCAAGAAGCTAAAGAAATCAGGAAGATTCCCCTCCCCAGGCTTTTGAGGGAGCATAGTCCTGCCAACACCTGAACCTTAGACTTCTACTCTTCAGAACTGTGAAAAAAGTGTCCGGGCTGGGTGTGCTGGCTCACACCTATAATCCCAGCACTTTGGGAGGATCACTTGCATCCAGGTGTTCAAGACCAACTTGGGCAACATGGAGAAACTGTGTCTCTACAAAAAATACAAAAATTAGCTGGGTGTGGTGGTACACACCTGTAGTACCAGCTACTTGGGAGGCTGAGGTTGGAGGATTGCATAAATCCAGGAAGTCGAGGCTGCAGTGAGCCATGATCATGCCACTGCACTCCAGCCTGGGCAACAGAGTGAGTCCTTACCTAGAAAAACAGAAACAAAAACAAACAAAAAAGACAAAGAAGAAGAAGAATTAGGAAATATTGGTTGTGTTAAGCCACCTAGTTGTCGTACTTCATTCTAGTAGCTCTGAGAAGCAAATGCACCCTGTCTCTGGGCTTGCTTCTCCAATCTGTCCTTCACCACGTCATTTTCCACTCCAAACCCATTGGTGGTTCCTCACTGACCCCTGGAACATCATGGATGCTGGTGGCATCTCCCATCTAACTGGTTCCAGCCCAAATCCTGGCTCTTGCCTTTCTCTCTTTTGCTCTCTCCCACTGCATTTTATGGCACACTTGACAGTCACTCAGGTCAAAGGTTGGCCCAAGGGCTATTCCTGAGTCCTCTCCCTCATGTCCGCATCCAATCCAGGGACAAATTCTTTCATCTCTACCTTCAAAATACATTCTCGATAATCTGCTTCTACTGTGGTCACCTTTAGGCCTCCAACCTTCTCTTCCGTTAACTGCACACTAGTCTCCTGTGCTAGGCTGATTGCAGAATTGTCCAGTCTTGTACTACTCCCTGCACCCGAGCTCTTTGAAACTCTTCCCTTCTATAGGTACAGGTTATTTCTCCAGCCTTGAATTTGAGCTGACCTTGGGACTTGTGTTGGCCACTGAAGACTAGAGTGAGGTGAGAGTGATTGTGTGCCATTTCTGAGCCTATTACTCAAGAGACCTTGTGCACTTCTTGGAATGCTGCCACCATGAGCACAAGCCCAGGCTAGCCTGTTAGAGGAAGACCTGCATGAAGCAGAGGCCAGCCAGCCCAGGCAAGGCCACATTAGACCAGCCAGACCCAGTTAACCCACTAGCTGACTACAGACATGTAAGTCCATGCTAGCTGAGCTGAACCTGGCCAAGATCAACAGAGATGCTCAATTGACCAGTGGAATCATGAGAATTTCTGTTGTTTTAAACTGTATTTTAGGGATTATTTGTTACACAGCTATAGCTGACTGATATACCTTCATACTCATCTCCAGGCTTTCTTTCTTTCTCACAGAGCATTTTCCCCTCTCAGAAGCCAGAGGGGCCTCTCCTGTACTTATTGCCCTCCAACATGATTTTCCGCTGCAACTAGAATTATCTCCAAACTATAGCCTTCAAGGACCATAGCCTTCAAGGCCTGACCTGATCAATTCTCCCAACTCTCTCCTTTCCTCACTCTGCCTCCACTACACTGATCTTCCTGCAAGTCCCATGAACAAGCATTGGCTTTTGCCATCCCCCTGCTGCAGCTGTGCCTCCAGGTCTGCTCATGGTGGCTTCTTCTCATCTTTCAGGTACCAACACTATCACTTATTCTGGGAGGCCTGCCCTGACCACATTGCCTGAAACCATCCTCTCTTACCCTCCTCCCAGTCAAATTTCTTGCATTCCACTCTGTTTTTATTTTCTCATTACTTGCAAAATCTTTGTCATTACTTGCAAAAAAAAAAAAAAAAAAACCTTGCTAAAGTACGTATTATTTGTGTCCCCAACTAGAACATAAGCTCATCAAAGCAAGAATGTGTATTTTTATTCACTGCTGTGTCCTTAGTAGTTTATAACAGTTTCTGGCACATAGTAGGTATTCAGTAAATATTTGCTAAATGAATGAATAACATCCCCAAGTGGGGGTGAGGGGAGCCTTTGTCATGAAACCACAAGCCCTTTGAGCATGGGATCTCCTGCCACTGTGCTCCTTGCTAATCATCCACTCCATGCAGATTGACCTACCTACTGGTTTCCCACCATGCCACACTGTCTCTGGCATCTGAACCTTTGTACGTTCTGTTCTCTCTGTCTGCTCTTCCCTCCTGTATAAAGATCCTGGATACTCCTGTTTATCCTTAAAAGTGTTACATTAGACATCTCCTCCTTCAAGAAGTTTTTAACATCATCTGCTTCTCCCATCCCACAGGGAAGGGCCTCCTCCCCCTGTTCTCTCAGGACATTTGATTCCCCTCACCTTACTCATCACATGGTGCTTTTAAATAGCTAGTTTTTCCTCTGTCTTCAGGACTATACACCCCATGTAGGCAGGACCAGGTCTTCTTAATGATTGCATCCCTGGACTCCCATGGGGCAGGGATGACACACCCATAGGTGGGTGCTTAGTAACTATGTAATGGCTGACTGTCAGGATTGAGGAATGTGACTGGAGGCCAATGGACTACAGGAGCTCAAGATGTGCCCTTTCTTTGACTGCACATCAACAGAAACCTGTGAAAAGTCAGGGCCAATGTGGGCCCTGGGTGGATGTGGAGAAGCTGAGAGCCGATGCAGTGTTGGGATCACACAGATCCTCCTGCTACTACCAACCTCAACACTCCACTAAGTGAGGAGAGGTCCTGATTAAGGCCAGGATGTTGGCATCTCCCTCAGCTTCTCTGTGACATCAGAAGGGCTGGGCTCTCATGAGCTCTTCACAGCACCCTGCTCAGCACATACTGCCATTAACCCCATTCTACAGGTGAAGAAACAGGCACAGAAAGGTAAAGTAACTTGCCTAAAGTCACACAACTACTAAGTAGGATACTTGGGATTCAGACTTGCTTGAAACACTTGCAAGGACTGGAAGTGCCTGAGTTTGTGACCTTGGTTGGCCAACATGCCCAAATGGGAAGGCTCTGTCTCAGGAGAGTCCTGCAGGATTGACCACAGTCATGCAAGAGAGCAGGGCAGGAGACTCAGGGAAGATACTTTTTTCATCTCAACCCTGCTGTTTCTTGCCTGTGTGAATCTGAGCAAGTTTCTTGCCCTCTGTGGCTTCTTTCCTTCAAATGAATAAGGTCCTGGACTTGCTGATATTGAGGCACCTACCAGCTCTGAGAGGTTTCAGGTCCGCTTTTGGGGTCTGTGGTTGTAAGCACCCAAGGGTCTCTCTTCCTTCCTCCATATGTTGATAGCATCTCCCTCTTTCACTGCCCCTCCCCTGGTCAGCCCCCTACTCTGCACACAAGGAGTCCAGGTCCCCACAAATCCAAGTCCTACACCTGGGCATGGGGACATATGTGTGTCCCCACCAGCCCCTTTACACTTTGTCCTTTCTAATGTCTCTCTGGGGACCCTGGGACCCCATTTTTTTTTACACCTTCTAAGACATCCTTCCTAAGAAGCCCTTTCTAAGGAGCCTTCTTTTGGTTGGAAGAAAAACCACAGTTCCTCCTAAGCTGGTTCTGACTTGGATGTCAAGGACCAGTCTGACAGCAGCAGAGGGATCACGCAGCTGAGGCTTGTTTCCTGATTTCTTACGTTCTAAAGGGATGCACTAAGTTGGAAGGGCCACTTGTAGTGTGCCAGAGGATGGCATCTGGACAGAAGGAGCCTGACGGTGGTGGCAAGAGGAGCTATTTAGAGAGCCACACTGGGTATTCCAGTGAACACCTTTTTAGCATCTATTTCACCTTCGACCATGTTGGGGTGGATGTCCACGTTCATTCCTGCATCCTTGCACAGCTTGAGCAAGGTCCGAATGTTCTCCTTGGACAACCTCAGGTATCTGTTCAAGAGAAGGCCAAAGAGGTCAGTTGAAGGTGGAGTCACAGCAGCTTCTAACTTTATTGCAAAGGGTTTAGATTCAAGCAGTAGTAAGTGTGGGTGCTCTATAAGGGACTGGCTCTTGCAGTCATCTGCGGAGATCACAGAGACTTTTTAAGATGGTGGGGTGCTCCGCAAAGGCAGTGGGAGTTTCCATTGGTGTCACTCTTCTGGTAATCAGCTGCCTCCCAAGAAAAAACATTCATTATATTTGACAGTAGCTCCACGCAGGCTCTCAATGTATCCCAAGAAGAGAAGTCAATGGAAACAAAAGCTATATAAATAAAAGATGTTCATTTTGGGGTTGTCAAAAACAGGAAAATGAATAATTCCTCTAACAGAGAAATGGTCAATCTGATAATGGATGACCCCACCCACATCAAGGATCTTAATTAAAAGGCCATAGTTAGAATGGCATTAGGAAGAAGATGGTGTCACATGGCTGTGACAATACCAAGTGGGGAGAAAAGACAGAATGTGAATTGTTACATGATCTGTCACTGTCATGCACACATACCCTGGGAGAGGCCAAGGGCCGGGAAAGATACAGGACAATAGAAATAATGGCTGAGCAAAGCTGCAGGCATAGAGGTGAGTATTTGCTTTTAATAATATCCACACAATTTAAAAATCAGACCATTGATTTAGAATATTAGCTAGAGACCCATGATTCTGATTTATACTGAAGAATGGGCTCAATCTAATTTGTACTGTGTGCTCCAGAGAGCTCCTTATTCTATCAGCAACCCTGACCTTGGTCCCAGCTTTAGTATAGGGGGTAGGCCCCCTACTCAGACTGCCTGCTGGTTGCTTACTTCGCCACAGATAATGGGAGAGGAACTGTGTTGATATAACCTGATTTTCTGCCTTTTGGGAATGGCCACTCTTCTTTAAGATCTTCCCAGAGCCTACCTGTTTTTATGGCCAGCTCAGACCCCTTCACCAATCCTCACACCTGGGCTATGTTTTCCCTGACCAGTCTAGCCTATGAGGGTGTCATGCATATGGGGTCACTCATCAAGATCTCATCCTGACCAAGTGCTGTGGCTCATGCCTGTAATCCAGCATTTTGGGAGGCCAAGGTGGGGGAATCACTTGTAAACAGGAGTTCAAGACCAGCCTGGGAAACATGGTGAAACTCCATCTCTACTAAAACTACAAAAATTAGCTGGGTGTAGTGATGCACGCCTGTAATCCCATCTACTTGGGAGGCTGAGGCATGCAAATTGCTTGAACTTGGGAGGTGGAGGTTGTCGTGAGCTGAGATCTCATCACTGCACTCCAGTGTAGGTGACAGAGCAAGACTGTCTCAAAAAAAAATCCAATTCTGAACCACTTCATTCTTTTTTTGGATTATTTCTTGAATGCCTTCATATGCTAGCTCTTCAAATATTCTTTCCGTCTCTTTGGAGGATAGGAGTCCGGTCAAAATCTCTTTTCCCCCAACCATGGAACCCAGGTAGGCCGTCTATTGGCCAGAGTCAATTACAATCACCTGGTCTATCTGAAAGCCATGGCTGAAGTCATCTGGTCATGGAACCAGCCAGCAAGGGCAATCTGTTGAGGTCTCTGCCTATTCATCTTGAAGCCAGTTATCCATTCTACCCATCCATCCTTCTGCCAGTCAGTGAGCAGAGCAGGACTTTGTGATGGGGTTATTAGATTGCCAGACATTTGAGACCATCTTAAACCTACAGATGAGTTTACCGATGTCAACATTACCAGGACGATGACAACTACATCACTCTGTTGTTTTGTTTTCTTATTTGCTAAAGTTTCTGAACTTTGTCCATTACACCTTTACAGTAAAGGAAAACACTGGTCTAGGGAGAGGGATACTTATTTTTTGGGGGTAAACTAGGCTGTATTGCTGAAAGCCAGACAGCCTTGATAAATAGGACAGAGAGCAAGTGAGAAGGGAGACTCTCTGGGAAGAGCAGTAAATATCAAATGGTTTCACACTTTGTTCATGATCCCTTTGACAGTCTAGAAGTCCAATCATGCAGCATGTAGGTCACGGGGGATGGTGGCATCAGCAGCAACTCAACACCACAGTGCAAAGGATCTTAGGGAAATCTTCCTATTAAGACAAAGACACAAACACCTCATTCTTTCCTTTTTGAGTAATATTGAAACAAATGAAAATATTGGGAGAGTTGTTGAAAGTATGGCATAAAAACGGCAGCATCTAAATGACATGCCTATGCAGGGGATGGTCTACTGGCAGGTGAGCTAATGGAAACCCACTGGCTTGAGCCCCGGAGCAGTCCTTTGGGACCAAAGGGCAGAGCTCAGCAACGCCAAGCCCCTACTCCTAGACTTTCAGGCTCAGCCAAAGGGTTTGAGCCAGAAATAATAGTGAGCAAAGCCTGTTCCACAACCCCATCCCATTCACCCAGGGGTCTCACCGGCAGCTCAGCACCTCCTCTGGCTTCAACATCCTCATGGTTTCCATCTGGGGCTCAGTGCCTTTCTCCATGAGGATCTTCAGCTTGCATTCATAAGCTGCATCAGGCATCTTGGTGTACCAGTCTCTCATGAAAGTTGTCCTCTGGCTGCTAAAGGTACTTTCCTGTAACATGGGATCTAAGACAATGCTTGGTCGATCAAACGGGTTTGGCCTCTGACTGGACTCTGGCGCGATTGCATCCTTGATGTCTAGGTCTGAAACAGGAGAGATGTCATCGAAGAGTTAGACTTGAGATTTGGGGTAGGCAGGAAGGGGATGTTAACAGAGTGGGCTCTATTGTAATAGGACCGGTGCCCTAAAAAATTAGGCAAGCATGGTGGTGCGTGGCTGTAGTCCCACCTACTCAGGAGGCTCAGGCAGTAGAATTGCTTGAACCCAGGAAGGGGAGATTGTGGTGAGCCGAGATCGCGCCATTGCACTCCAGCCTGGGTAACAAGAGCGAAACTCTGTCTCAAAAAAAAAAAAAAAAAAAATATGTATATATATGTATTTTAATTTCTTTCTTTTTTTTTTTCTTTTTTTTTCTTTTTTTTACGAGGCAGAGCCTCGCTCTGTTGCCAGATGCCAGGCTTTGTGACAAGTAGCCTCCTTCCCCTGGGCTGCCTCGGAAACCGCCGCCAGCATTTTCCGGTGCCGCTGGGGCCTGCCGGCAGCAGAGCGCCAACATTGCCCCTGGCCGGCCCGGCACGCCAGTGCTCATGCGCAAGAGACGCGTCGCAAGCGCGAGCGTCCACCCGGGACTCGCGTCACAGTGACTGCCCCGGTGGCCCAGGAAACCACCATTTGAGCGGCTTGGCCCTGCAGGGGCCCTCCGTAGCAGTGCCTCGGCGCTGGGCGACGGCCCCCCTCTCCACGGAATCTTTGCCACGGTACCGCGATTTCAGGGGTCGGGCAGGGCAGACCAGGCTGAGAAAAGCAGCAGCGGAGCTTCAGGGATGCCCAGGGCGATGCCCAAGGATCCCCACGATGCTTCAGGCCTTCTAAGACGCTGTGGAGGGTGTGTCTCCTTCAAAGCTGGCCTTGCTGGGATTTCCAGGTACCGCCATCCTGTGTGCCGCGGGGCTGCTCTCTCCGCGATGGACTTCCCCGCAGAGAGCAGAACCCTGTAGCCTCAGGAGCTACCTGTACAGTTGGACGTCTCCGTGTGTCTTTCTGTGTGTGTGTGTGTGTGTGTGTGTGTGTGTGCGCGCGTGCGTCTCCGTGCGTCTGTGTCTGTGTGTGTCCGTGTGTGTGTATCTTCCTTTGTGTGTTCATTTGTGTTTGGGAGTCCTGTATGCTGGACATGAGTGTGGCCAGCCCACTCCAGCGAGGGTTGTCTGTAGTCCCTCTACCTTCTGGTGGAATCTTGCTCTGTTGCCTACCCTGGAGTGCAGTGGTATGTTCATGGCTCACTGCAACTTCTGCCTCCTGGGTTCAAGCAATTCCTTTGCTTCAGCCTCCCAAGTAGCTGGGACTACAGTTGTTCACTACCACACCTAGCTAAGTTTTGTATTTTTAGTAGAGATGGGGTTTTGCCATATTGGCCAGGCTGGTCTTGAACTCCTACCCTTAAGTGATCCACCCACTTTGTCCTCCCAAAGTGCTGGGATTACAGGCCTGAGCCACTGGGCCTGGCCTTTGCATTAGTTTTTGAATAAATATGTATTTTAGGCCAGGCGCTGTGGCTCACGCCTATAATCCCAGCACTTTTGGAGGCCGAGGCGGGTGGATCACGTGGTCAAGTGATCCAGACCATTCTGGTCAACATGGTGAAACCCCGTCTCTACTACACATATAAAAAATTAGCCGAGCATGTGGTGCGTGCCTGTAGTCCCAGCTACTCGGGAGGCTGAGGCAGTAGAATTGCTTGAACCCAGCAGGCGGAGATTGCGGTGAGCCGCGATGGCGCCATTGCACTCCAGCCTGGGTAACAAGAGCGAAACCCCGTCGCAAAAAAAAAAAAAAAAAAAAATATATATATATGTATTTTACTTTCTTTTATTTATTTATTTTTTTATGAGGCAGAGCCTTGCTCTGTTTCCAGACGCCAGGCTTTGTGACAAGTAGCCTCCTTCCCCTGGGCCGCCTCGGAAACCGCCACCAGCATTTTCCGGTGCCGCTGGGGCCTGCCGGCAGCAGAGCGCCGACATTGCCCCTGGCCGGCCCGGCACGCCAGTGCTCATGCGCAAGAGGCGCGTCACAAGCGCGAGCGCCCACCTGGGACTCGCGTCACAGTGACCGCCCCGGTGGCCCTGAGAACAACCGTCTCAGCGGTGTGGCGATGCAGGGGCCTTCCGTGGCAGTGCCTCGGCGCTGGGCGACGGGCCCCCTCTCCACGGAATCTTCGCCAGGGTTCCGCGATCTCAGGAGTCGGGCAGGGCGGATCAGGCTGAGAAAAGCTGCGGCGGAGCTTCAGGGATGCCCAGGGCGATGCCCAAGGATCCCCACGATGCTTCAGGCCTTCTCAGACGTTGTGGAGGGTGCGTCTCTTTCAAAGCTGGCCTTTCTGGGATTTCCAGGTACCGCCAGCCTCTGTGCCGCGGGGCTGCTCTCTCCGCGATGGACTTCCCCGCAGAGAGCAGATCCCTGTAGCCTCAGGAGGTGCCTGTGACCGTTGGATGTCTCCGTGTGTCTTTGTGTGTGTGTGTGTGTGTGTGTGTCTGCCTGCCTGCGTCTGTGTCTGTGTGTGTCCGTGTGTGTGTATCTTCCTTTGTGTGTTCATTTGTGTTTGGGAGCCCTGTATGCTGGACATGAGTGTGGCCAGCCCACTCCAGCGCGGTTTGTCTGTAGTCCCTGTACCTTGTGGTGCCCGTCTCGGTCTCTTGACCTCGTGATCTGCCCACCTTGGCCTCCCAAAGTGCTGGGATCACAGGCATGAGCACCATGCCTGGTCTATCATTCTTTTTGAAAAAAATTATTGTATTGGCCAGACGCAGTGGCTCATGCCTGTAACTTAGCACTTCGGGAGGCCCAGGTGGGCGGATCAACTGAGGTCAGGAGTTTGAGACCAGTTTGGCCAACATGGTAAAACCCCGTCTCTACTAAAAATCCAAAAATTAGCCAGGCATGGTGGCACGCGCCTGTAGTCTCAGCTGCTTAGGAGGCTGAGGCTGGAGAATGGCTTGAACCCGGGAGGCAGAGGCCGAAGTGAGCCAAAATTGCGCCACTGCACTCCAGCTTGGGTGACAGACCAAATTCTATCTCAGAAAAAACAAAATTATTGTGGCTAAATATACATATCATGTGAACCATTTTTAAGTTTATAGTTTTTGATGGTTGGTTGGTTAGTTTTTTTGTTTTTTGAGACAGAGTCTCACTCTGTCACCCAGGCTGGAGTGCAGTGGCACAATCTCAGCTCCCTACAACTTCTACCTCCGAGGTTCAAGTGATTCTCCTGCTGCAGCCTCCTGAGTAGCTGGGATTACAGGTGCTTGATACCACACCTCCCTAATTTTTATATTTTTAGTAGAGACGGGGTTTCACCATATTGGTCAGGCTGGTCTCGAACTCCTGACCTCAAATGATCCATCTGCCCGTCTCAGCCTCCTGAAGTGCTGGGACTACAGGCGTGAGTCCCTGCATCCAGTCTTTTAAGTGCATAGTTCTGTGGTATTAAGTACATTCACATTATTGTGAAGCCATTCTGACTCCCAGTCCTTTGTGTGTGGCCTCCATTTTTTCCCCTCTAGCTGACAGATTTTCCTGTTGCTTTTTCGTTTCTTTGAGATAGAGTCTTGCTCTGTTGCCCAAACTGGTGTGCAGTGGTGCTATCTTGGCTCTCTGCAGTCTTGACCTCCTGGGTTCAAGTGATCCTCCCACCTCAGCCTCCTGAGTAGCTGAGCTTACAGGTGTGTACCAAGACGCCCAGCTAATTTTGTTGTTGTTGTTGTTGTTTGGTTAGTTTTTGTTTTTTGAGATGGAGTTTTGCTCTTGTTGACCTGCCTGGAGTGCAGTGGCACGATCTTGGCTCACTGCAACCTCCGCCACCCGGGTTCAAGCGATTCTCTTGCCTCAGCATTCAAGTAGCTGGGGTTACAGGCATGCACCACCACGCCAGGCTAATTTTGTACTTTTAGTAGAGATGGGGTTTCTCCATGTTGGTCAGGCTGGTCTCGACCTCCCGACCTCAGGTGATGCCCATACCGCAGCCTCCCAAAGTGCTGGGATTACAGGTGTGAGCCACTGTGCCCTGCCTATACCCCTTAAAAAAAAATTTTTTTTTCAGACTAGGCCTGTTGTGGTGGCTCAGGCCTATAATCCCAGCACTTTGTGAGGCTGAGGCAGCTGGATCACCTGAGGTCAGGAGTTTGAGACCAAGCTGGCCAACATGATGAGACCCTGTCTCTACTAAAAATACAAAAAAAAAAATTTAGCCCGGCATGCTGATGCACGCCTGTAATTCTAGCTACTTGGGAGGCTGAGGCAGGAGAATTGCTTGAACCCGGTAGGTGAAGGTTGCAGTGAGTCAAGATTGAGCCACTGCACTTCAGCCTGGGCGACAAAGCTAGACTGTCCACCCCCCAGAAATTTAAGGGTAGCCAATGGAGTAGACAAGAAACAAACATGTAACTGGTTGTGATCATTTAGTTATAAACACCACTGCATGCCGACCCGCCAGAGTCTCCCTATTTTTAATAAGGTGTCTAGCTTAGGTTTGCCTGGTGTCGCTGAGTCACACCTCACACATGCTTTGGCTCCCACCTTTGCTTGGCTATATCTCCTTAAAGGAGAGAATGTGAAAGCCTCTATGTTTTTACTTTTTTTTTTTTTTTGAGATGAAATCTTGCTCTGTTGCCTACCCTGGAATGCAGTGGCACGTTCATGGCTCACTGCAACTTCTGCCTCCTGGGTTCAAGCAATTCCTATGCTTCAGCCTCCCAAGTAGCTGGGACTACAGTTGTTCACTACCACACCTAGCTAAGTTTTGTATTTTTAGTAGAGATGGGGTTTTGCCATATTGGCCAGGCTGGTCTTGAACTCCTACCCTTAAGTGATCCACCCACCTTGTCCTCCCAAAGTGCTTGGATTACATGCCTGAGCCACTGGGCCTGGCCTTTGCATTAGTTTTTGAGTAAATATGTATTTTAGGCCAGGTGCTGTGGCTCACGCCTATAATCCCAGCACTTTTGGAGGCCGAGGCGGGTGGATCACGTGGTCAAGTGATCCAGACCATTCTGGTCAACATGGTGAAACCCCGTCTCTACTACACATATAAAAAATTAGCCGAGCATGTGGTGCGTGCCTGTAGTCCCAGCTACTCGGGAGGCTGAGGCAGTAGAATTGCTTGAACCCAGGAGGCGGAGATTGCGGTGAGCCGCGATGGCGCCATTGCACTCCAGCCTGGGTAACAAGAGCGAAACCCCGTCGCAAAAAAAAAAAATATATATATATATATATATGTATATATATATATATGTATTTTACTTTCTTTTATTTTTTTTTTTTTTACGAGGCAGAGCCTTGCTCTGTTTCCAGACGCCAGGCTTTGTGACAAGTAGCCTCCTTCCCCTGGGCCGCCTCGGAAACCGCCACCAGCATTTTCCGGTGCCGCTGCAGCCTGTCGGCAGCAGAGCGCCGACATTGTCCCTGGCCGGCCCGGCACGCCAGTGCTCATGCGCAAGAGGCGCGTCACAAGCGCGAGCGCCCACCTGGGACTCGCGTCACAGTGACCGCCCCGGTGGCCCTGAGAACAACCGTCTCAGCGGTGTGGCGATGCAGGGGCCTTCCGTGGCAGTGCCTCGGCGCTGGGCGACGGGCCCCCTCTCCACGGAATCTTCGCCAGGGTTCCGCGATCTCAGGAGTCGGGCAGGGCGGATCAGGCTGAGAAAAGCTGCGGCGGAGCTTCAGGGATGCCCAGGGCGATGCCCAAGGATCCCCACGATGCTTCAGGCCTTCTCAGACGTTGTGGAGGGTGCGTCTCTTTCAAAGCTGGCCTTTCTGGGATTTCCAGGTACCGCCAGCCTCTGTGCCGCGGGGCTGCTCTCTCCGCGATGGACTTCCCCGCAGAGAGCAGATCCCTGTAGCCTCAGGAGGTGCCTGTGACCGTTGGATGTCTCCGTGTGTCTTTGTGTGTGTGTGTGTGTGTGTGTGTGTGTGTGTGTCTGCCTGCGTCTGTGTCTGTCTATGTCTGTGTGTGTCCGTGTGTGTCCGTGTGTGTGTATCTTCCTTTGTGTGTTCATTTGTGTTTGGGAGCCCTGTATGCTGGACATGAGTGTGGCCAGCCCACTCCAGCGCGGGTTGTCTGTAGTCCCTCTACCTTCTGGTGAAATCTTGCTCTGTTGCCTACCCTGGAGTGCAGTGGCACGTTCATGGCTCACTGCAACTTCTGCCTCCTGGGTTCAATCAATTCCTATGCTTCAGCCTCCCAAGTAGCTGGGACTACAGTTGTTCACTACCACACCTAGCTAAGTTTTGTATTTTTAGTAGAGATGGGGTTTTGCCATATTGGCCAGGCTGGTCTTGAACTCCTACCCTTAAGTGATCCACCCACCTTGTCCTCCCAAAGTGCTGGGATTACAGGCCTGAGCCACTGGGCCTGGCCTTTGCATTAGTTTTTGAGTAAATATGTATTTTAAGCCGGGTGCTGTGGCTCACACCTATAATCCCAGCACTTTTGGAGGCCAAGGCAGGTGGATCACGTGGTCAAGTGATCCAGACCATTCTGGTCAACATGGTGAAACCCCGTCTCTACTACACATATAAAAAATTAGCCGAGCATGTGGTGCGTGCCTGTAGTCCCAGCTACTCGGGAGGCTGAGGCAGTAGAATTGCTTGAACCCAGGAGGCGGAGATTGCGGTGAGCCGCGATGGCGCCATTGCACTCCAGCCTGGGTAACAAGAGCGAAACAATGTCTCAAAAAAAAAAAAGGAAAAAAAAAAAATATATATATATATATATATATATGTATGTATTTCAGTTTCTTTTTTTTTTTTCACTTTAACGAGGCAGAGCCTCGCTCTGTTTCCAGACGCCAGGCTTTGTGACAAGTAGCCTCCTTCCCCTGGGCCACCTCGGAAGCCACCGCCAGCATTTTCCGGTGCCACTGAGGCCTGCCGGCAGCAGAGCGCCGACATTGCCCTTGGCCGGCCCGGCACGCCAGTGCTCATGCGCAAGAGGCGCGTCACAAGCGCGAGCACGCACCCGGGACTCGCGTCACAGTGACCGCCACGGTGGCCCAGGGAACCACCGTCTCAGCGGCTTGGAGATGCAGGGCCCCTCCGTGGCAGTGCATCGGCGCTGGGCGACGGCGCCCCTCTCCACGGAATCTTCGCCACGGTCCCGCGATCTCAGGAGTCGGGCAGGGCGGATCAGGCTGAGAAAAGCTGCAGCGGAGCTTCAGGGATGCCCAGTGCGATGCCCAAGGATCCCCACGATGCTTCAGTACTTCTCAGACGCTGTGGAGGGTGCGTCTCCTTCAAAGCTGGCCCTGCTGGGATTTCCAGGTACCACCTGCCTGTGTGCCGTGGGGCTGCTCTCTCCGCGATGGGCTTCCCGGCAGAGAGCAGAACCCTGTAGCCTCAGGAGGTGCCTGTGACCGTTGGATGTCTCCGTGTGTCTTTCTGTGTGTGTGTGTGTCTGAGTACGTCTGTGTGTGTGTCCGTGTGTGTGTCCGCGTGTGTGTATCTTCCTTTGTGTGTTCATTTGTGTGTGGGAGCCCTGTATGCTGGACATGAGTGTGGCCAGCCCACTCCAGCGCGGTTTGTCTGTAGTCCCTGTACCTTGTGGTGCCCGTCTCGGTCTCTTGACCTCGTGATCTGCCCACCTTGGCCTCCCAAAGTGCTGGGATCACAGGCATGAGCACCATGCCTGGTCTATCATTCTTTTTGAAAAAAATTATTGTATTGGCCAGACGCAGTGGCTCATGCCTGTAACTTAGCACTTCGGGAGGCCCAGGTGGGCGGATCAACTGAGGTCAGGAGTTTGAGACCAGTTTGGCCAACATGGTAAAACCCCGTCTCTACTAAAAATCCAAAAATTAGCCAGGCATGGTGGCACGCGCCTGTAGTCTCAGCTGCTTAGGAGGCTGAGGCTGGAGAATGGCTTGAACCCGGGAGGCAGAGGCCGAAGTGAGCCAAAATTGCACCACTGCACTCCAGCTTGGGTGACAGACCAAATTCTATCTCAGAAAAAACAAAATTATTGTGGCTAAATATACATATCATGTGAACCATTTTTAAGTTTATAGTTTTTGATGGTTGGTTGGTTAGTTTTTTGCTTTTTGAGACAGATTCTCACTCTGTCGCCCCGGCTGGAGTGCAGTGGCACAATCTCAGTTCCCTACAACTTCTACCTCCGAGGTTCAAGTGATTCTCCTGCTGCAGCCTCCTGAGTAGCTGGGATTACAGGTGCTTGATACCACACCTCCCTAATTTTTATATTTTTAGTAGAGACGGGGTTTCACCATATTGGTCAGGCTGGTCTCGAACTCCTGACCTCAAATGATCCATCTGCCCGTCTCAGCCTCCCGAAGTGCTGGGACTACAGGCGTGAGTCCCTGCATCCAGTCTTTTAAGTGCATAGTTCTGTGGTATTAAGTACATTCACATTATTGTGAAGCCATTCTGACTCCCAGTCCTTTGTGTGTGGCCTCCATTTTTTCCCCTCTAGCTGACAGATTTTCCTGTTGCTTTTTCGTTTCTTTGAGATAGAGTCTTGCTCTGTTGCCCAAACTGGTGTGCAGTGGTGCTATCTTGGCTCTCTGCAGTCTTGACCTCCTGGGTTCAAGTGATCCTCCCACCTCAGCCTCCTGAGTAGCTGAGCTTACAGGTGTGTACCAAGACGCCCAGCTAATTTTGTTGTTGTTGTTTGGTTATTTTTTGTTTTTTGAGATGGTGTTTTGCTCTTATTGACCTGGCTGGAGTACAATGGCACCATCTTTGCTCACTGCAACCTCGGCCTCCCGGGTTCAAGCGATTCTCTTGCCTCAGCATTCAAGTAGCTGGGGTTACAGGCATGCACCACCATGCCAGGCTAATTTTGTACTTTTAGTAGAGATGGGGTTTCTCCATGTTGGTCAGGCTGGTGTCGACCTCCCGTCCTCAGGTGATGCCCATGCCTCAGCCTCCCAAAGTGCTGGGATTCCAGATTTGAGCAACTCTGCCCTGCCTACACCCCTTTAAATAATTTTTTTAAAGATTAGTCTTGTTGTGGTGCCTTAGGTTTATAATCCCAGCACTTTGTGAGGTTGAGGCAGCTGGATCACCTTAGGTCAGGAATTTGAGACCTGCCTGGCCAACATGTTGAGAACCTGTCTTTTCTAAAAATACAAAAAAAAAAATTTAGCCCGGCATGCTGATGCACGCCTGTAATTCTAGCTACTTGGGAGGATGAGGCAGAAGAATTGCTTGAAGCTGGTAATGAAGTTTGCAGTGAGTCAAGGTTGTGCCACTGTATTTCAGCCTGGGCGACAAAGGAATACTGTCCCCCCTCCCCAAATAAAACAATTAAGGCTAGTCAAGAGAGTAGAGAAGAAACAAAAATGTAAGTGGTTGTCATCAATTCATTATAAACACTACTGCATGCCAACCAGCCAGAATCTCCCTATTTTTATTAAGGTGTCTATCTTAGGTGTGCACGGTGTGCCTAAACACTACTGCATGCCGACCAGCAGAATCTCCCTATTTTTATTAAGGTGTCAAGCTTAGGTGTGTCCGGTGTCCCAGAGACACACTTTTCACATGCCTTGGCTCACGTCTTTGCTTGGCTATATCTGCTTAAAGGAGAGAATGTGAAAGGCTCTAAGTTTTTTTTTTTTTTTGAGATGAAGTCTTGCTATGTTGCCTAAGCTGGAGTGCAGTGGTACATTCATGGCACACTGCAACCTCTGCCTCCTGGGTTCAAGCGATTCCTATGCTTCATTCTCCCAAGTAGATGGGACTACAATGACCAGCCCCATGGTCTAGGGAACCACTGTCTCAGTGGCTTGGAAAAGCAGAGGCCCTCCGTGTCCGTGCCTCAGCGCTGGGCGATGGTCCCCCTCTCCCCGGGATTGTCGCCCCGGTCCCAGGATTTCAGAAATTGGGCAGGGTGGAACCAGGCTGAGAAAAGCTGCAGTGGAGCTTCGGGGATGCCCAGGGCGATCCCAAAGGATCCCCAGGATGCTTCAAGGCTGCTCAGACACTGTGGGGAATGCGTCTCCTTGAAAGCTGTCCCTGATGGGATTTCCAGGTACCGCCAGCCTGTGTGCCGCGGGGCTGCTCTCTCCGCGATGGGCTTCCCGGCAGAGAGCAGAACACCATAGCCTCAGGAGCTGCCTGTGACCATTGGACGTCTCCGTGTGTCTTTCTGTGTGTGTGTGTGTGTGTGTTTGCATGCGTCTGTGTGTCTGTATGTGTCCGTGTGTGTGTATCTTCCTTTGTGTGTTCATTTGTGTGTGGGAGCCCAGTATGCTGGACATGAGTGTGGCCAGTGCACTCCAGTGCGGTTTGTCTGTAGTCTCTCTACCTTCTGGTGCCCGTCTGTCCTCGGCTCAGCTTAGGGGCTGTCAGCCCCCGCCTTCTTTGTGTTGCTCCTGGTTTATGAAGCCTTAGTTTAGTGGGGGTCACGCTCCCACCCGCAGGCCTCCTAATCACCTGCCCTTCCCTAGGGCCCTTCCCTGTGGCTTCAACCTGGAGCTTTCACGAGCCAAGGTGCAACTGATCAATAGCAAGGGTATCATTTGGGCAGCCAGGCTGAGAGAGCTAACTTCCTCAAAGAAGTGGACGTTAACCAAAGTTAAGCACCCATAGAATTGATGGAAAAAGGAGAAATGTCTCAAGTGGAGGAGAAACTTGATTCAATGTGCAGAAGATTTCACTGTGTATATAGCTCATCTTTGCACTCTCAGGGAGAATCAAAGTGCAGCAAAAAGCAAATGACAAGATTGGGGTAAATTATTGTTTGTCCCACAAAAGGAAAAAAGAATCTGGAGTTTTTCAAAGCATTTTCATGAGGAATGAGGAGCAACAACAATGGCAACTAATATTTACTGCTGGGGCACTTCCTATGTACCAAGCCCTGAGATACACACTTTCGATATTCTTTGATACATGACTTCATTAAGTCTTTGTAGCAGTTTGTATGGCCAGAGTCGGTATGAGCCAGGCTATGCTGCAACAATGAATGGCCCCCAAATCTCAAGGGCTTAAATGAGCATTGGCTGAGTTCTTGCTCATGCTGCCTGTTCATCATGAATCAGCAGTGGTTTTGGGCTCCACCTCTTTCTCACTTCAGAACCCAGACTAATGAAGAATCCCCATAGAAAGGTTCCCAGTTATTATGGGAGAGAGAAGTTGTTTCTCACAACTTCTGCCAGAAAGCCACACCCTTCACTTATGCTCAAGTTTCCTTGATCAAAGTAAGTCACATAGGTACACCTAACAGCATGGAATGGTAAGAAACAATCTCATCCTTTGTCTAGAAGGTCAGGAAATCTTAAATATATGAGATAATTCCTAACTGTAGATTCTTATGCTAATTGTTAACTTGTTACTAATGAAACTAAGCCTTAGAAAGGTTATGAGAATTATCCAAGGTTACAAAGAAAAGTAAGAAGTCAACTTGGAATTTGAACATAGGCAATCTGGCCTATATTTTTAGGGCCTAACCCTGCCTATACTCTTGATCTCTATCCTCTACTTATATTTTCAACAGATATTTGGTACCATAAGATTCTACTGTGCAGTCATGTTTTAAAGGTTGAAACTTGTAGAGCTGAATGTATTTTACGTATTCTTTTTCACTGGGGTTTCAGATGTCCTGATACTATTCTCAGGCTTGGGCAAAGCTTGCTACCATGGGAATGACAGCTGGTTAACCAGGGATGTTCTTAGCAATTTAAAAACAAGTATTAGTTTTTCTGAATAAAAAACACAACAGAACATTAAATGATTTTATAGAGAAACCAGGATAAAAAACAATCTCAAAAGTAAACATTTGCTTGCAAAAATGTGTGTCATTTAGAAGTTGACTTGGCAGAGTAGATCAGGCTGCTGTTGATGAAGGAGTCGTTAAATCCAAACAGGTCAGATGAGCACATACTAATGAGTTCCTAAACCCAGTCCACATGTGCTCTGGAAACACGTGGTCTTAGCATTCTTCATTGGAAACAGTGCATGTTGAATAACTTTGAAGCAACATGGCACCTCATCAAAAACTTCATGGTTCTAGGAAATTGCACCCCATGAGACAATTTGCCTCTGGGTATAATGGCATGGTTTTGAAGATAGGGAACATAAACCCATTTTGATCCCAGCCAATTCAGTCTAGTTCAGCCCACTCCCAGTCAATACATATACATACCAGTGAGCCCTGTTGAGATCAAGTCACAGACCCCTGCCCCCAACACCCTGGAAAAGAATAAACAAAACCACAGCAGACTTGCAAAGCCAATAGCATTTCTGAGAGGAGAGCTCGGGCTCCTCATCACAAAGTACAATGAAGAGATCATCCACCAGTCAGTCATTCCTTTAACAGTCGCTGACCAAGTTCCATCTACATCCCTGGCACTGTACTAGGCTCCAGAAATTAATCAGCAGTGTCACATTTGTTTTCCGCTCCACTTTGTAGTGAGGGATCTGGCGTCAATCAGGTAAACACACACGTAGGAATGTGAAAATAACAGCTGGTAAAAGTGCTGTGAAGAGAATTGCATAGTTTTGAGAATACATGACAGAAAGACCATCCTATCCTGGGGAAAATCATACGGCAAACCTACTAGAGAAAATGGCATTCAGATTGAGATATTCAGTGTTCTAAAATTAATTGGAAGCACATCGGACAGAGACAATTCCAGAGCCTTGGGCTCCTATTTAAGCCAACCCGAAACCCAACTCATTGTAAACAGTAAAATGAAGTTGAAGTTGAACCAATCAGAAACCATCCACCAAGTTCTAACTAGGGACTTTCCACTATAACCAATTACATTTTCTTTTGTCTTGCCTGGACAAACATTTCCTTCCCCACTCCTTCAGTGGTGCGCTGAACCACTTGTGTTTGATGCTGCCCAACTCTTGAATCTCTGAATGCTCAAATAAACTCCGTCAAATTTTAATGTGTCTAAGTTTATCTTCTAACAAGTGCATTTATAGAAGATTTTAAACTGGGTTTCTCTCTCATTCTACACATGCAATAGTTCTTCTTCCTTTTTAAGGGTCTAACAGGGGAAGATCCCACAGGAACGGGACCCTGGCTAGAGGATTCTCCTTGCAGGCAGTTACATCAGCACTTCTATCAAAAAGCATAGGAATTCTCCCAGAGTGGCACATATACACATGGATTCTGGATAGTGATACCACAAAACTTTTCAGCTGGGAGCATGCTAACTTTTTGCTACATCATGTGTAGTCGGAAAACAGTGTGCTCTATCAGGGACTCTTTCAATCATGTTTGATCTGTGTCCATGACTTCATGTCCCCAGTGGATTAAAAACCAAACTCTTCTTCATCCCCATTCTGGGACCATTCCCCATCCTGTGGTCCAGATTCCAGTGGATGGCACTACCATCCACCCAGCCTGGCTGGAGCATCTTCTGCATGTCTCCTCCTGACTAGTGACAGGTGCAGGAAGTTGTGTCCATAACTAACTCACAGTCAATGTCCTTTTTCCATCTGGGAGCTGCTACTTTAATTTGGTTCCCCATATTGTTTTGTCTGTGTCACTGGTCTTCCCCATCTTGAGCTCCATCCTTCCCCCATCATCCTCCACATTCTTGGATTAGTTTTCTAAAATTCATGTTCCCCACAATGACTATCATGCTTAACATTTGCCCATGGCTCCCTCTTAAAGGATGTATAAGCTCCCAGGCAGGGCATGTAGGATTTTACGTGAGCTCTTCTCACCTAATCTCCTACCCTTATCTGTCTTGACACAGACAATGATGAAATTAAAGCAGCAGCTCCTGGCTGGATAAAGGAAGTTGACTTTGAGTTGCTTTTTAGGCACAACCTCCTGCACTTGGTCACTGGTAGCAGGGAAATGCACAGATGTCCCAGCCAGGCTGGATAGGCAGCGCCTCCAACATCCCTCCAACTCAACCACCCTTCCACTGAACTATACTTAGCTACATGCCATCCACCATAGATCACACCCATTCTCGCTCCAGGTATTTATCCCTTCTCTTCCTTCACTTAGATGTCCTACTATCTACTCAGCTCTTAATTTTGAAGTCTTGCCCCAGTGACTCCGTTCACTGAGGTCGGAATCAACCATTTCTTTCTTTATGCTTTCACGAACTTTTATCAGACCTCCATTGTGGTACCAATTTCATTGTGTTATAATTACAGATGGCCCAGATTTAACACGATTTGACTTAATATTTCAAGTTTACAGTGGTGGAAAAGCAATACACATTCAGTAGAAACCACACTTAGAGTGCCCATCCAACCATTCTGTTTTTTACTTTTAGTAAAGTAATAAATTACATGAGATATTAAACAATTTATTATACAATTTGCTTTGTGTTAGATGATTTTTCCCAACTGTAGGCTAATTTAAGTTTTCTGAGCATGTTTAAGACAGGCTCAGCTAAGCTATGATGATTGCTAAGTTAAGTGTATTAAATGTATTTGTGACTTACTGTATATTCAACGTAGGATGGGTTTATCAGGACATAACCCCATTGTAAGTCAAGAAGCAGCTCTGTTTTAATATGTCTTGTCCACATGAGCTGAACGATCCTTAAAAACGGACTTTTCCCACCACCTTACCCTTGTTCATCTTTTCGTTTCTGATTTCTATCATGAGTTAGGAGCTTTCTAAATGATTTTTAAATTAATAGATTTGCCCCTCTTCTACCCTGCATGTTCCCTCCCTTTTAGGGACCCATATCAGGTAATAATGAAAGAAGTGAGGGCGTTTCCTGAAGCTGAAATGACTTTACAGTTGAAATGAAATCCCTTATGCAAGGCTAACAGAAGATTAGTAGTTGGACAGTTAATCATTAAAGTAGATTAAAGCAGGGAATCATAAAAATAGATATACCAGTATGTAACAGACATTTTGCTTCCATTTAAAAGTTATAAATGCACACTTTCTTTCTATTCTCTTTTGTAAGAGCAAAGCACTTGCTTTGAGCAGCCCTGGAGTGGAGCACCGGGTGTTCCCATTGTGTAAACCACACCCCTACTGCATCATCTGCAGCTTGGAAGTTCACTCTCTTTAAAGAGTAGAATATAAAGGCGAGCAGTCTAGAATTTTATCCCTGGGTTTTTAGAGGCTTATTAGATCTAACTTGACTACTCCATCTGCCTTTGACAAGCCTTTTACAATAGCCTACCTGTTTTCACTGCAGCAACTTGCTCTTTATGCCCCTAGTTCATTCGCAACTTTCTAAATCTGTTTCCTCATGAGACGACTATTTCTTTTTTTTTCTTTCTTTTTTTTTCCCACAGGAAAGCTTGTTTTTGTTTTTACTGGAGGCTCAGGTGGCACATGACAGATCATAAAATGGCTTCATAGGTAGGGAGCCTCGAAGACGACTATTTCTAATGGTGACTAATAAATAACTTTAAAGTGCTGAGAGGTTTCCATGCCGTGAGAACTGAGTCAAACATTCGACATGAAGGATCTCAATTTAACCTTCCCAACAACAACAACAACAACAACAAAATTTATTGAGGCAAGCCCTGGGATCTCCCTCTGAAACGTGGAGGTAACTCATATATATTCAAGGCATCTGTGTGGGTCAGCTGGAGCAAGACTGTTACTAAAAAGCCTGAAAACTCATGGTCATCAGACCCTACACTCTAACACAAGCAATAAGCGAGTGAATAAGCAATATTGATGTGCACTGACTATCTTCAAGGTGCTTGTCTACATACTTAAGTTGGATTTACTAACTTAATTCTCACAATGACTTAATAATGAAGTAAATAAAGTTCACAAAATGGTGTGAATGGCATCATTCTGAAGATTAAGGAAACTGAGGCACAAGATCATAGCTAAGTGGCCTCCATGTCAAGCTGGGATTATAAACCCAGAGAGTTTTATTTCAGAGCCCACACCCCTAATTCAGTTCATCTTCAAATGGGGTTAACAATCCCTATCTGGCAGAATTTGGGAAAGGATTGTACAAAATAGCAATTGTTTTGGTCAAACGCTTGCCACCCTGTAGTTGCCGGACAAATGTCCTGTCTGTTCCATTCCTTTCCTTTCTATAGACAAGATACCTTTCTGTAACAGCCTGGACTTTAGGCATTTATCTGACTTTTTCTCAATTCCTTCATATTCTCCCTAAAATAAAAATCAAAACAATGTCAGCCTGTGGGGGATTCAGCAGCGAACTTCACCTCAGGAGATGAAAGGCCACCAAATCTGTGTATAAAACAACCAAAGGGAAAAAAAATCAATCTTTCGTGCAGACATAATTTGTCTTGAAAGGTGACACAGCCCTTTAAAAATAGCTATGGGCTCCATTGTGCAAAGACAGTGACAGAGACTGACGGCTTTTAGAGAGGTGTAATGTTCCCAGGCAGCCGGCTAGCGTCACTAACCAGATAGAGATCAGTCATTCGATCCGGGGGAGAGTGCTAAATGTTAGAGGTGAAGCTGCTATGTTCTTATTACTAATCAAACTTCAACACCATGCCTCAGCCTCCTCGGATCCCTATAAGGAAGTTATTGAGAGGTTCCAACCCAGGCGCCTTGCTTCACAGGTGAAGCTTGTTCCCAATCATTGGTGCATTCTCCACCCTTCCTGGGAAATTCTTCTTCTACTTCCCAGCTGTTCCACATGTGAAACAGTTGAGTAATCCACCATCATCGCTGTCCCCAGCTTCGGGACTCACCCCTGAATGCCAGTGTCTCTTTTAAGATGAAAGATGAGAACCGGGTGCCTGGGTTGTTGGGTTGGTCCTACTCTGCACTTACCTCAGGAGAAAGTTGGGGTGTGCTTGACCCCGAAGCTGTTGGCTACAAAGTAAAAGAAGGATCTTTTACTTTGTTAAAAGTTAAAGGATAGGTAGATGCTGCAGAGTCATCCCCGCTGGGCTGACCAAAGTAAAAGAAGAAAAAGAAGGATTTTTTACTTTGTAGCCAAGAGCTGGGGGTCCATCCATCCCCAAACAAGGGACTCTGAGTACTCTCCGTGGATGCTGGTAGATTAAAGTTAAATGACAGTTCAGGTGGGCACCCTGAGCTCTCCTAATGAGGAGACAACAGAGAGGGACACAGATACCTGGTGACAACTCCACCAGGAAAAGTTCTTCCCGCATATCAAGGCAAAGTTATTCATCTGTACTACTGATTCCTGTTCCTCAGGAACCCAAAGATGTTGAAAGTGAATAGTGTGATGTGGGCCTTTGTTTTCCTACTGTCGAAGAAATGTGTGTGTGCTGGAATGTGTTTAATAACATAAATCTCTCTGGGGGGTGGAGGAGTCTTGATTGGTAGCTTTTGTCAATGTCCATGGTGTAAATGCTCCTATCATGGCTGATTTCCAGCTGACAACATGAAGTCACTGAACATGGAGTTGGAAAGAGATGTTCACAGTCAGATTTCCTGGCAGGAGCTGCTCCAGCACTGCACTAGTTAAAGAATAGGGAGATGCTCCAGAGTCATCCCTGCTGGATCGGCTATGATCCTATCTGTAGGGCAGGCCAAGTCCTTGTTCCACTCCTCCTTGTGATGGATCTTGTCCCTTGTCTGAAAATGACGGAAATGCTCACAGCACTTGCAGAGCCAGCAGAAAAGATGAAACTTCTCTCTTACCCTGACCTCTTATAGGCTGGGTCTGGTTAACTCTCAAGCTCTTGACTGCAAAGTAAAAGAACTCAAGTCAAATTGTTGAATTGCTGTTCAAGAAAAATGAAATTATTTACCCTAAGCCTATGGCTATCCACAGATCTCATTTAATGTCTCCCAGCAATCCTAACAGGTATTGTCACCACCTGCATGTTACAGATGAGAAAAACAGGCTCAGAGAAGGCACTGGCACATGGCCACATGACTCATGAGTGGTAGAGCTGGAGTTTAATCTCATGTCTGTCATGCTCCAAAACCATGCTTTTGTGTGCTACCATAATCCAACCAAACCCAGCAGAGCATCATCTAAGGGCATTTGGGAGGTTGCAGATGGGAAACAAGGCCAGGTGAGATTCCTCAGGAGAGCAGAGACACGGGGATAGCAGAATATGAGGCAGGATGGAAGGGAGGGGTTCAAAAAGTTGGAGAGAGCAATCCAAATATGTGCACATCCTTTTCAATGGAGCTGATCGCAAGCTTGGAGACAGAGCGGCTAATGGAGACAAGAATGAGACCTGACAGCTCTTCCATAGATAGCTCCCTGTGTTCTCAGCCATTCCAAGAGTCAGGAATTCCCTTGCATGAACCTGAAAGCCACCCCACCCTCATCCCCAGTTGCTCCATGTTCTTCTCTCTGGTACTACTCAGAACAGTAGTGTCCATGCCAAGAGCATTCACCCATGAATAGTAATCCTTCACATGCTGTAAGATGGTGATCCAGGCCAGATCCCATGGCCTTCCCCTCTCCAGGCTAAGCTCCTTCCACTTCCCAGCTGTTCCACATGGGAAACAGTTGAGTAATCCACCGTCATCATTGTTCCCAGCCTCGGCACTCTCTTCTGAATGCCAGTGTCTCTTAAAAGATGGAAGATGAGAACAGAGTACCTAGCTTGTTGGGGTGGTCCTACTCCGCACTTATCTCAGGAGAAAGCTGGGGTCTGCCTCATTCCCAAGCTCTTTGCTACAAAGTAAAAGAACTCAAGTCAAATCATTAAATTGTTATTTAAGAAAAATGAGATTATTTACCCTAATTGATTTCTCTAATGATTTAATTGCTATCTGAATTCTCCTTCTTGTCTGGGTGCATTTGAAGAACAGGAGTTGGATCTGGCTTTGTCCCTGAGCATAAGCCGCTCCCTGGCATATCGTGATGTGGTTGAGTGGATGATCTGATCAACTTTGAGGACAATGTATTAGACCATCTTATCTTCTAGAACATTCTTCACAAAAAGTCATCTGAAAATACTGGTGTCCCATCAAAGAAACTTTTTGGTGTGCCCTAGAATTTCCTGTTAAGGCATTATTTGCAAACCCCTCTGTAAAAGCTACTGGAACTGACATCACCGTCACTTCCTGAGACCTCATGCAAATATGTGCCCTTTGGGGTACATGAAAACAAGATGACCTGGTTTAGGAAAGAAAGTGATGGCATAAAACAGCCTTCTGCTTCTCCATTCCCCGACTTATATGGGGCATGCATATGGAACGATGTATGGAGAGAGAAGGGTTTGCAATCAGGGGACATGTTACAGTTCCAAACCATGCATGGCCCCCTCTCCCTGCCAGCTTCTGGGATGCCCATGGGTCTGAGCATTGGCTCCATTTCTGTCTAGATTCTACCTTATTCAGGCCTCCTGGATATGCATTTTGTAAAGAGCCTTTCTGTTCATTCCATCACTCTAAATCTGTGGTCTTCCCGGGCAGCCAAGGGTGGCCTGTACTGAAGTGCTGTACTCATCACGCCACTGACCACTCTTGCCAGGAAATTCCCCTCCCATCGTAGCAGCCTCTGCAGCATCCTCTTGGCCTGCCTTAATTTCAGACTCCCCAGGAATGGGCTCCAGAGCAAGAATCTGAGAGAACAAGGTGGCAGACAGGGGCTTTAACATTGGAGAGGCATTCTTGTTTCATGATGAAGCCACTGCACTCCAGCCCTGGCAACAGAGCAAGACTCCGTCTCAAAAAAATAAAAAATTTTTAAACTTGCTTTATAATGACTCTATAGTATTCCATTTTAAGTATTCACCATATTTTAGTTAACCAGTTGCATACTGTTGGAGATTTAGGTTGCTTTGATGTTTAGATATTGTAAGAATTTGTGTGTTTTTTTTTTGCTTTGATTAGCTGTAATAATTTCCTGTAGATAAAGCCAAAAAATGATTTTGAATTTGGTCAATTTCATTCTGTTATGAATAGAGTTTGAAACAGCTTTTCCTCCACGTTTCTCTGATAAGACTCATTCTTGGTCGTATTTTCCTATCTCAATTTGTTCTAAGGAAAAACAAGGCCAAGAATTGGCTACAATGAATACTGCTAAAAAATAAAAAAGAAATGAGACTCTGAAAACAGAAAAAAAGAGGGATCATTCTTTGTCTAATGGCAAAGAAAAAAAAAGGGTTTTTTCTTTCACATTGAAATCCAAATAATGCCTTCCAAGGCATTCTTCTTCAACCTCAAGGATGGAAGAGGATTTTAAAGGTGATGGTGGACAGTTTTCATTTTATTATTTGAGGCAAAAGTAGGAGTTGCAGTGGATGTACTTGACACCAGGGAATACATGTGTCTTCTACACGGTGTGTGACCCAGCACCCATATTCATAGTTACACGGCAGATTTGTAACAGCTAGAGATTGACAACAACAAGAACTTGACAGGGGCATGACGTTGAGATCCGTTTGCACATTTCTGATTTTTAAACACCCAAATACCACTCTTTCACACTTTTTGGCTTACATGGAAGGGAAAACTGGCAGATGACGCTGTTAGCATTTGATAAGAGTTAATCTGAGGTCCAAATAATTCCATTTGCTTTATATTTTTAAGCTCCCCAATAAAGTAAGACCAAGTTCGCCTGTGACTGGGTGAAATGGTAAGAGACAGATATACCTGAATCTGAACTCACACTCAGCCAGGTGGCAGCTGTGTGATCTTGAGAAAGCTCTGTAACCCAGCACCTAACAGGGGCTCTGGCACTCAGAGGGCTCTGGACAAATGCTTCCTGTTCTTGTGAGAAACTGGCCAGGCTATATCATTTGCTAAAATCTGTGCGGCAACACAGAACTTCCATGAGAAACAAGGATTCTTGCTGGAGGAGTAGAACCTTCTGTTTTGATTGCAGCTGCACCAGCACACATGTGGGTGTGCAGATGCGAGATTGAGAGGCGTGCAGACCCAGGCCTCCCTCCACGCATGGCTCTGCCTTCCTACCAGCTCACCCCTGGGGCCTCACCTAGTGGGTCACGGACAGCAGCGTGCCAGCAGCAGCGAGCCAGGAATCTTGGTCAGACCATTTGCATAGCACGTTAGAGTTTACAAGGAGCATGGGCTCCAAACCCAAAGTGAAGCTGTCCCCTGGATCTGTTTTAATGGGCATCTGCGACTTTTGTCCTCAGCACGGCTGGAGTACATCTTCCCTGACACAGCTCCCAGCCCTCCCTATTATCGAGAAAAGTTCTTGTGCTTCGTATCCACCGAGCAGGGAACAAAAGCGGCAGGCGAAGTGTCAGGGAAAGATCTGAGCTGGGTTTAAAAATGATATGCTGGCAGTCAGCTCCGCCAGGCTGAGGACAGTCTGGCCATTATCAAGGGCCGAGAGGTTGCACTGGCAGGTGGATTCCAGGTCTGTGGTGAATCCTGGCCCAAGAGCTCAGGGATCTCCTCTTAACTCCTGTCTTAGGTACTGAGTCAGTTGTCCCAACGGTCAGACTCCAAAACCATGGATTCTTTTGTTCCAGGCAAGAATAGTGGGTCAAACGCAATCGCCTTTGTTTTTCACTGGTGGAAGAAAAGGATCTGTGAGTGTGTGTGTGTGTGTGTGTGTGTGTGTGTGTGTGTATCTATATGGATACAGGTATATATAATTTTTAAATTAGGGAGTGAAGGAATTCCACTCTTTTTTTAATATTGTCCTTTCAAGGATGTCAGTATTTGCATAGTTTGATCCTCTTCCCCTACTCAGCATCAACATTAGTGTGACTTTTTCCTGCTAATTGGAAAATCTTACGGAAATAAACCCTGTCAGGACATGAGAAGTGACTCCCCCTTTGGATGGCCAAACGACCTCAGAGGGGGAAAGAAGTTCTGAATTTCTGTTCCTTTTGCACACACTGTAAAATCTTTATTACTTCGGAGAGCCTTGAAGCTCAGTAATGCTCCTCCAGTGCAAAGCGGAGTAAATAAATTTCTTCTTATGACCACTTTGGAGAAACACACAACCAGATTTGCTCAGCAGGGATAGACAGTGGACAGGATAATGAAGAGAGAATAAGAATATGATCGGGGTTTACAGCCTCTTCTGTCTCTTTAAAGAGTTTTAATCCTTCAGAAACAGGATACGGGGTCCATTTCCTTAAAGATACAGTGTCCCTTCTGGGACAAGTAATGTTATAAAAAGCTAGGATGGTTTCCAGGTTCATCCATGTCCCTACAAAGGACGCGAACTCCTCATTTTTAATGGCTGCATAATATTCCTTGGTATATATGTGCCACATTTTTCCTGTCCAGTCTATCATCGATGGGCATTTGGGTTGGTTCCAGGTCTTTGCTATTGTAAACTGTGCTGCAATGAACATTCGTGTGCATGTGTCCTTATAGTAGAACGATTTATAATCCTTTGGATATATGCCCAGTAATGGGATTGCTGGGTCAAATGGAATTTCTATTTCTAGGTCCTTGAGGAATCGCCACACTGTTTTCCACAGTGGTTGAACTAATTTACCATCATTCTCAGCAAACTGACACAAGAACACAAAACCAAACACCACATGTTCTCACTCATAGGAGGGTGTTGAACAAGGAGAACACATGGACACAGGGAGGGGAGCACTATACACGGGGGTCTGTTGCAGGGGAGTGGGGGGGGACAGTGGTGGGGGGAGTTGGGGAGGGATAGCATGGGGAGAAATGCCAGATATGGGTGAGGGGGAGGGAGGCAGCAAATCACACTGCCATGAATGCACCTATGCAACAACTTTGCATGTTTTTCACATGTACCCCAAAACCTAAAATGCAATTAAAAAAAAAAATAGAAAATAAAAAAAAAAAAAAAAAAAAGCTAGGATGTAACATCTATCTCGCTATTGATTGGCACTCCAGTATGATAAAAGGGGTTGAACCTCAAGGGGAAAAGAGGAAAAAGGTAAGTGAGAATTACTCTTCAAAGAATTCAAAGTGTCCCTATCATATCAGGCCAAACTCCAGCGACAGGGAAACAAAAGCATGGCTTGGGCCGGTGACATCCACTGTATGGCGGCACGGTCAAGGCGGGTTTTAGGGATAACTGATTCGCCTCCACCTGGACACAGATTTCTTCGACAGTAGGAAAACAAAGGCCCACATCACACTATTCACCGTCAACATCTTTGGGTTCCTGAGGAACAGGAATCAGTAGTACAGATGAATAACTTTGCCTTGATATGTGGGAAGAACTTTTCCTGGTGGAGTTGTCACCAGGGATCTGTGTCCCTCTCTGTTGTCTCCTCATTAGGAGAGCTCAGGGTGCCCACCTGAACTGTCATTTAACTTTAATCTACCAGCATCCACGGAGAGTACTCAGAGTCCCTTGTTTGGGGATGGATGGACCCCCAGCTCTTGGCTACAAAGTAAAAAATCCTTCTTTTTCTTCTTTTACTTTGGTCAGCCCAGCGGGGATGACTCTGCAGCATCTACCTATCCTTTAACTTTTAACAAAGTAAAAGATCCTTCTTTTACTTTGTAGCCAACAGCTTGGGGGTCTAGCACACCCCAACTTTCTCCTGAGGTAAGTGCAGAGTAGGACCACCCCAACAACCCAGGCACCCAGTTCTCATCTTTCATCTTAAAAGACACTGGCATTCAGGGGTGAGTCCCGAAGCTGGGGACAGCGATGATGGTGGATTACTCAACTGTTTCACATGTGGAACAGCTGGGAAGTAGAAGAAGAACTTCCCAGGAAGGGTGGAGAATGCACCAATGATTGGGAACAAGCTTCACCTGTGAAGCAAGGTGCCTGGGTTGGGGCCTCTCAATAATTTCCTTATAGGGATCCGAGGAGGCTGAGGCATGGTGTTGAAGTTTGATTAGTAATAAGAACATAGCAGCTTCACCTCTTATCTCCCCCGGATCGAATGACTGATCTCTATCTGGTTAGTGACGCTAGCCGGCTGCCTGGGAACATTACACCTCTCTAAAAGCCGTCAGTCTCTGTCACTGTCTTTGCACAATGGAGCCCATAGCTATTTTTAAAGGGCTGTGTCACCTTTCAAGACAAATTATGTCTGCACGAAAGATTGATTTTTTTTCCCTTTGGTTGTTTTATACACAGATTTGGTGGCCTTTCATCTCCTGAGGTGAAGTTCGCTGCTGAATCCCCCACAGACTGACATTGTTTTGATTTTTATTTTAGGGAGAATATGAAGGAATTGAGAAAAAGTCAGATAAATGCCTAAAGTCCAGGCTGTTACAGAAAGGTATCTTGTCTATAGAAAGGAAAGGAATGGAACAGACAGGACATTTGTCCGGCAACTACAGGGTGGCAAGCATTTGACCAAAACAATTGCTATTTTGTACAATCCTTTCCCAAATTCTGCCAGATAGGGATTGTTAACCCCATTTGAAGATGAACTGAATTAGGGGTGTGGGCTCTGAAATAAAACTCTCTGGGTTTATAATCCCAGCTTGACATGGAGGCCAGTTAGCTATGATCTTGTGCCTGTTTCCTTAATCTTCAGAATGATGCCATTCACACCATTTTGTGAACTTTATTTACTTCATTATTAAGTGATTGTGAGAATTAAGTTAGTAAATCCAACTTAAGTATGTAGACAAGCACCTTGAAGATAGTCAGTGCACATCAATATTGCTTATTCACTCGCTTATTGCTTGTGTTAGAGTGTAGGGTCTGATGACCATGAGTTTTCAGGCTTTTTAGTAACAGTCTTGCTCCAGCTGACCCACACAGATGCCTTGAATATATGAGTTACCTCCACTTTTCAGAGGGAGATCCCAGGGCTTGCCTCAATAAATTTTGTTGTTGTTGTTGTTGTTGGGAAGGTTAAATTGAGATCCTTCATGTTGAATGTTTGACTCAGTTCTCACGGCATGGAAACCTCTCAGCACTTTAAAGTTATTTATTAGTCACCATTAGAAATAGTCGTCTTCGAGGCTCCCTACCTATGAAGCCATTTTATGATCTGTCATGTGCCACCTGAGCCTCCAGTAAAAACAAAAACAAGCTTTCCTGTGGAAAAAAAAAAAAAAGAAAAAAAAGAGAAATAGTCGTCTCATGAGGAAACAGATTTAGAAAGTTGCAAATGAGCTATGGGCATGAAGAGCAAGTTGCTGCCGTGAAAACAGGTAGGCTATTGTAAAAGGCTTGTCAAAGGCAGATGGGGTAGTCAAGTTAGATCTAATAAGCCTCTAAAAACCCAGGGATAAAATTCTAGACTGCTCACCTTTATATTCTACTCTTTAATAAAGAGAGTGAACTTCCAAGCTGCAGATGATGCAGTAGGGGTGTGGTTTACACAATGGGAACACCCGGTGCTCCACTCCAGGGCTGCTCAAAGCAAGTGCTTTGCTCTTACAAAAGAGAATAGAAAGAAAGTGTGCATTTATAACTTTTAAATGGAAGCAAAACGTCTGTTACATACTGGTATATCTATTTTTATGATTCCCTGCTTTAATCTACTTTAATGATTAACTGTCCAACTACTAATCTTCTGTTAGCCTTGCATAAGGGATTTCATTTCAACTGTAAAGTCATTTCAGCTTCAGGAAATGCCCTCACTTCTTTCATTATTACCTGATATGGGTCCCTAAAAGGGAGGGAACATGCAGGGTAGAAGAGGGGCAAATCTATTAATTTAAAAATCATTTAGAAAGCTCCTAACTCATAATAGAAATCAGAAACGAAAAGATGAACAAGGGTAAGGTGGTGGGAAAAGTCCGTTTTTAAGGATCGCTCGGCTCATGTGGACAAGACATATTAAAACAGAGCTGCTTCTTGACTTACAATGGGGTTATGTCCTGATAAACCCATCCTACGTTGAATATACAGTAAGTCACAAATACATTTAATACACTTAACTTAGCAATCATCATAGCTTAGCTGAGCCTGTCTTAAACATGCTCAGAAAACTTAAATTAGCCTACAGTTGGGAAAAATCATCTAACACAAAGCAAATTGTATAATAAATTGTTTAATATCTCATGTAATTTATTAAATACTTTACTAAAAGTAAAAAACAGAATGGTTGGATGGGCACTCTAAGTGTGGTTTCTACTGAATGTGTATTGCTTTTCCACCACTGTAAACCTGAAATATTAAGTCAAATCGTGTTAAATCTGGGCCATCTGTAATTATAACACAATGAAATTGGTACCACAATGGACGTCTGATAAAAGTTCGTGAAAGCATAAAGAAAGAAATGGTTGATTCCGACCTCAGTGAACGGAGTCACTGGGGCAAGACTTCAAAATTAAGAGCTGAGTAGATAGTAGGACATCTAAGTGAAGGAAGAGAAGGGATAAATACCTGGAGGGAGAATGGGTGTGATCTATGGTGGATGGCATGTAGCTAAGTATAGTTCAGTGGAAGGGTGGTTGAGTTGGAGGGATGTTGGAGGTGCTGCCTATCCAGCCTGGCTGGGACATCTGTGCATTTCCCTGCTACCAGTGACCAAGTGCAGGAGGTTGTGCCTAAAAAGCAACTCAAAGTCAACTTCCTTTATCCAGCCAGGAGCTGCTGCTTTAATTTCATCCTTGTCTGTGTCAAGACAGATAAGGGTAGGAGATTAGGTGAGAAGAGCTCACGTAAAATCCTACATGCCCTGCCTGGGAGCTTATACATCCTTTAAGAGGGAGCCATGGGCAAATGTTAAGCATGATAGTCATTGTGGGGAACATAAATTTTAGAAAACTAATCCAAGAATGTGGAGGATGATGGGGGAAGGATGGAGCTCAGGATGGGGAAGACCAGTGACACAGACAAAACAATATGGGGAACCAAATTAAAGTAGCAGCTCCCAGATGGAAAAAGGACATTGACTGTGAGTTAGTTATGGACACAACTTCCTGCACCTGTCACTAGTCAGGAGACATGCAGAAGATGCTCCAGCCAGGCTGGGTGGATGGTAGTGCCATCCACTGGAATCTGGACCACAGGATGTGGAATGGTCCCAGAATGGGGATGAAGAAGAGTTTGGTTTTTAATCCACTGGGGACATGAAGTCATGGACACAGATCAAACATGGTTGAAAGAGTCCCTGATAGAGCACACTGTTTTCCGACTACACATGATGTAGCAAAAAGTTAGCATGCTCCCAGCTGAAAAGTTTTGTGGTATCACTTTCCAGAATCCATGTGTATATGTGCCACTCTGGGAGAATTCCTATGCTTTTTGATAGAAGTGCTGATGTAACTGCCTACAAGGAGAATCCTCAAGCCAGGGTCCCGTGCCTGTGGGATCTTCCCCTGTTAGACCCTTAAAGAGGAAGAACAATTGCATGTGTAGAATGAGAGAGAAACCCAGTTTAAAAACTTCTATAAATGCACTTGTTAGAAGATAAACTTAGGCACATTAAAATTTGACGGAGTTTATTTGAGCATTCAGAGATTCAAGAGTTGGGCAGCATCAAACACAAGTGGTTCAGTGCACCACTGAAGGAGTGGGGAAGGAAATGTTTGTCCAGGCAAGACAAAAGAAAATGTAATTGGTTATAGTGGAAAGTCCCTGGTTAGAACTTGGTGGATGGTTTCTGATTGGTTCAACTTCAACTTCATTTTACTGTTTACATTGAGTTGGGTTTTGGGTTGGCTTAAATAGGAACCCAAGGCTCTGGAATTGTCTCTGTCCGATGTGCTTCCAATTAATTTTAGAACACTGAATATCTCAATCTGAATGCCATTTTCTCTAGTAGGTTTGCCCTGATTTTCCCCAGGATAGGATGGTCTTTCTATCATGTATTCTCAAAACTATGTAATTCTCTTCACAGCACTTTTACCAGCTGTTATTTTCACATTCCTACGTGTGTGTTTACCTGATTGACGCCGGATCCCTCACTACAAAGTGGAGCGGAAAACAAATGTGACACTGCTGATTAATTTCTGGAGCCTAGTACAGTGCCAGGGATGTAGATGGAACTTGGTCAGTGACTGTTAAAGGAATGACTGACTGGTGGATGATCTCTTCATTGTACTTTGTGATGAGGAGCCCAAGCTCTCCTCTCAGAAATGCTATTGGCTTTGCAAGTCTGCTGTGGTTTTGTTTATTCTTTTCCAGGGTGTTGGGGGCAGTGGTCTGTGACTTGATCTCAACAGGGCTCACTGGTATGTATATGTATTGACTGGGAGCTGGCTGAACTAGACTGAATTGGCTGGGATCAAAATGGGTTTATGTTCCCTATCTTCAAAACCATGCCATTATACCCAGAGGCAAATTGTCTCATGGGGTGCAATTTCCCAGAACCATGAAGTTTTTGATGAGGTGCCATGTTGCTTCAAAGTTATTCAACATGCACTGTTTCCAATGAAGAATGCTAAGACCACGTGTTTCCGGAGCACATGTGGACTGGGTTTAGGAACTCATTAGTATGTGCTCATCTGACCTGTTTGGATTTAATGACTCCTTCATCAACAGCAGCCTGATCTACTCTGCCAAGTCAACTTCTAAATGACACACATTTTTGCAAGCAAATGTTTACTTTTGAGATTGTTTTTTATCCTGGTTTCTCTATAAAATCATTTAATGTTCTGTTGTGTTTTTTAGTCAGAAAAACTAATACTTGTTTTTCCATTGCTAAGAACATCCCTGGTTAACCAGCTGTCATTCCCATGGTGGCAAGCTTTGCCCAGGCCTGGGAATAGTATAAGGACATCTGAAACCCCAATGAAAAAGAATATGTAAAATACATTCAGCTCTACAAGATTCAACCTTTAAAACATGACTGCACAGTAGAATCTTATGGTACCAAATATCTGTTGAAAATATAAGTAGAGGATAGAGATCAAGAGTATAGGCAGGGTTAGGCCCTAAAAATATAGGCCAGATTGCCTATGTTCAAATTCCAAGTTGACTTCTTACTTTTCTTTGTAACCTTGGATAATTCTCATAACCTTTCTAAGGCTTAGTTTCATTAGTAACAAGTTAACAATTAGCATAAGAATCTACAGTCAGGAATTATCTCATATATTTAAGATTTCCTAACCTTCTAGATGAAGGATGAGATTGTTCCTTAGCATTCCTTGCTGTTAGGTGTACCTATGTGACTTACTTTGATCAAGGAAACTTGAGCATAAGTGAAGGGTGTGGCTTTCTGGCAGAAGTTGTGAGACTCAGTATGCAACTTCCCATGCCTTCTTTCTCTCTCCCATAATAACTGGGAACCTCTCTATGGGGATTCTTCATTAGTCTGGGTTCTGAAGTGAGAAAGAGGTGGAGCCCCAAACCCCTGCTGATTCATGATGAACAGGCAGCATGAGCAAGAACTCAGCCAATGTTCATTTAAGCCCTTGAGATTTGGGGGCTATTCATTGTTGCAACATAGTCTGGCTCATACTGACTCTGGCCATACAAACTGCTGCAAAGACTTAATGAAGTCATGTATCAAAGAGTATCGAAAGTGTGTATCTCAGGGCTTGGTACATAGGAAGTGCCCCAGCTGTAAATATTAGTTGCCATTGTTGTTGCTCCTCATTCCTCATGAAAATGCTTTGAAAAACTCAAGATCTTTTTTTCCTTTTGTGGGACAAACAATAATTTACCCCAATCTTGTCATATGCTTTTTACTGCACTTTGATTCTCTCTGAGAGTGCAAAGATGAGCCATATGCACAGTGAAATCTTCTGCACATTGAATCAAGTTTCTCCTCCACTTGAGACATTTCTCCTCTTTCCATCAATTCTATGGGTGCTTAACTTTGCTTAACGTCCACTTCTTTGAGGAAGTTAGCTCTCTCAGCCTGGCTGCCCAAATGATACTCTTGCTATTGATCAGTTGCACCTTGGCTCGTGAAAGCTCCAGGTTGAAGCCACAGGGAAGGGCCCTAGGGAAGGGCAGGTGATTAGGAGGCCTGCGGGTGGGAGCGAGACCCCCACTAAACTAAGGCTTCATAAACCAGGAGCAACACAAAGAAGGTGGGGTCTGACAGCCCCTAAGCTGAGCCGAGGACAGATGGGCACCAGAAGGTAGAGGGACTACAGACAAGCCACGCTGGAGTGCGCTGGCCACACACACGTCCAGCACACAGGGATGCCACACACAAATGAACACACGCAAAGATACACACACACACACACACACACAGAAAGAAAGACACACACAGACATCCAACAGTCGCAGGCATCTCCTGAGGCTACGGTGTTCTGCTCTCTACTGGGAAGCCCATTGCGGACAGAGCAACCCCGCAGCAGACAGGCTGGCGGCACCTGGAAATCCCATCAGGGACAGCTTTCAAGGAGACGCATGCCCCACAGTGTCTAAGCAGCCTTGAAGCATCCTGGGGATCCATTGGGATGGCCCTGGGCATCCCCGAAGCTCCGCTGTAGCTTTTCTCACCCTAGTTACACCCTGCCCAATTCCTGAAATCACGGGACCGTGGCGACAATACCTGGGAGAGGGGGGCCATCGCCCAGCACCGAGGCACAGACATGGACGGCCTCTGCTTTTCCAAGTCGCTGAGACAGTGGTTAACCAGGCCACAGGGCTGGTCATTGTAGTCCCAGCTACATGGGAGGATGAAGCATATGATCACAACCAGTTACATATTTGTTTCTTCTCTACTCCATTGACTAGCCTTAAATTTTTTTTTGGGGGGGGGGGAACAGTCTAGCTTTGTCACCCAGGCTGAAGTGCAGTGGATCAATCTTGAATCACTGCAACCTTCACCTACCGGGTTCAAGCAATTCTCCTGCCTCAGCCACCCATGTAGCTGGAATTACAGGCGTGCATCACCATGCCCGGCTAAATTTTTTTTTTTGTATATTTAGTAGAGACAGGGTCTCATCATGTTGCGCAGCTTGGTCTCAAACTCCTGACCTCAGGTGATCCAGCTGCCTCAGCCTCACAAAGTGCTGGGATTATAGGCCTGAGCCACCACAACAGGCCTAGTCTGAAAAAATAAAAAATTTGTTTAAAGTGGTGTAGGCAGGGCACAGTGGCTCACACCTGTAATCCCAGCACTTTGGGAGGCTGCGGCATGGGCATCACCTGAGGTCGGGAGGTCGAGACCAGCCTGACCAACATGGAGAAACCCCATCTCTACTAAAAGTACAAAATTAGCCTGGCGTGGTGGTGCATGCCTGTAATCCCAGCTACTCGAGATGCTGAGGGAGGAGAATTGCTTGAACCCGGCAGGCGGAGGTTGCAGTGAGCCAAGATCATGCCATTGCACTCCAGCCAGGTCAACAAGAGCAAAACTCCATCTCAAAAAACAAAAAATAACCAAACAAAAATAACAACAACAAAATTAGCTGGGTGTCTTGGTAGACACCTGTAAGCTCAGCTACTCAGGAGGCTGAGGTGGGAGGATCATTTGAACCCAGGAGCTCAAGACTGCAGAGAGCCAAGATAGCACCACTGCACACCAGTTTGGGCAATAGAGCAAGACTCTTATCTTAAAAAGAGAAAAAAGCAACAAGAAAATCTGTAAGCTACAGGGGAAAAAAAAAAGAGGCCTCACACAAAGGACTGGGAATCAGAATGGCTTCACAATAATGTGAATGTACTTAATACCACAGACTGGAGGCAGGGACTCACGCCAGCAGTCCCAACACTTTCGGAGGCTGAGACGGGCAGATGGATCATTTCAGGTCAGGAGTTCGAGACCAGCCTGACCAATATGGTGAAACCCCCGTCTCTACTAAATATATAAAAATTAGGGAGGTGTGGTATCAAGCACCTGTAATCCCAGCTACTCAGGAGGCTGAGCAGGAGAATCACTTGAACCCCGGAGGCAGAAGTTGTAGTGAGCTGAGATTGTGCCACTGCACTCCAGCCTGGGTGACAGAGTGAGAATCTGTCTCAAAAAACAAAAAACCAACCAGCCAACAATCAAAAACTATAAACTTAAAAATGATTAACATGATATGTAGTCCCAGCTACATATTGAAAATATAAGTAGCCACAATAATTTTTATTTTCTGACATAGAGTTTTGCTCTGTCACCCAAGCTGGAGTGCAGTGGCGCAATGTTGAGTCACTTCGGACTCTGCCTCCCGGGTTCAAGCCATTCTCCAGCCTCAGCCTCCTAAGTAGCTGAGACTACAGGCGCGTGCCACCATGCCTGGCTAATTTTTGGATTTTTAGTAGAGACGGGGATTTACCATGTTGGCCAAACTGGTCTCAAACTCCTGACCTCAGCTGATCCGCCCACCTGGGCCTCCCAAAGTGCTAAGTTACAGGCATGAGCCACTGCGTCTGGCCAATACAATAATGTTTTCAAAAAGAATGATAGACCAGGCATGGTGCTCATGCCTGTGACCCCAGCACTTTGGGAGGCCAAGGTGGGCAGATCACGAGGTCAAGAGATCGAGACGGGCACCGGAAGGTAGAGGGAATACGGACAAACCGTGCTGGAGTGGGTTGGCCACACTCATGTCCAGCATACAGGGCTCTCACACACAAATGAACACACAGAGGAAGAAACACACACAACGACACACACAGACACACACAGACACACACAGACACACGTAGACACAGACACACACACACACACAAAGACACACGGAGACGTCCAACGGTCACAGGGAGCTCCTGAGGCTACAGGGTTCTGCTCTCTGCCGAGAAGTCCATCACGGAGAGAGCAGCCCCGCGGCACACAGGCTGCCGGTACCTGGAAATCCCAGCTGGGCCAGCTTTGAAGGAGACGCACCCTCCACAGCGTCTGAGAAGGCCTGAAGAATCTTGGGGATCCTTGGGCATCGCCCTGGACATCCCTAAAGCTCCGCTGCAGCTTTTCTCCGCCTGATTCGCACTGCCCGACTCCTGAAATAGCGGGACCGTGGCAAAGATTCCGGGGAGAGGGGAGCCGTCGCCCAGCGCCGAGGCACTGCCACGGAGGGCCCCTGCACTGCCAAGCCGCTGAGACGGTGGTTCCCCGGGCCACCGGGGCCGTCACTGTGACGCGAGTCCCGCGTGGGCGCTCGCGCTTGTGACGCGCCTCTTGCGCATGAGCACTGGCGTGCCGGGCCGGCCAGGGGCAATGTCGGCGCTCTGCTGCCCGCAGGCCCCAGCGGCACCGGAAAATGCTGGCGGCGGTTTCCCAGGTGGCCCAGGGGAAGGAGGCTACTTGTCACAAAGCCTGGCATCTGGCAACAGAGCGAGGCTCTGCCTCGTAAAAAAAAAAAGAAATTAAAATGCACATATATATGTATATATTTCTTTTTGTTTTTTATTATTGAGACGGAGTTTCGCTCTTGTTACCGAGGCTGGAGTGCAATGGCGCGATCTGGGATCACCGCAGTCTCCGCCTCCTGGGTTCAAGCAATTCTACTGCCTCAGCCTCCCGACTAGTTGGGACTACAGGCACGAATCACATGCTCGGCTCATTTCTTATTTGTGTAGTAGAGACGTGATTTCACCATGTTGACCGGAATGGTCTGGATCACTTGACCTCGTCATCCACCCGCCTCGGCCTCCAAAAGTGCTGGGATTACAGGCGTGAGCCACCGCGCCCGGCCTAAAACACATATTCACTCAAAAACTAATACAAAGGCCAGGCCCAGTGGCTCAGGCCTGTAATCCAAGCACTTTGGAAGGACAAGGTGGGTGGATCACTTAAGGGTAGGAGTTCAAGACCAGCCTGGCCAATATGGCAAAACCCCATCTCTACTAAAAATATAAAAATTAGGGAGGTGTGGTATCAAGCACCTGTAATCCCAGCTACTCAGGAGGCTGAGACAGGAGAATCACTTGAACCCTGGAGGTAGAAGTTGTAGTGAGCTGAGATTGTGCCACTGCACTCCAGCCTGGGTGACAGAGTGAGAATCTGTCTCAAAAAACAAAAAACCAACCAGCCAACAATCAAAAACTATAAACTTAAAAATGCTTAACATGACATGCACATTTAGCCACAATAATTTTTCTTTTTTTCTGAGATAGAGTTTTGCTCCGTCTCCCAAGCTGGAGTGCAGTGGCGCAATTTTGGCTCACTTCGGCCTCTGCCTCCCGGGTTCAAGCCATTTTCCAGCCTGAGCCTCCTAAGTAGCTGAGACTACAGGCGCGTGCCACCATGCCTGGCTAATTTTTGGATTTTTAGTAGAGATGGGGTTTTACCATGTTGGCCAAACTGGTCTCAAACTCCTGACCTCAGCTGATCCGCCCACCTGGGCCTCCCAAAGTGCTAAGTTACAGGCATGAGCCACTGCGTCTGGCCAATACAATAATGTTTTCAAAAAGAATGATAGACCAGGCATGGTGCTCATGCCTGTGATCCCGGCACTTTGGGAGGTCAAGGTGGGCAGATCATGAGGTCAACAGATCGAGACGGGCACCAGATGGTAGAGGGAATACGGACAAACCGTGCTGGAGTGGGTTGGCCACACTCATCTCCAGCATACAGGGCTCTCACACACAAATGAACACACAGAGGAAGATACACACACGACACACACAGACACACACAGACACACACAGACACACGCAGACACAGACACACACACACACACACACACACAGACACACGGAGACGTCCAACGGTCACAGGCAGCTCCTGAGTGTACAGGGTTCTGCTCTCGGCCGAGAAGTCCATCACGGAGAGAGCAGCCCCGCGGCACACAGGCTGCCGGTACCGGGAAATCCCAGCTGGGCCAGCTTTGAAGGAGACGCACCCTCCACAGCGTCTGAGAAGGCCTGAAGAATCTTGGGGATCCTTGGGCATCGCCCTGGACATCCCTAAAGCTCCGCTGCAGCTTTTCTCCGCCTGATTCGCACTGCCCGACTCCTGAAATGGCGGGACCGTGGCGAAGATTCCGGGGAGAGGGGAGCCGTCGCCCAGCGCCGAGGCACTGCCACGGAGGGCCCCTGCACTGCCAAGCCGCTGAGACGGTGGTTCCCCGGGTCACCGGGGCGGTCACTGTGACGCGAGTCCCGCGTGGGCGCTCGCGCTTGTGACGCGCCTCTTGCGCATGAGCACTGGCGTGCCGGGCCGGTCAGGGGCAATGTCGGCGCTGTGCTGCCGGCAGGCCCCAGCGGCACCGGAAAATGCTGGCGGCGGTTTCCCAGGTGGCCCAGGGGAAGGCTACTTGTCACAAAGCCTGGCTTCTGGCAACTGAGCGAGGCTCTGCCTAGTAAAAAAAAAAAAAAAAAAAAAAAAAAAAAAAAAAATTAAAATGCACATATATATGTATATATTTTTTTTATTTTTATTTTTTGAGAAGGAGTTTCCCTCTTGTTACCCAGGCTGGAGTGCAATGGCGCGATCTGGGCTCACCGCAGTCTCCGCCTCCTGGGTTCAAGCAATTCTACTGCCTCAGCCTCCCGACTAGTTGGGACTACAGGCACGAATCACATGCTCGGCTCATTTCTTATTTGTGTAGTAGAGACGGGGTTTCACCATGTTGACCGGAATGGTCTGGATCACTTGACCTCGTCATCCAGCCGCCTCGGCCTCCAAAAGTGCTGGGATTACAGGCGTGAGCCACCGCGCCCGGCCTAAAACACATATTCACTCAAAAACTAATACAAAGGCCAGGCCCAGTGGCTCAGGCCTGTAATCCAAGCACTTTGGGAGGACAAGGTGGGTGGATCACTTAAGGGTAGGAGTTCAAGACCAGCCTGGCCAATATGGCAAAACCCCATCTCTACTAAAAATACAAAAATTAGGGAGGTGTGGTATCAAGCACCTGTAATCCCAGCTACTCAGGAGGCTGAGGCAGGAGAATCACTTGAACCCCGGAGGTAGAAGTTGTAGTGAGCTGAGATTGTGCCACTGCACTCCAGCCTGGGTGACAGAGTGAGAATCTGTCTCAAAAAACAAAAAACCAACCAGCCAACAAAAAAAAAAACTATAAACTTAAAAATGCTTAACATGATATGTACATTTAGCCACAATAATTTTTTTTTTTTTTGAGATAGAGTTTTGCTCCGTCACCCAAGCTGGAGTGCAGTGGCGCAATTTTGGCTCACTTAGGCCTCTGCCTCCCGGGTTCAAGCCATTTTCCAGCCTGAGCCTCCTAAGTAGCTGAGACTACAGGCGCGTGCCACCATGCCTGGCTAATTTTTGGATTTTTAGTAGAGATGGGGTTTTACCATGTTGGCCAAACTGGTCTCAAACTCCTGACCTCAGCTGATCCGCCCACCTGGGCCTCCCAAAGTGCTAAGTTACAGGCATGAGCCACTGCGTCTGGCCAATACAATAATGTTTTCAAAAAGAATGATAGACCAGGCATGGTGCTCATGCCTGTGATCCCGGCACTTTGGGAGGTCAAGGTGGGCAGATCATGAGGTCAACAGATCGAGACGGGCACCAGATGGTGGAGGGAATACGGACAAACCGTGCTGGAGTGGGTTGGCCACACTCATGTCCAGCATACAGGGCTCTCACACACAAATGAACACACAGAGGAAGATACACACACAACGACACACACACACACACACACACACACACACACACACACAGAAAGACACACGGAGACGTCCAACGGTCACAGGCAGCTCCTGAGGCTACAGGGTTCTGCTCTCTGCCGAGAAGTCCATCACGGAGAGAGCAGCCCCGCGGCACACAGGCTGCCGGTACCTGGAAATCCCAGCTGGGCCAGCTTTGAAGGAGACGCACCCTCCACAGCGTCTGAGAAGGCCTGAAGAATCTTGGGGATCCTTGGGCATCGCCCTGGACATCCCTAAAGCTCCGCTGCAGCTTTTCTCCGCCTGATTCGCACTGCCCGACTCCTGAAATGGCGGGACCGTGGCGAAGATTCCGGGGAGAGGGGAGCCGTCGCCCAGCGCCGAGGCACTGCCACGGAGGGCCCCTGCACTGCCAAGCCGCTGAGACGGTGTTTCCCCGGGCCACCGGGGCGGTCACTGTGACGCGAGTCCCGGGTGGGCGCTCGCGCTTGTGACGCGCCTCTCGCGCATGAGCACTGGCGTGCCGGGCCGGTCAGGGGCAATGTCGGCGCTCTGCTGCCCGCAGGCCCCAGCGGCTCCGGAAAATGCTGGCGGCGGTTTCCCAGGTGGCCCAGGGAAAGGCTACTTGTCACAAAGCCTGGCTTCTGGCAACTGAGCGAGGCTCTGCCTAGTAAAAAAAAAAAAAAAAAAAAAAAAAATTATAATGCACATATATATGTATATATTTTTTTTATTTTTATTTTTTGAGAAGGAGTTTCCCTCTTGTTACCCAGGCTGGAATGCAATGGCGCGATCTGGGCTCACCGCAGTCTCCGCCTCCTGGGTTCAAGCAATTCTACTGCCTCAGCCTCCCGACTAGTTGGGACTACAGGCACGAATCACATGCTCGGCTCATTTCTTATTTGTGTAGTAGAGACGGGGTTTCACCATGTTGACCGGAATGGTCTGGATCACTTGACCTCGTCATCCACCCGCCTCGGCCTCCAAAAGTGCTGGGATTACAGGCGTGAGCCACCGCGCCCGGCCTAAAACACATATTCACTCAAAAACTAATACAAAGGCCAGGCCCAGTGGCTCAGGCCTGTAATCCAAGCACTTTGGGAAGACAAGGTGGGTGGATCACTTAAGGGTAGGAGTTCAAGACCAGCCTGGCCAATATGGCAAAACCCCATCTCTACTAAAAATACAAAAATTAGGGAGGTGTGGTATCAAGCACCTGTAATCCCAGCTACTCAGGAGGCTGAGGCAGGAGAATCACTTGAACCCCGGAGGTAGAAGTTGTAGTGAGCTGAGATTGTGCCACTGCACTCCAGCCTGGGTGACAGAGTGAGAATCTGTCTCAAAAAACAAAAAACCAACCAGCCAACAATCAAAAACTATAAACTTAAAAATGCTTAACATGATATGTACATTTAGCCACAATAATTTTTTTTTTTTTTTTTGAGATAGAGTTTTGCTCCGTCACCCAAGCTGGAGTGCAGTGGCGCAATTTTGGCTCACTTCGGCCTCTGCCTCCCGGGTTCAAGCCATTTTCCAGCCTGAGTCTCCTAAGTAGCTGAGACTACAGGCGCGTGCCACCATGCCTGGCTAATTTTTGGATTTTTAGTAGAGATGGGGTTTTACCATGTTGGCCAAACTGGTCTCAAACTCCTGACCTCAGCTGATCCGCCCACCTGGGCCTCCCAAAGTGCTAAGTTACAGGCATGAGCCACTGCGTCTGGCCAATACAATAATGTTTTCAAAAAGAATGATAGACCAGGCATGGTGCTCATGCCTGTCATCCCAGCACTTTGGGAGGCCAAGGTGGGCAGATCACGAGGTCAAGAGATCGAGACGGGCACCGGAAGGTAGAGGGAATACGGACAAACCGTGCTGGAGTGGGTTGGCCACACTCATGTCCAGCATACAGGGCTCTCACACACAAATGAACACACAGAGGAAGATACACACACAACGACACACACAGACACACGCAGACACACACACACACACACACACACACACACAAAGACACACGGAGACGTCCAACGGTCACAGGCAGCTCCTGAGGCTACAGGGTTCTGCTCTCTGCCGAGAAGTCCATCACGGAGAGAGCAGCCCCGCGGCACACAGGCTGCCGGTACCTGGAAATCCCAGCTGGGCCAGCTTTGAAGGAGACGCACCCTCCACAGCGTCTGAGAAGGCCTGAAGAATCTTGGGGATCCTTGGGCATCGCCCTGGACATCCCTAAAGCTCCGCTGCAGCTTTTCTCCGCCTGATTCGCACTGCCCGACTCCTGAAATGGCGGGACCGTGGCGAAGATTCCGGGGAGAGGGGAGCCGTCGCCCAGCGCCGAGGCACTGCCATGGAGGGCCCCTGCACTGCCAAGCCGCTGAGACGGTGGTTCCCCGGGTCACCGGGGCGGTCACTGTGACGCGAGTCCCGGGTGGGCGCTCGCGCTTGTGACGCGCCTCTTACGCATGAGCACTGGCGTGCCGGGCCGGTCAGGGGCAATGTCGGCGCTCTGCTGCCGGCAGGCCCCAGCGGCTCCGGAAAATGCTGGCGGCGGTTTCCCAGGTGGCCCAGAGGAAGGAGGCTACTTGTCACAAAGCCTGGCATCTGGCAACAGAGCGAGGCTCTGCCTCGTTAAAAAAAAAAAAAAAAAAAGAAATTAAAATACATATATATATATATATATATATTTTTTTTTTTTTCTTTTTTTTTTTGATACGGAGTTTCCCTCTTGTTACCCAGGCTGGAGTGCAATGGCGCGATCTGGGCTCACCGCAGTCTCCGCCTCCTGGGTTCAAGCAATTCTACTGCCTCAGCCTCCCGACTATTTGGGACTACAGGCACGAATCACATGCTCGGCTAATTTCTTATTTGTGTAGTAGAGACGGGGTTTCACCATGTTGACCAGAATGGTCTGGATCATTTGACCTCGTCATCCACCTGCCTCGGCCTCCAAAAGTGCTGGGATCATAGGCGTGAGCCACCGTGCCCGGCCTAAAACACATATTCACTCAAAAAGTAATACAATGGCCAGACCCAGGGTCTCAGGCCTGTAATCCAAGCACTTTGGGAGGACAAGGTGGGTGGATCACTTAAGGGTAGGAGTTCAAGACCAGCCTGGCCAATATGGCAAAACCCCATCTCTACTAAAAATACAAAACTTAGCTAGGTGTGGTAGTGAACAACTGTAGTCCCAGCTACTTGGGAGGCTGAAGCATAGGAATTTCTTGAACCCAGGAGGCAGAAGTTGCAGTGAGCCATGAACGTGCCACTGCACTCTAGGGTAGGCAACAGAGCAAGATTTCATCTCAAAAAAAAAAAAAAAAAAATGGAGGCTTTCACATTCTCTCCTTTAAGGAGATATAGCCAAGCAAAGGTGGGAGCCAAAGCATGTGTGAGGTGTGACTCTGGGACACCGGGCACACCTAAGCTAGACACCTTACTAAAAATAGGGAGATTCTGGTGGGTCGACATGCAGTGGCGTTTGTAACTAAATGATCACAACCAGTTACATATTTGTTTCTTCTCTACGCTATTGACTAGCCTTTAATTTTTTTGGCGGGGGGGGGATAGCCTAGCTTTGTCACCCAGGCTGAAGTGCAGTGGCTCAATCTTGACTCACTGCAACCTTCACCTACCGGGTTCAAGCAATTCTCCTGCCTCAGTCTCCCACATGGCTGGAATTACAGGCATGCATCACCATGCCCGGCTAAATTTTTTTTTTGTATATTTAATAGAGACAGGTTCTCATCATGTTGCCCAGCTTGGTCTCAAACTCCTGACCTCAGGTGATCCAGCTGCCTCAGCCTCACAAAGTGCTGGGATTATAGGCCTGAGCCACCACAACAGGCCTAGTCTGAAAAAATAAAAAATTTTTTTCAAGTGGTGTAGGCAGGGCACAGTGGCTCACACCTGTAATCCCAGCACTTTGGGAGGCTGCGGCATGGGCATCACCTGAGGTCGGGAGGTCGAGACCAGCCTGACCAACATGGAGAAACCCCAACTCTACTAAAAGTACAAAATTAGCCTGGCGTGGTGGTGCATGCCTGTAATCCCAGCTACTCGAGATGCTGAGGCAGGAGAGTTGCAGTGAGCCAAGATCGTGCCATTGCACTCCAGCCAGGTCAACAAGAGCAAAACTCCATCTCAAAAAACAAAAAATAACCAAACAAAAACAACAACAACAAAATTAGCTGGGTGTCTTGGTAGACACCTGTAAGCTCAGCTACTCAGGAGACTGAGGTGGGAGGATCTCTTGAACCCAGGAGGTCAAGACTGCAGAGAGCCAAGATAGCACCACTGCACACCAGTTTGGGCAACAGAGCAAGACTCTATCTCACAAAAAGAAAAAAGCAACAAGAAAATCTGTAAGCTAGAGGGGGAAAAAAAAGAGGCCTCACACAAAGGACTGGGAATCAGAATGGCTTCACAATAATGTGAATGTACTTAATACCACAGACTGGAGGCAGGGACTCACGCCAGTAGTCCCAGCATTTTCGGAGGCTGAGACGGGCAGATGGATCATTTGAAGTCAGGAGTTCGAGACCAGCCTGACCAATATGGTGAAACCCCGTCTCTACTAAAAATATAAAAATTAGGGAGGTGTGGTGTCAAGCACCTGTCATCCCAGCTACTCAGGAGGCTGAGGCAGGAGAATCACTTGAACCCCGGAGGTAGAAGTTGTAGTGAGCTGAGATTGTGCCACTGCACTCCAGCCTGGGTGACAGAGTGAGAATCTGTCTCAAAACACAAAAAACCAACCAGCCAACAATCAAAAACTATAAACTTAAAAATGCTTAACATGATATGTACATTTAGCCACAATATATTTTTTTTTTCTGAGATAGAGTTTTGCTCCGTCACCCAAGCTGGAGTGCAGTGGCGCAATTTTGGCTCACTTCGGCCTCTGCCTCCCGGGTTCAAGTCATTCTCCAGCCTGAGCCTCCTAAGTAGCTGAGACTACAGGCGCGTGCCACCATGCCTGGCTAATTTTTGGATTTTTAGTAGAGATGGGGTTTTACCATGTTGGCCAAACTGGTCTCAAACTCCTGACCTCAGCTGATCCGCCCACCTGGGCCTCCCAAAGTGCTAAGTTACAGGCATGAGCCACTGCGTCTGGCCAATACAATAATTTTTTCATAAAGAATGATAGACCAGGCATGGTGCTCATGCCTGTGATCCCGGCACTTTGGGAGGCCAAGGTGGGCAGATCACGAGGTCAAGAGATCGAGACGGGCACCGGAAGGTAGAGGGAATACGGACAAACCGTGCTGGAGTGGGTTGGCCACACTCATGTGCAGCATACAGGGCTCTCACACACAAATAAACACACAAAGGAAGGTAAACACACACGGGCACACACAGACACACACAGACACACTCAGACACAAACACACACACATAGTAAGACACACGGAGACATCCAAAGGTCACAGGCTCCTCCTGAGGCTACAGGGTTCTGGTCTCTGCCGGGAAGTCCGTCGCGGAGAGAGTAGCCCCGTGGCACACAGGCTGCTGGTACCTGGAAATCCCAGCTGGGCCAGCTTTGAAGGAGATGCACCCTCCATAGCGTCTGAGAAGGCCTGAAGCATCGTGGGGATCCTTGGGCATCTCCCTTGGCATCCCTGAAGCTCCGCTGCAGCTTTTCTCAGCCTTGTCCTCCGTGCCAGACTCCTGAAGTCGCAGGACCCTGGCAACGATTCCGGGGAGAGGGGGCCGTTGCCCACTGCCGAGGCACTGCTACGGAGGTCCCCTGCATGGCCAAGTCGCTGAGACGGTTCTTCTCCAGGCCACCGGGGCGGTCACTGTGACGCGAGTGTGACGCGCTTGTGACGCGCCTCTTGCACATGAGCACTGGCCTGTCGGGCCGGCCAGGGACAATGTCGGAGCTCTGCTGCTGGGAGGCTGCAGTGGCACCGGAAAATGCTGGCGGCGGTTTCCGAGGTGGCCCAGGGGAAGGAGGCTACTTGTCACAAAGCCTGGCGTCAGAGAACAGAGCGAGGCTCTGCCTCATAAAAAAAAAAAAAGAAGAAGAAGTTAAAATAAATATATATACATAATTTTTTTTTTTTTTTGAGACGGAGTTTCGTTCTTGTTACCCAGGATGGAGCAGAATGGCGCGATCTGGGCTCACCGCAATCTCCGCCTCCTGGGTTCAAGCAATTCTACTGCCTCAGCCTCCCGAGTGTCTGGGACTACAGGCACGCACCACCATGCTTGGCTAATTTTTAAGGGCACCAGTCCTATTACATTAGTGCCCACTCTATTAACATCCCCTTCCTGCCTACCCCCAATCTCGCATCCCCCACAATCTAACTTTTCGATGACATCTGTCCAATTTCAAACCTTGACATCAAGGATGCAATAGAGCCAGAGTCCAGTCAGAGGCCAAACCCGTTCGGTCGACCAAACATTGTCTTAGATCCCATGTTACAGGAAAGTACCTTTAGCAGCCAGAGGACAACTTTCATGAGAGACTGGTCCACCAAGATGCCTGATGCAGCTTATGAATGCAAGCTGAAGATCCTCATGGAGAAAGGCACTGAGCCCCAGATGGAAACCATGAGGATGTTGAAGCCAGAGGAGGTGCTGAGCTGCCGGTGAGACCCCTGGGCGAATGGGATGGGGTTGTGGAACAGGCTTTGCTCACTATTATCTCCGGCCCAAACCCTTTGGCTGAGCCTGAACGTCTAGGAGTAGGGGCTTGGCGTGGCTGAGCTCTGCCCTTTGGTCCCAAAGGACTGCTCCAGGGCTCAAGCCAGTGGGTTTCCAGTAGCTCACCTGCCAGTAGACCATCCCCTGCATGGGCATGTCATTTAGATGCTGCCGTTTTTATGCCATACTTTCAACAACTCTCCCAATATTTTCATTTGTTTCAATATTACTCAAAAAGGAAAGAATGAGGTGTTTGTGTCTTTGTCTTAACAGGAAGATTTCCCTAAGATCCTTTGCACTGTGGTGTTGAGTTGCTGCTGATGCCACCATCCCCCGTGACCTACGTGCTGCATGATTGGACTTCTAGACTGTCAAAGGGATCATGAACAAAGTGTGAAACCATTTGATATTTACTGCTCTTCCCAGAGAGTCTCCCTTCTCACTTGCTCTCTGTCCTATTTATCAAGGCTGTCTGGCTTTCAGCAATACAGCCTAGTTTACCCCCAAAAAATAAGTATCCCTCTCCCTAGACCAGTGTTTTCCTTTACTGTAAAGGTGTAATGGACAAAGTTCAGAAACTTTAGCAAATAAGAAAACAAAACAACAGAGTGATGTAGTTGTCATCGTCCTGGTAATGTTGACATTGGTAAACTCATCTGTAGGTTTAAGATGGTCTCAAATGTCTGGCAATCTAATAACCCCATCACAAAGTCCTGCTCTGCTCACTGACTGGCAGAAGGATGGATGGGTAGAATGGATAACTGGCTTCAAGATGAATAGGCAGAGACCTCAACAGATTGCCCTTGCTGGCTGGTTCCATGACTGGATGACTTCAGCCATGGCTTTCAGATAGACCAGGTGATTGTAATTGACTCTGGCCAATAGGCGGCCTACCTGGGTTCCATGGTTGGGGGATAAGAGATTTTGACCGGACTCCTATCCTCCAAAGAGATGGAAAGAATATTTGAAGAGATAGCATATGAAAGCATTCAAGAAATATCCCAAAAAAGAATGAAGTGGTTCAGAATGGGATTTTTTTTGAGACAGTCTTGCTCTTTCACCTACACTGGAGTGCAGTGATGAGATCTCAGCTCACGACAACCTCCACCTCCCAAGTTCAAGCAATTTGCATGCCTCAGCCTCCCAAGTAGATGGGATTACAGGCGTGCATCACTACATCCAGCTAATTTTTGTAGTTTTAGTAGAGATGGGGTTTCACCATGTTTCCCAGGCTGGTCTTGAACTCCTGTTTACAAGTGATTCCCCCACCTTGGCCTCCCAAAATGCTGGATTACAGGCGTGAGCCACAGCACTTGGTCAGAATGAGATCTTGATGAGTGACCCCATATGCATGACACCCTCATAGGCTAGACTGGTCAGGGAAAACATAGCCCAGGTATGAGGATTGGTGAAGGGATCTGAGCTGGCCATAAAAACAGGTAGGCTCTGGGAAGATCTTAAAGAAGAGTGGCCATTCCCAAAAGGCAGAAAATCAGGTTATATCAACACAGTTCCTCTCCCATCATCTGTGGCGAAGTAAGCAACCAGCAGGCAGCCTGAGTAGGGGGCCTACCCCCTATACTAAAGCTGGGACCAAGGTCAGGGTTGCTGATAGAATAAGGAGCTCTCTGGATAACACAGTACAAATTAGATTGAGCCCATTCTTCAGTATAAATCAGAATCATGGGTCTCTAGCTAATATTCTAAATCAATGGTCTGATTTTTAAATTGTGTGGATATTATTAAAAGCAAATACTCACCTCTATGCCTGCAGCTTTGCTCAGCCATTATTTCTATTGTCCTGTATCTTTCCCGGCCCTTGGCCTCTCCCAGGGTATGTGTGCATGACAGTGACAGATCATGTAACAATTCACATTCTGTCTTTTCTCCCCACTTGGTATTGTCACAGCCATGTGACACCATCTTCTTCCTAATGCCATTCTAACTATGGCCTTTTAATTAAGATCCTTGATGTGGGTGGGGTCATCCATTATCAGATTGACCATTTCTCTGTTAGAGGAATTATTCATTTTCCTGTTTTTGACAACCCAAAAATGAACATCTTTTATTTATATAGCTTTTCTTTCCATTGACTTCTCTTCTTGGGATACATTGAGAGCCTGAGTGGAGCTACCATCAAATATAATGAATGTTTTTTCTTTGGAGGCAGCTGATTACCAGAAGAGTGACACCAATGGAAACTCCCACTGCCTTTGCGGAGCACCCCGCCATCTTAAAAAGTCTCTGTGATCTCCGCAGATGACTGCAAGAGCCAGTCCCTTATAGAGCACCCACACTTACTACTGCTTGAATCTAAACCCTTTGCAATAAAGTTAGAAGCTGCTGTGACTCCACCTTCAACTGACCTCTTTGGCCTTCTCTTGAACAGATGCCTGAGGTTGTCCAAGGAGAACATTCGGACCTTGCTCAAGCTGTGCAAGGATGCAGGAATGAACGTGGACATACACCCTAACATGGTCGAAGGCGAAATAGACGCTAAAAAGGTGTTCACTGGAATACCCAGTGTGGCTCTCTAAATAGCTCCTCTTGCCACCACCGTCAGGCTCCATCTGTCCAGATGCCATCCTCTGGCACACTACAAGTGGCCCTTCCAACTTAGTGCATCCCTTTAGAACATAAGCAATCAGGAAACAAGCCTCAGCTGCATGATCCCTCTGCTGCTGTCAGACTGGTCCTTGACATCCAAGTCAGAACCAGCTTAGGAGGAACTGTGGTTTTTCTTCTGACCAAAAGAAGACTCCTTAGAAAGGGCTTCTTAGGAAGGATGTCTTAGAAGGTGTAAAAAAATGGGGTCCCAGGGTCCCCAAAGGGACATTAGAAAGGACAAAGTGTAAAGGGGCTGGTGGGGACACACATATGTCCCCATGCCCAGGTGTAGGACTTGGATTTGTGGGGACCTGGACTCCTTGTGTGCAGAGTAGGGGGCTGACCAGGGGAGGGGCAGTGAGAGAGGGAGATGCTATCAACATATGGAGGAAGGAAGGGAGACCCTTGGGTGCTTACAACCACAGACCCCAAAAGCGGACCTGAAACCTCTCAGAGCTGGTAGGTGCCTCAATATCAGGAAGTCCAGGACCTTATTCATTTGAAGGAAAGAAGCCACAGAGGGTAAGAAACTTGCTCAGATTCACACAGGCAAGAAACGGCAGGGTTGAGATGAAAAAAGTATCTTCCCCAAGTCTCCTGCCCTGCTCTCTTGCATGACTGTGGTCAATCCTGCAGGACTCTCCTGAGACAGAGCCTTCCCATCTGGGCATGTTGGCCAACCAAGGTCACAAACTCAGGCACTTCCAGTCCTTGCAAGTGTTTCAAGCAAGTCTGAATCCCGAGTATCCTACCTAGTAGCTGTGTGACTTTAGGCAAGTTACTTTACCTTTCTGTGCCTGTTTCTTCACCTGTAGAATGGGATTAATGGCAGTATGTGCTGAGCAGGGTGCTGTGAAGAGCTCATGAGAACTTGCATGTGAAGCAGGGAGCACAGTGAGTAACAGCTGAGAACTCCATGCAAATATGGGCTGTTCCGTAGTTCGCTGGGGTAGATGAGGAGCTGATTTTCCAGCTGCTGCTTTCCTGGGTGGGATCCTCAAAACCAGGCACGTCAATCCCTGTGGAAAAGCTGCTAATACCAAACCTACATCTCCTCATGGCAAGCCCATACATCTAATGATCCCTAGGCCCCAAGATACATCCCAGAGAGACTCCCATTGCGAATCTCCGCTGGGCAGCCACTGCTGCAGCTGGTCTTGTTAGCAGGTTTTACTCTCTGACTCCGTATACTGAAATAGCAGGGGTTTTCCTTCCACGTGCTTTTAGATTTTCATATCCCACCCTGAGATTCTAAAATGATCTCTTGAAGGTAAGTAGCTTTCTCCATTGAAAGTCATTACCACTGGGGCTCAAAGAGAGGCCCTGGAGGCTGCCAGACCCACCCTCCCCCACCCCATGCCAGCACACCTTAGGGGTGCAGTCACCACTAAGGAATACAACACCCTTCCGAGGAGTGAGCAGGCTGGAGAAGCGTCAGCCCACAGGACAGCAAGCTGTGTTTAGACAGAACTACAGTGAGACCCAAACCAGAATCCAAGGAAACAGCTGTGAAGGGTTACGTAATACTCCCTCTCTCCAGCAAATACCTGTCCCTTGGGGAGAAATGGCACTTCACAAAGGAGAAAGGAAATAAATTTTTTGAGCATTTCAAGTGTTAGGCACTTGGTCAATATTACCTCAACCAAAATCAAACCTGAAAGCATCCTCAGAGGCCTTCACTTCAGTATCACAGACTGGGCAGCCAGGGAGAGCACAGCCAAACTCTATTCTGCACTGAGAGCCTTGCCTTCAGGAAGTCCTCCGCCTGTCTGCTCTGCCTCTCCATTGCTGCCATTTGAGCCTGTTTCCTCTCATTCCAGGCAGTGTGGAAGGGGAGAAGTCAGCAGCCTTCATTGGCTGGTAAATATTCATATTCAGGCAGGACTAGTGATGAGGAACACATTAAACCACAGATAAAATGGCCCTGAAAAGTTAAATGTCGGATATATTAACCACAGCAATGTAATATGACAGTGACTATTTAGTCATTTCATTTTCAGACTTTTTTCACAGTTTTCTGTGATACAATTCAGTTTGATTATCTCTGCAGTATTCTTAGCATGTCCCTCTTTAAAATGCAGTAGCCAAAAATGGACCCAGAATAAGACATGAAGCCAGTGGTTGGATTCCTTTCTTGTAATAAGGACCGACTTCAAGGCAGCATGTCTATTTTATGTATTCATTTTTCTCCTTCACCAACTGTATTATACAAGTGATGTGCTATACTTCCCTTGTGGTCCACTAAGACCCCTGGATCCTTCCCTGAAGAACTGGAGTCATACGCCAACCTCTATTCCTCCACAACTCACTAGGAGCCCCATGTGTAGAAAGGTATTCAGAAAAAGGGAAGCCCAGCCCTTCTGATGTCACAGAGAAGCTGAGGGAGATGCCAACATCCTGGCCTTAATCAGGAGCTCTCCTCACTTAGTGGAGTGTTGAGGTTGGTAGTAGCAGGAGGATCTGTGTGATCCCAACACTGCATCGGCTCTCAGCTTCTCCACATCCACCCAGGGCCCACATTGGCCCTGACTTTTCACAGGTTTCTGTTGATGTGCAGTCAAAGAAAGGGCACATCTTGAGCTCCTGTAGTCCATTGGCCTCCAGTCACATTCCTCAATCCTGACAGTCAGTCATTACATAGTTACTAAGCACCCACCTATGGGTGTGTCATCCCTGCCCCTATGGGAGTCCAGGGATGCAATCATTAAGAAGACCTGGTCCTGCCCACATGGGGTGTATAGTCCTGAAGACAGAGGAAAAACTAGCTATTTAAAAGCACCATGTGATGAGTAAGGTGAGGGGAATCAAATGTCCTGAGAGAACAGGGGGAGGAGGCCCTTCCCTGTGGGATGGGAGAAGCAGATGATGTTAAAAACTTCTTGAAGGAGGAGATGTCTAATGTAACACTTTTAAGGATAAACAGGAGTATCCAGGATCTTTATACAGGAGGGAAGAGCAGACAGAGAGAACAGAACGTACAAAGGTTCAGATGCCAGAGACAGTGTGGCATGGTGGGAAACCAGTAGGTAGGTCAATCTGCATGGAGTGGACGATTAGCAAGGAGCACAGTGGCAGGAGATCCCATGCTCAAAGGGCTTGTGGTTTCATGACAAAGGCTCCCCTCACCCCCACTTGGGGATGTTATTCATTCATTTAGCAAATATTTACTGAATACCTACTATGTGCCAGAAACTGTTATAAACTACTAAGGACACAGCAGTGAATAAAAATACACATTCTTGCTTTGATGAGCTTACGTTCTAGTTGGGGACACAAATAATACGTACTTTAGCAAAAGGTTTTTTTTTTTTTTTTTTTTGCAAGTAATGACAAAGATTTTGCAAGTAATGAGAAAATAAAAACAGAGTGGAATGCAAGAAACGTGACTGGGAGGAGGATAAGAGAGGATGGCTTCAGGCAAGGTGCTCAGGGCAGGCCTCCCAGAATAAGTGATTGTGTTGGTACCTGAAAGATGAGAAGAAGCCACCATGAGCAGACCTAGAGGCACAGCTGCAGCAGGGGGATGGCAAAAGCCAATGCTTGTTCATGGGACTTGCAGGAAGGTCAGTGTGGTGGAGGCAGAGTGAGGAAAGGAGAGAGTTGGGAGAATTGATCAGGTCAGGCCTTGAAGGCTATGGTCCCTGAAGGCTATAGTTTGGAGATAATTCTAGTTGCAGCGGAAAATCATGTTGGAGGGAAGTAAGTACAGGAGAGGCCCCTCTGGCTTCTGAGAGGGGAGAATGCTCTGTGAGAAAGAAAGAGAAAGCCTGGAGATGAGTATAAAGGTATATCAGTCAGCTATAGCTGTGTAACAAATAATCCCTAAAATACAGTTTAAAACAACAGAAATTCTCATGATTCCACTGGTCAATTGAGCATCTCTGCTGATCTTGGCCAGGTTCAGCTCAGCTAGCATGGACTTACATGTCTGTAGTCAGCTAGTGGGTTAACTGGGTCTGGCTGGTCTAATGTGGCCTTGCCTGGGCTGGCTGGCCTCTGCTTCATGCAGGTCTTCCTGTAACAGGCTAGCCTGGGCTTGTGCTCATGGTGGCAGCATTCCAAGAAGTGCACAAGGTCTCTTGAGTAATAGGCTCAGAAATGGCACACAATCACTCTCACCTCACTCTAGTCTTCAGTGGCCAACACAAGTCCCAAGGTCAGCTCAAATTCAAGACTGGAGAAATAACCTGTACCTATAGAAGGGAAGAGTTTCAAAGAGCTCGGGTGCAGGGAGTAGTACAAGACTGGACAATTCTGCAATCAGCCTAGCACAGGAGACTAGTGTGCAGTTAACGGAAGAGAAGGTTGGAGGCTTAAAGGTGACCACAGTAGAAGCAGATTATCGAGAATGTATTTTGGAGGTAAAGATGAAAGAATTTGTCCCTGGATTGGATGCGGACATGAGGGAGAGGACTCAGGAATAGCCCTTGGGCCAACCTTTGACCTGAGTGACTGTCAAGTGTGCCACAAAATGCAGTGGGAGAGAGCAAAAGAGAGAAAGGCAAGAGCCAGGATTTGGGCTGGAACCAGTTAGATGGGAGATGCCACCGGCATCCATGATGTTCCAGGGGTCAGTGAGGAACCACCAATGGGTTTGGAGTGGAAAATGACGTGGTGAAGGACAGATTGGAGAAGCAAGCCCAGAGACAGGGTGCATTTGCTTCTCAGAGCTGCTAGAATGAAGTACGACAACTAGGTGGCTTAACACAACCAATATTTCCTAATTCTTCTTCTTCTTTGTCTTTTTTGTTTGTTTTTGTTTTTGTTTTTCTAGGTAAGGACTCACTCTGTTGCCCAGGCTGGAGTGCAGTGGCATGATCATGGCTCACTGCAGCCTCGACTTCCTGGATTTATGCAATCCTCCAACCTCAGCCTCTCAAGTAGCTGGTACTACAGGTGTGTACCACCACACCCAGCTAATTTTTGTGTTTTTTGTAGAGACATGATTTTGCCATGTTGCCCAAGTTGGCCTTGAACACCTGGATACAAGTGATCCTCCAGCTCTGGCCTCCCAAAGTGCTGGGATTATAGGTGTGAGCCAGCACACCCAGCCCGGATGCTTTTCTCACAGTTCTGAAGAGTAGAAGTCTAAAGTTCAGGTGTTGGCAGGACTATGCTCCCTCAAAAGCCTGAGGTGGGGGGAATCTTCCTGATTTCTTTAGCTTCTTGCATTCCATGGCTTGTGGAGCACAACTCCAGTCTCTGCCCCATCTTCACGAGCTGTCTTCTCCACATGTCTCTGTCTCTTTTTAAGGGCACCAGTCCTATTACATTAGAGCCCACTCTATTAACATGATTGGATCTGTAAAGACCCTATTTTCAGATAAGATTATTTTCGGGTGTCAGGGGATAGAACTTCCACATATCATTTGGAAGGCCACAACCCAACCCATACTACGGAGATGAAAGGTGGAGTCAGGGGCCCAGAGGTGGGTGAAGCATCCCCCCATGATTCCCTGAGTTCATGGTAGAGTTGTGACTGGAACCCACATGCTTAGTGCTCTCCTCAACCTGCCCCCACAGTCACACCCTGCTGCCCACCTTTGCCTAGTGAAAGTGCCAGAGCTTGAGCCCCAGGCTGATGGCTAAGGCTGCAGGTCCATCCCACTGCCCCTCTGGTGGTACATTCAGAACCAGGGCCTGGGGATCTTCTCTTGCAACCCCAGGGCCCCTGTTCAGGGACCTGTACATCAATACGAAAACCCTGTTCACAAAGTAACGTTAGCAGGAGGTCTTGCCCAGCCCCTGCTGACTCGAATGCCACATCTCTAAGAGACTGCTTCATGCCTCCAGAACCTCCAGGGAGGAACTGCTGTGGGAAGCCCACCTCTCAGACCCCAGATGCACCTGTAGCACCAGGCTACAGGCTTTTCTGGGGTTCAGTGTGAACTGGAAAAGGGAAAGGAAATGAAAGCAGAGAAGAGACCTTGCCCCACTCAAAACAGCTGAGGCTTGGACCTCACAAGCACAAGGAGCCTCAGATTCATGTTCCTGACATCCTGGCCAGGTGAGCCCACAGCAAGCCCCAAGATTCACAGTTTGCATTGAGAAAGGAATTTTTATCAGACAACCCCAAGCCAGTGTCCATCAGCAGACAGCACCACCTACAGCACACTCTAAATGGGTGTTTTACAGACTCTGAAATTACCTCATGAGTAGTATAATTCTACTGCACTCCCTAAAACAGTTACCGCCAGATATAGAAATAGATAAACACATAGACCAGGAACAGAATCACACGCGAAGGTGACACTGCAGTGCAGTGGGGAAATGATGGTCTTTCCAATAAATCAGGTTGGTCAATTAAATATCCATATGGAAAAAAAATTGACCCTCTTCTTCTCACCATATGCAAAAATCCACTCCAGATGGATGCAGATTGTGGAAGTTTTTAGAAGAATGGTACATGACAATCTCCATGACCTTGGGGTAGGCAAAATGATTTTTAACACAACTCGACAAGCTCCAATAATAAAAGAAAAATTTAATAAATTATATTATATTAGAACTCAGAATTTCTGGCTGGGTGCAGCGACTCACACTTGGAATCCCAGCACTTTAGGATGTTGAAGTGGAAGGATCACTTGAGGCCAGGAGTTCAAGACCAGCCTGGGCAACATTGTGAGACCCTACCTATACAAAAGAAAACTTTTTTTTTTTAATTAGCCAGGCATGTTGGTGGATGCCTGTAGTCCCAGCTACTCAGGAGGCTGAGCTGAGAGGATTTCTTGAGCCCAGGAGGTTAAGGCTGCAGTGAACCATGGTCATGCCACTGCACTCGAGCCTAGGCAACAGACCAAGACCCTGTCTCAAGCAAAGAAAATAATTCCTGCTTATCCAAGGCATCACTACGAGAGTGAAAAGGCCAGTGACCCAACCAAGGGAAGATACTTCTTCTGACAACACAGCTGACAAAGGACTCCTACCCAGGTGATATATTTTAACTCCTATATATGGGTAAGAAAAAAAGGCAGGTTGCTCAGTGTACAAAATAAGCCGAAGTCTTGTATAGTATAGAAAATTCACAAAAAAGGATTGCCAAGTGACCAGTAAGCATAAAAAAGTCATTAATCATTAGGATATACAAGTTAGAAAAGACGACGCAGAACCACTATGCACACGCCAGAATGGCTAAAGACTGGCAGTGGTAATCCCCTTTACCCTTGGTGAGAATCAGAACTCATACTCTGCCATTGCAGCTGCAGGTTGGCACCACTTAGGAACACTGGGACCATCCACTTAAGTCGAATATACACTCCTTGATGGTCTGGTGTTTCCTATGCATACATACTGAACAGAACTGCATGCACGTGTGCACCAATGGGCGTGTGCACCAATGGATGTGTGCACCAATGGGTGTGTGCACCAATAGATATATGCACCAATGGATGTGTGCACCAATAGACATGTGGACCAATGGACATGTGCTAAGTTTCGCAGCAACTTTATTCAATGTAGCCAAGAGCTGGAATGAACCCAAATATCCATCAGTCAGCCATAGAAAGCATATCTTGCAGTATAATCATACAATGGAATACTGCATAAAAACAAGAAAGAGCATTCAATATGGATGAATTATACATACTATATTGTGGGAAAGTGGCAAAATACAAAAAAGAACACCTGTAGAGTTCCATTTATACAGCCTTCAATCAGGCAAAAAAAAAAAAAAGAAAGAAAGAAACCCTAAACTTAATCTATAATGTAGGAATCAGGATGGCGGCTACCCTTGGAGGAGGGGGTGTGTGACCGACTGGAGGGCAATTAGCTTAGAACATTCACTGAGCTGTGCACTTGGGATTTATGCCCTTTAAAAGTATATTGTACTTTAGTTAAAAGTATATTGTACTTTAGTTAAAAAGAAATATACTAGTGTTTTGTTTTAAAAAAAAGTTCTGGTTTTATTTGCTGAAAACAAAAGGGTCCTCGATGGTGAAGCTATTCGAGTTCCTTCCACGTCCCAGAGGCAGAGGCTAAACCTAAGTCTCTTAAGGCCTGGTGCATGTCCTCCAGGTGTGTAGTGTCTGTGGCATGGCGTGGCCTTGTGCAGCTGCTGGGGTAAATGTCTCCCCTGCCATTCCTTTCCCTCCTCTTCCCCTTCCCTTTCCCCTCCTGTGCCACCAGGTGGGGCTTGATCACAGCAGAAGGCTGCTCTCCTGACAGTGCCCACACAGTCTGGCATGACTGCTGGCAGAGCCATTAACCCATCTAAGGGGCAGCCAGGCCCTCAAGCCTAAGCCTCAGGTAGGTGGACACAAACCCAGCTACTCACTAACATCACTTTTCTGAGACTTCGATGCTTTTCCTCCAAATGGGGGCAAGAAATGCAAGTTAAAATAACCATGAGGTATCACTCGGTGAGACTGAAGAATGTGAGAAAGCTGGGGAAGGCCAGTGTTGGCACAGATGTGGAAATGAAGGAAACTTCATGCCTTGCTGGTAGGCAGTGTGGGCCATTGCAGCTGCTCTGGGTTAAGTTACACACGGACACTGCAGGGACCTCGCAAGCAGCCCCACTCCTGGAGGCATATTCCAAAGCTCTATCCCAGGAGATCTATTTAAGGCCCTCGGCATTGGCAGGAGTGTCTGGGTGCTGATGGATGGCAAAATGAGGTGGTTGAAAAAGATGGGAAACAGGATGAGAAGTGACACTCTAGTCCTAAAACAAATGAAAAATACACACATACAACAATACACTGCTTACAAAACACATGCAAATACATTTGGACAGCTGGAAAGGGAAGGGAAGAAGGAAGAAATGAAGGAAGGAAAGGATTTTATTCTTATTTATTTTTCCTCCTTTCCTTCCTGTTTCCCTTAATAAAGGAGGAGAAAGAAAATACCACGTTTCAAGTGTTGATATGAAAAGAAGACTCCAAGTGAAGTTTCAAGAGTCTCTAGCACTTTGCAGGCACCAGGAAATTTTCATTCTCTACCTATGCCTTTAAGCACTAATATTTATCGAGTGCCTACTGCGTTTTAGGCAATGTACCAGGCTTTGTAATACAATAATGAACAAAGACCAAAAACTGAAAATTCCTGCCATGATAGTAGCTTTGAGACTTACTCCACAAACTTGAGGATAGGAGAAATGGCACACACCCCTAAATCAAATCATTATAAATCTGATTTTGTGCCCTTGTGGTGCTGGACTGGTGGAAATTTAATTTCTATTGCTTAGTGGGGTTCCCTCTCTTACACTCCCAAGGTCCCAGACAGAGCAATACCTTGGGGTGTGTAGGATTCCCAGCATCTGGCACCAACCTGCACTGGTCACTGCTGAATTGCAAGAGGTCACATCCCACAAAAGCTCAAAAGGTCTTCTGATGGGCAGCTCAATTGGATTTGCACCCAGAAGACTCAAGGACCTTTGCTGGGAGTCCCCATGGCTGCGATCCTGCCTCCTGAGAGGGGTCACGCAGACAGCTCTCCCACAGTGATACTCGGCTTCCCCAGGGCACAGCTTACAACCACCACTCCTCTATCCCCTACCTCCGCCACTGCCATACTTTCTTCTGAGGCTTACGCCTTCCTCTCACCCTAGTTCTCCCCTTGAAGAGCGTGGGTTTCCAGACCAGCTCCAGCAGGCTGTCTACAGACCCCTTCAGCTCCCTGTCTGGCAGCAGAACCTTTCTGTGGCAAGTAACTGAGCACAACACTTCTCTCTTTTGAGAAGGTAGGTAAAGGAGGGAGACAGAGAACCAACATCATGAATTCTCAGGCTTTCAAAATCTTTTGCAGGACAATGAACAAAACACAGGTTAAAATCACAATAAACAGCCCTGACATCATTCATGTTTCTAGGATTTTAATTTATCCAACATGCACTAGTTGAGCACTTACTGAATGATGTGTGTTCTCGGGCCTTCTATGAGTGGTGTGGTTGTTGATGGCACTGTGGAGATGATGGTAGCGATGGCTGAACATAACTTTGGCAAAAAAAGGAAAATATATGTGTATGTGTATATGTATGTACATTTCTATATGTATGGGTGCATGTGAGTACACATTTGTATGTGTTTATATGCATATATGTGTATGTGTGTATACATATAAATGTGTTTCTATGTGTGTGTGTATGTATGTGTGTGTGTGATGTCAAGTAGTTTCCTGGTCTAGTGTCTCTTCTCAAGATACAAATTCCAGGGAGAGGGTCTCATTGTCCTCTCTAGGGTCAAGGTCCCCATGCCTTGGCCCAGGGAAGGTGGAGCACCTAAAGTGCCAGTTCCACCAAGGCCACACACAGTGGAAGAAGGATAGTTCCTAAGGGAACTGAGAGACTTACTGGTTCTTTTTGCTGGGCAATAATTTCTCCCCAAACAATAACAAACACGTATCATCCCACATGGTTCCTGTGGGTCAGGAACACAGTGGTGTAGCTGGGTCTTTGATGAGGTTGGTGTCAAGCTGTCAGCAGAGCTGCAGTCATGTGAAGGCCTGGCTGGGCTGCAGGATCCATTTCCAAGGTGGCTCAGTCTCACAGCTGGCCAGCTGCTGCTGGCTTTTGGCTAGAGGTTTCAGCATCTGTCCACATGGGCCTCTTCATGGGGCTGCTTGAGTGTCCTGACAACATGGCAGTGGGCTTCTTCCAAGCAACCAGCCCAAAAGGGAACAGTGCAGAAGCTAGAGGGCCCTTGATGCTGTCCCCTGGGAAGTCATATACCCTGCTGCATTGCTTCTCTTCTGTAATGTCCTGTTGGTCATACAACTAAGCCCCAGTCAGTGTGGAAGGGAACAGCACAAGGGTGTGGAGACCAGAGCCAAGCATCACTGGGGGCCATGGTGGGGACTGGAGACCACAGGTGTCATTACAGGAGGAAGCGGACCTGGAGGCAAGGCAGGCAGGAATGACAGCTGCTGACCACAATGCTGGTGTCCTTGGAGCTCACAGTCTAGAGGAAGACAGAAGACAAGAATGCCATCGTTAATTCATAATCACTTAGTTGAGAACACCTAGTAATGGAGAAAAGAACAAAGGGGTTAGGATCAAAGAAGGGGCAGCAACTGACCTTGTTGGGAGGAGTCACAGGGCTCCTCACAGAGGTGGTGACAATTGCACTGGACCTTGTAGGAAAATAGAAGATGGGATGAGGGCACTCCAGGCAAAGGCAGGAGATGGAAAGTGGGTGAAGTCTGGTTTTGCTGAGTGGTTGAATGGGGCTGGCACAAGAGAGTGGGCAGAGAAAGACTTTCAAGTGTAACAGGCCCTACCTGCCTGTGGGGGACCTGCTCCCAGATCCTTCTCTTCTTCCTGTCCCCAGAACTCAAGATCTCTGGCTGCCAAGGGAGAATGGACCTGGTTTCTCTGCAGGCAGGACCCACTTTCCCCAGCAAACTGGCCCTCTAGGAAGCCTTGCCCTTCTGGGAGAAAGGCCTGATTTCTGCTGGGCCCTGCCACCCACCCCAGCTGAGAGTCAGGGGACAGGGGAGTGAAGCTCTGTGTTTCCCAGAGCCACTAGGCCTGGCCAGCCCCACCATTCCATGCCCCTTTCTAGGATTGGTAACAGCCAGTCAGGATCCTACCATTGCACTTGGCCATTCTCAAGCTTCTGCCACCCCCTGCTACAACACACACATGAATTCCCACCCGCTCCCAGCCAGCTGGGATCAGCTTCAGCAGGGCCGGCTGGAGTTACTTTGCTTAAGGCATCAGCCTCCCCAGGGTGCATTAGGCAGGCTTCACTGGCCAGAATAGGGCCAGCCTGTAGGGAAACAGGCTCCAGGGGTTCAAAACTCCAAAGGGCTGGGCTGTTTGGCCCCAGCTGTAGAAACAACAACGGGGTGCAGCACACAGTGCCCCCTCCCTCCTCACCCATGAGGGCACTGGTGCCATGATGCATCCTAAATGGTCAAGGCCAGAGTCACATCCATGCCTCCCATGTGCAGGACCCAGTGTTCAAGAGCTCAGGCTCTCTCCCCATAGGGCCCCAGTAGCAGAGAGGCTGCCACTCTGGACCCAGGCAGGAGGGGAGGAGCAGTCGCCTGCTCCCAGCATACATCCTCTGGGCCCGCACTGAACAACAGCCTGCTAGCACTCCCATAAACCAACTCTCATATCCAAGATAAAATTCCCCATGGCCCTCAAGCTCAGGAGAGCAATCTTTGTCCCAGATCCTCCAAAAGCTCTGGAAGAGTGAAACCTCTGCTTGAACAGCTTCTAGCCCTGGAGCAGAGAAAGGGAGGGAAACCACACCAATAATCACCACTGCCAGCATTTGCCTCTGAGTTTACAAAATGCTTTCACTTACTTTCCACCGTCAGATGGCCACCACAACTCTGAGAGATGAGTGGTTTCATCATCATTTTACTAATGAAGAAGCTGACGCCCAGAGAAGGAAAGGGACTAGTCCAAGCGCACAGTCAGGAAGCTGCAGAGCCAGCATTAAGCCAGGCATTTTGATGATAAACCTGGGTCCTCTTTTTAAATCACTCATTCACTCAAGCATTCCGTCAACCTGCAGCAAACACGCACTGAGCTCTCCCACAGGACAAGGGATGGGCTTACCACCCCACAGCAGTGATGAGCAAAGACAGACATGGTCCCATCTCATAGAGCTTCCAGCTTAGTTGGGGAAACAGTCCTTAAATAAGTCTTTAAAAGTACATAATTGCAAGTGAAAGAGCACTATGAAGAAAATAATTATTTAAGTCATTTTAAAAAATGGAGGAGGTGTGATTCCCCCAGAGGGTAACCAGAAAAGAGTGTTCTGAGGAGGTGCTTTGAAACCACATCAAGGCTCAGCAGAAATGAGCATCAGGATTGATTAATAATGTCTGCCACTGGATTCAGAAGTGGTGGCATGCATGCCAGATACTTGTTTATCTGGTTTATGCCCTCACTAGGATCCTTTCTATCCAGAAAGAACTAGACATGATTTTAATTCTCCTGGAGTTCACCATGATGTAGACTAGGAAAACATTAGCAGAAGAAATCATGATACAAAGCAGCTCATTGGCTTCATTAATAGAAAAATCAAGGAAGCAAAATACAGCCAGTGAGGGAGTAACTGGTTCCCGATAGGGTTATTTTATTCCAGCAAGACTTGGAGGACTCTTTGCATGAGACATGGGAGCTTGTTGAAATGAAAGCCCTCCTTTTAAAGAGGAGAAGCCACTTAGCACCAGAGGAGGATGTGGAGTCATTTCTATCTATGACCTAGGTTGGGAGAACAGCTGGTTCCTTCTCTGACCTCCTCCACATTCCTAGCAAGTCCAGGCACAGTCCCTGCCTGGAGATACTTCTCCACTTGCGCTCAGAGCACCAGCCTCACTCGGACCCATGGTGAGAACTGACCTTCTTCCATCAGTCCCTTAGGCTCAGCATCCCATTAAGTGGCCTTTCAAAGCAGCTTGCGGCTCCTTTTGCCACTGCTGTAGGGCAACCTGCTCAAAGCCCACAAGATGTAAAACAGCACCTTGAGAAGAAATTGTTAGGTCTATCCAAATATTCAGAGCAGCCTGCACTTAAACTGTCATTGCACTTAATCTGACTGTAATCAGTCATTTCTGTGGCTCTTAATTCATTGTCTGTAAAACCAAGACAATGGACCTGGGTAGAGGATGTTCAACCCCAGATCCCCAGTGCCTGGCACTCAACAACTACTTATTGAATGAATGAACTATTCTAAAAAAAAAAAAAGTTGGGACAATATCAACAGGCTGATAGTTTGGATCTTGCCCCAGGAGATAAGAGGCCTTCCAGGTTTTAGGGTGGTCAGCAGAGTGTGACAGCACTATGGTGTTAGTTTCTCTTGAGTTCTGACCCCCAGCCTCAGAACTCCAGGGATAAAAGATCTCCAGGAGAAGGTGATGACCCCATATCATGTGCACCCTCTGGTCCACAGCCTGGCCACTTCACGCTGTTTGAAAGAAGCCATTCCTTTCTTATTGTGCTCACTCTGTTGGTCTTGTGCCACGTGCTGGCACCTCCCAGGCAGAACCCTTATTTTGACAGAGTTAAAAGTCCTCTTAGGAGAGTAGACTAGACAGTCACTGAGATGGATCAAAGGCACAAAGAATCGGAACTCTCAAGAGCTCATTGAAGATGGGCACAGAAGGCTCCTTGGAGTCAGGTCATCCACGATGAGTAGACCTCAGACAAGTAGAGAGGAGAATCTTTGGAGAAGGGGACCCTCACAGAGGAGGAAAGAATAATCTGAAATCAGGGAGAAGACTGGTCTGGCAGGAGTAAGGTTTTGGGAGGTGTGGGGACTGGGAAGGGAAGGCAAGATGGCACTAGCTCATGGCAGCCTTTGGCTGCTGGCTGAGGAGTTCAAAGTCAAGCCTGTGGTCACCAAGAGGCAACCATAAACCTTCAAGAAAAGATGATCTGAGCTGGTTGTCTGGGACTTTGGGGGTGATGGGCAGAAAACATATCTGTGCCTCCTTGGCAGCCAGATTTTGAAGAAAAGGGGAGAAAGGCCGCAGGGAGCCAGCCATGGATGACTTCCATAGACCTTGGTTTTTAGAACATGCCCCATCAAAGCAGTGGATCATCTTATTAGTTCTCCAAACAGCACATCTTCCCTAGATCAAGACTCCGGTGGAAACACAATGGCCACAAAAGTGGTTTTTGTGTCTTGGTTTTCTGGGTCTCCACTCCCCACTCCCTCCAATATCTATTCTCCATTATTGGCCAGACAAAGCTCATCCCATGATTCCTGCGACTCCATTGTAGTGAACATCTGTCCTTTCTCACGTGTGCATTTACCCATCTGCGTCTCCACGAAATCTTTCATCCCATTGACATTGTAAGGATTCAAAGTAAGGAGGTTCACGCTGTCAAAGAAGCCTTGATCTGAATGCCTTCCCCCAACTTTCTCCTTAAATGAGTTGTTAACAGGAACCCAAGTGTCTGTTGAACCTAAAATGCTTTTTTTTTTTTTTTTAATAACATTTCATGGTAACTTACGGGCGCACTTTAAGAAGTGAGGACTCAGCATGTCCCCGGTGGCTTCCTCCTTGAAACTCTGGTCTTCAGGGCTGTGGGAGGCATCCAATCAGACAGGCTGCTGCTGGGGGCCAGGGGAAGAGGGCTGCAGGGGTTTTATTTCAGATTCGAGCTAAGACCATGAAATGGAAGGCAGGAGGAAAAGTGAGTGAGTGCTTGTGTGTGTGCGTGTGTCTGTGTGCGTACGGCCAGAATAATGAGTCACACTAATTCATAGAATTCCATTTTGGCCATCACACACGGCTCCCTTTTCTCTTGAAGGCCACTTTGAAAAATCCCATTTTCATAAGTCATTTACTTCCCCTAGGAGGGCAGGCCTTCTAAAAATATTCCCTACTTCTTACACCTCAGAAGCAAATTATTTATGTTAAAGCAGTTTCATTATCCGGGTCCCACAGGGCCAGCTTGGAAATGGAGGTGACTTCCAGAAGGCACCATTGTCAACGGCAAGGTCATAAGAGGCACCCATTCCCAGCAAGGTGAGGCTTTCTGCCAGGCCCAAGGGGCCCAAAGAGCACTTGCGGGTCCATATGAGGAAGCTCCATTCTATTTTTCTACAAATATTTGCCTACCAGGCACAGCCCTAGACCATGAGTAATCACAGAGCAGAAAAGGCTGCTCTCACAGAGCTTGCATTTCAGTTAGGGGAGACTGACCCTTGATAAAAATGCAAATAAATATACTGAGAGTGCAAGGGCAAAATGATGGGAGGGGCCTCCAAGGGATGCACTTGACATTCTGCAGGGTGAGCGGGCAGAGCCCTTTGCAGCCACACCCAAATAACAAAAAGGATGATGCCCTGCAAAGATGGAGGAAGTTGTGTTTTCCAACTAGAGGGCACCACTCAGGGCAGAGGCGCAGAGGCCAGAGGAGCTGAGTAGCCCAAAGGAGCATGAGAGGCCTGTGTGGCCAGAGCAGAGAGAGCAGGTAGGGGTGCAGAGGGAGGGCAGGCCAGAGGGCACAGGGGCAGAACCGAAAGCCTTGAGTCCAGGGACTAGAGAGGGGAGTTTCTGTGTGGCTGTTTGCTCTCCACGCCACCCTGGATCACAAATTTGCTGCGAATCCAAGCTCCACAGGAACTGCGTGCCCCGGTAAGAACCAAGACGCAGGGGCCGCTGCCGAACGCGAAATTCCCCATGCACCGCTCATCTCCACTCCCTCTCTCCACCTGGGAAAAAGCAATTAAAAATCACCTCTGAAAAGTCAGTGAGAGGAGGAGAGGAGTTGGGGAGGGGCATGCTTTAAATGTAGGTGGAACCTGTCACTGGCCCCCCAGAGGGGAGTTTGTCTTCCCCCTTTAATCAGTCACAAGTCCTGGCCTTACCCAGTGGGGGAGAGAGAAAGCATGAGGCGAGGAACCGCTCCCTGGAGAAGCCCCTCCATTCTTTCCATGTCCATAAGGCAATTAAGTCTTCACGTTCTCAAACCTGAAGGCTTTCATGGGCCGAGCCAATTGGTGTGTCTCCGTAATGAGGAGGCCTTCTGCTCAGGGGCCCATTTTCCTGGTAGCTTCCAGGCTCATCCTGGCCTGGCAGAGAGGCGTCCACTGCAGGCTCTGAGCTCTGCTGGCCACGTGGCCCCGGGAGGAGAGGTCGGAGTGGGCTTGTTTCTCCCCGGGTTTATCTGGGACAGCAGATAGCCCAGGGCAGCTTACAGGTCAGAGGGTGGGCTGAAGCTGGGCTAGAGAAGCAGGGCTGAGGCCTGGGTGAGCAGGAGGGTGGGCTCTCACATACAGCCAAGGTGGGGGCTCTCTGAGCAGTGCAGGGCTGGGGCCCGGATGAAAGGCCTACTGTGAACAGACTCATTACCACCGAGCCCCAGATTAAGCCTCTATTATGGGCCTATAACTGGAGACTTAATTATTCAGCTGCCATTGTGTGCTGCAAAGAAGCCAGGATGGTTCACCCAGATACCAGGCCTCCGCTCGGGGGTCTCCCAGGTTACCTGGCAGGACAGGACCTGTGTCAGGTGGGGAAGGGCCTCTCTAGACCAAGTTTTACCCTGGAAGCCAGGGGTACAGCAGGGAGCAGCACACACCCTCTCTGCCTTCATGGCGTGGGCAGTCATACATTGGGGAGGGAAGCGGGGGAGACATGGCCACACAGATAAGAAAAGAAAAGGTGCTGTGGGGGAGAGTGCAGGGCAGCCTGCGGATGACCCCTGCAGGGAGAGCCAGGCCAGGAAGAGGCATTTACACCTGGGGGAGTTGAAGCAGGGGAGGAGAGGCTCCGGCCGAGGGAGCAGCAGGTGCAAAGGCCCCAGTGAGAGATATGAAGAATGGATTTGGGGTATGAGTGGAGACCCAGGCGGAAACCAGACTAGTCAGGACTTTTGTGGCTTAAAACAGAGGAGTGACCAGGTATAGTAGCACATGCCTGTAATCTCAGCTCTTTGGAAGGCTGAGGCAGGAGGATCACTCAAGCCCAGGAGTTTGAGACTGGACAAGGCAACACAGCGAGACCACATTTCTAAAAAAATAAATAAATAAATAAATAATTTAAAAATTAGCTGGGTGTGGTGGCATACACCTGTAGTCTCAGCTGCTTGGGAGGCTAAGGTAGGAGGATGGTTTGAGCCCAGGAGATTGAGGCTGCAGTGAGCTATGATTGCACCCCTGCACTCCAGCCTAGGCAACAGAACAATACCCTGTCTCTAAAAATAAAATAAAATAAAACAAAGCAGAAGAGTGGCGGGTTCAGCTTGACATTTCTTACAGCTCATCAGGGCTACCACGTGGAGAGGAACAAGGCAGGGACCAGAGAGACTTGCAGGAGAGAATCGTGGGCTCACCAGAGCCTCCACTGGGAGAGACCCTCCATCGGGGTGGCAGGGGGAGAGAAGTAGGCGCTGAGGGCGATGCTTGTGTTACTAAGGCCAGAGACAAGAATACCCAATTGCTTCCCTGCCAACTACCACCAACTCTCCACTCTGCCAGGAGAACTGCACACATGGGCGAAGACCAGGGTGCCTCAAAACCTACCCCCTCTTGGGTGTGGGGAGAGAGGCAGAGAGCAGAACCACTGGGGCCAATGAGGCCTCACTGATCCTCTCAGATGCCTGCCTGGAGGAAATGGCAGTGAAGGGGAGACAGGCATGACTCACAGAACAACCGGAAGACCGCAGCCACCACCCCAAGTCTTCAGGAATCCCAGGGGCTGGGCTTTCTGTGCTCTCAATCGTGTGAGTTTTGAGGCAAGGGTGAGCCATCCTAGGAGTCAGCCGTGGCTGGCAGTGAGGAGGGGGGAATTTGGAGACACCAAGGGACCTTCTAGTCCTAAAGTCCCAGGATTCCTCTGAGTCTGGGGATGAAAGGGTCTGGGAGAGTGGATTAGGACAGCCACTCTCACTGCTGGGGAGGGGCTCCATGATCACCTCCATTCCAGATGCCAGGGTCAGCCCTGAGAAGGGAAGGAGCCCAAGCCAGTGGCTCACACAACCCCAAACCCTCCTGGCAGAACTTTTCTCACTCCCAAGATCACTGTGGTAGGAGTGTTTGCCATCCGTTCTTCTAGGACTCCTGAGGGGAGGCCTACTCGTTGTTGATAAGGACAGAAATGATCAATACGGAGAGCCCAGACACGCCGCTACGCCTTACGGGCATCCTCTTCCTCACCCCATTTTACAGAAAAGAGACAGGCTTAGAGCAGCGATGGGAGCTGATGGTACCCTCAGAGAGTGAAGCTGTCTGGTGCCAGGGGCTGAGCTCTTGGCCTCCTTGGCATGGCACAGTGCCAAGATGGCATTTGGTATCAGGGAATACACAGAGCCACTGTGGCTGCCCTGTGCACTAAGACCACCAACTGGTACCTTCACAGAGCCAGCGAGGAGCTGGGGCCCCTCTCAGATGGTCTCCACCCCAGAGGCCCAGGGCCCCCACAACAGCCCAGTTCTCATCATGCCCGCCCACCGCCCAACACCCTACACAGGCGGGAGTCTTGGCTGGGAGTCACCGTCTCTAACAAGTGAATTGTGATGGTGGAGTGCACCTCCCTCTCTCCTCTCCCACATCCCGGCGCCCCATCAAAGTATTCCCATAATGACAAGAGATCATGAAAGGAAACTTGCAGGTGGTTAAATGAGCTTTCTTGCCTTTGCAAGGCAGCAGGGAGGGGAAGGACTGTTTTGTTTAAGGAAAGCTGCCATGCCACTTTGATGTGAGGTTCATTCTCTCACAGAGAAGATGCTGGTGAGTGAAGCCAGCACCAGAGTGGGTGGAAGCTCAGATCCTCACCTTCCATGGCAGCCAGAGGCAACAGGCAGAGACAAGGTGGCAGCACTGGGCCAGGGTGTGGGCAGCCTGCTCCCTCCTCCTCCAAGAGGCACCATAGATGTTGTCTGGAGTGAGGCTCAGGGCTGGCCACTCAGCTCAAAAACTTGCAGCAGCTCCTCATCCACCGATAGGTTTTCAAACTCCCAAGCAGCCAATATATTACAGCCATTAGAACTCCTTTGGTTGCAAGTGACAAAAACCACAACCTGAAGGGGCTAAGCAAAGAGGGAAATGTGTTAGCTCCTGTTGACTGACAAGTCTGTGGCCAACCTGACATGTACAGTTTGATCCAGGAGCTGGATGGATCAGCTCAGCTCTCCTTCCTTTGCAGGCTTTCTTCTCTGACAAGTTCTCCCCTCAAATAGTAGAAGGCTGTGCTGCCCTGAATTTGCCCCTTTCTGGCTTCAAGCCCAGCAGGAGGAGCCAGATGCTGCTTCCTGGTCACACAAATGCCCCCTGACTGGCTGACTGGCTAGGCTTGGATAACAAGGCCTCCTCCACATTGATCACTCTGGCCAGAGTCATAGAAGGCATTAAGGATCAGAACAGGGAGATGATCTGGGAACTGCTAATTTAGCACTCCTCCTGGGATGCCACCCAGCCCTAGCCATGCCAAACTGCTCTTACTAGGACACCAGTGAGCAGCATCGCCTGATGTTCAATCATAAACCAGGGTATGCTTAGGAAAATGTTATTTTCCACAGGGTCAGGCAGTTCTTTTATTTGTCCTCAACAGTCCTCTTTCCAGCCCCCATGGGAAAGGCATGAAACTGGCTGCTTCATGTCCAAGGCATGAAACTGGCTGCTTTTATGCTGTCAGCCTTCTAAGCCCCTGTAGGGTTGGCCCCCACGAGCTGAGTCTCCCCTGTAACTTAGCCCAGATGATAGACAGCCAGCGACTGATAGCTCAGGCACTAGAGTCAAGCCTTGATTCTACCAAGAAAAGTTATTTCACCTCCAGCAAGCTTAGTTTCTCCATGTTCAAAATGGGGATAACAAAAACACCTAATTGATAGCATCATCAAGAGAATTCAGTGAGGTTATGCGTGCACAGTGCTCAGCCCAGCGCCAGCATGTCTGTTGTGCACTCGATTCCATGCTAAGTGCGTTTTATACACTAGTCACTCACTCTTCAATGAGTTTCACAAATATACATTTCAATTCTTTAATATGGAAATATTCACACCTACCAAAGGAAAGGGAATAATAGAATTAACCCAAGTATACTCATAACTTTCATCGTTATCAACATTTGGCCATTGCTGTTTTGTCTCCTCTCAGCCCCATCCTACTTTTTTCTTAAACTGAACTGTTTTAAGGAAAATTCCATTGGCTGGGCACAGTAGCTCATGCCTATAATCCCAGCATTTTGGGAGACCGAGGCAGGAGGATCACTTGAGCCCAGGAGCTCAAGACCAGCTTAGGCAACATAGAGAGACTATCTCAACAATCCAAGAGACCTCTCTGGGAGATGATGTCGGCCCAGAACTAATTGATGAGAAGGAGCGAGGCATGAGGCACAGGCAGGGAAGGTGCTCCAGGCAGAATGAGCACCATGGCCCTGCTCAGGATCAGGCTTCATGAGCACTTGGCAAACATAGTGGGAGGGACTGTGAATGCAGGTGAGGAAGGGATAAGAGGGGAGAAAAGGCCAGATCATCGAGGACTCTATAAGCTGCTGCCAGGAGCCAAACAAGACAGGAATCTTGCCAAGGTTCACAACAGAGACGTGGTGTGATTGGACAGAAGCAGGGGAGTCTGTCAAGAGTCCTGTGTGGGACAGATGACATTTTTGATGCATATTAGCATTCAGGATGAGCTATCAAGCGCATTTCTAATTCACACAACAGCCCTTGAGAAATATGGATCATGAGCCCATTTCATGGATGAGAAAACATGGGCTCCAGTGGTGAAGGCCACGGTCGCTCAGCACGCACTTGGTGGGGGCAAGCCCGCACCCTCCTAGCAGTGCTCTGCAGGCTGCTGATGGTCTCAGGGGAAGGTGGTAGAACAGAGGAGGAGCCCAGCCCATAGATGGAAAGATGGAGGCTCGGAGGGCTTGGCTCAAGGCCACATGGGCCAGCAGCAGCAGAGACCAGACTGGATCCCATGCCTGCCACCCCCATCGGCACCATTTGGAGTGGCTGAGGTTGCCCATTGAGTGCATCTATGCTGAGAGGTGCCCATGGTCCGGGCATTGATTCTATTTTCTGGAAAGCCAACCTGGCCACAAGAGTGGGTGTTCACCTGGGTTTGTTCCTATAGATCCTTGGATTTCAGGAAGCTGCTTCTCATTCCAGATGGATTTGCCAAAGGCAAGGAGAGTGCTTCTGGAGGCCTGGACTCTTAGGAGTGGTGGCTGCTGTTCAGGAGGATGTCCATGGCAGTGGCCTGGGTCACATGCTGAGGATGGGAGGGGCAGCCTGGGAGGCCCTGACAGGGAAGGCCAGCTGGAGAGGCAAGGTTCTTCAGGAGGGACTTGAGGTTTGCCATGAGAAGTGGAATTCAAATCTGGTTTTTACTCAGAATCAGAGCAACTCGTCTGGAGCCCTCACTGGGTCTTGGACAGTTGATATCAGACCTTTGAGATGAAGGTGTTCCCCAATCTCCTAACAGCCCTTAACACAATACTGTGACCCACACTTCTGTATGAGGAAACTGAAGCCCAGCTTCATGGAGTCTCTGAACTATGATAGAAAAAAGTGACATCTTTATTTTCACCCACCTCTAACTAAAATAAAATGTACGATTCCCTTCAATTACAAATATGGTAACAAATTACAATAGTCTGATCAGTGCCTTCTACATCATCACCACGAGAAAGCACAGATGTTTTCCTCATCATACTATGGTGTTTCAGATACCTTTAGACAGCACTTATGCTTATTACTGATGCAAAATGACAGTCGTTGTTAGACTTGACACAAGGTAAGGTGCTAACAAGGAAGCATGTTCCTACTTCATGATTTAAAAAAACATTTTAATAATTGTGCTTCCATATAATTGGCTTCCTTTACAGTGCAATATCTTTCATTTTATGCATTTAAAAGCATTGTTCTGAGACTGCTAAGTGTTCCATGGCACGGTAAAGGTTAAGACCTCCATCCCCCACGATGGGTGAATGCAGCGTGCAGAGCAAAGTAGGGACCCAGGAATGGTTCACCCATCATCCTTCACAAGGTGAAAGACAGATGGTGGCTCAGTGCAAGAATAACCTGCCTGCTCCTTTTCTGGAGGCCCATGGAGAGTCCCAGAGGACACACCTAGCCTTGCACATCAGCCGGGGCCTCTGCTCCCTCCACTAGCACTCCCTTGCCACTCAGGGCTCTGCCTGGGGTCTGCCCACACCACAGCCCCACCTCCCAGCTCAGTGCAGATGACCACTCTGTGCTGAACTTCCAGCAAAGTCCAAGCCTGGAAGCAGCCCCCCAGACCTCCCTTCACCCCTGACCTGGTCTCCCTGCTTCTGTTCTGCCTCTCCTAGCCCCAGCCCACCTCCCAAACCACCTACCATATTACAGCCTAGTGAGCTTTGAAAAACATCTCAGCACTCTGGGAGGCCAAGGAAGCCAGGTCACTTAAGGTCAGGAGTTCAAGACCAGCCTGGCCCACATGGTGAAAACTCATCTCTACTAAAAATACAAAATTAGCCAGGTGTGGTGGCAGGTGCCTGTAATCCCAGCTACTTGGGAGGCTGAGTCAGGAGAGCTGCTTGAACCTAGGAGGCAGAGATTGCAGTAAACCAAGATCATGCCACTGTACTCCAGCCTGGGAGAAAGAAGGAGACTTCTCAAAAAAAAAAAAGAAAGAAAGAAAAAGAAAGAAAGAAACAAAGAAACAAAGAAAGAGAAAGAAAAAAAGAAAGAAAAGAGAAAGAAAGAAAGAAAGAAAGAAAGAAAGAAAGAAAGAAAGAAAGAAAGAAAGAAAGAAAGAAAGAAAGAAAGAGTCCCATCTCATATGTCCCCACTCCACTTCCAATGCTCCATCACTGTCCTTGCTCTTGGGATAAAATCCTCAGCCTGCTCCATAAGCCCCTGCCTCATCCCACACCCATTCCCCTCTCACTCCTACTCCCTCCACTTCCTGTTCCTCAGATGTACCCCCAGTCCCTCCCAACTCAGGACCTCACAGGTGCTGTTCCCTCTGTCTAGAATGCTGTTCCCCCTTCTCCTCACCTCCTTAACCCCTGCTGATGCCTCACTGGGCCAGCTCCTTCTGACATGTTCTGTCATGGGTTCAGGGACTTCCATCAGAGAACTTGATGCAGCTGCATTTCACACATTTTATTTAGACATATTTATAATATGTAATTCTGGTGTCAACGTGTATTAGTCAGCTTTAGCTAAGATATGCTAAGAAAACAAACCAACCCCAAACCTCACCAACCTATGACAATGAGAATTTACTTCCTGCTCCGGCCATGCATCATCCCTGACTTGGTTCTGCATGTCACCTTCCTTCCAGGATCAAGGTTGAGGGAGCATCCCTGCTTGGGACATGCCTTTCCCATGGCAGACAGAATATAGCAATGGCCTGGCCAGAGGGTGGTATGGAAGCCCCACCCTCCTGCAGTGTGAGGCACTGCAAATTCCAAGCAAAGTCCCAGTGGGCAAAGGTCTTCTGATCTTCCAGGAGGCAGCCAATAATTGGGGACAGAAGGACAGCCTGGCACATCTCACTCAACAACTGCTCTCCTTAGGGCAAGATCGAGGCTGGGTTTCCTCATCACTGAATCCTACAGGATGTGTGAATGGGTGGCAGGCAAAGGAAAGAGAATCATGGAGGATGGATCCCAAGTCCTGTATCCACTGAGGACACGGGCCCAGCTCAGGTCGTCAGGAGTGAGGAAAGGAATCACACGGGGACAGCTACATTCATTGGTGGTCTCCTGCCAGCTGCCATATAGACCTGAAGAGAACTGGGGTTCTGGAAGGAAGGGGGCAAAGAGAAGGGTGTTGGGGTTGGACAGGCAAAGGTTTCTCCCTTGGTAGTGAGGAGATGGGGTGAGCGCTGTTGCACCAGCACGCCCCGAGGTTTTTGCCCGGAGCATCCCATAGTGCTCATTATCTCTTGTCTGGCTAAATGTGTGCAAGCTCCCTTTCCTCCCTTTCACTCTGAGCTTTCCCTTCTATTTCTGTTCTGTTAAAATTTTCCAAGACTTCCTGCATTGTTGGCTGACCCATATCCTGTTAGGAATGTAACGGAATATCTTTTTTTCAACCAAACTTAAAACAGAGGGAATGGAATTTCTAACCTGATTTTACTTAGAAAGAAACTGACAGAACTTCCAAAGTGACTTGGTCAACCTGTCACATCAAGCAGGAGTGCTCAGAGCTCAGTGCTCCTTCAGCAGCTCTGCCCCGGTCAGGGGGACACACCCTAGCTTCACCCCTGCATGTCTCACTGGAAGCAGAATTCAGCTGGTATGGCCATGGTCTGACTCAGGGTCACATGTCCCAAGTTCTCACTACTACTTTGGGGTCCCAAAGTATCTGGGAGTGGGAAGAACCAGCCACTGTCCCCTTCCCCACTTCCACCAACAGATTAATCCTCCTGCCACCACACAAAAGCAGAACTGATACCTGGCTGAAGGATTGCATGTTTCTAAATCACTTCCCACTCCTCAGTTCTAACAATCAGTGGAGGACAGGCATGGTGGCTCACAACTGTAATCCCAACACTTTGGGAGGCTGAGGTGGATGGATCACTTCAGGCCAGAAGTTCAAGACAAGCCTGAGCTGCATAGCAAGACCCCCATCTTTACAATAAAAATTTAAAACATTAGGTGGGCATAGTGACATGTGCCAGCTACTCAGGAGGTTGAGGTGGGAAGATCACTTGAGTCCAGGAGTTTGAGACTGCAATGAGCTATGATTGTGCCACTGCACTCCAGCCTGGGTGACAGAGTGACACACCTTGCCACTAATAAATAAATAAAAATAAAAGTCAGTGGAGAAACCTGATGTTAAATTTTCTGTGATTCTGGGAGCTGTCATGTCTCTGGCCACACATTGACCTGGAAAGTGAGTGGGTTTGGGGTGAGGCAACAGGAGGGCGATGCTTTGGACTAGATTAGACAGAAGGGCACCCAAGTCACAAAGCTGCAGAGTAGCCGCTTATGAGATGAAGCGCAATCTCTGAGAGTGTGGCCTCCTAAAAGCTTTGACAGTTCCATTTCTCTGAGCTCACTTTGGGAAAGTCTTCTATATTACCAAGACAATACTATATTAAGAGAGATTTTGTATTTGATGTATTTAATAAGCAAGCAACTCCCAAAAGACCTTTCAGTAAAGCTAGTAAATTTAACAGGAGAAATGCATCAATTGGCTTTGCTGTGCTGGTTAAGAGGCCGCCACTTTCTGCATTTACAGACCCCAGCGTGTATTATGCAAAGAAAGCCCTGGAATCAGTCTCTGAGAGGAGAGCTAAAAGATGGGTGCAATTAAGCAGCTAACGTTCAGTCCCCGCTTACCCAGCTGAAATGATTATTTTAATGTAAAAGCAATGAAGTTGATGAGAAGTCGCTCAAGTTAGGGAGCCGCCTGCTCACCATCAGAATGCCCCTGCTCTGAAGAGTCTCTGAGAGTCAGGCTATTCATAAAGGCAGGCCAGAGACTGAATCAAAGACTAAATACATAAAGGCATGCCACATCCCAAACAGAGTGCGCAAGTGAAATTGATTTATGGGAAGCAGTATTGTAGGTTTTGACAAGAAGGGAGGGAAGATAAAATATTCATATCCATCATCTCTTTAATGTGACTGCAGGCCAACTTTGTGCCCTTGGGTGGAAGTTAAGTGTGGAGTGGAGACTTTGGAGGGTGACCAGGGCTTTACACTGGGACAGAAGATGAGGTCTGGGCCTGTTGTTCCCCATAAGCATTGCAGAGCCTATGCCAATCATTTCCCCCACCCAGCTCCCAAAACTCAGCTGAAAACTCTGCTGGTGGTTTTATTGTCTTTTTTATTATTAATAAACTTTATCCGTCAGAGCAATTGTAGATTCACAGCAGAACTGACCAGAAAGTACAAAAAGAGTGCCCATATGCCTCCTGCCCCGCCTGCACACAGCCTCCCACTATCGACACCTGCACCACAGTGGTACATTTCTTACAACGGATGGACCTGCACTGACACATCATCACCCAAAGTCCAGAGTCTGGTGGTGTTTTGTAAATGGAATTCCAACACTCATTCTTTCAACAGAAGACACTTACTGAGCACCTACTACAGGCCACACTCCAGATCAGGGGCTGAAGAAACAGAAGTAACAGGCAGCTCCTATTCTAAAGTAGTTGTAATCATAGACATCAAAAGGGGAAAATTGGGTGAGCTCAAGCCTCTAGCAAAAATCCAGATTATGTGTTCATCATGAAACACCTGGGTTATGCAGGGTGTATCACTTACCTTTTTCTGCACAATGAAGTACCCCAAAATGTGGTGGCCTGAAGCAACTATTTACTTGGCTCCTGATTCCAGAGGCTGGTTTATTGGGCTGGACTCAACAGGGCATGTCTTCTGGGCTTGGCTGGGCTGCCTCTGTGGTCAGCTGCAGGCAGCAGGTTAGTAGGGTCTCCACTTGTAGAGTCGTCTGGCTATCAGCTAGGGCAAGGCGGGGGAAGCTGGAAAGGGTCCCCTGACACACAGGTCTGCCATCACCCAGCAAACTAGCCCAGGCTTGAGCACAGGCTGTCTTGGGGTTCCAACAGCAGGGAGTGGGCAAGCCCCAAGCACAAGCCCTTTTCAAGTGATTGGGTCAAGTTCACCTAGGCCCACTGGTGAAAGCAAGTCAAAGGGCCAACTGAATTAAAGAAGTGGAAAAAGACTCTCCCTCCCTGTAGGAGCTCCAAGTTCTCTTTGGATGGGCACAAATTCAGAATGGGCAAGAATTTGGGGTCACTTTTGCCCTCTGTAGCATAGATGTGTCTGGTGGGAGAGAAAACACAGAAGCAGGAGAATCATTCAGACCCCTCCCCTGTTCAGTGTTTATTCCCAGCTACTACCCTCCTTACCCATCTTTCTTCACACTGCAAAATTCCCAAAAGAGCAGATGACTCTTGCAGTCTTTGCCCTGGCTGCTTGCCTGTCTCTGCTGCAGTGGGACATCACTCCACCCAGCCTGTTCTCAGTGAGTCTGCTGGAGATCCAGTGGGATACCACCCCACCCAGCCTGTTCTCAGTGAGTCCAGTGGCGATCTGCCAATTGCAACCCTGTACTATGTTCTTCCATCTGTATCATTGCTATCTCGGCTGCGTTTTGCACTGCTTGTCTCACCTGTCTTCTGCATTCTCTGAACCTGTGCTCAGTTGTATGACTATGCAGGATATACATGCCCCCACTCTGGGGAGGATTATAATTCCCCTTCTTGTGGACCTCAGGCTTGACCTGGGACTGGCTTTTGTCAATAAAACATGAGCAGGAGTGACATCTGTCACTTTGGATTAAAAGTCTCAGGAAGCAGTGCATGGTTGTGATTTCCCCTTTAGCTCTGCCATGAAACAGGTGGCGTCACAGGGAGAAGCCATGTTACCCACACAAAGACTGGGTTTACTCACCTGGTGGGTGACAGTTCAATGACCACAACCAAGGAGAACGTAACAAGGAAATTTTATGACTTACAGCAAGTAAGATAGACACAGGGGAAAGTTCCCAAAGCAGTGCCTCCTGGAACACAGGTAAAAACAGGGCTTCTGCTGGGCTGGAGAGCTGAGTCATCGTATGCAGGGGTAAAGTCAGTGCAGGTGCAGTTGCAGATCATGCTTCTACATAAGTCACATGTATAGAAAATGGTGAGTAAGCTCCTTTCTAGGGCAGGTTTTTAGTATGGATATATGGAGAGTTCTTCAAAGGTCACCTCCAACTTGGGCATTTCTGCACTCAACCAGTTTTTATTTTACCAGGGCTGGGCTTCTCCCTGGAACACTTCTGAAACAGCAAGAAGTCAAGGTGTGAGAGTTGCAAGTGGGTATTTTTTTCACAGTGTGTACCCAAAAAACCAAAACCCAGGGACCCTGGGTTACAGCTACAGCATCAGCCTGGGCCCTGGCAAAAGGCAGAGCTGTCTTGACATGGTTACGTTGCTCCACCTCTGTTTCTGAGATCTGGGGGTGATCTGTTACTGCAGCATAACACAGCAGACCCTGCATCAGGAAGGGGTTGACTTGTAAGTTGGTAAGAACAATTTACCAAAAACAGGACAGGTTTGAAGAAGGGATATTTTATTAGAAAAACAGAACAGTGTGGAAGTGTGCAGCATGGTGCCTTGGCAAGCAAGGACCACGTGCATTTACTTGAGATCCCTCAAACAGGAGTTTTGTGTGTGTGTCTAGATGGCTGCCAGGTGGCCTTTCCTCCCTTTGTTAAACCTCTAAATTCCTCAGGGAAGGAGTTTTTGTCTCTGGGGCCCACTGGATGGTCATCAGGTGATTTTTGTTCTCCTCACCAGCTACTCCCAAGGCTGAAGTGAGAAAATCACTTGAGACTCCAAGTTTGCAGTGAGCTGTGATGACATCACAGTGCTCTAGCCTGGGTGACAGAGCAAGACTCTGCCTCAAAAAATAATAATAACCCTTGTATACAATGTCTAGTTTTCAACTAGTCTGTGAATCCTGGGTTCCAGCTCCACACAGCACCCTTTCTACCCTCCAGTTCGGCCTTCCCACAGTGGGTGTGCTGGCCACGGCATCCCCAATCCTGACCTCACCACTTTAAACAGAACACTTCCCAGCACCCTCCCACAGAGGCACTGTGACCGCCCACACAAGGGCCCATGTGTGAGTTCTCCCTCCCACTCCATTACAAGCTCTTTGTGCCCCTGGGGCTGCATCCCCAGTGCACGCCTGCTGCCCAGCTCAGGTTCAGAGCCACATGTATGAAAAAAATTCATTTTAATAACTTGTTTTTATTGCTTTTTCACATCTATTTAAAACAATTTCTGTTACTAGAAATCTATAAATTTTATTCAGACATAATTATAGTCCTAATTTAAAAAAAAATCTATTTACTTAGGAGTATGCAAAGCCTATTCACTACACTTAGAAAATAAACTACTTCTTTCCCATAAATCCAGTGTGGCAATTGTGACTCAAAATCATAAGCTATTAAAATATTAACAGTATCCTTTAGATGAAAGTTTATGTATCTGCATGTTCAAGTTATTTAACTTAATAATTCAGAAATTAATTTTTATAAATTATAAAACAAACAAAATATAAAGTATTATTTTCAGTTTTTAAATATTATCATCTTTCTTTCTTTTTGAAATGAAGTCTTGCTCTGTCGCCAAGTCTGGAGTGCAGTGATGCAATCTTGGCTCACTGCAACCTCCACATCCTGAGTTCAAGCAATTCTCCTGTCTCAGCCTCCTCAGTAGCTGAGATTACAGATGTGCACCACCAGATTCAGCTAATTTTTTTTAATTTTTGGTAGAAATGGGATTCCACCATGTTGGTTAGGTTGGTCTCGAGCACCTGACCTCGTCGTCCTCCCACCTTGGCCTCCCAAAGTGCTGGGATTACAGCTGTGAGCTACATGCCCAGCCAATATCATTATTTCCAGTTGACATACCACTAGATTTTAGATGCTGTCTCTGTAGAAACTAAAAATGCCATGATTAACTCTGCTTTATTTTCTGCCTTCCTATTTTACATGAACACAGCAGCATAAGAAAGGCCATTAATGCTACATTTTTGTTTTTGTTGAGATGGAGTCATGCTTGTCGCCCAGGCTGGAGTGCAGTGCTGCCATCTTGGCTCACTGCACCCTCCTCCTGGGCTCAAGTGATCTTCTGCCTCAGACTCTTGAGTAGGTGGGATTACAGGTGTGCACAAGCATGCCGAGCTAACTTTGTATTTTTAGTAGAGATGGGGTTTCACCATGTTGGCCAGGCTGGTCTCAAACTTTTGACCTCAGGTGATTCACCTACCATGGCCTCCCAAAGTGCTGGGGTTACATGCACGAGCCATCGCAACTGGCCAGAAATGCTACATTTTGATTCAAACACACCAATACCCTTCTAGGGAGAATATATGTGTGAGCATATTAACTTGAAATTAATGCCATCTTTTGTTGAAGTAGAGACTTCTATATGGCAAATAATAAAGTAAAAAAACCTGACACTTCAATTGAATCAGAAAAGTATTCTACAAATACTTTCTAACCCACTGTTCCTTTTTTCACCAGAACCATTGTGATGGAATGAGCATTTGCAAAATGTACTTCAAAGTAATAAAACTATCTGTTACAAATTCTCAGCCAACATTATACTGAACAGGCAAATGTGGATTCACTCTTCACATGAACAGAAATAAGACCAGACTGTTTACTGTAAACACTCCTATTAAACATAGTTCTTGAAGTCCCAGTCAGAGCAATTTAACAAAGTGAAGAAATAAAAGGCATTTATATAAGATAGAGAAAGTCAAATTATCTTCACTGATGACATAATTTTCTACCTATATTTCACCAAAAGATTCCTAAACCTAAAAATGACTCCATTAAAGTATCAGAATACAAAATCAATATACACAAATGAGTAGCATTTCTGCACACTAATGACATTGAAGCTGAGAACAAAATTAAAAATAGTTCTATTTACAATAGACACTAACAAAAATAATACCTAGAAATACATTATATCAAAGAAGTAAAATAGCTCTGCAAGGAGAACTAAAAAATACTGCTGAAAGAAATCAGAGATGACATAAATATTAATGGAAAAGCATTCCATGCTCATGACATTGAATAAGCAGATTAAGTGCTATTTCTATCAAACTATCAATTCCATTTTTTATACAATTAAACAAAACTATTCTAAAATTTATATGAAAGAATGAAACAGTCCAAATAGCCAAGGCAACTTTACACTAAAAGTATGAACCTGGAGACCTCAAATTATCTGAGTTCAAACTGTACTACAAGCTACAGTTACTAGTATAATATGATTCTGTAACAATTATATATATATATATATATCTCCCTGGAACAGTTGAGAGAGCCCTGAAATAAAGCTACACTTCTACAGCCAACTTATTTTTGACAAAGTCAACAGAAATAAATGAATGGGAATTAATCCAGGTGAATAAACAGCCATGTTGCTCACACAAAGCCTGTTTGGAAGTTCTCTTTATTCAAAGCACATGTTTTTCAACAAAAAGCAACATCCTAAAATCAGTAGGATTTCTATACACACACTAACAACTATCTCAAAATGAAATTTAAAAACAATTTTATCCACAATAACTGTAGTAACTGTATTTTGAAACAAATTCAACCAAAAAGTTGAAACACTTTATATTATACTCAAAAGAGTATCAAATAAAAAATTAAATAATACACACATGGAGAACTATTACACATTAATTAATTGGCATTAGTATTCTTAAATATTTCTATTACACATAATGATCTACAGATATAATGCAACCTCTATCAAAATACTAGTAACATACTTAAAAAGGTGACAGTTCCTTAGGGAAAAGACAGTATCTTTAATAAATGGTGTTGAGAAAACTTTATATCCACATGCAAAGCAATAAAATAAGATTCTCATCTCAGAATTTAAAATAAAGTAGTTACTTCAATGTAAGGCTGGAAACTCTGAAACTACTACAAAAAATACAGACTAAAAGCCTGATAACATTGGTTTGGAAAGTGAATTTTTAAATTTAACATAAAAATCCCAGGAACAAAAGAAAAAATGGATGAGTCAGATTATTTCAAAGTAAAAACCTGCTGCACAGAATCTGATACAATCAACATTATGAGATGATTGAACAATGGGAGAAAATATTTGCAAATTTTGTGTGTGACAAGAAGATAATATAAAAAATATGCAAAAAACTCAAATGGCTACAAAACAGAAAACAAATAGCTATGAGAAGCAGGCTTTATTTTTTCAGATGGAGTCTCACTCAGTCTGTTGCCCAGGCCTGACTACAGCAGCACAGTCTCAGCTCACTGCAACCTACACCTCCCAGGTTCAAGTGATCCTCCTGCTTCAGCTCCCCCTAGTGGCTAGGATTATAGGCATGCACCACCATGCCTGACTAATTCTTGTATTTTTAGTAGAGATGGGGTTTTGCTGTGTTGGCAAGGCTGGTCTCAAACTCCTGACCTCAGGTGATCCACCCACCTTTGCCTCCCAAAGTGCTGGGATTACAGGCATGAGCCACCATGCCAAGCTCAGGCTTAAATATTTTTCAAGAAAAGACATGGCCAAGAGATAAACTGAAAAATGCTCAATGTCAATTATTGTCAGAGAAAGACAAACAAAAAATGCCTATGAGATATTTATAAAATTTACCTATGAGAAAAACAAAAATACTAAAACAAAAAGAAATACCTATGAGATATTTAGGTAAAATAAAAAGAAAACATTGGTAAAGATGTAAAGGAAATGCTTACACACCATTGGTCTGGATGTAAATGAAGACAACCATAAAAAAAAATAGAAATTTCTGAAAAAAAATTAAAATTGAACTACCATATAATCCAGCAATTGCACTTTTAGATATATATTCAAAATGAGAATGAAGAAATACTTGCACTTCTCTGTTGTTTGCAGCACTCTTGACAATAACCCAAATATGGCAGCAACAGTTCAACATCTAATACAGAAGTGAATACAATATGCTATATATAAAAAATGGAATATTTTTTACTTTTTAAAAGAATTCTATTATTTTCAGTCACATGGATTAACCTGGAAGACATTATATTCATTGAAATAAGCCAGTCACAGAAAGACTAGTATCTCATGATTCCACTTACAAATATATTCTTAAAAAACTTAATCTCACTGAAGTACAGAATAACATGGTGACCACCAGGTGCCAAGGTAATTAGAAGAAAAGGGAGGTTGGAAAAATGTCTGTTAAATAATACATAATTATAGTTGTATAGAGAAAAACAATTTCAAGAGATTTATTGTACAGCTTGATGACTATAGTTCATAAAAATGTATATGTATTTTTGAAAAATGCTAAGACAATGCCATGTGGTCTCACCAAAAAAGCTAACTCTGTTAGTTAACGCATTTATTACACAGGGCTAAGTATTCGTCAATGTATATATACTTCAAAATATCATGTTTTAAAAAGTAAGTACCCATTTCATGTCAAGTTAAAAAATGTGTTTTTAGAATTGTATAGGAAGTTAACAATATTTCAAATATGATCTGTATTTGTCATAAACTTGACTGAATTATATTAACCATATATAGCTTTGTGCTATTCTGTCATTTGTCAATTATAACCATAGAAACTTCAATACTTAACATCATGCCCTGGACCTTGCACACTGCCTGGAAGAAGCCAATTTACTTTAGGATTTTAACGTTAAGTTGGGGCACCTGAAGTGTCTGGTGCTAATGCTAATGATATAAAAGACAGTAAAAAGACAGGTGATCCCATGACTGCTGGTGGTCCCATGACTGGCCACTCTGTGAACATACTAAACAAATTTGCATGCAGAAAAACAGAAAATATTTTAATTCAAAAACTAGCATAATCTCCACATATTTTCCAGAGAAAATAACCAAGGAGCTGGCTACAGATAGGTGACTAAGTATAAAAACTATATGCTGAACTTCACCTCCCAAAAATATATATAAAATAACAGTGAGAAATTCCTACAAATTATAATATCAATATAAAAATTCAAATTTAAAATCTACAGAGGTTATTTTATTATTTGGCAATCTGTAACATTCACACTTAAATATAGAGATTTTGCATGAAAACATAAGATGTGCCATAAGCATATCATGAAACATTAAAAATTTATTACCATCAACTATTAGAAATTTAATTGTAAAGATATATTTCATATTTGACACACTTTCTGTAAGAATCTTCTAAAATTTTTCTTTTACAAAAAAATGCTAAGTAATTTAATTATCTCCCCCTGTGAATAGTGTATACCCTTTATCTGATGTCAAAGTTATAGTGACAAGCAAACTCTCCAGTTAAAACCAACTTTTACTGCATTAAAAGTTTCGGGCCAGGCACAGTGTATCATGTCTGTAATCTCACCACTTTGGGAGACCAAGGTGGGTGGATCACCTGAGTTCTGGAGTTTGAGACCAGCCTGGTCAACATGGAAAAACCTCACCTCTACTAAAAATGCAAAATTAGCTGGGCATTTTGGAACATGTTTACAAGCCCAGCTACTTGGAGGCTAAGGTAGAAGAAAACCCCAGGAGGCAGAGATTTTGATGGGCAGAGATCATGCCCTTGCACTCCAGCCTGGGCAACAAGAGAAATACTCCATCTCAAGAAAAGAAAGACAAAAACAGAAACAATTTTCTCATCAAAATCTACAAAGTACCATGTGAAATGACATGACATAAAAATGAAAGTGAGAAAACTGTAGCCATAACATAGAAAAAGAAGGTCTGTGATGCATATATAGTTAAAATACACATAAGAAGAAAAACAAAACTGAAAATAATCAGAAAAAAAAAAAGAAGCAGAATTTCTCTTTAAATTCAGCAAGTGTCTGCTTTGCAGCCTGGAAAAAATGTTCTCTCCACATGAAGGAGCAACATTATTTCTTTACCATTGATATTTTCCATATCTCACTTGAGCTGGCAAACTAACTCCAGCAAAAATACTTATGGCTTATTATGGAGCATCTGTTACATGAGAAGCAGTATCATGTTTGTTTGCTACATTTATATATGAAAACATTCTCACTGGGTACAGTGGCTCACACCTGTAATCCCAGCACTTCTGGAGGCTGAGGGTCGGATCAATTAGGTAAGGAGTTCAACACCAGCTTGTCCAACATTGTGAAACTCTGTCTCCAATAAAAATACAAAAATTAGGTTGGTGCCATGGCAGGCACTTTTAATCCCAGCTACTTGGGAGGTTGAGACAAGAATTTCTTGAACTTAGGAGGTAGAGGTTGCAGTAAGCTGGAATTGAGCCACTGTCCTTCAGTCTGGGTGACAGATAGAGACTCCAGCTCAAAAAAAAAAAAAAAACCCAGAAAGAAAAACCTAAAATCCTCATGATTCATGAAGCCTCCCAAGTAATTCCCTGAATAAATTGGCTTAACAGATAAATTTACTTATGCCAATTATAAGAAGTTAAAGGAACAATAACTAAAGAAGAGTAGGCTTGTAGAGATTTCTCCAATTGAAAACAATAAAATGCTCTGAAAACAACACAAAACAAACAAAAAAACATGAATTAGGAAATTACATCTAAAAATTATTTTGTCTGACCTACAACATTTTATGAAAATTATCTACTAACTGGCTTACAATGAATACTTCTTATACCATAAAACAAAAAACTAATTATAAGAAACAGGAAAAGTATGGGTCTGTACAATAATGAATTAAATAAAAAATAGAGTATAGATTTGCATTCAGCATTCTTGAGGTTTTTAGTTTTCTAGTAAACTAGTCACCGTATTGTTTTGTTTCAATATTGCTCTTTGAAAATTGGTAAAACTCATACACACAAAAACACACTTACTCTACAATTCTATTACACTTAAGATATTTCATTAGACTAACATGTATATATTTAACTGTATGTGAATCAAAACTAAAAGTCTGTATGTGTAGGCAGTTCACATGTTCAAAGAAAAATATATAACAAATTTTTTAAAATACTTGAGACATAGAAACATATGAATTTTATATACACTTCTATATAATTTTTATTATGACCATAAAAATACAATATGCCACATGAAGTAAATTGTGAGTTGAATTATTATTCACTTTCCAAAAATAAATGTGTAAAGTTTTTAAATGAAAAAAGTATCCTTTGAATGCAACTACAACTCTCCAATTCTCTTTTCTTAAAGTTATATAGAAATAATTTATCTAACATCTTTAGTTTTGGATAATTTCTACACTCAACATTCCAATTTAGTGTAATGCCTGAAGGGTCAGTGTCTTAGTTTTTTCTACTGTGAATTATTGATGTTGACATAGACTTAATTTTGAAGTAAATGTTGTTTTCATAGTTACTGCATCTGTAAACATATATTTTATGATGAACTCTCTGGTGTTTTCTTGGCTGTCATTTTTGAACAAGACTTTTAGCTAAATTCATTACTTTTATTAGGTTTTTCTCCAATATAATATAAATTCCCTGATGTTGAATAAGTTTTGAGAAACTGCTTCAGGCTTTTTTTCTAATACAAAATCTGTACAATAACATCATGAAACAAGTAATGGTACTACAACTCTCTTTATATTTGTAATGTTAGTCTTCAAAATGAATGCTCTTCTTCACTTTAACGACTTATAATTTTCTCAAAGCCATTTTGACAGTAACTGCACTTGCTATGTTTTTATTAAGTATAAACTCTTGGATGTTGAGTAAGATATGAGCAGGTATCAATGGCTTTTCCACCTTTTTTTATATTTGTAGAATTTTTCTCTAGTATAAATACTTTCTCATGCAATAAAATGTGAATACTAGTTAATTGTTTTGTCACATTTTTCAAACATGTAGTTTTCTACAGTGTGAATGATCTTACCAACAATCAAGAGTGACAACCATTTAAAGGCTTTGACACATTGTTCACATTTCTGGGGTCTAGGACCATTATGATTTATTTTATATTGTGAAAAGCATTGTCCCAACTTTTAGGTTTGTAGAGTTTCTCTCCAATATAAATTGTGTCTGCTAAGAATTAAGGAGTTGTAAAAGGTTTTGACACATTCTTTATGATAGTAGGATTTCTCTCCAGTATGAATTGTGTGTAGTAAATGTTGAGAGCTTGTTAAAGTCTTTGTCACATTTTTCACATTTGCTTGAATTCTCTCCAGTATGAATGACCTTATGTTTAGTAAGGGTTAGCAATATACTAAGGGCTTTGTCACATTCTTAACATTAGTAGTTTCCATCCATTATGTATTATTTAATGTTCTGTAAGGTGTAAGAACTAGTTAAAAACTTTTCCACATTTTTCAAAAGTATCAGGTTTCTCTCCAGTATGAAGTTGCTTATGGTTAGTAAGGGTTGAGGGCTTCTAAAAAGCTTTCCCACATGCTGTAGCATGAATTATTTTATGTTTACTAAGTGCTGAGGATTCACAAAAGCCTTTGCCACATTCTTCACATTTGTATAGGGTTTCTCTTCAGCACATATTCTTATGTTCAGTAAGGTTAGGAATACACAAACGCCTTTGCCACACCACTCACATTTGCAGGATTTATCACCATTATTAATTGCCTAATGTTTAGTAAAGTTTGAGAAATGGATAAAAGCTTTGCCACACTCTTCTCATTTGAAGGGTTTCTCTCCACTATGAATTCTCTTATGTGTAATAAGTGTTGATGAAAGGTTAAAAGCTTTGCCACATTCTTCACATTTGTAGGGTTTCTCTCCGCTATGAATTCTCTTATGTTTAGTAAGGTTTGAGGACAGGTTAAAAACTTTGCCACATTCTTCACATTTGTAGGGTTTCTCTCCACTATGAATTCTCTTATGTTGAGTAAGGTTTGAGGACAGGTTAAAAGCTTTGCCACATTCTTCACATTTGTAGGGTTTTTCTCCAATATGAATTCTCTTATGTTGAGTAAGATGTGAGGACCGGTTAAAAGCTTTGCCACATTCTTCACATTTGTAGGGTTTCTCTCCACTATGAATTCTCTTATGTTGAGTAAGGGTTGATGACCTGTTAAAAGCTTTGTTACATTCTTCACATTTGTAGGGTTTCTCTCCACTATGAATTCTCTTATGTGTAGTAAGGGTTGATGAAAGGTTAAAAGTTTTGCCACATTCTTCACATTTGTAGGGTTTCTCTCGACTATGAATTATCTTATGTTTAGTAAGGTGTGAGGACCGGTTAAAAGCTTTGTTACATTCTTCACATTTGTAGGGTTTCTCTCCACTATGAATTCTCTTATGTTTAGTAAGGTTTGAGGACCAGTTAAAAGCTATGCCACATTCTTCACATTTGTAGGGTTTCTCTCCACTATGAATTCTCTTATGTGTACTAAGGGTTGATGACCAGTTAAAAACTTTGTTACATTCTTCACATTTGTAGGGTTTCTCTCCACTATGAATTGTCTTATGTGCAGTAAGGCTTGAGGACCAGTTAAAAGCTTTGTCACATTCTTCAAATTTGTAGGGTTTCTTTCCTGGATGAATTATCTTATGTCTAATAAAGTGTGAGAACTGGTTAAAATCTTTGCCACATACTTCACATTTGTAGGATTTCTCTCCACTATGAATTCTCTTATGATTAGTAAGTTGTGAGGACTGGTTAAAGGCTCTGCCACATTTTTCACATTTGTAGGAATTCACTCTAGCATGAATTATTTTATGTTGAATTAGATGTAAAAGCAAGCAAAATGATTTGTCACATTTTTCACATTTATAAGTGTTCTTTTTAGCACGTCTTATCTTAGATTTATTTGAATATGAAAATACAGGAAAGACTTTTTCGAATTTATAACATAGAAATGTTTTGCTCTGGGTAGCTGTCAAACATTTGTGAAGTTTACTATAAACACTTTTGTGCATTTTACAATCATCCAAACTTTCACTGTATTTTCTTAGTGGTAAATTTTCATCCCCACAGTTTCCATATCTTCTCATTAACACTTTTTGAAATGGTTCTTTTATATCCTGCTCTGGCCAAAGGTCTTGGGCAAAATAAGAACACATAGCTGAAAAGAAAATAAAAATAACAAATTACTGGTGACATGATCCAAGATGGCCGGTTAGGAGCAGCTCAGGATTGCACCTCCCAGGGAAAGCACAGAGGGTGAGTGGATGCTGCATTTCCAGATGGATTTTTATCACCACAGACCAGGAGATTCCCAGGTGGAGGAGCCGCATGGGTCCCCAGCATGGCTGTATTGGCCGGTGCAGCTGTTTTGCTGGCACCCCGGTGCAGCAGTTCCTGGAGCAGAGTAAACGGGACTGGGCCCACCCATTAGCCAGCAAGTGGAGCTCGGGGAAGGCAGAGTCACTCACTCATCTGATTGAAAAAAAGGGGACTGAAACAGGGAGCCAGGTCAGGAGATTCCCAGGCAAAAAAGCACCACGAATTTCAGTGCTGCTGTTTCAGCCAGCGCAGTGGGTCGCTGCATGGGAAATCACACGGATCCCAGTGCCTTTTCAACTGGCGACTATAACACCTGGGAGAGAGCCGACCATTCAACTAAAAAAAAAAAAGGTTCTGAGGCAGGGAGCCAGGTGATCAGGCTCAGCTGGTCCCACCCCCACCAAAAAAAACACACACACACACACACAAAAAAACAGCAATTGGAAATGCTCTCAGTTGAAAGTTTAACAGCAAGCACAGCTGAACCTGGAATGGTCCAACTCTGAGGGGAAGGGGTGTCCGCCATTACCTAGGCACTCCACAACTATGGAGGCAATCTGCCATTGCTGAGGCATCTTGCCATTGCTGAGTCAACCCGCCACTGCCGAGGCAACCCACTATTTCAGAGAGAGTCCATCATTACATAGGCAGACCACCATTGCCGAGGCAGTCCTAACTACACCCATATAATCAGTACTGCAGGGAAGTTCACACAGCAGCTGGGCGGAGCCCACAACAGCTCAGTGAAGCCTCTGCAGGCAGACAGTGACTAAGCTGCCTCCTTGATGGGCAGGGCAGCCCTGAAAAAAAAAAAGGCAACAGCACAGTGGAAATGCATAAATAAAGCCCTAACTCCCCGGGACCGGACACCTGGGAGAAAAAAAAGGTTTATGAGTTATGCTGCAGCAGACTTAAATGTACCTGCCCAGCAGCTCTGAATGAACAACAGAGCTCACAGCTCAGCACTTGAGCTACTATAAAGGACAGACTCCTCAAGCAGCTCCCTGACCCCCACATATCCAAAGAGTCACCGCATAAAGGAGAGCTCAGACTGACATTTGGCAGGTATCCTTCTGGGACAAAGCAGAAGAATAAACTGGTAGCCAGCCTTACTGTTCTGCAGCTGATGCAGGTGATCCCCAGGCAAGCAGGGCCTGGAGTGGGCCTCAGCAGTCCTACAGCAGAGGGGCCTGACTGTTAGAAGGAAAACTAAGAAACAGAAGTAACTTCATCATCAACAAACAGGATGTCCACTCAGAGACCCAATCAGAAAGTCAGCAACTACAAAGAAGACAGGTGGATAGATCCACAAAGATGGGAAGAAACCAGTGCAAAAAGGATGAAAACACCCAAAAACAGAACACCTCTTTTCCTACAAGGGATCACAACTCCTCACCAGCAAGGGAACAAGACTGGATGAAGAATGAATGTGATGAAATGACAGAATCAGGCTTCAGAAGGTGGGTAATAAGAAACTTCCATGAGCTAAAAGAACATGTTCTAACCCGATGCAAAGAAACTAAGAATCTTGAAAAATGATTTAATGAAATGCTAATGAGAATGTACAACTTAGAGAGGAATATAAGTGAACTGATGGAGCTGAAAAATACAACACAAGAACTTCAAGAAGCATGCACAAGTTTCAACAGACGAATTGACTAAACGGAAGAAAGGATATCAGAGGTCGAAGATCAACTCAATGAAATAACATGAGAAGGCAAGATTAGAGAAAACAGGGTAAAAAGAAATGAACAAAGTCAACAAGAAATATGGGACTATGTGAAAAGACCTAATCTACATTTTATAGGTGTACCTGAATGTGATGAAGAGAATGAATCCAAGCTGGAAAATACTCTTCAGGATACTATGCAGGAAAACTTCCACAACCTAGCAAGGCAGGCCAATATTCAAGTCCAGAAAATACAGAGAACACCACAAAGATATTCCTCAAGAAGAGCCATCCCAAGGCACATAATCATCAGATTCACCAGGGTTGAAATGAAGGAGAAAATACTAAGGGCAGCCAGAGAGAAAGGTCAGGTTACCCACAAAGGGAAGCCCATCAGAATCACAGCAGATCTCTCAGCAGAAACCGTACAAGCCAGAAGAGAGTGGGGGTCAATATTTAACATCCTTAAAGAAAAGAACTTTCAACCCAGAATTTCATATCCAGCCAAACTAAGCTTCATAAGTGAAGGAAAAATAAAATCCTTTGCAAACAAGCAAGTACTCAGAGATGTCATCACCACCAGGCCTGCTTTACAAGAGATCCTGAAAGAGGCACTACACATAGAAAAGAACAACCAGTACCAGTCACTCCAAAAACACACCAAATGGTAAAGAGCATCAACACAATGAAGGATCTGCATCAACTAATGGGGAAAACAGCCAGCTAGCATCAAAATGGCAGTATCAAATTCACACATAACAATATTAACCCTAAACATAAATGGATTAAATGCCCCAATAAAAAGACACAGACCGGCAAATTGGATAAAAAGCCAAAACCCATCGCTGTGCTGTATCCAGGAAACCCATCTCACATGCAAGGATACACAAAGGCTCAAAATAAAAGTATGGAGGAAGATTTACCAAGCAAATGGAGAACAAAAAAAAGCAGGAGTGGCAATTCTCATCTCTGATAAAATAGACTTTAAAGCAACAAAGATCAAAAGAGACAAAGAAGGACATTACATAATGGTAAAAGGATCAATGCAACAAGAAGAGCTAACGATCCTAAATATATATGCACCCAATACAGGAGCACCCAGATACATAAGGCAAGTTCTTAATGACTTACAAAGAGACTTAGACTCCCACACAATAATAGTGGGAGACTTTAACACCCCATTGACAATACTACACAGATCAACGAGACAGAAAATTAACAAGGATATCCAGGACTTGAACTCAGACCTGGACCAAGCAAACCTAATAGACATTTACAGAACTCTCCACCCCAAATCCACAGAATATACATTCTTCTCAGCACCACATCACACCTACTCTAAAATTGACCACATAATTCGAAGTAAATTACTCCACAGCAAATGCAAAAGAACAGAAATTATAACAGTCTCTCAGACCACAGAGCAATCAAGTTAGAACTCAGAATTCAGAAACCAACCCAGAACCTCACAGCTTCATTGAAACTGAATGACTGGCTCTTGAATGTTGACTGGATAAACAATGAAATGAAGGCAGAAATAAAGATGTTCTTCGAAACCAACGAGAATGAAGACACAACATACCAGAATCTCTGGGACACATTTAAAGCAGTCTCTAGAGAAAAATATATAGCAATAAGTGCCCACATGAGAAGAAAGGAGAGATCTAAAATTGACACCCTATCCTCAAAATTGAAAGAGCTAGAGGAGCAAGATCAAAAAAACTCAAAACCTAGCAGAAGACAAGAAATAACTAAGATCAGAGCAGAACTGAAGGAGATACAGACACAAAAAACCCTTCAAAAAATCAATAAATCCAGGAGCTGGTTTTTTCAAAAGATCAACAAAATAGACAGACCACTACCAGATTAATAAAAAAGAAAAGAGAGAATAACCAAATAGATGCAATAAAAAACAATAAAGGGGATATCACCACAGATTCCACAGAAATTCAAACCATCATCAGAGATTATTACAAACAACTCTATGCACATAACCAAGGAAACCTGGAAGAAATGGATAAATTCCTGGACACTTGCCTCCTCCCAAGCCTAAACCAGGAAGAAGTCAAAACCCTGAATAGACCAATAACAAGGTCTGAAGTGGAGGTAGCAATTAAGAGCCTACCACCCAAAAAAAGCCCAGGTCCAGATGGGTTCACAGCCGAATTCTACCAGACTTACAAAGAGGAGCTGGTACCATTCCTTCTGAAACTATTCCAAATAATCCAAAAAGAAGGAAACCTTCCCAAATCATTTTATGAGACCAACATCATCCTGATACCAAAACCCGGCAGAGACTCAACAAGAAAAGAAAACTACAGGCCAATATCCATGATGAACATAGATGCAAAAATCTTCAATAAAATACTGGCAAGCCGATTGCAACAGCACATCAAAAAGCTTATCCACCATGATCAAGTAGGATTCATCCTGGGGATGCAAGGCTGGTTCAACATACACAAGTCTATAAATGTAATTCACCACATAAACAGAACCAAAGACAAAAATCACATGATTATCTCAATTGATGCAGAGAAGGCCTTTGACAAAATTCAACAGCTCTTTATGCTAAAAACCCTCAATAAACTATGTATTGACAGAATGTATCTCAAAATAATAAAAGCTATTTATGACAAACCAACAGCCTATATCATACTGAATGGGCAAAAACTGGAAGCATTCCCTTTGAAATCTGGCACTAGACAATTATGCCCTCTCTCACCACTCCTATTCAATATAGTACTGGAAGTTCTAGCCAGAGCAATCAGGCAAGAAAAAGAAATAAATTGTATTCAAATAGGAAAGGAGGAAGTCAAATTGACTCTATTTGCAGATGACATGATTGCATATCTAGAAGACCCCATCATCTCAGCCCAAAATCTTCTGAAACTGATAAGCAACTTCAGCAAAGTCTCAGGATACAAAATCAATGTGCAAATATCACAAGCATTCCTATACACCAATAACAGACTTAAAGAGAGCCAAATCAAGAATGAACTGCCATTCACAATTGCTACAAAGAGAATAAAATACCTAGGAATACAACTAACAAGGAACGTAAAGGACCTCTTCAAGGAGAACTACAAACCACTGCTCAACGAAATAAGAGAGGACACAAACAGGTGGAGAAACATTCCATGTTCATGGTTAGGAAGAATCAATATCATGAAAATAACCATACTGCCCAAAGTAATTTACAGATTCAATGCTATCCCCATCAAGCTACCAATGACATTCTTCACAGAACTGGAAAAAACCACCTTAAACTTCATATGGAACCAAAAGAGAGCCCGCATAGCCAAGTGAATTCTAAGCAAAAAGAACAAAGTGGGAGGCATCAGACTACCAGACATCAAACTATATTACAAGGCTACAGTAATCAAAACAGCATGGTACTGGTACCAAAACAGAGATATAGACCAATGGAACAGAACAGAGGCCTCGGAGGCAACACAACATATCTACAATCACCCGATCTTTGACAAACCTGACAAAAACAAGCAATGGGGAAAGGATTCCCTGTTTAATAAATGATGTTGGGAAAACTGGCTAGCCATATACAGAAAGCAGAAACTCGACCCCTTCCTGGCACCTTACACTAAAATTAACTCCAGATGGATTAAAGACTTAAACATAAGACCTAACACCATCAAAACCCTAGAAGAAAATCTAGGCAAAACCATTCAGGACATAGGCGTAGGCAAGGACTTCATGACCAAAACACCAAAATCATTGGCAACAAAAGTCAAAATAGACAAATGGGACCTAATCAAACTCCACAGCTTCTGCACAGCAAAAGAAACAGTCACTAGAGTGAATCAGCAACCAACAGAATGGGAAAAAATTTTTGTAGCTTACCCATCTGACAAAGGGCTGATATCCAGAATTTACAAAGAACTAAAACAGATTTACAAGAAAGAAACAAACAAGCCCATTCAAAAGTGCATGAAAGATATGAACAGATACTTTACAAAAGAAGACATACAAAAGGCCAACAAATATATGAAATAATGCTCATCATCACTGGTCATTAGAGAAATGCAAATCAAAACTACATTGAGATACCATCTCATGCCAGTTAGAATGGCGATCATTAAAAAATCTGGAGACAACAGATGCTGGAGAGGATGTGGAGAAATAGGAACACTTTTACACTGTTGGTGGGAGTGTAAATTAGTTCAACCATTGTGGAAGACAGTGTGGTGATTCCTCAATGACCTAGAAATAGAAATTCCATTTGACCCAGCAATCCCATCACTGGGTATATATCCAAAGGATTATAAATCGTTCTACTATAAGGACACATGCACACGAATGTTCATTGCAGCACAGTTTACAATAGCAAAGACCTGGAACCAACCCAAATGCCCATCGATGATAGACTGGACAGGGAAAATGTGGCACATATACACCATGGAATATTATGCAGCCATCTAAAACTATGAGTTCGTGTCCTTTGTAAGGACATGGATGAACCTGGAGGCCATCATTCTCAGCAAACTGACACAAGAACACAAAATCAAACATCGCCTGTTCTCACTCATAGACGGGTATTGAACAATGAGAACACATGGACACAGGGAGGGTAGCACTATACACTGGGGTCTGTTGGGGGGAAATAGGGGAGGGACAGTAGGGGGTGGGGAGTTGGGGAGAGATAGCATGGGGAGAAATGCCAGATATAGGTGAAGGGGAGGAAGGCAGCAAATCACTGCCACATATGCACCAATGCAACAATCTTGCATGTTCCTCACATGTACCCCAAAACCTAAAATGCAATAAAAAACAAACAAACAAACAAAAAAACAAATTACTTCATTGCTAGACTAAGATTTGTATACTCTATACATCTAACCTATAAAATTATACAAACTGCATGAGCAAGATGGCATAGAAAAGCACCACAGGCCCTACTTCCTTTATAGACATCTAAATTCAATGAAAACATACTGAACAAAACACATTTGTGGAAGATTTATAAATAAGTTTCTTGTGTGCAGTACCCCAGGTGAGCACAATGCAAAGAATCACATAGAAAAATAATTCTGTTACACTTATCCAGCAGAGCTCTTCCTGCTCCCAAACCAGAATGTAGTGCCCTTAGAAGTAAACTGCCAATGTCTGGTTTTCAATTTTACCACAATAAATAAATAAATAAAATAAACCCTAGAAAAATAGTGACACATACATTTCTATTTCTAGCATCTAAGAGTCTTTTCACAAACTGGCTTCTGTCTTCCATGGCATTAAATACTAAAGAAAGTGGTGGCTAATATGGTTTGGGTCTCTATTTCCACTTAAACCTCATTTTGAATTGTAGATTTCCTAATTCTCACTAGTTGTGGAAGAAACCTGGTGGGAATTAACTGAATTATGGGTATGGGTATATCCTATGTTGTTCTTGTGATAGGAGTCTCACAAAATCTGATATTTTTTATAAAGGAGAGTTCCTCTGCCCATGCCCCTTCTCTGACTGCCACCATGTAAGATGTCACTTTGCTTTGTCTTTATTTTCTGCCACAGTTATGAGCCCTCCTTAGCCATGTTGAACAGTGAGTCCATTGAACCTTTTTTCTTTATAAATTACATAGTCTTGGGTATGTCTTTTTGGCAGCATGAAAGCAGACTACTATAATAGCATTTTTTGGAATTACGGTTTGAATCTGCTAAGATCTAAGGTAGATGCTACAGCAGTAGAGAGACTGCAGTACTACAGAGAGAAAACACATGTAGCAAATGAGGACTGGCCATTAAGCAGAAACACTAATAAATTTCTTTAAAAATAAACAAATTTTCAGACAAGATACATCCTAAGAACATGTCTGAGAAATTCCCAGAATCTCTGGCTAAAAATAGGTTTTAATGTATGCCAGAAAAAAAATCTACATTTCAAGGACTGTGACAGGTAGATTTTTTTTAAATGTCCAAATCTCAATCCAAAATTACAATGAGTAGAAAATATTACAGCAAAACAGCCCCATATAAAAATTATAAACTGTTCAGAAAGGAAACATAAAAAATGAAGATGTATAAACTAATTTTTTTAAATTTAAATAAATTAAATAATAGTAAGAGGAACACAGACAACTATTAAAAACTTAAAAATTAGAATAAGCACAAAAATATTTAAAATATCAAAAAATTGTAAAAGCTAAACATGCAAAAAGAAATAACTAAAAAATTCTGGAAGAAAAAATAATGTAAAAAGGTAGAAGCTCAATAAAACAAACTGGGATATGCTCATAGATATTTATAACAAACACATATATAAATACAATTTCAAAAGTCACAGATGGAAAGAAAATCTTGGGTGCTGCAAGAGAAAAGTGATGTGTCATTTACAAGCATAGTCTTATAAGATAACCAGTGAGTTTGCCAAAAAATTTGCAGGCTAGAAGGAAACTCTGTGTTACAGTCAAAGTCCTCAAAAAAAAAAAAAAAAAGAAAATCTGTTAAGGGAGAATAATATCAACAGCAAAACTGCTCTACAAACATTAAAATAAAAAAAAAAAAAACCTTCCAAAATAACTACATTCTGAGAAAGTATATTGGCACAGCATGTGTGCTATATATCAAAGTTGATAAAATGAATTTTTTTCACTGAAAATAACATGATTCAAAAAGGAACACTTAATTATTTGAAAATACATTGTTCTGGAAAAGATATGCACATACAAAAAAATTGAATTTCTTAGCATTATCATGATAGTGCAAGAAAATTTATTCTTTAAAATTTATAAAAGCATAGAAATTATTATAAACATCTGTTAATACATGTACAACATAAAAAGATATAATTAGTAATATAAATAACAAATGAGAGCAAATGTAATGAGGAATACTTGCTTGCAACTGAAGCTATATTTTTATAAGATTAAAGTATATTGGCCGGGCACGGTGGCTCATGCCTGTAATCCCAGCACTTTGCGAGGCCAAGGCAGGTGGATCACCAGGTCAAGAGATCAAGACCATCCTTGTCAACATGGTGATACCTCGTCTCTTCTAAAAATATGAAAAATTAGCTGGGCATTGTGGCACGTGCCTGTAATCCCAGCTACTCAGGAGGCTGAGGCAGGAGAATTGCCTGAATCCAGGAGGTGGAGGTTGTGGTGAGCCGAGATCATGCCATTGCACTCCAGCCTGGGTAACAAGAGCAAAACTCTGTCTCAAAAAAAAGATTAAAGTATATTGTTGTATCTTTTAGAGGGTTTATGTAATCCACAAGGTAACACAAAGAAAATATCTGTACAGATACATGAAAGAAAATAAGAAAGTGAAAGTATATTAATACAGAAATTAAAGACACAAAGGAAGATTAGAAAGAGAGGAAATGAGGAAGAAAGATACAAGAATCAAATAAAGCAATAAAATAACATTAGTAATTCTATTTAAGAAAATTATATATATATAATATATATATTATATGTATATACACACATATATAATTAACTTTCCAATCAAGAGACATACTTTCAATAATGAGATTTAAGAAACATACTTTAAAAACCAACACCCAACTTGCCTTCCTACAAGTCAGTTCAGATTTCATGACAGAAAAAAAACAAAACAAAACCTGAAAGTGGCAAAATAGTAGATGTTCCATGCAAATATTAACCAACTGAGAGTAGAACAGGTCAAAATCATATACGAGCTATATTTTAAGTCAAAAACTATCAGATTTTTAAAAATTTATTTTAAGTCCAAACTCCAAAGATACAAAGAAAGATATTAAGTAATAACAGATTCATTCACTGGGAACTTATGACACATTTGTATGTACATTTATTTGTGTGTGTGTGTGTGTTTCTGTGTGTGGTGTGTATCTCACATTAAGGTTCCAAGTATATAAAGAAAATATTGACAAAACTGAAGAATCACAGAGTATATATAAGTACAGTAGGATATTTCAATACCCCACATTCTATAATAAAAATTAAACAAGACAGAATATTAGTAAAGAAAAAGAGGAATTGAAGGCAGTATAAAACAATTATTCCTAACAGAGGTATAGAGAACACTCATCTACAAAATCAGGATACACTCATCTCTGTAACTCATACAACATTCTCCTTCCTAGGCCACCTGTTAGGCCAAAAAAACAACAACAACAACAACAAAAAAAAAAGTCTTAACATGAGAGCAAAATTTTTAAAACTAGTATCATCAAATATCATTTAAAACAAATATCAAAATGGAATGAGAGTTTAAAACAACAATAAAAACTGAAAAATTCACAAATATATAGAAATTAAACAACAAACTGTTTAACATGCTGTTGTTCAAAGGTGGAAATAACTAATATTGTAAAGATGTCCATACTGCTCAATGTACTCTACAAATTTAATGCAATGCTGTTGGAATTTCACACTGCATTCTTGAAGTAATGCAAATTTCTGTCACCAAATCATTCAGTAGGTATAATTTAAAATATAAAAGTACTAAATATTACTTGGTTTTCAAAAACTAGAAAATATTCTAACAACTATAAAAATACATTTCAATGGCATTATGCAAATAAAATAAGCCAGCCAGAAAAAGAAAGAGATTGTATAAGATACAGAAAGCAGTTGCACTCTCAGAAACAGAAAACAGAGTGGTGTTTGAAAAGTTCCAGGAAATGAGACAAATTTATGTTATGTAATGTGTATTGAGGTTTAGCTTTGCAAGATAAAAAATCTAGCAATATGTAGCATAATAATGTCAATGTAATTAACAGGACTAGAATGAATATTTAATAATATTGTATTGTAAATTTTGTTGTGTGGTTTTGACAAGTAAAAATGAACAATGACTAGAATACTTTCAGATATATAACAGTTTTTAAATTAACTTCAAATCTAAGATATTCTCCTGGGCAGGTGCAATGGCTCACACCTCTAATCCCAGTACTTTGGGAGGCTGAGGCAGGTGGATCACAAGGTCAGTAGATTGAGACCATCCTGGCCAAAATGGTAAAACCCCATCTCTACTAAAATACAAAAAATTAGCTGGGTGTGGTGGCAGCACTTGTAGTCCCACGTACTCCAGAGGCTGAGGCAGGGGAATTGCTTGAACCTAGGAGGCAGAGGTTGCAGTGAGCTGCGATTGCACCACAGCACTCCAGCCTGGTGACAGGGCAAGACTCTGCCAAAAAAAAAAAAAAAAAAATTCTTCCACACAAAAATAATACAGATTCACAGATAGATGTTGAAATTAAAAAAGGATATGATAAGTCAGTGAGATATGGTTAAATAATCATTCACAATAAACATACACAACAAACACACAAGTCATAAAAAAATGCCACAGATAATATTTGTCCAGGCAAAAAAACATAAGAGATCATTATATTGGCAATAGAAATATGGCTAATTCATATTTGATGTTGCTCCACACTGTCTTAAATTATAAAGAGTTAAATATTGTCATATACAGTTATAAACATGATTAACAATGTACTATAATTATAAAAACATTGTCATATACAATTATAAATTGTGGTTATAATCATAACACAATTAACTGGTGTGAGATGACATATCCTAAAATATATAATACAAAAATATAAAACACTGAAACAAAATTAAAAATGGAATGAAAAACTGATTGGACATCATCAAGTAGATGAATATATTCATAAAAGGAATCTTAGAAGAACACAGGAAAAAAGTAATATGGAGGTTACTTGAAAACAAAAAAGTCAAACAACTCCGAAATTTCGATGCAATAAAAAAATTTCTTACCACTAATACTTAATAAATTATTTTACTTCAAAAAGAAGATATAAATAAATACTTCCCAAAATAAAAGGTGAGAGTGTTCATCATTACTACTGTAGTCCTAACTCTGCTTAGAAAAAAAAAAAAGAAAGAAATGCTAAAATGAGTTCATTTTTTGAAAAATAAAATGATACTGAACAGCATCATAAAACCACATACATATGTAAAGCTCTCTATTAGATGTAAATATACACACATATAGAAGTCTTTACTATTGTAATCATGGTGCATAAAACTCTTAAGGTTGTACAGAATATGATAAACAAAATACAAGTCTGCATAAATCTGTTAATAGATATACAATATAAAATAATTTTAAAATCAACAACACACTGGAAAATACAGAAGTATACTTTTTGTATTCAATTGAGGTTGTTATGAGATTAAAATATATTCTTTTAACTTAAGATGTTTTATGTAATTTCCATATTTTAAGATGGTTACAAAAGGAATACTTATAAAAATATGCAAAACAAAATAAAAAAAACCACAGCAAAATTAAAATAAAAATTAAGGCAGCAAAACAGAAAATGAGAAAGCATATCTACAAAAAACAAAAAAAACTGAGAATAAAACTGGTAATACCAACTGGACTTTCTTCTTTTTCTTTTTCCTTTTTTTTTTTTTTTTGAAATGGAGACTTGCTCTGTTGCTCAGACTGGAGTCTCGCTCTGTTGCCCAGGCTGGAATCCTGTGGTGCAATCTTGGCTCACTGCAACCTCCACCACCCAGGTTCAAGCAATTCTTCTGCCTCAGCCTCCTGAGTAGCTGTGATTACAGGTGCCTGCCACCATACCCATATAATTTTTTTGTATTTTAGTAGAAACTGGGTTTCACCATGTTTCACATGCTGGTCTCAAACTCCTGACCTCGTGATTCACCTGCCTTGGCCTCGCAAAGTGTTGGGATTACAGGTGTGAGTCACCACACCTGGCCATTAACTGCATTTTTAAGCAATCAAATAAAATACAAATTAATTAAACTACTTAATAAAAAGAAATGTAATTCCAGGACTTTGGGAGTACAAGGTGGACTGAACACTTGATCCCAGGAATTCAAGCCTAGCTTGCGCAAAACAAAAAACTCAGAGTAACATTTTAGACTGTATTAATTACTTTGCATATAGAGGAATACCTAAAAGTGGACAATTTATAAAGAAAAAAAGGTTTATTTGGCTGACAAGTCAGCAGACTGTACAAGAAGTGTGTGCCAGCATCTGCTTCTGGTGAGGGTCTCGGGAAGCTTACAATCATGCTGGCAGACAAAGAGTAACTGGACATATCACATGATAAGAGACACAACAAGTGTGAGTGAAGTAGCCATGTTATTTTAAGGAACCAGCTCTCACTTGAATTAATGGAGTGTAAACTTATGATTACCAAGAGGATGGTATCAAGCCATTCATGAGAAACTTACCCCATGACCCAAACACCTCTGCCCTGCTGCAACCCAAACACCTCTGATCCCCTATGACCCAAACACTTCCCACCAGGTTCCACATCCAACACTGAGGATTATAATGCAAGATAAAATTTGGAGAACCTGGACATCTATACCACATAATAAACCATCCATACCATATAATAAGAATAAAAGAAGTTTTGTACTTTCCAGTCAATAGCAAGGGAATACATAATATTCTTACTTGTACCTGGTGTGCTCTGTTAGGACACATAACATGTCTTATTAAATGATGAATACTCACTAAGTGCAGTGGCTCATGCCTATAATTCCAACACTTTGGGAGACCAGGTAAAAGGATCACTTGGGGCCAGAAGTTTGAGACCAGCATGGCTAAAATAGTGAGATCTTGTCACCGCACATAATCAAAAAATGAGCTAGTGCATGTCTGTACTGCCAGCTACTTGGGAGACTGAGGTAGGAAGGATCACTTGAGCCAGGGAGGTTGAGGCTGCAGTGAACTGAAATCATACCACTGTACTCTGACCTGGGCAACAGAGTAACAACAGAAACAACAAATAATAAACAACAACAAACAAATGTAAGATTGTATTGGTACATTTTCACATTGCTGATAAAGAAATACCTGAGGGGGGGAGTTTAATTGGACTTAGAGTTTCACATGGCTCGGGAGGCCTCAGAATCATGGCAGGAGATGAAAGGTACTTCTTACATTGTGGCAGTAAGAGAAAATGAGAAAGATGGAAAAGCAGAAACCCTGATAAACCATCAGATCTCATAAGACTTGATCATCACCACAAGAACAGAACAAGGGAAACTGCCCCCCTGATTAAAATGATCTCCCACCAGGTCTCTCCTACAACATGTCAATTTATGGGAGTGCAATTCAAAATGAAATTTGGGTGGGGACAGAAAGCCAAACCATATCAAAGACCAAAATAACACCCATGTGCTTTTTGACCAAAACTGAATGTAACTTAGAATTAATAGCAAAAATAAAACTGGCAAATCAAAAACCATATGAAATTAAAACACACTCTTCAAAATATTCTTGCTCAACAGTCAACAACTTAAATTTTGAAGATGTTACTACAACATACAGTGATATACAAATGTAATATAATTTCTATAAATATCCCCATAGCAACTTTTTACAAGAATATTGGTTGAAATTTTAAAATTTGACTATGAACTATACCAAACACCCATGAAAATTAACAAAGAGGCATTAGACTTCCTGATTTGAACATATATTAAAAGCTACAATAACAAAAACAATGTGGTACTAACACAAAGACAGATAAACAGATAAAAGAACAGAATAGAGAACTCAGAAATAAACTGTTTTGTATACGATCTAATAATCTTCTACCATGTTGCCATGACCACACAATAAAGTGAAATAATATTTCATCAAATTTGAGTAATAATTTGATTTTATAATCAAAATATAATGTTGAAAACTAAAAATCTATACCGATAAAATCAAGTTGGAGCATTTTCTTGAGCCATATACAAAAATAGTTTAAATAAAATACTTAGACACAATAAAATAACAAATCTCTTTGAAACAAAATAAGGGAAAGACACGACATTGATCTTGGCACCATTTTCTTAGATATAACATTAAATGCAGGACCAACAAAGAAAAGAACAGAAACATTTAACTACATTATAATTCAATATTTCTGTACACCAAAGAAAACATTCAATAGAGTGACAATACCTTTTAGAAAACGAATGAAAAATTTACTAATCACATGTGATAGGAGTTAATATTCAGAATATATAAACAACTCTTAAAATTTAAAAACAGTTGAATAACTAGATTTAGAAATGGACACATAATTTAACTAAACAGAAAGATGCATTTGAGAGGATATTTAAAAATTAGTAATTTGTAGAGAAATGCATAAAAATTATAATGAAAACTGAAATCACCTCACACCAATTAGAATGGCCATTAGAAATCTTTTAAAAGCAGCAAATCCATTGATGATGCAATATGAATGCAACACATGCTGATTGTTGGTGGAAGACAAAAATATAGCCATCATTTAAAAATGTTATAAATGTTGCTCAAATAATTAAACATGAAAGTATCACCAAATACAGAAATTCCAATTATGAATCTATATCCAAAGTATGCAACTCAGGACCTGGAAGATATATTTAACCATCTATGTTTATTGAACCACTATTCACAAAAGCCAAAAGGTGGAAGCAACTCAGTTGTTTTTTGATTTGTATACACACCACAAAATATAACATATACATACAGTGGAATATTATTTAGCCTTAAAAAAAACTTGTCACATTTAAAAATATTGTCAGATTTAAGATAAACCTTGAGAACAGTATATTACCTAAACTAAGCCAGTAACAAAGCAATTAATACTATATGATACCACTTATATGAGATCTGTCAAGCAGTCACATTTATAAAAACAGAAAGGGGAAGAATGTTTCTCAAGGGCTGAAAGGAGGGTAAAATGAGCAGTTGTTACTTAACAGGTTTTGAGTTTTCATTTTACAAATGTAAAATTTCTTTAAGTTTTTTGAATAACAATGTGAATATACTTGACATGCCAGAAGTGAACAGTTTTTTTGTTTGTTTGTTTGTTTCATTTTTCAAAGACAGGGTAAGGCCAGGTGCAGTGGCTCATGCCTGGAATCCCAGCAATCTGGGAGATCAAGGCGGGTGGATTGCCTGAGGTTGAGAGTTCAAGACCAGCCTGATCAACAGGGAGAAACTGTCTCTACTAAAAATACAAAATTAGCTAGGCATGGTGGTACAAGCCTGTTAACCCAAGTACTCAGGAGACTGAGGCATGAGAATCACTTGGACCCAGGAGGCAGAGATTGCAGTCAGCCAAGATCACACCATTGCACTCCAGCCTGGGCAACAAAAAAGAAACTCCATCTCAAAATAAATAAATAAATAAAGATAGGATATAACTCTGTCATCCAAGATTCCAAGATGAAGTGCAATGGCACAATTATGGCTCAACGTAGCCTGACACTTTCAGGCTCAAGTAATTCTGCCCCATCAATCTCCCAAGTTGCTGGGACCACAATCCCAGCCATGTCTGGCTATTTTTAATTTTTTTTTTTTTTTTTTTTTTTTTGCAGAGAAGGATTCTTTATATGTTTACCAGCCTGGTCTCAATCTTTTGGGCTCAAGCACTTAAATCAAATACTTTGAAAATAATACAGCTATGATGCCTTTTAGCTCATGGCTATCACTCTAGTGGGATGGTTATCACAGGAAAGTGTGGTCTTATAAATCTCATAGTAGGCCATTGCCTCTGGGAGGAAAACATAAAATGACACCAGTTCCCACCTAAAGTCAGAGGCATCTGACACTCTAAGATTGGATCCCAAAATGAGACACCCCTGGCTGAGATTCTGAGGTCTAGTACTAAACCTTACTTAGAATTGTCTCTCAGGCTGTGCACGGTGGCTTATGCCTGTAATCCCAGCACTTTGGGAGGCCACGGCGGGCAGACCACCTAAAGTCAGGAGTTCGAGACAGCCTGACCACATGGAGAAACCCCGTCTCTACTAAATGTACAAAAATTAGCTGGTCATAATTGGCACATGCCTGTAATCCCAGCTATTTGGGAGGCTGAGGCAGGAGAATTGTTTAAACCCAGGAGGCGGAGGTTGTAATGAGCCGAGATTGCACCATTGCATTCCAGCCTAGGCAACAAGAGTGAAACTCCATCTCAAAAAAAAAAAAAAAAAATTCTTACATTTGAAATACCACTTCACCCTGAACACTGTATGAAATGTAGAGTTTACCACTGAATGGGAAAGTGAAATGGCATTGTAGGTACATAGGCTTTTGTGCTGCGGTTCTAAGCAGTGGGCATAATTAGCATGTGATGCTCTCCTTTGGTGCTGTTTGGTCCCAGAGTTCTTTGGAGTCTGGAGAGTTTGGGACTTTAAACTGCCTTAGCCAAAATTTTGGTTCACAGCATTTATTGGATTAGCTATTGGGCCAAACCAAATAAAACCAGGGAGAGAGAAGCTGTGTCATGTCTAGGGTTCCAAGCCGTTAGATCTTAGTTTGTGTGTACACATGTCTAGATGTGTTTGTTTATATACTTATTGTTAAATGTTGTGTCTACCAAATTGGTCTGTAAGTAAGAGTGCTCATGCAAGTAAGTGTAAGCAATTTTTTTTCTTTCTTTCTTTTTAATTTTTTTAATTTTTTTTTTTGGAGACAGATTCTCACTCTGTTGCCCAGGCCTGAGTGCAGTGCGAACTCCATCTCCCTAGTTCAAGGGATTCTCCTGTCTCAGCCTCTTGAGTAGCTGGGATTACAGGTGTGCCACCATGCCCAGATAATTTCATATTTTTAGTAGAGATGGAGTTTACACATCTCTACTAAATTTAGCCAGGCTGATATTGAAATTCTGACCTCAGGTGATCTGCCCACCTCGGCCTCCCAAAGTATTGGGATTAAAGGCATGAGCCAATGCACCCAGCCAGCAATTTTTAAATACATGTGACTTAAATATAACTTAAGTAAATAAGCTAGCTTTAAAATTATTGCTAAAATAAAAATAGAAATGTCTATAAAATGTAGACATACTTTTCAAATTATGCAAGTAGAAACTAGGTTGGTTAAATGCTTCAAGGTCACTAACTGCTTCTTTGGACTTTTAAAGTTGTTTGACTTTCCTGCTTTACAGGTTGGTAAGAGCTGGAAACATATACCATGTCCCTAGCTAGGCCAGAAACAGTCAAACATGATCTGCACCTAAGGATGTAAAACTGAAATAACTTACCAGGTATTTCACCAAAATTAAGGATTGCTGACAGTTGCCATTATAACATGTAATTGAGACTACTGAAAACAGATTTGCATGCAAGGTGTGTAAAGAAAGTGAACTATGTCTTTAATGAAAGACTGTAAGAAGGTGTGAAAATGCAAATTTTTGCCTAGTTTAGAGAGTTAAAGGATTGTTTTCAAATAAGATAAACATAAAGGTTTAAACAGGTTATGGAAAGTGTGTAAAAATTATAAAGAGGATCTATGTGTCCACATATTGATTAAATTCAATAAAATATTATTTGGTTTTTCCATAAATTGAACATTGGAATAAAAGTACAACAAGGGTGTCTTGAAGCACTGACCTACTCTTTAACACAAATTTGTAAAGGGTTATAAAAGTTTAAGAAGAATTGCACCTCGTGATCAAACTGGTTAAGATTGGATGAAATTATCTATAAGGTTTCATTAAAAAAGTTGGGGTTGACAATAATAGACTAATGCAAGTGTGAAATTTGGCTTTCTTTCCCTTGAAAAAAGATTTTTCTTTGACTTATGAATAAACCATCTAAAAAAGAAGGAAAAGACAAGAAACAGATTGTTTGAAATACTGGATCCTCCCTCTTGCAGAGTTTTTGCTTTAAAAAACAAAACAAAAAACTATGTGTCTTTTAAACAGAGGACTTATGGTAACCTAATTTTCTATTAAATGTTTTGAGGCTTTAAAGCTTCTAAGTTGTCTTTTTTAACCCCTAGCTTTTGGATGCTATAGAGGGCCCCTGGGGCATCCAAGGGAGAGGTAAGCAGGATTATTTGACATGTTTATTGACATAGGATTGTTGATCAGATAGTCTTTGATTTTCAGGTAATGTTTTAGTGAAAATGTTAATGTGTGTTCCAAAAATCGTATGGGAATCCTGGAATTCTGATGTCTGAGTTTGTGTTATCAATCATAATTAAAGTTATTGTGTTAGGCTATTGTAAATCACAAAGGTAACTAAATTTCCTTTGTTAATCATATTTTTCACTGGGGAAGGGCAGGATCTTTCCTCCCAGGTGCAGCAGCAGCAGCTGCCTGACTCATGGCTACAGACCTGGGCCTCCTGCTACACAAGGACAAGCAGGAGCTCTGCCCCTTTTGAGTTGGTGGGGTTGGAGCACCCTGGGTGCAAATGCAGCCACCCTCCCATGTAGAAGACATGGGCATCTCTGCTGCCTACAGCCTTGGGGTCCTGGGAAGGTGCTCCCCCATTTCTGCTGGCTTGGAGGTTTCTGCTCCTGCTTCATGGCCTCACTCCTCTCCCAGCACCTGCACACTCCAATCTCAGAGCAGGGTTGGAGCCAAGCCCATGGGTCATATATGGCAGTAGGAGGTAGACAGATTTCTTGGCAGAAAAGAGAAAGTCCCTTGTAGAGTGCCACCTTTAGGGGCCCACAGACCAGAATGGGGACTTCTGGTGCCTCATCCTGGCCTGCCTATGGCCACCCATGGACCAACTGTAATGACCTTACTCCCCTCTGAGATCCAGAAAAGCCCTGGCCTCAGACAGAGAGGGCAGAGGACACAGAAACCATGTGATGATCAGCTGCAGAGATGAGCTACCTTCTCTGCTGGCAGCTTCGGAGACCTCTGAACACCCTGCCTGCAGAGAGAAGCCTCTCCTCAGGGCCTCCTCTCTGCTGAGAGCTAAACACTTGATGGGATGACCTGTCTACAGAGAAGAGCTACCCACTGTGTGTCCCCTCTGAACTCTTCTAACACTAAATAAATATCCTCTTTGTTTTCTTCACCCTTCACTTGTCTGCATACCTTATTCTTCCTGGATGCAGGACAAGAACTCAGGAAATGGGGCCCCTGGCCACAGAGGGTTTCCAGGAAAAAAAAACTGACACCTCAAAGATTCTGTAACACATGCATAACATGTATATTCTAACATGTTATCCTAAATGTCTGAATCTAATGTTGCAGACAGATTTGAAATAGAAGACAGAACGTAGAAATGTGTAGAGATAGTAACATCAGTAAAATGGAAAAATAACAGGTGCTCTATTTTCTGATTCCCCCAGAGCAAGAAAATTTGTCAGCCATCCCTGACAAAAATGCCTACATACTGGAGTCAGACATCATGGCTCACCCCTATAATGACAGCTACATGGTACATTGAGGTTGGAAAATTGTTGCAGGGAAGTATTTCAAGACCAGGCTGATTTATGTGGCAAGACCCCATCTCAAAGATAAGTGCCTTTAATAGAGCTTTGAGATACAGGAAGGAAGTTGCAAAACTCTGCTAAAGCCCAAAATTGAGGAGTGTTCCTTTCAGAAGGCAGGCCTTCATTAATGTAGCAAACTACAGGACCTCTGCTCTTGGCTAAAGACCAGGAAATGAATGGTCCACCCAACTTGGTCTCAATGAGAATTGTGAACTTACTCTGTAACCATCCCAAACTCCTCCCAGCAACCATCTGGGAGAGGCCTTCCACTCCAGGGGCCTGGAGGAAGACACAAATTAATAGACCTGCAGGCAGGCCAGCAGACCTTGGCCTTTACTGTGAGCTCTGAAGCTGTTCAATGACTCAGTTTCAGCTTCCTGGACCACAGTTCATGGCCAGATATGACTACATAGAAACCCACACAGTGACCTAGAAAAATCCTATTTTGGGCCGGGTGCCGTGGCTTATTCTTGTAATCTCAGCACTTTGGGAGGCTGAGGTGGGTGGATCATGAGGTCAGGAGTTCAAGACCAGCCTGGCCTAGGTGGTGAAACCCTGTCTCTACTAAAGATACAAAAATTAGCCAGACATGGTGGCAGGCACCTATATTCCCAGCTACTAGGAGGCTGAGGCAGAGAATTGCTTAAACCTGGGAGGCAAAGGTTGCAGTGAGCCAGGATTGCACCACTGAACTCCAGTGTGGGTGACAGAGTGAGACTCTGTCTCAAAAGAAAAGAAAGAAAGAAGAATCCTCTGGTATTCAGTGAAAGCCATACTGATCCACATCCTGATATAAGGCCCACTGCAGACACCTCCCTTAGTGTCTGCTCTAAAAATCAAAGTCCTGAAGGATATTCAGTCTGTCTAAAAATAAAATGGAAATTATAACTACCCAAGCTCCTTGTCACAAGCCAACTAAAGGTGGACCCTAATGTACACTCAGAAGTCTTGTGACAAACCAAACTACAAACCTTCTCCACTACAAACCCAGAGAGCATCCCATCACCCAGGGGACCTAGCAAAAGAAAATCTTTATGTTCTGAAACCATTTTACAAAAACTTGAAGAGGTATTTGCTCCTTCAAATTCACAGGCACCAATGCAAAACTATATTGTGCCCATTGTCAAGGCTATTTTAACACGGCACTGAAACCACGTGGCAGAAGAATTAGTCAAAAAGTTTTTTAAAGACATTGAAAATGAAGACAAATAAGTAAAAAGTTGCTGTTTCTAGATTGTATAGTCTTATATATAAAGAACTATAAAGACTACATTAAAACCTGTCTAAACTAATAAATATATTCATTAAATTAGAAAAGTAAGACAAAATTAAATTATAAGTTATGTTTCCATACACTTAAACTCTCTGATATAACAGGAAAACAATCTGTTTGGAATAGTATTAAAACAGTAAGTTTCTAAGAAAACAATTAAGCAGATATAAAAAATATTTGCAAGATATCAATAAAAGAAATAAAATAAAATTAAAATTAAATAGAAATTAAAGGAGACCCAAATAAATTTAATTTTTTTATGTCTATAGATTGAAAGAATATTTTTAAAGTGCCATATTATCCAAAGTAATCTATAGATTCTCTGAACCCTTATCAAAATTTCAGTGGTATTTTTATCACAGTCATGAAAAATGCAATTCTAAAATTTACATGAAACTACAATAAACTTTGAATAGTCAAAGCAGTCTTGAGGAAAAAGAACAAAGCAGAAGGACACCATACTTCATAATTTCAAGCTATATTTCAAGGCTATAGTAATAAAAAGCGGATGGACTGTGTAGAAAAATGAACAACAGCAACAAAGATGGGACATAAACCACCACTCACACATTTCAGGTATGATGCTAAAAGAGAATTTAAAACAAGAGTTTAACATAGAGGTTTCTCAAAATTATGCAGATATGTGTGTGTCACCCAAAACGATGGAGAAGCAGTCAGATTGTGCAGTCTCTTATACTTCATGAAGAGGACTTTGGGCTCTTGAAAAAAGATCACCAAAGAGAAAGCAGAATCTTTGGAAAATTTAAAAACATAAGACAGAAGGTACCTCTCTGTGAGTGCAAAATAAAAAAGTCCTCAGGCATCCCAGAAACTATTTCCTTTTCTTTGGAACACAGTTTCCCAAATCACATTTTAAGGACTAACTTTTGCTTCAACTTTTGGACCTCTCATCTGTTGCATTCATTCTCACATACCTGGTGGTTTGGTTACAGTCTCATGTCTCTTCATCCAAGGCTCTTTTCCTTGCTCCAGATAGGTGATCAGGTCTGGCTTAGAGAAAGCAGTACCTGTTTTATTAAAAATAAATAAGGTAACATGAATGTTGTTCATATTCTCCAATTCTCAAGCTAGTAATTTGCTCAATAAGAATGATAGAATACAAAATCTTAGTAAACTAATTCCAAAATAATAATTTATAACAAAAATTTTTAATATTTAAAAAATTTTTAATTTGTATTTTTTGTTTTTGTTTTTGAGATGAAGTTTTATTTGTATTGCCCAGGCTGGAGTGCAATGGCACTATCTCGGCTGACTGCAACCTCCAATCCCTGGGTTCAAGTGATTCTCCTGCCTGAGCCTCTCAAGTAACTGGGATTACAGGCATGCACTACCATGCACAGCTATTATTTTGTAACTTTAGTACAGATGGGGTTTCTACATGTTGGTCAGGCTGGTCTCAAGCTTCTGACCTCAGGTGATTCACCTCCCAAGGTGCTGGGATTACAGACATGAGTCACTATGCCCGGCCTAAATTTGTATGTTCTTAATTTCACTTTCTAGTACTACTGAATCAACTGGTGGTGGAAAGCCAGGCACAGTGGCTCACACCTGTAATCCCAGCACTATCAAAGACTGAGGCAGGTAGATCACCCTGTGGTCAGGAGTTAGAGACCAGCCTGGCCAAAATGGCGGAATCCCATCTCTACTAAAAATACAAAAAAAAAAAAAGTAGTTGGGGGTTGTGATGTGTGCCTGTAATCCCAGCTACTCAGGAGGCTGAGGCAGGAGAACTGCTTTAACCCAGGAGGTGGAGGCTGCAGTGAGCCAAGCTTGCACCACTGCACTCCAGCATGAGAACAGATAAAGATTCCATGTCAAAAACAAGACAAGACAAACAAACAAAAAAACTGGTGGTGGTAATTAGATTTTAAGATGTAAGAAACAATACTTTAAGCCACCAACTTTCTGTCATTAGCAATAATCTACAGTAAAAAGTACAGAGCAGCTTAGGAATGTGGAAAATTCAGATCAACATGAAACATCTTGAAGATATTCCTCTCTAAACAAATTTCCAAAATTTTTTTCAAAACAGGAGTCTTAAACTTATTTATACAAAGCAAAATTACCAAAAACATTTTACAAATAAAATAGAATAAAACCTTTAGGGTGTAATATGAATGCATATTGAAGTTATTCTCACCGAGGAAGATCAGGTTTCTGTAGTTCTCTAGCATCACATCTCTGTATAAATTTTGTTGTGCAGTGTCCAGGCATTGCCACTCTTCCAGAGAGAATTCTATGGCCACATCCATAAATGTCAATGGTCCCTGATAAACACACACACACACACACACACACACAAACATATATTTATCAAGCAGCCATGGGCAGAATTTTTAATTTGACTCAAGATGAAATGAGAGTAAAAGGAAGTGCTTCTAATTTATAGGACTGAATCATAAAATAGTTCTCAACACAGAAATATATTCTAATGTATTCTCTAACTCTGTGTAAAGAGAGTGGCATAATCCACAACATCAGCATATATATAGTAGTTTTCTGGATTACAAAGTATAAAATTCAGGGCATAAACACAAATGTACATTTTTAAGTGCTGTATTTGCATCAAACAAAATGAGCTGTGCATATTTTTCACATGGAAAAGACATGTTAAGTTAGAAGATACCCCTCAAATTTCAATGTGTACAATGAACTGGAGATCATGTATTGCAGATGATTTTTTTCAGATTAGAAATAAAGACTCATTTCTGAATTTCTATTAAGTTCACCAGTAATGTAACTATTTTTGGCCTGATAAGAATATTTTGTCAAACATCCAGTAAATGAAAGAACCTGTTTTTCCCAGTTTCTCTCACCCATAAACACAAGTAAAGACATTTCTGCAAATTGGCCATGTAATTCTAATTAGAAGCCTGGGCTGATAACAACTTAGCTAAGAATTACCTCTCAAGTTTGAATGACCTTATACATCTCTTGGTAATTTTGGCCCCACTCTAGGTAATGTGATTCTGAAGGTTTGCAAAGGGTCCATAAGTGTGTGTTTTAACCAAGTCCACTGTCAATGCTGATGTTGCTCCCCCTGGCCTCATCATTAGAATTAGTTTGAGAAAACAGGCACAGCACAGAATCCCTTACGCTCAGCTCTCTTGTCACAACACAAATAATTTTGGTACAAATGAAGACAATCAATCTCCATCCTACAATATTATATTATTTGCTGGATCTTTAGGAGAAAGTAGTAAGTCTGCATTTGGAAAACAGCATGTACACAGGTATTAATGCAATGTTTATTAAGCAAGTACTATGTGATCAAGAGTATGTTACAAAGAACTGTGCTAGGAATAACATATCATGAGATTTAATCTTCATAACACACTGGGGTTGGCACTACGTATCATCGGTTGTTAAAAAAATGTGTAGAATAAAAGCTAAATATAGTCAGATGAGAGGGATACAGAAGAGGTTAATGTAGTTTAGAGAAATTATTATTGTATTTATGATTATTTTCTTGTTACTGGTTTAACAACTACTGGATCTGAAGGAATAGAAAACCAGTTGCTAGATGGAAAGTCTCTGCAAGCACTGGTTATAATAGAAAATTTAAAAATTAAGACAACATACATACTTGATTTTTTCCATTTATCTCCTTTTGTGTTTCAGGAAATTGTGCACAACAGCTCTAGAAAGGTAGCAGGATTCAGCCGGGCACAGTGACTCACGCCTGCAATCCAAGCACTTTGGGAGGTGGATTACAAGGTCAGAAACTTGAGACCAGCCTGGCCAACACAGTAAACACCATCTCTACTAAAAATACAAAAATTAGCTGTGTGTGGGTACACTGGTGCTAGGGAGGCGGAGGCAGAAGAATCTCTTGAACCTGGGAGACAGAGGTTGCAGTGAGCTGAGATCACACCACTGCACTCCAGCCTGGGCTACAGAGCAAGAGTCATCAAAAGGAAAAAAGAAAGAAAGAGAAAGAGAGGAAGGAAGGAAGGAGGGAGGGAGGGCAGGAGGGAAGGAGGAAGGAGGGAGGGAAGGAAAGAAGGAAGGAAGGAAGGAAGGAAGGAAGGAAGGAAGGAAGGAAGGAAGGAATGGTACCAGAATTCACCACCCAAAACTCTGATTTTCTCTAATCAGTTCTCTGAGGCAAGACTCCAAGGTGGGGCCAGATCTAAATGAAGCCCCCAGATAAGGTGAATCTGAACAGAACCGGGTCAGGGAGAGTACCCTATGTAGAATTCTGTGCTCTATGCCTCTGGGGGGCATCTCCAGTTCTGTTTTTTCTAAATTTACCTAGGAGAAACTTGAATGCCAGAGTTTGTGTAATTTTAATCTTTTTCAGCCACTGTGTTGTCAATTTTATAACATATACTAATAAGCAATTAAAACAAATCTCTTAAGATTTTCCAAGGTAATTTCTAAGAGGATAAATAAGTATTCCTAGCAAGGTAAAATAAATACAAATAGTAATAACAACTATTCTGTCGCTAAATATCTTAAGATGATGACATCAGAAGTCGCAAAAATATAAAGTGGCCCAAGTAAAGCCTAAGGTTTTTTTGCACACATCTATTTATTGCACCAACCATATGATTCTTTTTTTTTTTTTCCTTTTTTGAGATGGAGTCTTGCTCTGTCACCCAGACTGGAGTGCAGTGATGTGATCTCAGCTTACTGAAACTTCTGCCTCCCGGATTCAAGCAATTCCCTGCCTCAACCTCCTGAGTAGCTGGGATTACAGGCACCTCCCATCACACCTGGCTAATTTTTGTATTTTTAGTAGAGATGGGGTTTTACCATCTTGGCCAGGCTGGTCTTGAACTCCTGACCACCTGATCCATCCTCCTCAGCATCCCAGAGTGCTGGGATTACAGGTTTGAGCAACCGCACTTGGCCCCAACCATATGATTCTTAATTCAACAATGTATCTTGTCACTACTCTATACTGAAAGTTCCTGGATGGTAAAAACCATAACTGCTTCAAATATTTTCTGAATGGTCATAAAAAATAAAAAATACTTCATCTGTTTGAGTCTCCAGACCTTGTTTTTCACCCAACTACCAGGAAACTGGAGAAATTTCATCTGGATACTAAAGACATCTTTTGTATGAGGGGAGGAACAAACACAGGCTGACTCATTTCCCTTACACTGAGACTTAGGAGAATTAAACGTTCTTGTCTGACTGACACAGTTCTGCTCTGGACATCCTCAGATTTCTCAACAACACTGAGGTGATTGTGAGGGGGCTTCCAGTGAGCCTGGGCTGCTGGCCCAATGGTAAGCCAGGCAGAGAAGCTCAGGCTTATTCTAAATAGAAAACAGAACTGCCCTGGTGTAGCTTTAGAACCTGGATCGCCTTGTCCTGACTAGTTACCTCTTGGGTAAGAGGAAAGAGAAGAATACTGTACTACAGAATCACATTTTACAGGTAGGTGTAGTTGTGATTATGCTCTGGATACACTGTGGTCTTGGTTTCTCACTCCCAAGATGCCTTTTTACACTTACAGATTTTGCCATCAGATTCAGTTTTCACATAATTATAGCAGGTCACTGAATAAGAGCTGAAAAGCTCCAAGTGCCACATTCTCAAAAAGAAACTTTAAGATGTCGATGCTGACATCTCACAATGCAGAAAACATTCTTATTTATTAAGAAATAACAATTATTGATAGGATATACATTGTCAAGATTTAGGGTTTGGGTTATGGTGTCCGGTGTGACATTAGTAAATTTATAGCTATTGTCATTTAATTAATGGCAACAGCAAACCGTTTTAAGAGATGAATATAGTTCAAAGGTGAAAAAAAGACAAAACTGTCCTCTCATTTTAATGTCTCTCTGAGTTTGACAACTGAATTTGTATTTCTCAAATAAAAGGTTTTTGTCCCCCAAAATCTCAAGATTCAGAATTTGGAGCTGCAGATTTAGGGCCTGGATTGTTGAAATAGTAACAGATGTTACCTGCACCTTTGTGGGCATTTTAGTAAGAAGAAATTTGAGGGTATTTTAGCAAGAGGAGGAAGGGGAAAGTAAAGATTCTCATGTCAACATGTCATTACTCTGATTGGGTTTCTGGGCTTGCCCCATGGTCTATGAATGTTTCAGGTCTGAAAGACAGGACTCACTGAAAGAGGTATTATGATTGATTGCTGCCCTGTGAAGTTTGTAAAAATCTGATCTAGCCTCTCTAGAAGTGACTGTAGGAGACTACAGATAGCAAATACACAGAGACACAATTCTGCCTCTGTATTCAGGGGAGAGCATGCACTCTGCAGCACAATTATGAGTTTACTGGAAGGCAGAGGGGGAAAGTCCTTGCTAGAGTTAAGCTTGGTTCACACCTTATATGTTTATATCATTTCTGATGATTCTAGACAGTATCTGGAAAGTATAATTAAGAGAAAAATTTTCTCCCACCCCAGAGAAACTCCACAATAATAGAAAAGAAAAAAACTGTTTTATCATACCATTAAACTAGAATGTGACATATATCAAAGTCAATCTGCTTAAGAGATTGCAAAGACAGAAAAATGGTCACCATAATTAGTCCACAAGAGAATTTAGAGCACCATGTCACACATAGTTCATTCTAAATTCACCTGGTAACTAAGGTGGCCATCCATGTATGCTAATTACTTATATTCAATGACAAAATCAACTTTTCACATCTTCGTGATAGAAGGCAATTTTGCAATTTGAAGCCAGGTGCCTCCTGAAGGTAGATGCTCACTCTCCAACATAAATGGTTGAATAGGGTGCTACCTTTCTGGCTTTTTACATTTTAAAGCAATGGCTCTCTACTCCCTGAGCACTAGGCTATGGCCCTCCTGCTTGCCCACTCCTGGTGGCTAGCGTCCTCTCTTGATTCCTACCATCCAACACAAAACACAGTTCACAGCACAGAGCTTACAGTGACATCTCACATCATATGTGAACATCAATTGCCAAAGCAGTGCTCCAGTGCCACATTAGAGACTGAAGCCTGAGCTGTAGGAGGAGAGCCTGCAGTCCTCCTGGGTAGAGCTGTAGCTTTGAAATAATAGGATCAGGAGCAGCGTTTCAGCCTCAGTTACTATTTATAATGGCATCATAGAAAAAATACTGCTGGATATCTAGCATGAGTCTAGATAGAGACAGATCCAAGAGCTCTCACTGTGACCATGCACCTCATTCACAGAAGCCATGAGATGCTAAAAGGGCTCCTGAAAGACACCCAAAGCTTTAAAAAGAGAAAACAGCTCTCAGTCTGAGCAAGATTACATTGGGAAAAAAAAAAAAGTTAAAAGCATCTTAAGAAAAAACCTCAGATTACATACAAGGTTAAGTCAGCCAGAAAATATTTTTCCAAAAGAAATTTCTCTCTAAACACCCAAAGTGTACAGCTACTCTCAGCATGAAACATAAGCACTATGAAGAAAGGGGTCACACTCTCAGCAGAATTTTATAAGTGTCTCTTTTATCTCTGTTGCTCTCTCATCTCCGGCCATTGAATGGGGAATCTATATTGGAATACATTTGACAATTTCCACCATTTTGATGATAAATTGGACTCTGACTTTGTTCATATAGTGGAATATATTTGAGCTTGGACCATAGGTAACTGAAGAGCTATTATAGTGTTTGGGTGGCCGCACCACTTGTTTGTCCTGTAATAGCAACATTTAAATTTAGTAAAATAAAAGACACTAAACTTACACTTACCATAGTTATTCCTACTAGATAAATTAGTAAGTGTGTCAGACTAATATCTCTTGTAACACTTTGGTAGTAAATTTGCTCTGGATACTAGATATAAATATCTAAGTACAAATAATTTTAATGTAGTAGTCATAATGCATGTATGATTTTTAAAAATTATCTTTAACCATAATTCAATTAAAGCAATTTATATTTCAAAAGTATTAATGACAATATTAAAATAACTATTTATGAAATGTATTCAGTCCAGGAGTGGTGGCTTATGCCAGTAATCCCAGCACTTTGGGAGGCCGAGGCAGGTGGACCACCTGAGGTCAAGTGTTCTGGACCAACCTGGCCAACATGGTGAAACCTTGTCTCTACTAAAAATACAAAAAATTAGCCAGGTATGGTGGCAGCCACCTGTAATCCCAGATACTCAAGAAATTGAGGCAGGAGAATCACTTGAATCCTTGAGGTGGAGGTTGCAGTGAGCCGAGATCATGCCATTGCAGTCAGACCTGGGCAGCAAGAGTAAAACTCCATCTCAAAAAAAAGAATATGTATTCAAAGTAAATAATATTATGTTATGACCTTATACTTATACTATTTTTAAAAATACTGCTTAATTTATGTAAATGCATATTGTTTAGAAACACTACACATAACTATGCTAATTGTTCTAAAGTAATAAACAGAAGTCAAAGTACAGCTACAGACTCCACTGTTCAGTTAATATACTGAACTGCTTTTGCGGTGTAAGTACTTCATCCTGCAAATATTCAATAATTACCTTGGATAATCACTTTTCTATCAAACAAACTTAATCAGCATCTTTTAGACTTTATCATTCTGTAATGGTAAATTTAATCCTGACCTTGTGTTCAACTTTTGTGTTCTCTTACAATGAGCTTTACTCTAAACAAATCTATGTCTACTTTAAAAGACTAAAAATAGAAAACATAAACCTTTGCCAAAGCAAAAATAAAAAGCAATGGATCTAAGGTTCTAAATGAATACAACCCTGAGTCAGTAAGAATGAGAAAGGGTTCACTTAGCTGTTACAGTTACTTACATATATTTTCTAAAAAGCACAGAACAAACCTACATATAATCTAAATGCTTTAAGAGAGATGAGCAAAATATTCTCCTTGATTTTTAAATAGGATAATAAAGCCACTTATTTCTCATTTATGTTTTCTCCTAAAGTAGCCAGGTCTCTGGACATGTTTTTGAACACTTGGACATCTGAATTTTAGTAGACACTGGATTCAGGCATCTAAGGAGTAGCCCTGGGCACATGGTGCACTTGGAAGAACGTTTATATTTAAAAAAGCAGAATAGAAAAAGTGTTATAAAAAGTTCATGGTTGCACATGAATAAAGCAAGTTCTTAGAGTCCTATAAAGAGATTTAGATTCTGACACAATAACAGGGGTAGCCTACAACATCCCACAGACACTATTAGACAGATTTTTGAGTCAGAAAATTAACAAAGATGCTAGGACCTAAACTCAACACTTGACCAAATAGTCTAAATATACATCTACAAAACTCTCCATCTAAAACTGAGATAATATATACTCTTCTCATTACCATGTGGCACATACTCTAAAATAGACCACACTGATGGGTGCAGTGGCTCAAGCCTGTAATCCCAGCACTTTGGGAGGCTGAGACAGGTGGATCACTTGAGGTCAAAAGTTTGAGACCAGCCTGCCTGACATGATGAAACCGTCTTTACTAAAAATACAAAAATGAGCCAGGTGTGGTGTTGGGCACCTGTAATCTCAGCTACTCAGGAGGCTGAGGCAGAAGAATTGCTAGAACTTTGGAGGCAGAGTTTGCACTGAGCTGAGATTACATCAATACACTCCAGCCTATGTGACACATTGAGACTTTGTGTCAAAAAAATAAAACTGACCACACAATCAGAAATAAAACAATTCTCAGCAAATTCAAAAATCTCAAAAATCATACCAATCACATACATAGACTACAGGTTAATAAAAATATAACTCAATTTAAAAAAACACTTGCTATCATACAGGTACATGGAAATTAAACAAACTGCACTTAAATGACTTTTGGGTAAATAATAAAATTAAGGCAGGAACTAAGAAATTCTTTTAAACAAATGAGAATAAAGATACAACATAACAGAATCTCTGCAACAGAGCTAAGACAGTGTCGAAAGGAAAATTTATATCATTAAATGTTCACATCAAAAAGGTAGAAAGATCTCAATTTAAATTTAATATCATCAATAAAAGAATGTACATCTATTTTGTATTTTGAAACTCTGCTAAAGATGCTTGTCAGTTTAAAGAGCTTTTCCACTGAGACTGTAGTTAAATAAATCACTAGCTAGATAAATGAAGAATGAAGATTCAAACTTGAAATGGCAAAATGGTCATTATAAGTGACCCCACAAAAATATAAATAATCATTGAAGTCTACAGTAAACACCTCTATGCACACAAACTAGAAAACCTAGAAAACAGTGGATAAATTTCTAGACAAATACATGCTCCCAAGATTAACAAACAACAAAAAAAAAATTGAGTCCCTGAATAGACCAATAACAAGCTCCAAAACTACATTTGTAAATAAATAGCCTACCAACCAAAAAAACAAAAAGCCCAGGACCAGACAGATTCACAGCTGAATTCTACCAGATGTACAAAGAAGACGTGGTACCATTTCTACTAAAACTACTTCAAATAAATTGAGAAAGAGGGACTCCTCACCAAGTCATTATATAAGAACAGCATCATTCTGATACCAAAACTTGGCAGAGATAAAACAAAAATAGAAAACTTGAGGCCAATAACTTTGATAAACATTGATGAAAAAAATCCTCAATGAAATACCAGCAAACCAAATCCAGCTGCACATCAAAGAGCTAATCCACTATGTTCAAGTAGGTTTTATCCGTGGGATGCAAGATTGGTTCAACATACAAATTAATAAATGCTATAAGTCACGTAAACAGAACTAAACATAAAAAAACACAAAATTATCTCAATAGAGACAGAAAAAGCTTTCAATAAAATTTAACAACTTTTATGTTAAAAGCTCTCAACAAATTATGTATTGAAGGTACATACTTCTTCATAATGAGTTATCAGTGACAAACCCAAAACCGAAATACTGAATGAAAACAAGCTGAAAGCATTTCTCCTTGAAAACTGGAGGAAGACAAAACTGCCTTCTCTCACCACTCTTATTTAACATACAATTCAAAGTTCCAGCCAGAGCAATCAGGCAAGAGAAAAAATATAAACATTCAAACAGAAAGAGAGGAAGTCAAACTATCTCTGTTTGCAGATGACATGATTTTATATTTAGAAAATCCTACAGTCTCAGTGGAAAAGCTCTTTAAAGTGACAAGCATCTTTAGAAGAGTTTCAAAATACAAAATAAATGTACTAAAGTCAGTAGCATTCCTGTACATCAACAACAACCAAACCAAAAGCCAAATTAAAAAAAAAAAAGTCTCATTCACAATCTCTAGGAATATGGCTAACCAGGGAGGTGAAAGATTTCTTCAAAAAGAATTATAAAACACTGAATTAAAAAGTCAGAGATGACACAAACAAATGGAAAACCATTTTATGCTGATAAATAGAAAAGATCAATAATATTAAGATGGCCATACTGCCCAATGAAATTTACAGATTTAATGCTATTTCTATTAAACCACTGACACAATTTTTGGCAGAACAACAGTAACAACAACAACAAACTATTTTAGATTTCATATGGAACAACAACAACAAACAAATAGCCAAGGCAATCCTAAGGAAAAAGGGTAAAACTGAAGGCATTACATTACCAACCTCAAACTATACTACAGGACTACAGTAACCAAAGCAACATGGTACTGGAAAGGAAACACAACACAACACAACAAAAAACAAACAAACAAACAAAAAACAGACTCATAGACCAATGCAACACAATACAGGCCTAGAAATAATGTCGCACACCTCAAACCATCTGACCTTTAACAAAGCTGAAGAAAAGAATTTAGGAAGAAATCCCTATTTAATAAATGGTGCTGAAATAACTAGCTAGGACTATGTAGAAGACTGAAACCAGATTCCATCCTTAGTCCATATACAAGAAAATACTTAAAATAAATTAAAGACTTAAATGTAAAACTTAAAGTTGTAAAAAATAAATAAATAAAAACACTGACAGATAATCTAGGAAATACCATTCTAAACACAGAAACTGGCAAAGATCTCATGATGAAGTTACCAAAGCAATTGCAACAAAAGCAAAAATTGACAAATGGGACCTAATTAAACAAAAAAGCTTCTTCATAGAAACGAAAATCATCAACAGAGTAAACAGACAACCTGCAGAATTTAAAAAAAAAAAATTTGCAAACTATGTTTTGTCAAGGGTCTAATATCCAGAATCTATAAAAAACTTAACCAAGTTTACAAGAAAAAAAGCAAACAACCTCAGTAAAAAGTAGGCAGAAAAACATGAACAAATGCTTTTCAAAAGAAGACATACCTGTGGCTAACATGTATATTTTTTAAAATGTTCATCACTAATTATTAGAGAAATGAAAGGAAAAACCACAATGAGATACCATTTCACACCAGTCAGAATGGCTATTATTAAAAAGTCAAAAATTAACAGATGCTGGCAAGGTTGTAAAAAAAAGAAAATGCTTATAAACTGCTGGTGTGAATTTAGTTCAACCACTGTGAACACCAGTGTAGTAATTCCTCATTTGATCTCACAATTTCATAATATAAATTTTTCTTGCAAAAAGACACATATGTCAGGTGCAGTGGCTCACATGGGTATACCCAGCACTTTGGAGGCCAAGATGAGAGGATTACCTGAGGTCAGGACTTCAAGACCAACCTGAACAACATAGAGAAACCCCATCTCTACTAAAAATACAAAATTAGCTGGGCATGGTGGTGCATGCCTGTAATCCCAGTTACTTGGGAAGCTGAGGCTGGAGAATTGCTTGAACTAGGGAGGCAGAGGTTGCAGTGAGCCAAGATCACACCACTGCACTTCAATCTGGGCAAGAAGAGTGAAACTCCATCTCAAAAAAATAAAATAATAAAATAAAATAAAAAGACACATGCACATGCGTGACCATGGTGGCAATATTCAAAACAGCAAAGACATGGAATCTGCTGGGTGTGTTGGCTCACACCTGTAATCCCAGCACTTTTGGAGGCCTAGGCAGGCAAGTCATCTGAGTTCAGGAGTTCAAGACCAGCCTGGCCAACATAGTGAAACCCTGTTTCTACTAAAAATATAAAAGAAATAGCTGGGCATGGTGACACGTTCCTGTAATTCCAGCTACTCTCGGGAGACTAAGGCAGGAGAATCACTTGAACCCAGAAGGTAGAAGCTGCAGTGAGCCAAGATCTCACCATTGCACTTTAGCTTGGGCAAAAGAGTAAAACTTTAGCTCAGAAAATAAATAAATAAATAGACACACAAAGACATGGAATCAACCTAAATGCCTAGTAATGCCAGACTGGATAAAGAAAATGTGGTATAGACAGCCATGGTGCCTCCTGCCTGTAATCCCAGAACTTTGAAAGGCTGAGTTAGGTGGATTGCCTGTGTCCATGAGTTCAAAACTAGCCTAAAACACAAAGCAAAATGCCATCTCTACAAAAAAGTCAAAACAAAATATTAGCTGTGCATAGTGGTGTGTGCCTGTACTTATAGCTACTTGGGAGGCTGAGGGAGAAAGATTACTTGAGCCCAGGAGGCTGAGGCTGCAGTGAACCAAGATGATGCCACTGCACTCGAGCCTGGACAACAGAGTGAGATGGACACAAAGAAGGGAACAGACACTGAAGTCTAGTGGAGGGTGGAGGGTGGAGGGTAGGAGGACAAAGAGGATGAGAGAAAAACACCTGTTTGGTGCTATTGTACCTCAGTGACAAAATAATCAGCATGTCAAAGCCCATGACCCAATTTTACCTGTATACCAAACCTGCACATGTACCCCTGGCCCAAAAATAAACATTAAAAGGAAAAAAAATCCATGGGTGGGAGAGAGTGTAACGCAGGTGGAAGAAATGGTTTGTGCTACAGATAGTGGCCCAGGTGGAGCTGCACTCGGGTTTATTCCTGTGTCAATGCAGGCAGATGAGATTATAAACAGATGGCCCAGAACCCTAGGCTGGCAGAGAAAACAGGTTGTTGCTGCAGATTCAGTGTCTGGGGGTAGGGATATGCCAGGAGACTTCTAGATACTTTAGTAGGTTTTTGGCAAGAAATGCTAGGATCAAAAATGCTGTGGTGCAATTCCTAAATGTGTCTAGTCCTGGGAGTGCTGTAGACACAGCAATGTCTAGTGGGTATGTTGGTGAGTGGGTAGAAATCCTGTGGTGAGAGCTGTGGGAAAAGGGGGTCTGCTATCAGAATTCCCTTCTTCTAAGTTTTCAATAATCTTTCACCCTGGGAGAAGACCTGGAATCACAAGACAGTGGGCAGAGTGACAGCCTGTGTGCAGGAGAGTAGAGCCTCCCATTCCCAGACACCCAGAGTTCCACTCCAAGCCAGGCCAGGCCAGGCCTCTGGGATATCTTCCTTTTGGCATCAGTTCTGTAAGGTTTGCTGAACACCAAGCAATTCTCCAACACCAACTCATTGTCTGATATTTTAATTCTGACACCACCCAGAGTCAGCACAGATTCTAATTCAGGGCTCGGTCCCACAGCATTGTCCTTACTGCGCATGTCACAGAACTCAGCAAAACACTGTATCCTTTACCAGTTTATTATAAAAGATACAACCCAGGACAAGCCAAATGGAAGAAATGTATAGAACAAATAAAAAGATGGGCAGAATGAAGCACACACATAATCCAGGTGAATAGCTGTGATTAATAGAATTCTCCAGCCTTTGAGTTCTCCAGGAACAGTTTGTGGAAAGAAACACCCTTCCCATTATGACTTAGATGGCGCTCTCTTTTCTTACCTTTCACATACCCAGACACAGGCTCTCCACATTTTCTGCTTTTTTCCATTAAAAAAAAAAATCACCTGAATTTGTCATCAGTGACCAAAATGAAATACTTCTTCATCAAACTTTACTCAAGTTTATCTCCTTTCCACAGACTCCGGACTTTGAGCTACCCTTTGTCTGAGCCAATATACAAATGTACGTTATGTTCCTCATAAGAACATGCTGACTTCAGGGTAAAACACTCTCTGACCTAAAATCTGATTATTCACCCTCCATTTGCCATTCCCCTCAAACCTTCTTTTTAGTTGGCTTTGCTCCTCCTTAAGAAAGAAAGCCCTTGTCTGCCTAAATTTTGCAATCTTTATAGATCTTATAGTTAGTACTTCCTCCTGTTGCAATATTCCTTTGGAATTCAATTTTTTATTTTTTACTTAAATATAACTGCTTTATTTTACAAAATCGAGAAACTACCTCAAAACAGTAACAACTTCATCTTCAGGAAGACTCTCCCAGTCCCCTTCCATCTGCCCATGGACCCCCAGCTTTCCAGGGCTCTGAAGCTTCTCTGAGTATAAAGGTTTCTTCCATGGCTGAGGTGAGCAGCTGAGACACCTGCACAGAAGTTCTCAGAAAGAACTAATTGGGCCTTTAATAACCTCTTTGTGCAGGTTCAATATTACCCTTAGCTCAGAGTCACTGGGTTCAGGCTTTAATTTTCATCTCAGAGTAATTCACTTGGCTTTTGAAACTAAGTGTGTGTACAATCCAGAAAATTACTCCAGCACAGTATTAACATAAGATGAAGAAATTTTAAGGTGTCTACATTTCATACCTCAATAAGAAAAGTAAAAGTATCTATTTATTTCAAACAATAAATGTATTATGGATAATTTTAATTAAAATTATGTAGTAAACAATTAGTCACATGAAAACACTTCTAGGGGGTACCAAGTTTCATCTAATAAAATTTAGCATGAAACTCAGAAATCATGATAACGGGATAGAGAACAGAGATAGTCACTGTCACAAATGTACCCTACAAAAAGAGGACCTAATGTTTTCATGAATCTATGTAACTCACCAGATATCCATCACATTTTCTTGTGGAAAGGCATTCATTTTCTACAGCCAAAATGGAAGAGAGATTTTTCCTATTCCTTTCCTTCATAGCTAGCATTCTGAAAGCAAAGCCTTAAAATTCTGTTTGAAATCACCAAGCCATAAGAAACTCACCTGAGAAAACTTCAAAACTCATGTTGGGAAAGAAAAAGGTAAATGAGAATTTTTAACAAATGTATGATTAGATGTTATTTTTTGTTTCTGAAACCCACCTCTTCTACGCCCTTTGTAAATCTTGTTTTTTTTTTTCCTTTCAAGTCCTACTAATAAAATGCAACTTACAATTAAAAACTGAGACCAAGTAAGTGAACAAATCTTTGAAAGGTGACAAGCCCAGAGAGTGGCAGTGGTGATTAAAAAACAAATCTGCCTTATTCATGTGTCAATTAAGGCTATTCAATCACTTGAGCGACTCTCCACCCCATCCTCTCACTGAAGTGCTCAATAACCACCTGCTCAGGAGACTATGTATGACTACGCGCGACCCAGTGAGTGATCCAGATGCATTTTACTCCACAAGTTCTTACACCATCTCACTGGGGTCAGGTTGTTTCTGACTTTTGGGATGTCATTTTTTTCTTTCACAAATTTTTCAATATTTTTCTTTAACTATATTTATTTCACTATTTTTTTGTCCCCTTAAAAAATCCAGGGGTCAGACATTATTTCCATGTTTTTTCCTCAATACCAGCATCTGATTGGCTGACCAGCAATGTGTCGCCAAGAAATCGAAGCTGGGTCAAGTAAAGACAGTTTCAATGTCTCAAGGGGTTAGCTTTTCAAAAAACAGAGTACACCAGGAGATGACTGTCAGTCCCACCACATCCACCTGCTTCCTTGAGAGGCTACGCTCCATACCTCAGGTTGTCCTATGAGGAAAAATAACCCGGGAGCTGGTATTCACTAGACACTTCAGCAACGTAACCTTGGCAGGTATCTTGGTTTATCCCAAAACAGTACTGAAACCCAGGACCAGGGTGACTGAGGACAAATGACCCCAAGATGTTCTAAGGGAATCCCTGACCCAAAAACATTCTGATAAGACTTCTGCTCCTAGGGAAGATAAAAAGAAAAGAGAAACTTTTTTTTTTAAAAAAGATACAGTGTCAGAGGTTTATTCTTTATTCTCAAGGACAATATTTTTCAAAGAGAAAACACATCTTTGTAAAAGTCCCATCCAATGCTTTGTCAAAAAATGATTAACTAATGGCCATGTACGGTAGTTCACTCCTGCAATCACAGCATTTTGGGAGGCTGAGGAGGGCAGATCACTTGGGGTCACGAGTTTGAGACCAGACTGGCTAACATGGTGAAAATCTGACTCTACTAAAAATACAAAAGTTAGCCGGGTGTGATGGTGCGCACCTGTAATACCAGCTGTTCAAGAGACTGAGGCAGGAGAATCACTTGAACCGGGGAAGCAAAATCTGCAGTGAACCGAGATCACTCCACTGCACTCCAGTGTGGGTGACAAAGTGAGATTACATCTTATTTTTTTTTTAATGGCTAATGAAAATACCGCATCTAAAATGTACACTAAAGGACAAGGAGTTGATAATGTGAATTAGGGAGGGGAAATTGGCATTTGGAAATGTTAAAAAGAACTGGAAATGTAGTATTTTACTGCAAGCCAGAGTTAGGATGAAAGAATGCAGGGTGGGAGTGGAAGGCAGACGTGAGAGGTTGCTTGCGCCGCACGTGAAAAACGCAGGGGAAAATCACTTTCCTGTGGTGTGAGAAAATAACTAAGTGGCAGGCAATGAGACTGACGCGGCCCTAGTCTGGATTTTTCACTTAAAAATAAAATCTAACTCAAGTGCATTTTTTTAGGGGGGGTAAATTACTACATTGGTAGAAAAAATTTCAGACTTAAACAATTATAAACTGTCAATTAACCTCTGATTGCATAACCAGGAAATTTGGAAGCTCAGAGTGGAAATTAAGAAACTACTTAACTGTATCTAACCGATTAATGAATATGGGTTTCTCTTAATCATGCACCTTGTAAAAAGTCTTCTCTTAAACCCTGTCGCATGGACCACAAACTACAAACCATAGCTGGGTGCTCTACAATTTTTGAACCACTGTTTGAAAAATTATTTAATATTTTTGTGATGACTCCAATAAATTTTTTTTAAAAGAGGGACCAAAAGCTCTTCCGATTCCTGAACCCTGCACTCCAATTCAGGATTCTCCCCAGACGACCCTCTCGTGGTCCCTGCACAATCCGGGAGAGACGCGGTGCGGTGGGTGCAGAGTTGCCCAAAGGGGGCTCCAGGCCGGGGCACAGTCACTGTGCAGGCAAGAAACAGGACTCCCGGGTTCCCGCCTGTCCGCCCAGCCGCCATCTTATGGCTGAAGGGGACTGAAGATCGAGCTGGCCAAGGCGGACTCACAGCCTCAGATTTTGGAGCTGACTGCTGGGGACCTGAGTCCCGCTACAGCCACTTCCCACCGCTTTCAACCAGCCCCTTCCCACTCTCTAGATGTCGGATCCCGCACTCTCACCACTTCGAGGTTTCCAGCGGCTCCTGGCATCTCAGCTGTGGATCTCTCAATACCTGAAGGTCACAGGACCACACAGACTGGATCTCCAGGAGCGGAGGACACAGAGCAGCAAAGGACGCAGAGCAGCGGAGGACACAGAGCAGCAAAGACGAGACCCGGGGCTCTGTCTGCAGGAAGAGACAAAGAACCCGCCAAATCCCGGAAGCTGTCCTGCACTTTTCAGTTGCCTGTCTTATTGGACAGTTCCTAGTTTAGAGTCTCTGACTAGGTAACGCTTAAGGCCCGCCCCCTTTAGTCCCTGAATGACAGAAGATTTGACCAGACACTGGGCTAAATGAAGAAAGAGTGACAGCCTGGGCTGCAACTTTTTCAGGTAGGGCTTCCTCCCTGAAGGGAGCCAGGACCAACCAGGAAGGTATTTGCATTTAACCTTGTGTAAAAAGTGATATGCATTTATAAATAACATATTATAAGGCTATTCACAAATGGAAAGAATCTAATAACAATTATTTAACAACTTCAGATTTTATGACCTTCCTGGCTTCTGGTCCTTTGAGCAGGCAGCCTGAGATTTTAAAAAGGAGGCAATCCTCTGAAATAAAATGTGAGCCAAATGTGAATTTTACAATTTCTATTAGCCAAACTTTTTTATTTTATTTTTATTTATTTATTTATTTATTTATTTTTTTGAGGCTGAGTCTCACTCTATCACCAAGGCTGAGTGCAGTGGCATAATCTCTGCTCACTGCAACTTCTGCCTCCCGGGTTCAAGCGATTCTCTTACCTCAGCCTGTCTGGCTAATTTTTGTGTGTGTGTGTGTGTTTAGTAGACACAGTTTCACCATGTTGACCAGGCTGGCCTCGAACTCCTGACCTCAGGTGATCTCCCCTACTCGGCCTTCGAAAGTGCTGGGCTTACAGGAGTGTGCCACAGCACCTGGACTTATGCAGCATTTTTAAAATAAAATTTTCTGTGGTTTCATTTCTAGGCAGACTTTTTATTGAATAGTGTTTGGATTTTTTTGGAAGCCTCTTTGAAGGATTAATTTGTGGTTGCATTAAAAGGTTAGTTGGGTGCCAGTTGCACAACCAGTTTGCTTTATTTGCATCTTGGGGGTATTTTTTCTAGAGCAGCCATAGTGTACTGTGGGAAGTGGAGCTGGGCAGCGTCCTTCCCTGACTGTATTATTTTGCCCTTCTGCTGTGTGCAGTGCTGAGAAAACCTCGGGCATTGATTATCTACACAGTGTCTCTGGGGACATTATTGACCCATCGCTGACTGCCTGTGACTCTTGATTTTTACACAGCCTCCATGACATTCATAATAATCCATGTTGTCTTATTGCTACTCAGCTCTGGGAGCTAACTGATGCAGCTTTAGAACACCACAATGTTTCTGGAGAGCGTTTCTTGCATATGGGGTAAAATGTTGTAGCAATTTTAGAATTCTGTCCTGTGTTGTTTTAATAGCTACCTCTATATTAAGATTCTACACACAGTTAAATTTTTACTGTTTTTAAAAAGTCAGGGCTAGATTTGCATATATTGTCAACAAGAAATTTAACATGATTAATATAAAATCTTATACTTTTAAAATATTGGGATACCAAAGACAATATTTTCTATTAACATTAGACTTAACATTGTTATGACATGTATCTTCAAAATTAAATTTTAAAACATTTTGCAAGGATTATGCTGTGATTTGTTACAATGCTAGATATTACAGCAAATGGGGAGGATTTCAGGGTTTAAAGTTTCTGATTGTATTTTAGTATGTTTCTAATTTCCCACTGTCAAAATGTCTTCTAAGATACATTTTAACTTCTCTATATCAAGTTACATGAAATTGAGTAAAACTGTACATTAGTTACCCTGAAAGATTTTTTTAATTGAAGCTTTAATAAAAAGTGGGTTTCCTTGAATGTGTAGCTTTTTATTTTATATTGGAGTCTTCATATATTTTATTAATATTATATTACTTTCATTTTTATTATTTGCCATATATTTCCTAATCCACAATTAGCATTAATTATGGTACAATAATTTGTAATCTAAGTGTTGATGGAAATTATAGCATTTCAAAAGCAGCTCAGAGATCCTAAGAAAGAGGCTTTATTCTGTTGGTAGGGTGAATAAAATGTATACCCTACCAACAGTATAAAGATAATTCATTAAGGATTTAAGATAGTTTAAATATTTTAATGTATTTTAACTACTATTACTGTAGGAGAGGCTGTCAAGCTAAAAAAACAGCAATTAATGCTTGTATTGGACAGTTTTATAGAACAGATAGGTCACAAGCTGGGTTAATATTGTTGTTGCTTTTTAGTAAAGTCGTATAGCGTTTTCATTAGAACAAAATTTTCTTTAACAAATCTTACTTTAATAAATTTAAATTTTGGGGATTAAAATAGAGTTAATTTCTCCTTATTAGTATGTGTTCAACTTCATGAAAATGTCTACTGTGCCACTGACAGCAATACGTTCAAATGATTAGTAGGTCACACCTTTGAAGTATTTAAAATTTGACAACTTACATCAGTGAATTTTGCAATTTTAAAAAAGAAAGAGAAAAGGATCTTTCTTTTAAACTGTCATATGATCAAACTACCAACACTCTTCAAAAGCATTTTGAAATGTTCATTCCTTTGTTTTAGTTTATGGATTTAGTTTTCATGTTTTCTAAAACTTTAGTAGTAGATTTTATGTTTGAGTGATACATAGTTTTCCAAATGTGTGCTTTTAAAAATATCAAACCATTATAAAATTAGGATTTTTTTTCTTTGAGATGGGATCTCACTCTTGTTGCCCAGGCTGGAGTGTAATGGTGTGACTAGACTCACTGCAACCTCCCGCTTTCCAGATTCAAGCAATTCTCCTGCCTCAGCCTCCTGAGTAGCTGGAATTACAGACATATGCCACCACACCCAGCCAATTTTTGTGTTTTCAGTAGAGACGGGGTTTCTCCACATTGGTCAGGTTGGTTTCGAACTCTCGACCTCAGGTGATCCACCACCTTGGCCTCCCAAATCCCCAGCTGGGATTACAGGCATGAGCCACTGTGCCCAGCCTAAAATGAGGATTTTTAAATTAAAGCTTTTGCAAAGGCGGCTTCAGAGGGTGGGGTGGTACATAGTGTAGCCTTAGTGGGTTGATCTGTATGACAGATCTGTACAGAACCCCGAACAACAAACTTTCCTCTAATTTGAATCTAGTTGTTTCTCAGCTCATTTTGTTTCAATTTATGTCCACTTGATGTGAATAGAACCCAATGAAAGAAAAAAACACAGGAAAGGCATTCCACTTCTCATCCTTGCAAATTAGTATTGTTCTTTTAAATTAAATAATTGAATATCCTCTCATTTTTTATGCCAAACCCATGATATTTTAAGACACAGGATGACAGTAGATGCCACTAACCATCTCGAAGTCTCAAGCAGAGGCCTTTTTAAAATCAAGGTGCAGTTCAGTAACCTTTGAAAAAACAAAGGTTACAAGACCCCATTCCTACACTTTTTTTATACTTAGTCAAAATTTATTTCAAGGCCTGAAAACATTCAGACTAATCAAAATGGTACTACTGTAACTTCTTATAAAAGTTTTGAAAAATATAGACACAACCCCTCAAACACCACACTATCCGATTCTCAGAAGCAATGGCTATTTAACAAGATGTAAAGGGACGATAACATATCAATGAACTTTCACACACCCAAAGAGAGCATTTAGTAGCAAGTTAGTCAGACAAAACACAAACATTTTCACATTTCCCATGTTTGTTATTAACTTTGCTTCATGAAGCCACTGATAGCCAAGGTTTCTTTCAAGTATAGGATTTCTAACATTAAAAACTGTGTTTTTGACACATTTTTATTAAGAAATGAAAAGCAAAACACAGTCCGACTGTATTTATGAGTCCTTCTTCTCCAACAGCTTTAGATGTTTTTCCTAATACTTTTTACACAAAATATTTTTATTAAAATCAGTTCTAATTTACTTATGCAGATTAGGGGAAATGGTTCACCATAAATTAACTTTGAAATTACCCTCTATGTTTCTATCTCTATCCCCCAGTCACCACCATATCTGTTGCTACAGTGAACAATGATGCAAAGTACTGTTTGAGGGGGCCCAAAGGAATCTGTACTCTTAATTTCCCACATATTAGGTAGTTGAAGGAAAAATCCATGGTATGAAGGCTATTTAACTAAAACTTTATGCTTTTCCCTCAAGCTATAAGTACTTTTTAGACTAGCATTAAATTATATTGTGCAAATACAACTACACCAGTTTAGATTTGCCTTGGAACAAAATTAATTTCAAGGCCTTAAATATTAAAAATAAATAATTTTCTAACTATTTCATAGTTCAATTGGCTCTTAAATAGTTTTGCTAGGGAGGGAAACATTTTGTGTTCTTTAAGAAACTGGCACATGTAAAAGAATATATGTTCACTTAAATCTTGCGAAAATCCAAAGATGAAGTCTGTTTTGTTTTTCCTAAAAAAGGAAAAAAGAACCAAAGAAAAATGTTGAAGAACAAGAATATTTACCCTTAAAAAGAAGACACATTATCCAACAAAAAGGAGGCATACAGATTTGAAAACACTATTTTACTGTCTTCAACAACAAAAAACAGATAGAGGAAGTCCAGAGGACTTAGAATTAAAGCAGATCTATACAAAAATGAAGATGGTACAATTATGTGACTTCAAAGAAAATGACTAAAACAAAATTTTACAAACATCTTCATGTTTGTAATGTATTAATGCACAAAATATTCAAAAAACAAAGTCTGGGTTTCTTCCCTGTAGGTTTATGATAAACTATCAATTTTCTATATAATGCATTCCCTTTTTGTTTTTTGTTTTTAAATAGAGATGGGGTCTCGCTATATTGCCCAGACTAGTCTTGAACACCTGAGCTCAAGCAATCCTCCCACCTTGGCTCCCAAAGTGCTGGGATTACAGGTGCAAGCCAGTGCACTTGGCCTTAATGCATTTACTTTTATAAGCCTTCTTTGTTTAGAAGTATACACTATACAAGTACATACAGGCTGGTATTCTACCCTGAAAATTTCATTTTTCATCTCAAACTAGTGACTTGCCTTTTTACCCATACTTATACACAAGTAATACTTTTCCAGTGGTACATTTTAATCAATACATATTTTTTAAATCTTGATTTTTAAATGAATCTTTTTAGTGCTATGACATGATGGGCTTCATTTAACAGTAGAAGCATGATGTGGTAACTACATTGTACTATTTAATTCACAACTGTAGGAAAGTGTTTGATTTTTAAAACATAACCAAGATGAGGCTGGACAGTAATAAACACAGAAACACTAGAAAACAGTGAATGGATAAACAATACAATTTTTCATCAGTGGCCATTCATTGTTTTGCTTTTAGAAACCTGGAAGAAATTGTCTTCTTTGATTTTCAAATGCTCTGGTAAATCTAGTCGTTTCTTAGATTCCTCAATATCACCTTGAATTGCTGAAATAAGTGACTCTAAAGAATCAAAGTTCTTTTCTGTTCCGAGGTAGCCAACAATGGCCACATTGAGGATTTCCCCATAGAAGTCCTCTTTGAAGGTGTGCGTATGTGTTTCCATGGACTTCGTATTCTTGTAGTATGGGTTCCAGCCTGTGCTCACCACCATCTTATGGACATCTCCACTTCCAACACTGGCCCAACCATAATTAATGCCAGTGGATATATCAGCTGAAAGATTATCTACCACTTGCTCAGGAAAATTAGCTGTGGGGATGCCCAGCTGCTTGGATCCATGGCTGAAGCCATTCACCACTTGGCCGCGGCAGAAGTAAGGCAGATGTCCATAATGCAGTCCGCTCCGGGCATGGGCTGCGGCCCGGTCCGCGTGTCCTGTGGAGCCACTGTCGACGCGGTGCCTGGACCTCGGTCCAGCTGGGGGGCAGGAGTGTGAGCTCTGCCTGCCGCGGGGTGCACCAGGGGGTGGGCAAAGCCAGCGACAAGACCCAGCGGGTCCCTGAGGCCGCGGACCCAACAAAAGCCGCCCAGCAACTCCGGAGCTGCGTCTCTCTACAGTTTCTAAATTAGCTAGGTGTAGTGGTGCATGCCTTTATTCCTAGCTAATAGAGGGGCTGATGTTGGAGGATCACTTGAGCCCAGGAGGTCGAGGCTGTCGTGAGTCATGGTGTCACCACTATATTTCAGCCTAGACAACAGGGCAAGACACAGTCTCAGAAAAAAAAAAAAAAATCAGGGTGAATGTGTGACAAGCCACTGTCTATAGGTAGATGAGAAACAATCGAAAAAGACAAGGATCAACAGGAGGAGAAAAACAAGAAAAGGGTGGTGTCCTCGACGCAGGTGAGGTTAGACCGTACCTTTCTCCAGAACTCACTGGAAAGACTCCATGACGGTCAACACACGATTAACTGGAATAACCCGATTGCGCAATAGGAGAAAAAAATGCAAGTTGCTGGAATCACACTTACAGATATACTCAAATACGTTACATGTCCGGGTAAAAGGCTCTTGTAGGTGCTCCAAATATATATCCTCCTAAATTTGTAAACCACAGCGATCTCGGAACCAAATCTTCTCTACTTAGAATTTTAGTTCCCAAGTGAAAGAACAGTTAAATACTTTTTTTTTTTTTGACAAAAACAAGAAGGGCAACCATCACCCCACATCCCTGAGTGAAATAGGAAGATTTGGAAAAGCGCACTAAGAGGGCAGGGACATGAGGTCCAGACTTGAAGCAGCTTCTGAGAAAGATCTCATTCCAAGGACAAGCTCAAGTACATGGGTGAAATGGCCAGGATGCCCTCCTGGAAGGGAAATTTGGCTGAGCCCTATGAGGAGGGGAGCCCTCCCCAGCAGCATCTGCATCGACCCAGTGAGATCAGAGATGGGATGGTGAGAAACTGGAGAGCAGAGGGTGACAGAGACCCAGAGAAGGGAGCAGAGACCCAGACAGAGGAGCACAGGAATGAGGAGGGACAGAGTCCTAGAGGGAGGAGGAAAGATGGAGCCTGAGGATCAGACCCTGAGGACGAGGGTTAGACCGAGACCTAGAGAGAGTGAAGAGTGAGGGCACAGCATCAGAGAAGGTAAAGAGGGTGCTGGGATGTGCATGATTCAGGGCTGTGGCTTGTGTGCAAATCCTGATTTCAACACTCTGCATGATGGAGACTTTCTGCCCCAGCAAGACAAGGATAACAACAGAGCCCCATGAGGTTGTAGTGGAGGCTGAATGGGATCGTTCCATTGAAATCTCTGGCAGAGGATGTGACCCACCAGGGAAGCTCACCTGCTACGAGTCCTATAACTGGAGGTTGAAATAGGCCATCAGGGCATGCAGGTAGTCATTCTGCACTTCACCTGCAGGCAGAAGGGGGAGGTGAAGGTCTGGTATTCCACCTTGATGGTGTATATGTCCCCCTCCTGCAGGACAGGAGCAGGAAAGCACTGAGATGTGGCCCCATCCTCACTTCATTTTCTCCTCCCCCAGCTCCCCAGCCCCTGGAGGGCCCATAACCTTGCTGTCCCCTTTCTGCTGGTCCTCACTCACTGGTTCCTGACCTCGGCTCCTCATTCATTTCTCCTCCTGCCTGTCTCACTCCCAACACACCACCCAGGTTCAAACCTGGGTTCCTCGTTCCCTTCTTTCCCACACCCAAACCTGGCAGCTCCACCCTAACTCTGTCCAGTGTCCCCTCCTGCCCCCCCATCTGGCCAGACTTCACTCAAATGCAGGTACCCTGCTTTGCCCTCTCACCAACCTCTTCTTGAAAAGTCTACCAATGTCATGACCTCAAACACTGACCCAAATGCCAACCTAAAACCCTGCACCAGCTCCCTGTGTTCTCAGGAGGGTGACTTGGGTGGGGTTCCTGCCCTGCCAGTCTCCTCTCTGCCACTCAACGACTTCCTCTGTCCCCAATACCAAACCTCAACCCCCCAGCTCCAGCTCAGTAAATACTCACTGTCACCATTCTTTTTTTAAAAAACAGGTCTCCAAAAGAAAACAAAGAGAAACAAACAAACAAAAAGTGTTGCCCAGGCTGGAGTGCACTGGGGGGATCGCAGCTCGATGCAGCCTTTAACTCCCAGGCTCAAGTGATCCTCCTGCCTCAGCCTCCTGAGTGGCTGGCACCACAGGTGCAGCTCTGAGCCGAGCCTGTCCCCATGCTGTTTTGCAGTGTGCCTGTGTCCTGGCCCATCACCCCCAGGTTGTGCCTTTCAGTGCACATGCTGCAGGCTTTGAGCTGCCGGCTTTGGTGTATTCTCCAGAGGATGTGCCGCTGGACAGGGCCAGCAGCCTCGCTCACCACCGTTCCTGGAGCCCAGTGCCAAATGCCAAGCATGGCTGTCACAAGGCAGAACTCACAAAGATATTTAAAGGACAAAGTGGCTTTTCTGGTCCTCTAGCACCACCTCTGGCTGACAGGTCAGGCTCTGAGACCTCAGGCCAATATTCTGGCCTCTGAAGTCCTGCACCAGGTCCAGGGGATGGTCTGTCTTTGGTTTCAACCCTGGGGGCACCTGGTCATGCCCATGCCCTCACTTCTATGCTACTTAGGGTCCACCATGTCCACTAGGGGCTCCTTGAGGGCCACATCTTTGATGCAAGACATGTCAAAGCCATACAAGTCCTCCCACCTGCAGGAGGCAGGCAGAGAGGAGGATGAGCCCGCAGCAGTCCACTCGAGGCCTGGCCCACTAGCTCCCTGGGCCGGGAGTGGATCTTGTAGACTTTGGACTTCTGGTCCTCGATGGCCCTCACATACAGTGTGGCTCAGTGTGGAAGATGAGGCCATTGGGTGCCTGCAGAAGGGTAGGGTGAGGGCATGAAGGGTGGGGCCTGGCAGCATTGCCCAGAGTCTTGACAATGTGGCCTCCTACTCTGGTCTGAGCCACCATCATGTCACAGCTACACTCACACTCACCCTCTGGTCTATTTGCCACAGGGCCACCAGAGGATGCCGAGAAGCATCTCAGTCAGCTCCTGTTCTTCAGAAGTTCTGGAGATTCTGAGACCCTCACTGGCTGCTCTGAGAGAAAAAACAAAGTTGCATGGGTCCCATAAGGCCCACAAAATCTGCACACATCCTACCACCCCTCACCTCTACTCCAACTTTTATTGCCATTCTAGACCCTCCTTCCACTCTAGCCCTTCCGAGGCTCCACACGCAGCAAGCACATGCCTGCCCTGGCCGTCCCTCCACCCAGAATGCTTCTCTTCCCAGATCTGAGTGGCTCCTTCCCGTGCTTCATTCAGCTGTCAGTCACCCTTCCCAGAGAGGCCTGTTGAAACCCGAGCACCTGGGCCATAGCCCTGTTATGGTTTTCCTGTCCTGATGAACCCCCAATACCACACCATCTCCCTGCCAGCATCCAGATCCAGCACCTGTTACACCTGGCTTGGGTTGTGGCCTTCTGACACCTTGCAGCCAAGCCTCCATCTTAAGTCCTGTCTGTGGGAAAAACTGAGTGTGGTTTCACCTTCTCCCTGGACTCCAACACATGTGAGCTGCACCCATTCCACTGGGGGCCTCACCAGTCACTTATCCCCAGCATAGAGCACGGTGTTGAGCATGGACAAGTAGAAGAGGAAGTAGCCCATCCACTCACTGATGATGAGGTCCACCTTCTGCACCGGGAGCTCCACCTCCTCCACCTTCCCCTTATTATGGTCACCACTATAGAGTGGACAAGGGCAGCCAGGTCAGCCCCCAGGAGCCCTGCCCTTCACCTTTTCCAGGGTCTAGAGCCAGGAGGCCCCACCAGGCAGCCTGGATTTAGAGATCATAAAGAACTTGATGAGCTGAAGCCATGAACCCTCTTAACACTGTTTTCAAATTCATCAATTACTCTAGATATTTTTGAGACAGGAGCAGACAATTTATGTGGACCGGGTATCAGGTGATGTTAAGATTTTGTCTTTAATTGGGTGGGCTTGATATGGTAAGTAACAGCATGGTCATGTTCTCAAAACAGCCTTGTGTATTAGATAAGACACACAGAGACAGATTTACCAGGGAAATTGCATTTCAGTAGAAATCTGCTTCAAATGGAGAGAACATTTAAAGTTGAGTGATGAGGACTTCCAGGTTCATTACAATAGTCTCTGTAATAAAATCATTTCAGTTCCCAGAGGAAAATCTACCACCTTCACAAGTTCCCTACACCGCCAACCTAGCTGGGGCAATTTAGCAAGAGCTACCAAACTTACTAACTCATACTTCACTATATTATGCAGATTTGTCTCAAAATTCTGAGTGGAAGCAATTCTCCAGTCTCAACCTCACAAAGTGCTGGGATTACAGGCGTGAGCCACTGAGCCCAGCCACTAACTAGCCTTTTGGCCCAAGCAATCTCCTTTTATAAATTGACCTCACAAATATGTGTATGAAATGACATTACGTGCAAAGGATGAAAATCTCAGAGCAGGCTGGGTGCAGAGGCTCATACCTGTAATCCTAGCTCTTTGGAAGGCCAAAGTGGGAGGATCTCTGCTTGAGCCCAGAAATTCAAGACCAGCCTGGACAACATGGCAAAACCTAACCTCCAAAAAAAAAAAAGCTAGGTATGTTGGTACATGCCTGTAGTCCCAGCTACTCAGGAGGCTGAGGTGGGAGGATGACCCGAGCTCAGGAGGCAGAGGTGCCTGTGAACCATCATTACACCACTCACCACACTCCAGACTGGGCAATAGAGCCAGACTCTGTCTCAGAAACAAATAAAAAAAGAAAAAGAAAGAAAATTTCAGAGTAGCTTAAACACCCATCAACAGAAGACTGGTTTAAAAAGCTAGGGGTTGTCCCTATGATGGCGGTAGTGGAAAAGAGTGTGATGCCTCAACAGCCTGGACAGTGTGAAACTACATGACACACAAGTGAGAGAAGCTGAGGGCAAGAGGCTGGTATGAAAGGTGACTGTTGTGAAAATTATGCACGTGAATGCAAACTCACTTACACATATATGTGCTTGTAGGTGCAGACTTCTCTGGAAGTTAGTGTTGGTTAAACTCAGAGGGGGGCAGGCCCTCAGTGGCCAATGATGGGACTCTATTACCCATTCATGACACTAGAGAGTGGTTCTCACCCTAATTTTAAGACAGCAGTGCTAAGCTTAGGACTTCAACACTGAAATTCTCAGGCTGCTGGCAGCCCAGAAGACAATAGGAGAGGAGCCACTGAATCTGTGGCCCATCTGTAGACCCCTCAACTCTACAGGGTCCCTGGAGAAGCAGGGCAGTGTCCACTCCACTCCCACAAATTCATCCTCTTTCTGGGCTCACTGTGATCTAACTTGTTGACTTTGACATTGCCACAGCATAATCAGAGACACTGAAACACTGGATCTTAGGGCCCAGGAAGAAGTGACGGTGAAACCCCTCACATTCCCATCCTCAGCCCTCAAACCCCTCCATCCAATCCCTGAGACCCTATGGTCTCTGTCTATGTCTCCCAGGCTCAGACCCCCTTAGCCACCCTCGATGACCCTGTGGGCCCCGGCCTCGGCAGCAAACATGCAGAGGATGCCCGTGCCTGAGCCTACATTCAGAACCACCTTGTCCTTGAAGAGGTGCTGGTTGTGAAACATGGAGTTGTGGTATGTGACGGTGCAAACCTTGTTCTTCAGCATCTCCTGAAGGAAGATGAGCACAGAGACTCCGTGAGGGGCCCCACATCCCCAGCTGGAGAACAGGGTGTCCCGACCTGTCAGAGGGCCAGGGACAGCTCTAGGCCCTCTCACTTCCTTCCCTGCACCTCAGTTTACCTATTTGTAAAAGTAGACTAGATGAACTAAAGTCTCATCTAAGCCAGATGCTACCATTGCTACCTAAGAACCAGTGAACCCTGGCTTTTCAAAATCCTCAGGCCAAGGGCAGTGGCTCATGCCTGTAATCCCAGCACTTCAGGAGGCCAAGGAACTTGAGATCAGCCTGGGCAACAAATCAAGACTCTATGTCTACAAAAAATAAGAAAATTAGCTGGGCGTGGCAGTGCATGCCTGTGATCCCAGATACTCCAGAGGCTGAGGTGGGAAGATCACCTAAGCCTGGGAGATCAAGGCTACAGTGAGTGGTGATTGCACCACTGCACTCCAGCCTGGGCGACAGAGCAAGGCCTGTCTCTAAAAATAAAAAAAATAGTAATTTATGTATATTTTTGCTATAATTTTAGGACAACAGCCTCAGGGGAAGAAGAAAATTCCTTAGAACGTCACCCCATCTGCATTCTGGGATCTCAGTGTCTTCTGTCACAAGGGTCCAGAAGCTGTCAGGCCCAGAGCAGCTGGGGCGCAGTTCCACCGCCGATCCCTAGAGGGCGGAAGAGACCAGCGGGCCCTGCCTGACCTCCAGCTAAGGCCCCAGGCACGCATGCGCGCTCTCACCCTAACCTTCCCGAGGGGCCCCTGCAGAGCTTGAGGCTAATTTCAGCCTCCAAGGCAAAGGCTTGGAAAGGCGACACTGGGAGTTGCGCAGCAGAAGGGCGCAGGGGCGGCCTGCTGCGGGGAGAAGCAGTGCGCATGAGTGGAAAATTACGTTTCACCCCTCCCCAACATTCAACCCCCTTATGGTTTGCAGGCCTGGGAAGCTGTCCTCACTCATCTCGTGGATGCTGAAGTGGCCATAGGAGTCTAGGCAGTAATCTTTGGGCATCCTGTCCTCAGCATTGGGCTCACTGCTTTCCTCCTGGCCACAGGAAACCTGGGAGGGGGCCGATGGGAGCATGGGTCAGACCTAGGGGCCCCCCCACAGCCTCTTAAGCCTCCAGGTTCCTACTTATTCCTGAAGAGTAGTAAAGAACCCCCCAAATTGTACTATGACAACCGTTCAGCCCCCGCCTACCATCTTGCCCCGACAGGAGCCCCAAAATCTAACAACTCCATTTTCTACTTCCAGGACCCCCAGAGCACCATCCAGGGAAGTACCCCATACCTCAGACATGCCAACCATCTCTCTAATCTCTCTGCCTTGCTCTACAGCTCATCCCCATGCCGGGGAGCAAAGGAGAAGAAAAATGGGGGCAGACACAGGGAAGGTCAAAGGAAGGCTGGAGATGGAGTTAAGGAAGTAACCTCAATACTGGGGGAGGCCAGCAGGGCCTTGAACCTGGAGGAGTTGGTCCTAAGTGTCTGGGCACCTGGGGTAAACTGATTTGAAGCAAGAGGTGTATGGTTAGACCTCAAGAAAGGGCCAGATGTGTGACAGGACATATTGATGTGAAGGTCAGGGTGGGGAGGGGTCAAAAAATATTTACTTTTTCAAAAGGTGGCTGGAGGCTCATTCCATTAGTCAAGGTGGCTACAAAATTGGAGGAGAAAGTAAGACGGAGAAAGGATTAGCTACTGGGAGTGGTTGCAGGAGGGCTGGGCGGCAGGACCTGGGCTCTGGTGGAGGGTGGGTTTCCAGCAATTTTCCTTTTCCTTGGTGGGGACTGGTGGCAAAGGGGGCAAGTAATGAGGTGGTGGGGGGTTTAAGAAAGGAATGGGAAAAGTGAGGAGAGAAGAAAGGGGGTCTCCTATCCTAGCTGTGGCTGGAGAGATGGTGGCCTCCTGCCACGTTTCCCCTCTCTGGCCAGGCAGCAGACCACATGCCTCCCCATCCAGGCAAGGGGAATTGACACCTGACACCACCAGCTGTCACCACACCTCCCATCACCTAATCTTCCCTAGATTAGGAGACACTTCCTGGCACACACACCCTTATCCTAGGCTGTCATGAATAGCGGGAGGGAGGAGCACTGGCAGGGTATGTCCACAGGGCATCTACTCCCTCCACAATCCAGTCTCTTGTCTGAGAGGATTCCAGAAAAAAGGTGTGTCACACGGGCACTCCCCAGAGCTAACACCCCAGCCCCCAGCTCCTGCCTTTGCTTCAGGAGCCCCAAACAAAACTACCTGTAACCAACCCCCTCCCTTATGACCCTCTGCCTAGGAAGTTAAGAGTCCCAGGGAGGATGGGCAGCTCCTGGACCCTCTAAGAATGAGATGACTCCAGAAAATGGCTTGGGGAGTCATCCAATTGCCTCCATTCAGACACCCATCCCAGGCCCTGAAGACCCCCAGGTGAGCCAAGCCTGAGGACACCTCTGGGGAAGATATTTCCTCCACCCATAGAGCCCCTGGGGCAGGAAACAGTCAAGGGGGTGGGAAGCCATGGCAGTCACCCTGGAAGCTAACACCCAATGGCAGCATCCAGAGAGCTGATCTGCCAATGCCACAAAGTAAAGGGTGGAAGGACAGAGGCCCCATCAGATTATATCTCTTCCAGGTGTGAATACTTTCCAAGGCTCCAAGAAGGGCCATGTCACAGGCCATAGCCTACTGCAAGCACCCTCCCCTCAATTCTCCCAAGCTAGCGGGGATGCCTATAAGAAGAAAAGTGGTGAGGGGTTTCTCCATGGGGGCCCATTTCTCAATATCACTGATAACCACCAAACCATCCCAGCCCAAGAGGGCATGAAACTCAAGATGGAAACCTCCCCCACAGGGCTGCACAAGAATCAAACCTCACTGGAAACCATTTCAGCCACCCAGCCTCAGGACCCCCAGGCTCAGGATCCCCACACAGCGCTTCAGGAAGAGAAAGGGGGAGGTCATCTCCCACCCTCACAAAAGCCCGGGGGAGATAAAACGCTCTGGTAGAGAGTAAAGCTCACAGCTGCGCATTTCCCACCACAACTCCTCACCAGCAGACATATCCTCCTCCTTCTGCCCCCAGGAGAGAAATCCGACCTGAGGTGGGCCTCCGGACATGCACCTTGAAAGAGACTTCACTCCCACTCACCCAGAAATGGCCACAAGGGAGTGCACGGCACCTATTGATGGGAAAATCTCCACCTAGAGGCCCCACCACCACCCAGAGAGAGGTCACAGGGCCATGCCCCATCACCTAACTCCTAAAGCCCTGGGTGAGGGAGAATTCTGAGACAGGAAAGGGGTTAGGGGGACCCGTTCTTTGCCTTCCTCCAGTCCCAATCCCAGAGCGCACAAAAACCGGGGCTGATGTCCCAACAGATGTTCCTGGAGCTTGGAAGGAGGTTACAAAGGGCTGAGAATTACTGTCTCTCCGAAGAGACCCCCTACATGCTCGAGGTCCCCAGGTGAATCCCACCCCAAGGCGGGTGCACGGATACCAGGGAGGAGGGCACAGGGCCTCAGAGGGAGGGTCGATCCCCCTCTGCACCCCACTGGGGCCCCTTCCCGGCCGGCGGAGGCTAGGCCTTGTCCCGCAGGTGGAACTCTCTGGGCCATCGGAATCGCACACCCCCTCCCCACCCACCACCTCGTTGATACCTGAGGGCTTGGCCGGAAGCGATCCCAGCCTTTCTTCACATGGGAGGGGAATGACACCCTCCACTAGGCCGGATGTGGAAGGCCCTTGAAAGCTAGGGAGCGCCCACTTCAAACAACATTCCTGGATCCAGAGCGCACGGAGGTCCTGCGTGAGGCTGGGGACCTTCAACCCCAAGTCGCCAACTTGAATCCCTTTCCCCTGCACACGGAATCATAAAACGCCGACCCAAAGCCACCTTTTCAGTAGCTTTTATCTATTCTTATGCAAGCATTATTCATTCAAAGTCGACCTTTACTTATAGGGATTTAACAGTCAGAGTAAGTCAGGGTTTGAATTCTCTTTGTCTAAGTTGTGGATCAAGTTTACGTAAAAATGTTCATAATTGTTTTGAGTCTTCCCACCAGATGGTATTTGATAGCATCAGGTTTGCGTTCCACTTTAGCCTAAGTATTTTAGTGGGTCTTTGGACATCCAGAATGGCTTGGGGGAAAACAAAGGTGAGGTTTCATCAAAAACTTCCATCTTCACAATCTTGACCACAATTTGATGATGATTACTGATTATTTCACAGCCTTTCACTGATGCTCTGCCACCCAGGCCAGCCCTGATAGACAGATAGGACTGCAGCCCAGCTGAAATAACACTCCATCTTGTTAATGGAGTGAGATGGGATACTGTTATTTGATAAAGATAATTGATGTTTCACAGTGAATTGGGAAGCAGCTTCAAGGGCTGTAGGGTCAAGTCCTACAGGGTCATGGGGTGTCCCCTATTGCTGTGCTGAGGCACAGGATCTGAGAAATAAAGAGATGAGATATTGAAGAACTGGAAAAGATAGCTGGGCTCGGGGGACCTCGCCACTTACAAGCAGAGATAGGTGAGGCCCTGAAAGTCCAGGAACATCTGTATTTATTGGGTATAGGTTAGGGGGCAAGGTAGTGAGTGAGGTCATCTTAAGAACAGTGATAGGGTCAAGACAATCATGTGTGTGATAAGCAAAGCGTCCACCCCCATTAGGTCACCAAGGCAAGGAGGTGGGCTGTGCACAGTGAAGAGGGTGCAGTGTGTAATATCTCTTATCTAGGGACAGGCTACTTCTAAGGAATTCTATAGGAGAATGCTTTGAGTCAGTACAGCAGCAGCAGATCTGACAAGGTCTACAGCCACCTGCTGGCAGCTTCCAGTGATTTCTATAGGAGGATGCTTTGAGTCAGTACATAATAGCAAGGCTGAAAAGATATCCAGCCACCTGGGCAGGATTATACCAGAGGGGTTTCAAGCTCTCGGACGCTCATGGGATTGCTGGTCTGAGGACAGCCTTCCACAAGAACTGGAGGCAAGGTACTGCAACTCCTCTTCAGGAGGAATGACTCTTGCTCCAAGCCTGGCATAGAGTGGGTATCTTTATGATACTGAAAGCTGCCACCTGGGCCATAAATTCTTGTCCTGGTTTAAGTGTTTTTCCCTTAAATCAGGCTCTGCACCATGTCTGCTGTAGACATTCCTCTGACTATAAACAAGATATGATTATATATGTATAGCTGTTTTTCCCTTAATTTATGCTCTGTACCATGTCTGTTCTAGAAATTCCTCTAACAACTAAGATATATATATATATAGCTGAGTGGTAAGTTATTCTTCAGGCACTAATTGTTATGACTATAAACTAATATATAATTATATATAAAAGATTGCATAAAAGGATATAACTGAGTAGTGATCCTATAAACTGAGATATTATTCAGACAATAATTGTGCTGCTGGTCTGCTTGGCTTTCCTTCCTCAGCTCCCAGAAGGCAGGTCACCCACAAAGTGCACCATATCTGAAGCTATATTCTTTCCAAAAATATGGCAGTTGTTCACAACATGAGAACAAAATAACTTAAGTTACATATTCGGTCATGTTAGGGACAAGAAACCCCCTCTGCACAGGTGACCCCTTCCCCCACTCTGATTGCTCTGCAGCTGCATTCCTAAATCCCTACCTAGGAGCCATATCATGGCTGCCAGATGTTCTGCAATTAAGCAAAGCCTGATTGCAGCCATCCGTGTAGCTTGAGAGAGGACAGGGAAAACATATGTTGGTTATCCATAACTTGTAAATTACTGTTTGACACATACTTGTAAAAAAAATCTCCTTGTTTCTCTTTTTTTAAAAAAGACTGCCACCACAAAAGTCACAGGATGATGTATTGTGTGTCTGTTACAAGTTAATGAACTATCTCTGTGTCTGTTACCAGTGGATAAATTTCCTCAGTCCTAAGACCCCCTTATACCCCCCACCCCTTATAAACCCCTTGTTTTGTAAGCTCAGGGCTGATTGTTACGGAGCAGTCCAGCAGGTTAATACAACTTGCTTGCCTGACTTTGGGTCTGTTCTCCTTTCTCTCGGTTACCCTTACAGGGCATGGCCTTTTAAAGCATTTTGATGCTATGTTGTTGTTGTTGTTCTTTTCTTTTCATGCTTGATTATTTTAAAGTGTAGTAGAGTAACAATAGTAAACGGTATATCCCGTTTGTTTGTTTTTTTCTTGAGGCGGAGTTTCGTTGTTGTTACCCAGGCTGGAGTGCAATGGTGCGATCCCGGCTCACTGCAACCTCTGCCTCCTGGGTTCAAGCAATTCTCCTGCCTCAGCCCCCCGAGTTGCTGGGATTAAAGGTGCACACCACCATGCCCAGCTAATTTTTGTATTTTTAGTAGAGACGGGGTTTCACCTTGTTGACCAGGATGGTCTCGATCTCTTGACCTGATGATCCACCCACCTCAGCTTCCCAAAGTGCTGGGATTGTAGGCACGAGCCACCGTGCCTGGCCAGTTTCTTTTAGTCTTATCACTTTCACAACCCTAGTAAATAAAACTTGACAGGGAGTATGGTTATCATGAGATAGTGGCACCCCAAGTGTGTTGTGAGGCGTAACGTTCAGTTGAGTGCTCCTCAACCTCTAGGGGTGTGATTATCTCATGATAAACTCACCATGTTGCTGCTCATTGATATGACTACTGCCTGCGCTCACCAATTCACTAGAGGTAAAATGGACATTTCCTTACCCACCTTCCCAGCCAATCCAAATTGGTGATTTTATAAAATTATTCGTTCAGGCCTCAGATTTATAAACCAAATTTTGAACCCATAAGCTGTTATTTTACTGTTTAAATGGTATCAGTTCATCTTGCAAGTATATCTTTGAAAAAAACGTAAATTTATTTTTTAAAGGTAAGTTTCCTCAAAAGGAACACCTAATGGAAGGCAATTTTTTGGACATAATTTTGCAGAAGTTAATAGAATCTATTCCAATAAAAAATTGGGCATTCTTATAAACTCAGAAGAAACATGCATGTGCCTTCATGAAAATAAAGTTATAAAAAGTTGGAAGTTCTGTGGGGAATATTAATAAAATATTTGTTTTAGGAAATTCCTTTTAACTTATCCCTTGCAACTATCACAGTTTGAAATAGACCAAGGGGGAGGGAGATGGAGGAAAATATTAGTTTTGTAACCTTTTTTTGGTTCAGATTTCCTGTGAATTAATCATATTTCGGGAAAGAATAGTTTATATTTTCTTATATTGGCTCTGATTTGGTGTTTAAAAGAAAAAATTTTGAAATATCTATAGTAATTTTTGTTGACTGTTAAACAAACAAAAAAGTGACCTTTAAGATATACTTCTCAGGAATATATGTATGTGTTGTTATTTTTTTTAATATCGTGAGAATACCATGGCTAATTTTATAATGTTTTCAGCATGAATTTTTGTTAATTTTGCCTTCTAAAGCAACATTATTCACTAAAATGTTGTTTGATGATAAAAGGATATGTATATGTACTCTCCAGCATGATAACCACTAGCCACTGTGTCTGTTGAGACTGAGGACTTGAGTTTTGTATTTTATTAATTTTAATAAATTTAAATTTAAATCGCTGCATAAGGCTAGTGGCTAACATACTGGATGGCATATCTCAAAAAAGTCTTTGAAAGTTAATTTCTCTCAAGCTTCTCTTGAGAAATTTCTAAAAAATGAATTATTTTATGGCTTAAAAATGATATTTTTCAAGTAATTAATTAGTGCATTTTATGGTCTTTTTGCTTTTGGTGTTCAAATAATAACCAGAAAACTCAGTTTTATAGTTTAAATTTCTTTTGTGATTTAAAATTCTTCTTAGGACAACTTCTACTCTGTTTCTAATTAATATGCAATTTTTAAAAAGGTATTGTCTAATTTGATGTATGTTGAAACTATTTTTTTATTTATTTTTATTTTTTTATTTTTGTTTTTAGAGACAGGGTTTCACCATGTTGGCCAGGCTGGTCTCGAACTCCTGACCTCAGGTGATCCGCCTGCCTGGGCTTCCCAAAGTGCTGGGATTACAGGGGTGAGTCACCATGCCTGGCTGTTGAAACTATTAATCTACTTATGAAATTAAAATAATAACTTTCTTGCCAAAGTAAAAGACTTTTTTAGGAAGGTATTTTATCAACCAAAATGCCAGGACTGTTGGTTCCTATTTAAGTTATTTGCATTACTTGATCATACCATGTAGTTTTATTTGTCTCATAGAGAGAAAATATGTTTTTCTTGATAAGAATGATGGTACTTAAGCTTATCTCTTTTTTTTTTTTTGTATGTACAATTCCTACTTTGGAAAGACCCAGAATATTATATAAACCTTGAATGCTCTTCATCACTTACATGGTTTAGTTTGTTTGTTCTTTTTTTTTTTTGAGACAGAGTCTCAATTCATTGTCCAGGCTGGAGTGCAGTGGCACGATCTTGTCTCACTGCAACCTCCACCTCCTAGGTTCAAGTGATTCTGCTACCTCACTCTCCAAAGTAGCTGGGATTACAGGTGCATGCCACCCCATGCCTGGCTAATTTTTGTAATTTTAGTAGAGATGGGGTTTCACCATATTGGACATGCTGGTCTTGAACTCCTGACCTCAGGTGATCCTCAAGCCTCGGTGTCCCAAAGTGCTGGGATTATAGGTGTGAACCATGGTGCCCAGCCAGTTTGTTCATTGTTAAAACAGCATTTGGATTTTAAGCTGAAATATTTACCAAGCTCCAGTCTAAATTTAGTGTTCGCTAAATGGGCAAACAGGACTATGTAAAACTAATATCCTTTTTTTAAGTGGAAAGTAAACATTTCTTAAAGCACAAACTGACTCATTACTATTTCTGTTTCTATTTTGCATTAATTTTGTTTTTTAAAAAGATTAGACCATCCTAGGCAGAAAACTGTAAACAAAACTACCAGTATGTAAAAGCACAGAATTTAGAATTAACTCTAAGAAACCAAGGACACAGAGCTGAAGACCCAAGGATTCCCCTGTCATTATGTGAACTGCATCTCCATTCATGGCAGGTAAAACTGTTTGAAACAAAGGTCTGAGGTCCTAGGTAAGTAGCAGTGGAAGCTGCTGCCAGTGTTGTCTAGAGGGAGAGGAACCTTTTCTCCTTTTGCCTGGACCTATGAGAGAACCAGAGGTGCTCAGCTGTAGAGGAAAAGCCCATTGGGAAAATCCTTGTGCTTTGCCATCTCTCTAGTGAGAACCACCACGCTCCACCTTTACATTTAATTTTAAACTTTTTTTTTACCCAAAACAGTAGGAAGTTACCTTAAAAACAAATATTCTATAGATGAGATCATGTGATTTCTAAGGTTTTCTTCAAAACAACATGAGGGGTAAAGAAGATGAATCTGGAGGAAGCAAAATTATGTTACAGCTGGGTGAAGGGTACACAGAGGTTCATTATAGGTACTAGTCTGTCTACTTTTGTACCCTTGGAAACTTTCTGTAATGATTTTAAAATACAAATAAAATGCTGGGTTGATGCAAATATTTATCTTACTAATGATATTAGGAGGTGAGCTTTATCTGTGCTGTAGTTATTCCATCTTACTCTCCTGCCTGTTGCTCCAGCTTTTTTCTCACCAGAGTCCCCTGAAATCTCTGTGTTCAGGCTACACTCTTTTTCTGCTTATTATTTTTTTAGTTATGCCAATCTCAGCATTTCTCTATTGCCCCAGGACTTTTGCATATGCTATTTTTTTTCATTCAGGGTTTCTATTCTTTCCTCACTTATTTCTAAACCCAGCAACCACTGACTACCTCACTAGTACACCAATCTATATTGTTAGGTACTAGACTGATTCTCATTCCGTTCAATTCCCGTTTAGGTAGGGCTGATCACTTGCTGTTCTCCTATGATTAAAATCAAGGCACATGCCTTTCTCAGCTTTGGACACATCATATGATGATTTCACCCCCTCTCACTTGCTACACTAGCCCTTCTCTTCATTTTTTACATGTTGCAGAAACTAGTCAAATGAGATTAGGATTAATCTTGAGGGAGGTGAGACACATGATAAACTGGAGACTGCCTGTTCTTCATTGGAGAGAAAAATAACTCTAAAATTGTAGACATTACATTGACTGAACAAACAGGCTTATGGACAACATTGAGCCTGTGGGCAGTCCATAAATATGGATAGAAGCATGAACGATTATAGAATAAGAAAGAAAAAGGAATCTGTTTTTGTTGAACTCTCAGTAACTGATATGTTTATTTAAAATGTGGCCTACTAGCAACAGCCCAAGATATTATTGAAAATGTGAATACTAATACCCTGCTTTAAGGAGTGATCCCAGGGATCCCTAAGAAGAACAAACTATTAATGAAGATGGATGATCGGTATCTTTCAGTTCAGTGTCTCATTATGAGTTCATGTGTAATTTAATAAAATGTTCAGACTATTCATACTTTTCAAAATATATTATTATTGTTACAAATATTTTTTGCCTGATTTTTAACACTTAAATTTTTTTCTAATTAATTGTATTAACCAATTAAATTAAAAACATGAGTTTTGCATAGTGTAAAGCAACTTTAAGCCCATACTGTTTAATTTTATAAGGCACTCATAATGAAAAATAATAACTTAACTAAGTAAATAACAGCTTCCCTTTTCATTACCTACCATAAGAAATCTGAGGCTAGGCACTGTGGTTCACACCTGTAATACCAGCACTTTGGGAGGCTGAGGTGGGTGGATCACCTGAGGTCAGGAGTTCGAGACCAGCCTGGCCAACATGGTGAAACTCCATCCCTACTAAAAATACAAAAATTAGCTGAGTGTGGTGGTATGCACCTGTAGTCCCAGCTACTGAGGAGGCTGAGACAGGAGAATTGCTTGAACCCAGGAGGCAGAGGTTGCAGTGAGCTAAGATTGTGCCACTGCACTCCAGCCTGGGTGACAGGGGAGACTCTGTCTCAAAGAAAAAAAAAAAAAAAGAAAAAGAAATCTGGTCTTTCATAATCACTCCTTCAGCCTAAGAATCCATTTCAAACTAGACCTGTCAGTAGCAAAATGCATTAACGTGAATGTTTTAGAGCTGGAAATTTAAGAGTGCTTGCCTTCTTTGTGTAATCAGCAACAGAACCCAGCAACTAAACATTTGGTGAATTTAAATCTGACTATGGGAAGAAACTATGAAATATCTTTATGAAAATAAAGTTGTTTATGTGGGATATTTCTTAACAAACTAAGGTTATGTCAAAAAGAATAGAACCAAGGTTGGGCACAGTGGTTTATGCCTGTAATCCCAGTACTTTGGGAGGCCAAGGTAAGCAGATCACCTGAAGTCAGGAGTTTGAGACCAGCCTGGCCAACATGGTGAAATCTCATCTCTACTAAAAGAAATATTAGGCATCATGGTAGCATACACAGCTACTCAGGAGGCTGAGGCAAGAGAATTATTTGAACCCAAGGGGGCAGAGATTTCAGTGAGCCCAGATTACACCACTGCACTCCAGCCTGGGCAACAAAGCAAGACTCTGTCTCTTAAAAAAAAAAAAAAAGAACCAGTACCAAGGCAAATGTGGGATTATGTGGGGCCTTTGCACGTTGAGATTATTCTCAAAGGAGTGAACTTTATTATGCTAATTTAAAAATTAATATTAAAGCTTACATTGTGGTGAGAAGTAGAACATAATGTATTTCTAACATTGAGCATACTCATAGTTAACTATGAAAAGGTCTTAGTCTTAATTAGGATTATGAATTAGAAGTTAAGTTAGGGCCACACCTCCTAACTTCCATTCTGGCCTTAACCTCATTCTCTACTGCTATAAAAGTAATAAGTTGAATAATTCTCTAAACAGAGAGTTTTTGCATCTCTGAGTTTTCATGGTTCCAAAAGCACAAATAAAATAAGAGCATCACTTAAATTTTATAGGAATGTGACACTCGACTCTACCTAGCCTGTGCGTGTGCATGTATGTGTTAGTATTCTGGGAAGATGAGAATTACAGTGAATGTGCTTTCAAGCAATGACAAACAATAAAACTGGGTGCAATGTGACTAACCATCTCTATGGCAACCTCTGTTGACCTGTGTATACATGTTTCATTTCAATAAATCATAGTTTAAAATATAAATGATCTCATGTTGATAATCATACATTTGTGACTATCAGTTATTTGTGACTGTGATAACTCTGCTATTTTTTTCTGCTCTGGAATCTTAGAAAAAGCTGTGAAGGAGTTTGAGAGAGAAGGCACCAGGAGAGGGATGACTCATTTTAACCTTTTCTGGAACAAACAGGTGATAACTTCAAAAAAAGATGACTTCAGTATCTACTTTTTCCCACCACCCCCATGTGCTTTTCATGGTGACATAGAAAGGCCTGAGTTGACCCTGTCACTTAAGCACTGCCATTAGGCTGCTACTTCTGTAAAATAACAGAAGACAAGGTCTCACTCTGTCACCCAGGCTGGAGCACAGGAGTACAGTCACAACTCACTGCAGCCTCCATCTTTCAGGCTTAAAGTATCCTCCCACCTCAGCCACCTGAGTAGCTGGGACTACAAGCATGCTCCATCTTTCCTGGAAAATTTTTAAATATTTTGTAGAGATGGAGTCTCACTGCTTTGCCCAGGCTGGTGTTGAACTCCTGGGCTCAAACAATTTTCCCATCTTCACCTCCCAAAATGCTAGGATTGCAGGAATGAGCTATCACACAAGACCAACTTCCGTATTTAAATGAATCTGGGGGAATCATTTTGATCAGAGGCTCTGTTGTCTTATTTTTATTTGGGACAACATTTTTGAGGGCCTCAATTACTAATGTCTCATCATGGTAACTTAAAGACTGCTATGAAGCAAATTCATCAGGAGTTTAATCATCATTAAACCAGATGGCCATGAAAACTCTAACATGGCAAATATGAAGCTACCTGAAGTCACAACTAAGACAGTGAGTTATGGATTCAGACCATGGCTGGGTGCATGACTCACTTACATGACTGATGACTGTAATTCTGACAATTTGGCAGGCCAAGTTGTGTGGATCACTTGAGGCTTGGAGTTCAAGAACAGCCTTGCTATGTTAGCAAGACTCCATCTCTACACATAATTGGTTTTAAAAATTAGCCAGCTGTGTTGACACATGCCTTTGGTCCCAGCTACTCAGGAGGTTGAGGTGGTAGAATTATTGCTTGAGCCCAGGAGGTTAAGGCTGCAGTGAGCCAAGGTTGCACCACTGCACTCCAGCCTGGGTGACAGAACAGGACCCTGTCTCTTAAAAAAATTAGATTCAGACCACAACATCTGCAAGGCACCAGCATTTGAGAAGTTACTTCTCTCCATGGTCTGGCATTGATTTTCATCCTGTTATTAGAAATGCATCAGTGCTCCCTAGGGAAGTAGCCAGTGTCACTGGCTGTGAAAATGCATATTATGAGAAGGAGTCAGACAGAGCCTGAGTCACTCCATGATCCATGAGCTCTGATAAAGGTGTCATGGTGGCCACAGGAAGCAAGATTGTTTTCTCCTTGTACCTTGTAGGAGACTGGAGGTTGAAGGCGTGACCTGTGCTGTTGCCCCAGAGTCTGGCGCTTTCTCAGAGGTTCTTTTCTTGTGATGTCTGAATAACCAACCACACCAAAAATGTGAACTGGTTACTCTCCAAAACTATTGTGAAAAAATGATGCTTTAGGCTTGAATACCCCATCACAGCTTTCATCTCACCAAGAAACCCTAGGCCATGCTTGTGCAACCCTCGATCTATGGGCCACATGTGTCCCAGAACAGCTTTAAGTGCAGCCCAATACAAATGTGTAAACTTTCTTAAAACATTATGAGATTTTTTTGCAATTTTCTTTTGGCTTTCAACTTATTTGAAAAGTTATTAATTCAAGTGTGGCATGAGTGGTACTATTTTAGGAATTAGATGAATGGGCTACCAGATCCCAGTATTTCCCACTTTACCAAATAAAATAAAATTCTATGGAATTCTGCTAGACCAAGACAGACCTTTCCATTGAGCAACAGTGACAAAGGAATCTAAATATGTGAAATAGTGGCATTTTACAAAATTTAATAATATTATAATAGAAAGATGGTTTCTTTACATTGCCCAGCCTGGTCTTGAACTCCTGGTCTCATGTCATCCTTCAGCCTTGGCCTCCCAAAATGCTAGGATTATAGGCATAAACCACCATGGCTGATGGTGGCACTTTTGTCTTCTTCAAGGAAAACCTTAAAAGATTAGTTGGATAACCTTGTGAAAATTTTTATTTATTTATTTATTTTTTTTTTTTAAAGATGGGGTTTCACCATATTGGTCAGGCTGGTCTAGAACTCCTGACCTCAGGTGATCCACCTACCTCAGCCTCCCAAAGTGCTGGAATTACAGGCATGAGCCACCACACCCGGTGAAAATTTTTATTTCTTAATGACTATTTTGAAACTATTTTACAGAGATTGAGTGACTTCCTGTGAAATGCCAAGAGTGGCTGCTCTGAGAGTTGATGAAAGAGAGGCCACTAAGGAAAGTCAGGAAAACAGAGGGACACCTGTGGGATTACAACTCTTATTTGCTGGGTTTTAAGCAAATCTGCAGTGAATATGATTTACATTATTGGCATTAGAGTGCAGTTGCAACATTTTTATAAATGTTAAGGCTGGCCTTTTGAACATTTATATTTCATGGAGTAACACAGTATATTAAAATGATTTGGCCAGTTATAGTGGCTCACATCTATAATTCCAGCAACTTACAAGGCCAAGGCTGTCAGATCGCTTGAGTCCAGGAGTTTGAAACCATCCTGGGCAACATGGTGAAACCTCATCTCTTCTAAAAAGAGAAAAATTAACCAGGTGTGGAGGTCCATACCTGTAGTCCCTCCTACTCAGGAGGCTGAGCTGGGAGGATCACTTCAGCCAGGGAGGTTGAGGATGCAGTGGATTGAGATTATGCTCCTTCACTGCAGCCTGGGTGAAAGAGTGAGACCACATTTTAATGTTTCCTTATAAATTGCAGTTTTGGAATCAACTCTACATATTTCAATTGCTCCAAACATTTTCTTGGGGAAAATGGTGTGAGGTGTGTTACATGGCTTCTGTATTTCCACAGATAGGCCTAGCCAGTATATTGCTAGGTGTATAGATATTTTTTGGAAGTCTGAGGTTTCTAGAAATCTAAGTTTTAGGAAAGTGTTTGTGCTCTTTAGTTTTGGTTGCAAAATTAGAATTTTCCTGCTGCAAGTAACAGAATATTTGACTTGCAGTGGCTAAGATAATAGAGGTTTGTTTTTTTCAACATCAAGGAGTCCAGTGTTGTTTTAATGGCTCAACGACGTCAAGCTTCTGGGTCAATTTTGTAAGGATTTTCTTAACTTGCACTGAGTGTCTGAGAGCTTTGATACAGGATTCTCAATGACAATGTCCAGTGAAGCAGCAGGGAAGTGAAGATTTATCCAGAAGAAGAGTCGATCCCAAAAATGCCCTTGCAGAAACTTTCCGGTATGTCTCATTGGCTGTGATTGAGTCACATGCCCATGTCCTAAAAAGTACTGGTTGGCTTGCAAAGTGAGTCTCTGATGCTTAAAGCTTTTGTAATAGAAAGACAGCTGCACTAGCAAGAAAGAAAGAAGAAGAAAGGGCTTCATAAGAAACCCACTCTCACATCTTGTAGTCTCATTTGAGCATCTACCCATTATTTTGGGGATTAGTAGAGTGATAATGCTCTATTGCATAATCAATGCTTCAAATGCAGATTTATCTCCACCAACAAGCATTTTTTTTACTCTCACAGAAATAAGAAAAACTGTATGTAAGTGACGTAGTGAGAGAAAAAAGATCAAGAGCATGTGTCATTTATAATATGAACACCAGCATGCTAGAAAGCATTTCTAGGAAAGTAGTGCTATATCTTTGTGCCCTAAGTTTCTAAGAGAGTATGTTCCATGTTGAATAAACTCATGTTTGCTTTTCTCCTTTCCTTCCTGCTTACCTGGGTGCCCCGTACCATTCTGTCTAGCAGCGGCTTCTGAATAGCTCTGGTAGAAAACATTCTCACTTGAGTTGTAGATACGGCCCTCCCTAAAGAGGCTTTCTCCCCACTGAGTCCACTGCACACACCCACAATCTTCTGGTAGGATCTGTGTGTGGCAGGGGTTTTGACCATTAGTTGAAGTATATCTCATGTCATTTTCCCCAGAGAGATGTCCATTTGTGTAGTATAAAAATATTTCACCAACCCTTTCAGGGAAAGGGGTTCTGGGCTGGGCAAAACAGGAAGCCTCGGGGTTCCAGTATTTCTCCTCATTCCTGGCATCACAGGGATTAAGATCGTGCCTGTTCTGTTCCCTTCAGAGATGCAGTCTGGTGGGTCTTCTGTGAACTACTCTCTGAGTCAGTCTTGAAAATATTGCAAGACTTTTCTTTCTTGCTATTGGACTCTACCTTTCTTGCCCTCTAAAGCCATAGCTAGTTTCCCAATGAGCAAGTTTGTGCTGAATTTCATTTAGAAGGGGTAAATATAGAGTAGTGGAAGATTTTTTAGGAACACAAGCTCCACTTAATCAGCTTGCAGCCTCAGATGGCTTGTACCCCTGCCTGAGGCACCTGTTGGGACATGCACTCACCACTGGGGCTTCTCTCCTGGTATTCTGCCTTGTTGGGTTTCCCAACAGGTGTGCTGTGAATTCATCATGAGCCAGCTGTTTTTATGCTAAACCTATTTATGGTACTGTGGTACATAGTTTAATGAAATATTCTATAAATAAATAAAAATTTTTAAAAGAGTGTGACTATAGGATAAAAACAAAAAATGAAAATTACTGCCAAATGAGCTGTAAGCAATTTGATCTGGGATGTTATTTGTTCTGGGATGTTACTTGATCCGGGATGTTGTTTTTTCTTTATCTTTTGCAGCATGAATATTTGTGAAGAGTGCAGGCTATCACATGTGCCTCTTCAACTGAAGTTGCTCGACAGGACAATCCCACCCCACAACCTTAAATTTCTATGATTTACAGATGACTCTCAACAGTGTGGATTTTTTTCTTTAAGAAGTAGAAGGATCATACACAAAGACTGCCTTCATGGGTCTTAAGTTCTTGCCTTATTTTATAATAACCAAACCCTTAAAGTTTTAGATGACCATTAAGAGTTGTTTTTCACACACACACACAAAATCTGTTGCCTGTAGAACAGGACTCAAAAATGAGTTTTAGCTCTACAGCTAAAGCTTGAAAATTAATGTATATTTCCATTTTTTGAATTAAAATAAACGGTTAAAAAAACACTTTTGAATTATTTTCCTCTTTAACTGATATTTTTAAATTGTTTTAAAACTTGAGAGATTTTGTTGTATCCCTTTCTTCACACCTGGCATTTTTAGTTTGAGATGCCTTGGAATCCATAAAACAGTGAATGCCAGACAAGATGCTCCCTGGCTGAACTGTGCAGAGACCAGCTCCTGTCTCCCAGTCCATTGCAGGGCAGGTAGATCCAGGTGTGAGCGGCAGCAGGTGATGTGTTCTGTGGATCCCGCACACCATGGCAACCCGGGGACAACTGGTAGGCCCAGCGGGAACACCCAGTCCTACTTTTCAGTTCAAGGCCTGGAGCACTTCATCACCTGCAGAGAAGCCAGTGTGTTCTCATGCTTGCTCTGACCTGAAACTCAGCCAGTCTTGCTTAGGATTTCACAAATGAAATTTCCACACCCAGCAAATCAAAGGCTGACACATTTTGAAAAAGATATGGGAGGGCTTTGAGTTTGTAAACAAATTCTTCTTCTCCTAAACCCTCCGTATAATTACAAACATTTCCTATTTGTAAGTTCTCCTAACAGTGCAGATTAGGCTTTGTTTCCTCTTGATTTTTAAAAGCTCCAGTATACTTTATTTCTCTACCATTTTCCCCTATCACATAGACATGTGTACACCAACATGTACATTACATATCTGCTATTTATAGTCAATCTAACTGATTTCAATCTCATACCAAACTTTTCAAACTCTACTATGAATTACTGTATAATTTTATAAATGTTTACATTTCTATTATACCTGGATTTTGGCTAGCAATGTCATTTTAAATATGTCCTTGCAAACCAAGGTTTACATACAATTCAGTCAAACTGAAGGCAAATGCTAAAATACCACTAAGAAGGATGAGTGTGAATGTATGGTGTGTGTGTGGATGATGTGTGTGTGTGTGGGGGGGTGTCCTGTGAAGATAAAGGGTGGTAACATTGTTTCTTGACAACACTCACTAATCTAACAAAAAAGAGACATTATTACAGTGATTTCTGCCTAACCAGATGTTATATACTTGGCCCCTCCAAGCAGTGACATTTGCTTTCCACATCCATGATCCAAGTTCAAATCATATTTTCTATGTGACAACAGTAGGCTGTCATGGATAAAATCAAACTTGTCAGTTTCAGACACAAAAGCAAGTGCTGATTTTTAACACTGACACTGTCAGGATTGAGATAGTCATTTCTGGGAATGAGAATAAAAATAAATATATAATTAAATCAATCAAATATGTGTTGGTTATTAAACTTGTGTGATCAGTTAGAGACACATTATTTTTGGGACCCTAGTGTGTAAAAGCAGTGAGAGGTGGTCAATCTATCTATCTGTCTATATATATGTAATTGCACTTTAGGTTCTGGGGTACATGTGAAGAACATACAGGATTGTTGCATAGGTACATACATGGCAATGTGGTTTACTGCCTCCATCCCCATCACCTATATCTGGCATTTATCCCCATGTTATGCCTCCCCAACTCCCTACCTCCCACTGTCCCTCCCCTATTTCCCCCCAACAGACCTCAGTGTATGATGCTCCCCTCCCTGTGTCCATGTGTTCTCATTGTTCAACACCCGCCTATGCATGAGAACATGCGGTGTTTGATTTTCTGTTCTTGTGTCAGTTTGCTGAGAAGGATGGTTTCCAAATTCATTCATGTCCCTACAAAGGACACGAACTCAGCGTTTTTTATGACTGCATAGTATTCCATGGTGTATATGTGCCACATTTTCCCTGTCCAGTCTATCATCGATGGGCATTGGGTTGGTTCCAAGTCTTTGCTATTGCAAACAGTGCTGCAATGAACATATGTGTGCATGTGTCTTTATAATAGAATGATTTATAATTCTTTGGCTATATACCCAGTAATGGGATTGCTGGGTCAAATGAAATTTCTATTTTGAGGTTCTTAAGGAATCGCCACACTGGAGGTGGGCAATCTTTAACTGCAGTCCTCATTCCTCAAAAGAGGCTTCTACAGCTGTAGGGACCTAGGCTTTAGAAAGCTGGCCCTTACCAAGCTTTGTGGTCTAAGGGAGAAATAATTTAGAGTCCTCATAACTTAATTTTTTTCAAGTCATCCCTAACTTATCTACTTGATATATATGAGACAATATAAAAATAAGAAAACTATAGAAATAACTGCAATTTTAAATATGTATATTTAATTTATATATTTTAAAGTATATGCAACTTAAAAAATATGAATTTACAGGATTTTCAATTAATAAAGTATACATATGCAGGTGTGAAGCATGACATTGATGAATGAGTCTTTATGGAGTGCTGTTTTCTGATAGAAAACCTTTGTGTCTTTTATGGGGTTTTAATATAATTTGAGTGATATTAATAGTGCCAAGGATGCTGATGATACTTTCAAGCAGTCACAAAAGAATAGGGAGCTTCAATCTTCAGTGGTTCATTTATTCATTCATTTAATCTGTATTGGGTTCCAACTGTGTGCATGCTTTCTTCTAGGTTCTGGGAATAGAGTCATGAGCAAAAAAAGTCTTGCCCTCATGGACTTTATATTCTGATGTGTTTGGGAAGGACACAGGAACAAACAAGTCAACATATATGTGATGGTAGTAAGTGCTCTGAAGTAAAATAGAATGGATGAAGGGGACAATAAGTGCCAGTGCAGGAGTGGCCATCCTAGTATTCTACATATGGTGGCCAGGAAGGACCTCATTAATACCATGACATTGGAGGAGAGACCTAGAAAAACTGAGAAGCCAGCTATGTGGATAAGTTGAGGAAGAGTGTTCCAGAAAGGGAAGTCAGAACCTGCAGAGGCCCTGAGGTGTGATGTGCTTGGCAAGTTCAAGGTATCCCATGAAGGGCCATGGCTTCAGCATTGTGAATGAAGGGGACACAGAAGACCAAGGTGAAGTGTGTGGGGTGGGAATTAGACCTTGTATTATGAATGAGTGTAAAAATTTGGGCTTTTACTCAAGGTAAAATAAAATCATTTGAGATTTTTTGAATCAAGGAATAATACAATTTGTCTCATGTCTTTAAAGGATTATGCTGGCTGTGGTGAGGATACATTCTGGGAAAAAGGGACAAGGGGAAAGTGTTATAGAAAGACCAGCAAGGAATCTACTGCTCCAATAAAGACAAGATAATGGCCGAGACAGATGGTGATAAATAACTGTTGCATGCACATATCTTAAATGTACAACTCATGGGGTATTCTGATGGGTAACCTGTAGGATGAAAACAGTCAAGATTGACTTCAAGGTTTTTGATCTAGGGAAGTAAAAAACAAAGCTGTTTGCTGGAGAGAAATACAGTGGTTGAAGTATGCTTGTAAGACCAAAGTGGGGAGACCAGAAGTCTGAGAAAATGTTAGATATCCAGGAAGAGATTTTACATAGTCAGTGGGATAAAAGAGTTTCACATACAGAGGAGATGTTAGGATTGAAGATGGTATAACTGAAGTTTGAAGCCATTAGAAAAGAATAATGGGGAGGATCATCCTTAGAAAAAAATCACATTTATGTATTAGAAATGATGACACGGTCTTCTAATTGAGTCTCTGATGCTCTTTCTATGTAAAGCCAACACTGATAATTTACCACTTCAAAGTGGTAGATGATGATAGTGTGCTCTTAAATGTCTGCAGTCAGGAACTCAATCCATTCATGGCAAGTATTACACGTACTTAGAGTAACTAGCAGTATACCATCTGTAATAACAGAATAGAATCAAGGAAAGGGGCTTGAGTAGAGAGTGAAGGGTCATTATCCTCTGTTCTCATCAGGTAAGCTTGATTTAGTCCGAATGTGCATTCAGTTCTTTGATGAATTTTTATTTTTATAATTTTTTTCTACTTTCTTTTTGACATGTCATAATTTGCCTAAAAGCATGGTAACATTTGAAAATAAAGGTATATTCATCTTCCTAACTCAACTTGAAATGTGTTTATTCTTTTTTAACCTCTTAGTATTATGATTATTTTTAAAAATAAGAAAATATAATATTAAGCTACATATGCCATTCACAAAGCACCTGGCTAAATGACATTAACAAAATGTGTACAAAGGTTAAACTGAGAAAACATCTAGCAAGATATTCCAAAATCTGACAACTGATACAGTGTGTAATAAGCACACAATTTAGTGTCAGTTATTTTAATATCATGGAGGTGATATGGTTTGGCTCTGTGTCCCCACCCAAATCTCACCTTGAATTGTAATCCCCATTATCCCCACATGTCAAGGGAGACACATGTGGAAGTAACTGAATAATACGGGCGGTTTTCCTCATGCTGTTCTTGTGATAGTGAATTACTTCTCAGGACCTCTGATGGTTTTATAAAAGGTTCTCTCCGCTTCCTTCAGCACTTCTTTCTGCTGACTTGTAAAGGTGCCTTTCTTTCCCTTCACCTTCTGCCAGGATTCTAAGTTTCCTGAGGCCTTCCCACTCATGCTGAACTGTGATTCAACTAAACCTCTTTATACATTACCCAGTCTCTGGCAGTTCTTTTTAGTAGTATGAAAATAGACTAACATGGATTTAAAAATCTGTGTAAGAAGTGGACATTTAGATTTTCTCTAGCAGTCAGTTACATGCAAGTAGATTTGTAAGACTTTTGTGTGTGTGTGTGTTTTTTTGGTACTTCAAGATTAATATTATATTCCAGGTTCAGCTGTATGTTGCAGAAGAATATATAAAGCAGGATAAATACTGAAAGACTTACGGAATCAACACAAACATACCCTTGCCTAAAATGTGTTTGTATAGACTAGAGGTTGCATTGTAATCTGGATGTTACAGTATCCCAGTTGAATCTCTGAGCAAGACAGGGTGTTGGAGGGAAACCAGGAAAAAAAAACCCTGGGTTTTAAATGTTGTCCTTCCATTGACAAACTCTATGACCTTGTAGAGCACATAACTTAAAAGCTGGACACAAAGAGAATCTCAAACACCAAGCATAGGGCTAGGTAAATAACAGGTTTTAGTTAAAAAAAGAAAAAGAAAAAAAAGTTCTTATTGCTGAGTGTAATGGCTCACACTTGTAATACCAGCACTTTGGTGGAGGCCCATCATCCCAGCCACTCAGGAGGCTGAGGCAGGAGAAATACTTGAACCCAGGAGGTAAGATTGCAGTGAACCTAGATCTGGCCACTGCACACCAGCCTAGGCGAAATAGTGAGACACCATCTCAAAAAAAAAAAAAATTAAAAAATTTGCTGGGCATGGTGGCACCCACCTGTAATCCCAGCTACCCAGGAGGCTGAGGCAAGGAGAATCGCTTGAACCCAGAAAGGGGAGGTTGCAGTGAGCAGAGATCATGTGCCTCCACACCCAGCTAATTTTCGTATTTTGAGTAGAGACAGGGTTTTACCATGTTGATCAGGCTGGTCTTGAACTCCTGACCTCATGATCCTCCTACCTCAGCCTCCCAAAGTGCTGGGATTATAGGTGTGAGCCACCGTGCCCGGCTTGTCGCCTTTTTCTTTTTGAAAAAATTTTTTTTATTTTTTAATAAAAAAATAAGAGAGTTATCACTTATCACTGTGTAATCCTATATCATATTTTATAATAAAGTCCTCCAGCAAACTACTAAAAGTGGTCCAGGCCGGGTGCGGTGGCTCACGCCTGTAATCCCAGCACTTTGGGAGGCCAAGGTGGGTGGATCACCAGGTCATGAGATGGAGACCATCCTGGCCAACATGGTGAAACCCTGTCTCTACTAAAAAAGACAAAAATTAGGGCGTAGTGGTGCATGCGTGTAGTCCCAGCTACTCGGGAGGCTGAGACAGGAGAATTGCTTGAATCCAGGAGGCAGAGGTTGCAGTGAAATAGTGCCACTGCACTCCAGTCTGGTGCCTGGCGACAGAGCCAGACTCCATGTCAAAAAAAAAAAAGAAAAAAAAGTGGTCCAAAAGAATATTTTAAAAGGGATAATAAAAGTGTTTCCAACAGAGCCCTGTTCACGGCAGAAACGCAGACACTGTCCATGACCTCACGACACAAACTTCCCTCTTTTGTGGAGAGAGACCAAGGGGTCCTCTGGTCCTCCTGGCCTGTGTTAATTACGCCTAGAGTTCCACACTAGGATCCCTAGGCCTGGGAATCAGCCCGGGTTGGGGTCAGAGAAATGGTAGACATGGACCCCAAAGCTGCTTAGGGTGTTCCTTGCCTGTGCTGACTGGATGCAGCAGGGGTCAGGCCATTCCCCTGTGACGTTTTCTCCTCTTTGTAATAGTGGCGGGAGTGTCCCTGTGAGAGGCCTGAACCAGGTGTGGGCCATGCAGCCAGCCCGGGGTCCATCGGGTGCTCCTGGTTGCATTGGGGGATTTGTGACATCCCAGAGAGATAGAGCTAAATTTAGGTGGCTTTGAAAAGGGAAGTGCCAGGTTACCAGGGACTGGGTGTTTTCACTTCAGACAGTGAACTGATGGTTTTAGATACCCAGAAGGGAGCTTCCCACGTAGGATGGAAAGGCGCCAGCGAATTGGCCTGCCTGCGGGTCTTAAGCCCCTTCCATAGGAGGGGCGGCGCTGCACTTGTCCGGAGGGCGTGGCAGTGGGAAAAGGGAAAGAAGCCTAAGCGGAGGGCAAGGGCTGAGTGAGCCCAGCGGATGACTAGCGTTACTACGGCAACCCTACCGACAGATCCTGTGAAAGGCTCCCCACCGCTTGCTGGTCTGGGGAAAAATCAAGCTTTGGAAATGAGCCATGAAGCAGGAATGCTGAGAAGATGAGGTGTCACAGACAGTGGATCTGGCCAAGTTGTTTCCACTTAGACAAGCTTTGAAGATGGGTAGGCCACTGCTCTGGCCAGAGAGGACAAAGGCACGTGGGATCAGAAAATTTTCAGATGACACCACCCCTTAAGGCCCATGGGATCATTCTGTGCCCAGGGAGGCTGTCCCGGCCACACCAGATTGTAAGCCCATCCCTGCTCACCTTGTGGGACCCAAAATCAGCTGGAAAGAGAAGTCTGGGGCGCCCTGAAGCTCCTCCTCTACCGGGCACCTAAGAAGAAGTTTCGAGGAGTACAGGACTCCCAGGGGACTGGCACTGGGTAGCAAGGCAGCTCACTCTCCCACACATCCCCCTGCATGCCTCCCACCCGGCTTCCCAGGCCGCAACACCTCAGCGCCAGCGCGGCAGGTGCCGCCATTTTTAAAAAAGCCACAGACTGATTTCCAGGAGCCCAACGCGACTCTGTTTAGAAAATGCGCACGCGCGAGGCACAAGGCGATTCTCGCGTCACAGTGACCCCTACCATAGCCCGGAGGGTGGGTCCCTGAGGCTGGCAAAGCAGGAGCCCTCCGTGGCAATGCCTCGGAGTTGAGGCTCCGGCCTGACCTCTACAGGGGGTTGACAGGATGCTCTGCCAACACCGGGAGTCACGGAGGGCCAACCGGGATGAAGAAACACTCAGGCAGAGTCGTCCCAGGGAAGCAGCGCACCATCCCAGCCTCAGGCCGACGGACGGTGAGCCTCCCCACAAGTCATGCCCCCTGTGATCTCGAGGACAGGCCTGACTGTGTGCTCGTGGGCTGCTCTCTTACCCGAGGTTTGTTCTTGCAGAGAACCTGGCAGCCTCAGGGGCTTCTTGGAGGTGGGTTTCCTGTGCTACTGTTGTATGTCTGTCTCTCTCTTTCTCCTCCTTCTCTCTCTCTCCCTGTTTTTCTCTCACTCTGTCTCTGTCTCTCTTTTTCTCTGTGTGTGTGTGTGTGTGCGTGTGTGCCCGTGTGTGTGTGCGTTTGGGAGGCATATGCCCTGTGCGCTGGAGGGCGCTTTCTTTCATGTCAGCCTGTGTTTGGTGAGCCTCTTTCTGCGTCTTCGCTTGAGTCATGTGACTGGCTGTTAGTCGTTTTCCCGTGGTTCCACTTTGGGTTTCTGAAGTCCTTAACAAAGTTGGGGGTGAAAGGAAATCACCTCCCCATCCCGAGCGGCCTCTTTTCTGGGATCAAGACGACCACACCACACCCAAGGACCAAAGCCTCACAGGACCTCATTGTCTTTCTGCAGGAGGGGGTGTAGACCAATATCAAAGATGATTCTAACTACTCCCGCCCTCTCCTCTTATTAAGAAATGTAGCCCCACCACGACACAGGCTTGGCGAAGAAGCCCAGAACAGGACGTGGCAAGGCCTCTGTCACTCAAAAGCTGGCCTTTCTGGCCAAGTCTCCCGTTTGGCACTCCATCTTCCCCGATGCCCATGGCGGTGGCGTTGTGCTGTATCCCACCTGGGCTCTGGCCTCTGTTCTGTCCTTACTCTTGCTCTGTCTGCTATATTTCTGAGGTGCCTAGAGGTTTTGTGGTCTGGCTCAATGTCTTCAAACAAGAACACATTGGAATCCATCTGAAGAAACTTTGTGGAGATCCGTTTCATGATTGTTTCCCTTCTCCAAACCTATTTCTAGTGGATCTCGTAGGTGTGAGGATCCTGGAGCTCTGAGCTTTCATACTTTTCTTGGATAGGGAAGCTCCCTTGGTCTCCGTGTTCCACCTGATGGCTGCGTGGTTCATCTAGGTCTAGGATGACAGGTTGGCAACTATAGCGGCTTTGTCTTCTAGGAAAGGTGGTGTTGCATTTCATCTGTTCTGTCTCATTTTGAGGGACATCCCTTTTCTCTGCTCCTGGTTGGAACTGCCTCCTAGCACTGAATCTTTTGGCTACAGGGATATCAGGAAGCCAAAAAAACCAAAAAAAAAAAAAAAAAATTGGGTTTGGGCTGGGTGCAGGGGAGGTTTCATCAGGCTCCCTAATCAGTGGAGGGGGTGGGAGAGTAGGGTGTACTTTGCAGAAAACTCTCAACTCCTCCGGCTTGGACTTTGGCACAGGCCATCTCCTGGTTCACAGGTGTACTTTGTTTTTCCTTGGCTTTCTTGGGGAGGTCACCAGGGCCCCCGGTTGCATGCCTGGACATCATTGTGTCTTGTCATTGCCTTATACGGCCTCGGAGACCCACACTCAGTCTGCTCTTGGGGGACACCTGTGCCGTGTGTGGTAAGATTTTCTCCATGTGAAACTTGCCCCTGTCCCTGTTTGCACGTGTCCCAGAAAGCAGTGTTAGGATGCAGGAGCCCCTGGGCTTTGGAGACTGGGGCAGGCCACTGTTCCACCCAGGAAGGAGGGAGGTGGTGGGCTCATGGATCAGTGAATTTTTAGCTGATGCCTCGCTTTGAAGCTCATGGGATCTTTCTGTGCCCCACTGAGGCCCTCTCCACCTCACCAGATTGTGAACCCATCCCTGGTCACCCAGTGGAATCCAAAATTGGATCTGAAGAGGAGCCCCGAGATCCCAGTTGGCACCCTGAAGCTCCTCCTTTGCTGGGCACTGAACCAGAAGACAGCTCAAGGAGGTCATGAGGACAGGACTCCTAGAGGTCCAGCTCTGGGTCTTGTGTAGCCCCCTCTCCCCAGCTGCAGCCTGAGCCACCTTTGCATGATGCTATAGCCATTTTTTTTTTTTTTTTTGGAGATGGAGTCTGGCTTTGTCTTCCAGGCATCTACCATTTCCCTGACTCCCACCCGAGCTGGTTCCCAGGCCTTGGGGTCCTAGTGTGGAACTCTCAGCATAATTAACACAGGCCAGGAGGACCAGAGGGCTCCTTGGTCTCTCTCACACGTGAGAGAAGTTTGTGTGTGAGGTCACGGACAGTGTCTGTGTTTCTGCCATGAACAGGTCTCTATTTGAAATGCTTTCATTATCCTTTTTAATGGACCAATTTTAAAATTTTGCTGGGGGCCCTGTTATAAAATATTATATATGGTTACACCGTGATAACGGTGATAACTCTGTTAATTCATTTTTTCATTTAAGATTAAGTACTCCAGGCCTACAAACTAATGAAACTGGTATAGATAAGTCTCAGATTAGGAACCAGGGTCACCTGTGGAAGGTCCTTGCTGAAGCCAGTCAGCCTATCAGCCTGTCCCTCAGGCCCCAGCAATATGAGTCTTTCCTCCACCAAGTCATTCAGTTAGCTGGCAGCAGTCCCTGGTAGGATTCTGGATGGCAGCTGCTTTTCATCTTAGATTGTAACAGAAACTCAGGATGAAAAGTTTTCAAGACTTAAAAGCCCAAGTCTCTTATATTTTTAGTGTAATTTTGGATATTAGAGCATCAGTATTTTCAGCATCTCTGAAATCACTATGCAAAAATATCACCAGCTTCATAAGGCCAACTCTTGGTATCTCTGTTCTGCAAAGTAGGGTAAGATGATGCCACAAAAGGCAGGCTGTGTGCAACATTATCCTCACTCCAACAACAGAACTATCACACTCTAAGTAATCCAGATGGTCTTTAAATTATAAGAGATAAAGGAAAACTTTCTTGAGAGGGAAAATTTTACGAATAAGAGAAAAAGTTTCTAGAACATAGCATTTACATCTTGTAATAAATAAATTATATGCCCTATTCTTTTCCTATGAGTACATTCCCCCATAATACTTTGAATTTTTAGCTTGAAAATACCAGGCTGGTGTTGAAGTCCTGAACTCAAGTGATCCATCTGCCTTCAACTCCCAAAATGATTATAGATGTGGGCCATCATCCCTGGCTTAATTTTTTTTTAAGCTGATAAAGAATTAACATACCAGTGCCTTCTGTGGGAAAAGCTTTCAAGCAAAGCAGTCATTTTTGGTAGAGCTTATAGAGAATGGAGCTATCATGGTGAAATGGTAGAACTAATCCAGAACAATTCATAATCTCTTTTTCAGATCTTCGCTCAAATCAGCCTCACACAAACATTCCTGAATCTCACTTCCATAATACACTTTTGCTTCTCTCTCTTTTACACTTTCTCTTTGTAGCTGGTTTGTTTTTTTTTTTGTTTTGTTTTGTTTTTTTCCTGACTCCCTGGCAGAAAAAGAGAAAACATCTTATTCATTGAGCACCATTTTGTGTCACAGACTATGGTAAGTACCTTCAAGAAGAATGTCTGGACTGAAAGAGCTTCACCTCAGTCTAGAGGATGTACCTCAGAGGGTCTTTGAACATTTGGTGACAGGCATTTGGGGCATGGCCTCTAGGGTGAGGTATAGCCTTTATGGCACAAACTCATCTGGAGGAGGCTCAAGTTGCACCCCAAAACCTCTGCCTCCTATATCTGGGCTGTCAGGGAGGACAGAAGCTCAGAGCTCCCTGTCCTTGGGTATTGGCCATAGGAGCTGCTCTCTGGGTGAGGAGATGGGAGCTAGCAGCCCAGGATGGGGACACAAGGTGAGTTCCAAACAGCTCTGCCACAGAGAGTGTTAGCGTTAGCAGAACTTTGTGACATCATTTGCAAAGAGAGTGGGCATGCAATGGAAGAAGCCCTGAGAGATGAGGCATAGCCCATTCTGAGCAAAGGGAGAAGAAAGTAGCATCCTGAGGCTCTCTTGCCTTATTAACTCATTGTGTTTATTCTCAGAAGCTCCTGCCTAAAATACATTATTCCACCTCCCTCTTCTTACTTTCTAAGCCAGAAATATGTGTGAGTTATCATTCCCATGCACAAAGGTCTCTATTTTCTTCCTCCTTAAATGATACTTTTAATACTAATAAAGTCCTCAAATTTTTTGCCTGATATACAGGAAACAGAAGAAACAGGATTTCAACACCGAGTTAATTAAAAATAATTCAAGCTATTTATTTTTCTTCACACCATACATTTTGAACAGTGTTTTCATTATTCTTTGGGTGTTATACATGCTTAAACAGCCAAGCAAGCATTTCATGAATCTTTACTAACGATTCCAAGAAAAGACAACTGTACTTCCTAAGGATTCAGAGTATGTGAAATGTAGGGGGTGAGGGAAGAAAAACGTGGTAGCTGGAGGTTCTGAGATTCAGTCAGGTTTAATTTATTTATTTTTGTCCCAGTATATAATTCTATTATTTTTATTTTTGTTTAGTATCTTTTTTCAGTTTTATTTTTGATGGACAAACAATAATTTATATATTTATGGTATAAAATGTGAAATTTCCATACATGCATACTTTGTATAGTGATCCAATCAGGGAAGTGGCATACTCGCCACCTTAAACATGTATTATTCATGTTATGAATATGAATGAAATTAAAATGAAAATGTTTGTCAGTGGTTTCCTTGCCTCAATTTGTTTTACACACACTAGTGGTTAAGGCTGTGCAGTAGCTATCCACTTCACTCATCCACTTCAGTGCACTTTTTCAAGTTTTTTTTTTTTGCTCTTGGAAAGAAATATTGCTCCTATCATTTTCTTCATCTCTAAATGTAAATGCATAATAAATTTTCTGGACAGTATAGAAAAATTACTAGACCACAGATTGTGGTAAATTCCAAATCACAATAAATAGCAATAATGGTTATCCATGGGCTCTTCTTTTATTCATTCATAATTATTTGTTAGCTGTGGTCATCAACACGTGGAATTCTCTAATTGACCAATCTTTCTCTTTGTAATAAATGTGAATATTATCTATAGAATATTTTATTTGGGTATTCTATTACCAAGGAGATGAATCCTCTTTCATATATGGTAAATAATCTTTCATTTATTTTTACTGTGCTCATTAATTTTTTAAATATTTTATGTATTACAGATTTGTGTGTCAATTATTTTTGGCTTTTAATTCTTCTAATTTTTATATATTTGAATGTGTTAGTTTCTTGTTTTCTCATTTTCTTACATCAAAAACTGCCTATTCTGTGTCAAAAAATCACCCCACAGTGACTTCTGCAAGTTTTCCAGTTGTATTTTGCATATTTCAATCTCCAGTCATTTGATTATTATCTGTAGAAGAGAGGAATAAATGCATTTTACTGATTACCAATTAAATTTGATTCACATTTTAAAGTGCTTGAGATTTTCTGCACTAATTTACAGTATTTCCTCTGTCATTAGTCAACTTTCCTTATAAACTCCAGCTTATTAAAGACTTTTTTTCTTTCTCATGGCCTATTTGTTTATATCTCTGCTAATACTATTTTTAATGGACCAATTTTAAAATTTTGAGAATTCATAAACTATTTGAGAATAGTTTATGGATATTAGGCAAGCTATTACATTTTTGTTCTGAAGACTTTGCAATTATATTAGACATTTATTATTTTTATACATTTTGAAATGTTGTTGTTAACTACTAAAAAGCCTGTTTCAGAGATTTCTAAATTTTAGGACTTCATTTGTAAGAGGTGACATCCAGGTGACATGGGTTATTTTTAAGAACAGGTACATTTTCACTTATTCATTGTGCTTTGACATTTCTTAACATAATTTTAAACTCTTTCTGTTATGATTGCTAAATATTGACTTTTAGTCTTATTTACTACTCAATTAAATTTGGTCTGGATTATACATTTTACAAGCTACCAAATATTTTCCCTTCATGTAACCACAGGGATGGACACACTTTCCCAATTAACAAGTTGTGACAATATATATGAAATATTGTCTGCCAGGGAAGTTCGTTAGATCCTCAGGGCTCAGAGTATTTTTTTGGTGAATGATCCCCTAGGCGCTGCTGTGGTCATGAATTAAAGACTTTCAGAAGGAACACAGGAGTTTAGCAAATGCCATATTGTTTAGATAACTTTTTAGCCACACTGAGCTACTCCTATCACAACATAGGTTGTTGGAATCCCTCCCAAAATCTAAGTTCTTTGTTACCAGCAAAGGTGAAACATTATGAGCAGGACTTTCTAAGGATAATTTGTCTTAGGATGGCTACAATTAACTTTTATATGCATATCATGTAGTAGGACATTTTTATGATATACCGTACAAGGAGAAAGTAGAAGTGACCTAGTAGCACATCTTATTCCCTGGGCCCAACAACCAGATGGCTACTCTGCCTTTGCCTGCTGGATAGTTCAATTTTAGCATCAGAAACTGCTGTGTGGGAGGAAGTATTTGTGGACAGAGAATAATAGTTCTATCACCTAAATTATGGAATAAATGTTTAGGCACCACAGAATCAGGTGAACATCTTGTGAATCGACTATAGATTTTCAGTGCTGTTATTCTCACCCATTCTCTACATAAACATGGGATGTTTTAGGATTCAGTTGCATCTGAGAATGTGGCTGTCAACTTCACTCAGGAGAAGTAGGATTTTCTGCATTCTTCCCAGAAGACACTCTGTAGAGGTGTGATGCAGGAAATCTTCAGGAACCTGGCCTCTATAGGTAAAAATAACAGTATTTCTTTACATTGTGTTGGGAATAAGTGCCTGCCTTTTGACATCACAGGGAAGAATCAGCACTTAGACAAAAGATTTCTCAGCAAGGCATTATTTTACTTTTTGCAGAAAGGGCACTGCTCGCTAGCAGTCTTGCCATGAGAGTACACTGAATAAAGGAAGAGCAGGCATATTTATGTTTTTAATGCATTAGGCCCTATTGTTGTGTCTTGATTCCATTGGCTGGAACTGGACCTCATATTTTAGGCTATACCTGATTGGATAACAACTTACAACTTTCCTAAAGAGGTAAGGCCAGAGGAGAACAAAGGAAAAGAGGAAGTAGCTTGCAGAATGCTGAGAGAGGCAAAAATACTTCTAAATAAGAAGAGAGAAACAAGCTATGAACTAAGGGTTGCCCAGGCTTATACAGGCATGTCAGGGCAGATACCTAGGCAAAAATGTAAGAAATAAGAACACAAAATACACTGTTTTTTTTTTTTTTAAGCTAGCATATGTAACACAGGCCTTTGAGTAGATTAACCTAGAGAAAGAGACTACTATCTATTCTTAATAGGCTAAGAGAATTTGAAGAGGAACCTTTATTTATTTTACTTTCTACACTTTGTCAATTACAGGATAAGTGTTTCATGGTTTGCAGTGCTATTCCATGATTTAGAATTTGGAAAGGTAATACTTTGGTGAATAATCAGGCATGGCCACAGTGTAAAATGAACCTTGTGTTTAATTCTGTTTTGTGTTGCTGTAACAGAATACGTGGCACTGGATAACTTACAAAGAATAGAATGTTGTATTGGCTCATGATTCTGGTGATTGGAAATTCCAAGATTGGGCAGATTCAGCTAGTGAGGTGCTGATGCTACTTCAAGTTGTGACAGAAAGCAGATAGGAAGTGGGTATATGCAAAGAGATCACATGGCGTGACAGTCAGAATGAGTCTAGGAAGCTAAATTTGCTTTTATATAGCCAACTCTCTGGTAACTAATATGGTCTTGCAGAAGCAGGAAATTATGCACTCTCAATGGAGGATATTAATCTATTAATGAGGAATCTGTGCCCATAACCCAAACGCCCCTCAACATTGTCATATTGTTGATCAAATTTCAACATACATTTTGGTGAGTACAAACCACATCTACATCATAGCATCTATAATTTAATTTTTAAAAATAATGTCTAATAATTTGTACTGTTTTGGGGGGGGTCTACATTTTAGGAAACAAATAGGAAGATCAGTGCATTGAAGATTAGAACAAAAAATCTTGGAGAAATCTAAGGTAATTTCCACCTAAGAGAAGGTAATATTCTTTGGGACGGTCTTAGCATGTCATAATATTTCTAAAACAAGCAAACAAAGTAAATGAGTACAACTTCAAATTTATTTATTTTTAGAAAGTTTTTAACCAAACCTATATACTCTAATGTACTGTGGATATTCACTGTTTGCAAAATAGTTCGCTTGGAAACAGTGCTTCCTTAATTCATTTGCATTGCTATAAAGGAATACCTGAGGCCGGGTAATTTATAACAAAAAGAGTTTTATTTGACTTATGGTTTTGCAGGCTGCACAAAAATTGTGGCACTGGCATCTGCTTCTGGTGAGACCCTCAGGGAACTTCCAATCATGGCGGAAAGAAAAGGAGAGATGATGTGTCACATGGTGAGAGACGCAAAAGAGAGGAAAAGAACATGTCAGACTTTTTAGCAATCACATTTAGCAGCAATAAAGTGTGAGAAGCCACTCATTACTGCAAGGGTACCATTAATTAGATATCCACCACCATGACCCAAACACCTCCCACCAGGTTTTAGTGCCAACTCTGGAGATCAGATTTCAATATGCGATTTGGAGGGGACAAATATCCAACCTATATCAAGTACTAAGAAACTGCAAATATGAATATTACTGTTTTGATCATTGCTATGGGGGAAGGAGCTGTGTGGCAGGGCAATCAATCCATTCACTTTTAAACACAAAACCTCTACTTCTGTCATGGTACAAAACATCTGCTTTTCCTAAGAGTCATAGCAATATATGTTTAAATCTGTTAATAAAAGAAAATTATAGTAAATCAAGTATTAATGAGAAGCTTGTCAATTTTTGCAGAAGTTATACAGTAGAGACACTGCATGAAAGGAAAGCAGGAAGGAAATGTGGAGAAACCTTTAGCCAGATTCTAAATCTTAATTTGAGCACGTCAGTTGCCATTGGAGTAAAAACATGTGAATGCAGTGTGTAAAAAACTCTTTGTATGCCATTCCCTAGTTCATAGGCACATCATGACTCACTCTGGAGCATATGAGTGTGAGAAATATAGAGAAAAGCCATATGAATGTAAACAGTGTCAGAAAACCTTCATTTCTCTCACAAGAGTTTGAAGAAGAAACATAGGAATGCATACTGAAAATGAAAAATATAGTTTTACAGTTTGTGGAAAGTCTCTGGTATCTCCAGTTCATTTCAAATACATCAAGGAACACACACTGGGGAAAATCCCTATAAATGTAAACAACACAATGAAACCTCCAGTTTTTCCACATCCGGTCACATACATGAGAACTCACACTGGGGAGAAACCTTAGAAATGTAAGGAGTGTGGTCAAGCCTTCTGTCAGTTCTGCCACCTTCGTGACAATGAAAGAACTCATACTGGAGAGAAATCCTATAAATGTAAAGAATGTGAGAGAGTGTACAGTTACTCTAGTAACTTTCATTATCTTGAAATAATTCTTGCTGGTGAGAAACTCAATGCATGTAAGAAATATGAGAAACCATACACTATTTCCATGTCTCTTCACAAACATGAAAATCTCATACTGCACAGAAAACGTAAGAATGTAAGAATTGTAGTAAAGGCTTCAGATGTTCTTATATTTTTCAAAGACATAAAAAAATTCAAACTGGACCAAAGATTTATGAATGTAAAAAAGAGGGATAAAGGTTTTAGTTATTACAGTTTGTGTCAAAAACATGAAACATCACAAACTGGAGAGAAACTCTGTGAATGTGAGTAATGTGGCAAGTATTTGATTTTCCCAGTTTTCTTCTATGACATGAAATGAACCAAACTAGGGAAAAACCCTAAGACTGCAGGAAATGTAATAAAGCCTTCCGGTGGTTTTCATTCTTTTTGAAAGCTTGAAAGTACTCACACTGAAGAAAAGCTTTACAAATGTACAAAAGGTGGTAATGCCTTTAGTTTTTTTCAGTTGTATTTTGTGGCATAAAATTACCTGTTCTGAAGAATAACTTTATGAATGTGCCAAATGTAGGACTCTTCATTTCTCATATATTAATTCAAGGACACAAGACATACATCATGAACTGACTTCATAAATATAAAAATGCACACTGGATTAAAACCCTGGTAGCTTGGAAAATACATAAAGTTCTCAATTTTAATAATTACTTTAAAAGTCATGTGAAAACTTTTGCTGGAAAAATTCTGTAGATGTAAGTTATATGGAAAGCATGATGCCACTTAATTATAATGCTTGAGAAAATTTATAAAATGAGTAAAATCTTACCTGAGTTATAAATAGATTGTGGTTATCACTGGTTCATTTTTAAAGAGTGTCTCTGGACTATGAATTTCCACTTCAAAGAAATAGTAAGGTGAAAATTCTGCAAAACCTCTTTAAGCAATAATAACTAATTTTAATAGGCATCAGAGATTTTTAGCCAATGAGTAATTTGTTTCAATCAACTTTGTTTAATGTTATATGTAAATTGAAATGTATTTTCAATATGTGCATAGGCTTAATTCTTACGGTTGTTTACTTATTCTGATATTAATGAGACATTGAAAACTGAGTCTTTGTTAAACATTGCAATTTTCTTACTGGCCTAATATGGCAAAATTCAGATATTTTTCATCTTTTATTTGTATAACAAGTGCTACTACTTTTTTATGTAAAAAAAAGTGCATTTTTGTTGCTAAGAAAGTGTTGATGTTAACTTGTAAGTATACAAAATGTATTATAGAATATATTCTCATGTGAATTACTATTTAAACCCATTGCTCATTACTCTGTCATTATTTCTGCCTTCTATTTGCACTTATCACTTGGAATTATGAACAGAGATCTGTGATAGAACAATGTGTTGTGTCTAATCTGAGAAAGAAAACATTCATTGTTGTATTCGTTCATTCTCACACCGCTATAAAGAAATACCTGAGGCTGGGCAATTTATAAAGAAAAGAGTTTTAATTTGACCCATGGTTATGCAAACTGTACAGGAAGCTGGATGTTGGCCATTTGCTCAGCTTCTGGGGAAGCTTCAGAAAACTTACAATCATGGTGAAAGCAAAGGGGCTGCCAGCACTTCTCACATGGGTGGAGTAGGAGAACGAGAAAGGGAGAGGGGCCACACACTTTTAAACAACCAGATTTCATGAGAACTCCAACATGAGAACAGCACTTGAGGGATGGTGTTGAACCATTAGAAACTACCCCCTTAATCAACTGCCTCCCACCAAGGTCCCACCCCCCAGCATTGGGGATTACATTTCAATGTGAGCTTTGGATGGGTACATGGGATCCACATTATATTAAATGTTAACATTAATTATGTTATCTGTGATATTTTTATAAATGCCTCTAAGCAGCTTGGAAAAGTTTTCTGCTCATTATTTACTGTGCTATTGTCAAGTGTCAAACATTTGTCACATGGTTTTGTACATCTATTGTGCTGATCTTGGCATTTAAAAAAATTTTTTTAATTAAAAATGATAGATTACATTAATTGACTTTCACATGTCAAAACAAGATTGCTTTTCTGGGTTATATTTCTCTTAGTAATGAATTATATGTCTTTCTATATATTAGTAGATTCAGTTTTCTAGTACTGTCTTAATACTTTTTTTTGCATCTGTATTCAAAGATATTTATCTACCTCAATATAGTATACAGTATACACTATTATTGTGTGTGTGTGTATATAGTGCATGTGCATATGTTTCTATGTGTGTGTGTATAAATATATTTATAGCCATCCATCACATAATATCAGAAATACAGTCTGAGAAATGCATTGTTAGGCAATTGTGTCATTGTGCAGTTATTGTGGAGTGTACTTACATAGACCTAGATGGTACAGCCTACTTCACACTTAGTCTATACCATCACACTTGTAGTCTGTCATTGACCAAAATATTATACAACATACCTAAAATATGTCAGAATTATTCTCTGGGGTGACAGACAACTAAAACATATTATACAACCAACTGTTAAGACTATAATAATATACTATAATACATAATGCTGCAATATATTATATACTATGTAATATACTGTATTACATAGTATACTATAGTATCCTATATAATAGCTACAATAAATTCTCACTTTAACATCATCCACAGGTTCTTGAAATGGTGACCTTGAGTGAAAAGATGTACTATAGAACAAAGCCTATTTTGCCATAGCCTAATTGATATAAACAAGAGTTAAATTCTCATGTCATATGTTACATTGTTTCACTTAAAATCATAATTTTTTTAACAAGCTATTGGTACTTTAATCCTCTTAAACTTTATGAAAATAAATTTCTGTTGTTTAAGCCCCTCAGTTTATTGCATTTTGTTATGGCATCCTGAGAAGAATTATACACCATCTTTACTGTCTTAATCTATGTTGTCATTCTTGTTTTTCTGTTTAGTGGCTGGCTGGATTATCTTGGTGAAGTCTATTTCTGCCTCACAGTGTGAAGTCTCTCATTGATCTTCAGTGGGGGGATGGGTGGCTCAGCTTTGATTCTGTCCACAGTCTTCCAGGAATGACAGTGGTATTGGTGGAATTCTGTTCCTCTCTTGGACAGCACTCAGATGTTAAACTGCACTATTGACTTTCTGAGGGCTATTTTCAAAAAAGTCCTCAGATAAATTTGTCCTGTAAGGTGATGCAAACCTGTTGCTTCTTTAGAGGAATACTGTCTAAGGTTAATGTGGGATATTGTCTAGAAATCTAATGGTTTTCTCCTAGCAGTGATTTTTTAAAATATTTTTTCTTATATACTAGCTGGTCTACAGTCTAGGCTTTATTTTCACTAACTTCATAAATTACTTGCTAACTACTTTTAACTTCTATTTTGTTTGTCTTGAAGATGGGGTGCCCTTTGGCTTGAACTTCTTAAAACCTGTTAAAATTGAAATAAATTTCTTTGGCAAGAGATGAGGTGCTTTTTGACTGAGCCTCTCAAGAAAGTGTTCAATGAAGACAAAGGAGAGCAGCCTGGTAACTTCACAGCCTGTCTCCTGGCATGGATCTGCCATCTCACCAGCTGGGGCAAGGCTGATTGATGTCCCAGAATTCTGGGCACACCGTGTTTACAGTAAAGCTTCCAGTCCATCAGCAATAATTGAATAGGAAAAATGTTCCCACCTTTTAAGCACACACACACAGGATGTAACCTTAGTAACGGGTAGGTGAAGGTAGAAAAATAAGTGTTAAAGCCCTAATTGTTTCAGAAAAAGACCTCTTGCTGGAACTTAGGCAGATACAGAACCTTGTATTCTTAGCTGCACAGTCTGGAGTGGTGTCCATCTCGCTGAGCTGAGATAGAGAGGCTAGCAGTGTTCAGTGTTCAAATTCCACAGATTTTTACATTTCTCATGGAATTTTTGTGAATTGCCTTGAATATATGCGCCTCATTTGCTTTTTTTCTTTAGGATATTTTTTAGTGGCTTTAAATGATTGTTTTAAAATAATTATTATATTCATCAGGGCAGTGGGTCAACAGACCTCTTCAGACTGTCATGACACTCTAGTGCAGTTAATATTCTGCCAATTTCAGAAAATGCTCTGCAACATCAGTTATTTTATTTACAAACAAAATTGATAAAAATATTTTTATGATTTATAAAGACATACTGTGTACTTTTCAAAAATGTGATTAATGGATTAACATCAAATTAGAAATAAATTAGTCATTTAATTATGAACTATTAAAATAAAATGTGATTTTATAAATTTTTAAATTTATTATTGTTTATAGTGAATGTCATTCCAAAACAGTCTGAGATTTAGAAGTCTTCAAGAAGGCTCACTCTTAAAAAGTCCTGTAGCATTCAAGTCTACTTTCCTCAATATCCCAAAGGTAACAATATTATTACAGGGGGCCTTCTGTATTCCTGGGTTCCACATTCATGATTCCAACCAAGCAGATAAAAAATATTTTTGAAAAACTTGTTGGTACTGAACATATGCAGACCTTTTTTCTTGTTGTTATTTCTTACAGAATACAATATAACTCCTACATACGTGGCATTACATTATATTACATGTTATAAGTAATCTAGAGATTATTTGAAGTATACAAGAGAATATGTATAATTTATAGCCAAATACTATGACATTCGTTATTAATTAGGGACTTGAACGTCCTTAGATTTTGATATCCATGTGAGGTCCTTGAGCCAATGCCTCAAGGATACCAAGAGACTAGTATATTTTTTTGTAAGTGTTTTCAGCATTTATGTAAAAAGTGTAATTTAAGCTATTCATATTTTTCTTCCCTTAGATATAAAAGGCAAGGCAACAAGGTTTACACAAATAGAAATACTACACTTTTTGTTTATTTAAAAATAAATCCTTTAGTTATTTTTGTGTCAGTGCATGCTTTCCTAAATTTTTATTCTTTATTATTATCATTATTATTATTATTTTAGAGAAATGGTCTTGCTGTGTCACCTAGGCTGGAGTACAGCTATGCAATAACTCATTGTAGCCTTGAACTCTTATGTTCCAGCAAGGCTTCCATCTAAGCTTCTTGAGTAAATGAGAGAGTGGTACCTTTACAGTTATATTAGGTATTACCAAAAACATCATAGGCTAGGCACAGTGTCTCATTCCTGTACTCCCAGCATTTTGGGAAGCTAAAGGGAAAGAATTACTTGAGGTCTGGAGTTTGAGAACAGCCTAGGCAATACAGTAGGGTCCCAACTCCAGAAAGTAATTTTAAAATAACCCAGACTTGGTAGCATTCACCAGTAGTCCTAGCTAACTGGGAGGCTGAGGTGGAAGGATTGTTTTGGCCCAGGTGTTTGAGGTTTTAGTGAGACATGTCTGCACCACTCCAGCCTGGGTAACAGAATGAGATCCCATCTCACATTCATATAATAAATTATATTATTAATATTAAAGAAAAAGAGTAATTCTGGTCATAAACATGTATTATTTCTTAACATGGAGGATTATATCTTAAAAATTTGTGCAAAATGTAAATATATATTCAAATATTAATAAAAATCATCCCATGCAAATAATTGCAACATATGGTAGATATTGGTGGTGATGTTCTAAATGAAGAATATTGGAATTTCTTATGAAACATTATTCTGCACAAAATATCATTGTGAAATATTTTACTCATTTCTGCAATGTGAAGTACTGATGTTTTAGAACAAAAATGTACTTACATTTATTTATTTGTGTGTGTGTGTGTGTGACTGAGTTATGCTGGTTTTACCCAGGCTGGAGTGCAATGGCACGATCTCAGCTCACTTCAACCTCCACCTCCAGGGCTCAAGTGATTCTTCTGCCTTAGCCTCCTGAGTAACTGGGATTACAGGTGCCCGCCACCATGCCCGACTAATGTTTTGTGTTTTTAGTAGAGCTGGGGTTTTGGGTTGCCAGGCTGGTCTCGAACTCCTGATCTCAGGTGATGTACCCGCCTCAGTCATCCAAAGTGCTGGGATTACAAATGTGAGTCACAATGCCTAGTCTGCAAATCTTATTTAATGCAGACATGTAAACATACTCAGAAATTATAAAAATTCATAAAATGGCCAACACACTTATAGGAAAACATTGGAGCTTCCTTTCCTTCCCATAAGGAAAACATGCCCTTCTTCCCAAGGGCAACAGAGTCCTTGGCAGAATTTCCATTTTAGCGAAAAGCAGCCCCCAAAATAATTTCTTTTCTAACAAAGAGCAGCCTGAAAAATTGAGCTACAAACATAGATAAGCAAGCTGGAAGCTTATTCTTTGTAACCACGTGTACAGTAAAGAAGCAGGCAACATGCTGGGTAGGGAATTTATCTGCACAATAAAAAATTAGGGTGGGGCAGCTAGGTTTTTGCATACTGTGCAAATGGCACACCTAGTCTTAACCAGTTTTTCATGCCTTATGCAAATGGCACACCTGGTCCGACCAATCTTGTGCCCTATGGAAATCACACACTGCCTTCTCATCTTTAAAACCTCCTGAACTTCACCAGGGACTGGAAGACCTGCTTGGGATCTGGATCCCTCTCCCTGCAGGAGAGAGGTTTTCTCTTTCACCTGTTAAACTTCCACTCTTAACCTCATTCCTTGTATGTCAACATGCTTGATTTCCTTGGTATGAGAAAGCGAACCTTGAGTATTTGGCGCAGACAATGACACTGCTTCAATATAACCTGGGTGCTTTTAATAACCTAATTCAGAAGGAGGAACAAAGGAGTGACTTAAATACAAACTTATATTTAAAAGGGAGCAGAGAATAAAAATTTGGAAAATTTACAGCTTGGCCATGTGTCAGAGAAAACAAAAGTTTTTCGGGTGAGGCATTCAAGCAGACTGTGGAGCAACCAGGAACTAGGGACTTTTGCATATGTGAATGGGAGCCAACTGCTAATCTCCAAGACAATGGGAAAAAGGACTTGAAGGCATTTTAGAGAACTTTGTACCAGCCCCTCCCATCACAGGGCCAGAGGCCTAAGAGGAAGAATGGTTTTGTGGACCTGCCTAGGGACCTGCTATTCTCTGCAGAGTTGGGACACTTCTCCCCACATCCAGACCATTCTAGCTCCAGCCTCAGCTCAGATGACCCCAGGTACAGCCCAGTCCATTTCTTCAGAGGGTGCAAGCCATAAGTCTTGGCTGCTTCCACACAGTGCTAAGCCTGTAGGTGCACAGTGTATGAGACTGGATGAGGCTTGGCACCCTCCACCTAGGTTTCAGAAGATGTATGGAAAAGTCTGGATGTTCAGGTGAAAGCTTGCTGCAGGGGTGGAGCCCCTACAGTGAACCCCTACTAGGCAGTGCCTAGGAGAAACGTGGGGTTAGAGGTTCCCCACAGAGTCCCCACTGGGGCACTGCCTAGTAGAGCTGTCAGAAGGGGGCCACTGCCTCCAGACCCAAGAATAGTAAATCCACTGGTGGCTTGCATCCTGTGCCTGAAAAAGCTACAGGCACTCAGCAACCCATGAGATTAGCCCTGGGGGATGAGCCCTGCAAAGCAAAAGACTCAGGGCTGCCCAAGTCCTTGGGAGCCCACTAATTTCACCAGTGTGTCCTGGATTTGGGGCATAGAGTCAAAAGAGATTATTTTGAAGCTTTAAGATTTATTGACTGCCACGCAAGGTTTTGAACTTGCATGGGGCCTGTAGCCCCTTTCTTTTGGCTGATTTCCCCATTTTGGAAAAGGAATGTGTATCCAATGCCTACACCCCATTGTATCTTGGAAGTAATTAACTTGTTTTTGATTTAAAAGGCTCTTAAGTGTAAGAGATTTGCCTTGTGTCTGATCAAACTTTGGACTTTTGAATTAATGCTGGAATGAATCAAAACTTTGGAGGACTGTTGAGAAAGCATGTATATATTTTGCAATGTGAGAAGGACATCCAATTTGGGAGGGGTTGGGGGAAAATCATATATTAATAGTTTGGGTGTGTGTCCTCACCCAACTCTCATGTTGAATTGTAATCCTCAGTGCTGGAGGTGGAGCCTGGTGGGAGACATTTGGACGTGGATTCCTCAAGGCTTGGTGCTGTCTTTGTGATAGTGTGTTTTCATGAGATCTGGTTGTTTAAAAGTGTGTGGCACCTCTCCTTTACTTGCTTCTGATTTTACCATTTGATGTGCCTGCCGCCCCTAACTTTTGCAAGCTTCCTGAGGCCTCCCCAGAAGCTGAGCACATGCTAGCACCATGCTTCCTGTAAAGCCTACAGAATCATGAGCCAATTAAGCCTAATTTCTTTATAAATTACCCAGTCTCAGGTATTTCTTTATGGCAATACAAGAATGGCCTAATACATTGTTATCTGAATTGCTTCTAGTATTTCAATTGTTCTGTCTGGCCCTGAATCTATTTCAGTTTGGACAAACTTGAAGGAATAAAAAAACAACAATAATATTAAAATAATTCCCTTGACCATAGGAAAGTATGAAATCATTCTTAGGGCCCTTCTTTGCCTCCTTCATTCAGTCCAGTGTGTACATTCAACAGGACACATATGGTTCTGAGTGGTGTCTTGCTTGATACTATTGAATGATACTATTCATTTTTATCTTCCAAAATTAATGTGTTAATTCTAACACCCAATGTTATGATACTTAGAAGTGGGAATTTTGGGAAATGGTTAGGTTATGAAGGCAGGGGACACATGAATAAGATTAGTGACCTTATAAAAAGGGTTCCAGAGAACTCCCTTGCTTTGTTCCACCAGCTTTGCACACTCAGTGTGCAGATGGCCCTCTGTGAAGTAGGAAGTGGGCCCTCATCAGACACTGAATCTACCAGCACCTTGATCTTGGACTTGGCAGCATCTGGAACTGGGCTTGAATTGGGGACCACCTGAGGAGATGGGGGCTGGTTGCTTTTGGCTTCAGTTTCCTTTCCGCATTTCCCCTGCTTGTCACAAAGCTTCCCAACAACCCCCTGACTCTCTGGCTTCTCCTTTTTGACTTCTGCACTGCTGTGCCCCCAGCGCATCATGGGGTATGCCCGAGTGGAACCATCTGAACAGCCCTTGGGCTTCATAGAAGACTGAGGGCACCCCAGCCCAGAAGCTAAGCAGGGTCAGGCCTCAGTGGGGTTGGATGGGGGACTGCTTGACGAGATTGAGGGCTAGAAGCTTTTGGCTTCCTGCTGCCTCCTGGGTTTTTTCTTTTTTTTTTTTTCCTTCTCACAATGCTTCCCAACCACTTGCTTGCTAACTCTTTGGCTTTCTTTTTCAAGTCAACCTGCTCCCTGCCATGGCCAGGAACCTGCCCATGGGCTTCCTCTAGGCAGCCTCCAAAAACCACAGAACTCTGAGGGTCAAGGGCAGTTGAGAAAAGGGAAAAGCAGGAAAAGAGCAGAAAGCTAAAAGCCTACAGTCCCAGTCATTCCACACCATACTTTATCCAAAAGGCAGTCAGGTCCGACCCTGCTAAGCTTCCAGGCTGGGACACCCTTAGTCTGCTACAGCAATTAGAGGCTGCTGGAACAGAGCCACACAAGGAGTTATCAGGCAGAGGTGGGGATGCAGGTGGGCAGAAAAGGAGGTGTCACAGAGTCACAGGGCAGTTGGGAAGAGTTGCCCAAGGCAGGGCAAAGCAGGAAGTGAGCCGGAGCCCAAAAGCCTCCAGCTCCCCAGTTCCCAATGTGGTTCCTTATCTAAGGCCAGCCATGCCTTACCCTGCTCAGCTTGTGTGCTAGAGCACCCTCAGGCTGCTATGCTGCCCGGAGTCAGCCAGGACAAACCGCCATGGGGAAGTCCGAGTATGTATCAGGGGTGTAGGTGGGCATGAAATGGTGTCCAGAGGGTCCGGGGGTGGTTAAATATGTTGCGACAAGTGGGGGAAAGCCGAAAAAGAGCAGGAAGCCAAAAGCCTATAGTCCTGGTTTCCACAGGCAGTCCCTCATCCAACCCTCTGTCAAACCCAACCCTGCTTAGCTTCCGGGATGAGGTGCCCTCAGGCTGCTAAAGCCCACAAGGCCTGTCAAGACAAATCACCACAAAGAAGTCCCAGGGTGAAGCAAAGACACTGCGGGCAGGGGTCTGGAAGCTACACAGGCTGGGGCCTGGCAGGGGCTTGGATGGGGGACTGCCTGGAAAGACCAGTGGCTGGAGGCTTTTGCCTTTTCTCCACCTTCAGGCTTTCCCGAGCTATTCTCAATGCTTCCAAACTACCTCCTGACTCTCTGTCCTTTTCTCCTTTCCCACCTGCCTATACCCCGACTGAGGCCTGAGACCCCCCTGTGTAACTTTGCCTTGGCAGCCCCCAGGTGCCATAGCAGCCCTAGCATGCTGCAGTCCAGAAGCTAAGCAGGGTCGGGTCTGGCTGGGGCTTGGATGGGGAACTGCCTTTAAAGACGGCAGGCTGAAGGCTTTTGCCTTTTCTCCTTCTTCAAGCTTTCCCCTGCTTGTTCCAACATTTCCTGAATGTCCCTTGACCCTCTCTCCCCTTTTGCCTGCTTGCCTACGCCCCTGCCGAGGCCTGGGACCTCCCCGAGTGGGTTTGTCTCAGTATCCCCCAGGCTCCACAGCACCCCCAGGGTGCCACAGCTACAAACTAAGCAGGGTTGGGCCTAACTGAGGCTTGGATTGGGCACTGCCTGTAAAGACCAGGGTCTGGAGACTTCTGCCTTTTCACCTTCTTCCAGCTTTCCTCCCCTTCTCCCAAAAATATCTAAAAGCCACCTGACTCTCTGTTCACTCTTTCCTGCTTTCTGACAGCCCCCTGGTGACCCAGGAATTTCCCGTGTGGGTTTGTCTCGACAGCCCCCAGGGGCCATAGCATCCCTATGGAGCCTCAGCTGGGTAGCTAAGCAGGGTCAGCCCTGTCTGGGGCCTGAATGAGGGACCCCCCTTGGGTGACGGAGGCTGGAGGATCTGGCAACTGGTTCCCATCCCAATTGCCCCTGCTTGTCACAAAGTTTCCCAACTGCCCCCTGACACCCTGGCTTTTCCTTTCCCATTCCTGAAAGCCTGCGCCTCCGGGGCTTCCTTCGGCGTCTCTGACGGCGTCTTCCTAGCAGTCCTTGAGCTCTATAGCAGCCTGAGGGCTTCCCAACCTAGAAGCTAAGCAGGGCTAGTCCTCAGTTGGATTTGGATGGGGGACTGATTGGGGAGACTAAGGACTAGAGGCTTTTGGCTTCTCTCTTCCTCCTGGGTTTTTTGCTTGTCACAGCACATCCCAACCACCTGCTAATTTTCTGGCCCTCCCTTTCCAGCTCACCTGTTCCCCCGCTCCATGGTCAGGGACCTCCCTTTGGAAATCCGTCATGGCAGCACCCAGGTGCAATAGCAGCCTAGCTCAGAGCTAAACAGGATCGGGACTAGCTGGGGCTTTTGGCTTCTTGCTACCTTTCCACTATTTTCTGCTTCTCACAGTGCTTCCTAACTGATCCCTGACACTCTGGCCCTTTCTTTTTCATCCCTGTGAACCCCTGCTGTGGCCTGAGACCTCCCCCTGGGGTTTGTTTCTGCAGCTACCGAGCACCATACCAGCCTGGGCTCCCAATTTTGGAAGATAAATAGAGTCAGGCCTTGCTGCAGCTTGTATGAAGGACCTCCTGGGGAGGCCAGGGGCTGGAGGCTTTTGGCTTCCAGCTCCCTTTCCACTTTCCTCCAGTTGCTGCAAGGCTTCCCAACTGCCCCCTTATTTCCTGGCCTCCTGTTTCCCAACTGTCTTCCCACCCACCATGGTTCTGGACCTCTAAGTAAGGCTCTGTGTAGGCGGCCCCCAAACAACATAGCAGTCTGAGAGTCAGGGAGTAGTTGAGAAACACTGCAACAAGGGAGAAAAGTCCCGGAAGCCAAAAGTCTCCAGGCCCAGTCTTTCCCAAGGGGGCCCAGGGCCAGCTGGGGTCCATGGCTGCAGGAGGGAGGGTCAGCAGGCACGTGTGGGGGGGCTCCTTCCCAGAGGCCTTCTGGGCCCTCAGATTGTGCCCCTTCCTGGGCCTGCCCCTCCCCTGGGGAAATCGCCAGATAACTCAAGGACACTCAAGTGAGGGTTCTGTGCCTAAAAGACTCCAGGAGTCCCTCAGGCAGAGCCTGTGTCCTGCGGCACCCCCACACAGTACTCAGAGCCCCTGCGGGTGCCAGTGATTCCACAGGCCCCCAGGCTGCTCTCTGACCTCTCGAGGGGCCTGAGGGCAAAGATAAACCTTCCCCCGGGGAAGGAAGATTCGGGCGGTTTGGCCCGTTTCCATCTCCTCCATTCATCTGATCATCTGGTCCCATGTAAGTGGGGAGCAGGAAGGGCCTCGCCCAGGCTCTTCACCTCCCAAGAACTGGAAACTTCTTCTTATCCAAGACCAGAGGGCAGGGACTCGGCCTGCAACGGGCAGAGTTTCGGAGACCGCCAACCCAAGACCATTTTCTCCCATTAAAAACAATAATGGATGTGTCCCCAGGACCACATCTCCAACCTGGAGAGGCAGCAGGGGAGTAGCTGGCCCCATCTGCCCAGGAAGCTGGTGCGGAGCACCCCAGCCTCCACCCTGAAGCTCCCCATCACAACCCAGCCCAGGTCACTCCCAGGAGCAGGGGTGGGGTCCAGGACCAGAGGCCCCATGTCCTCCCCCAGGCAGCAGACGGGGTTGGGGGGCTCTCCTGCCCACACCCTGACTTCCAGGCCCCAGCTCCCCTGCCCTCCCTTCCCTCCCTTAGCTAAATGATGACCTCACAGGTGAATCCCAAGAAACCAGGGCACCTCCCGCAGCAGGTGAAGCGGCCTCGTGTCCTCAGCCCTGCTGGCCTGGCCCCGACCCCACTAACAAGCTGAAGACGGCCTGAGGCGGGACTTTGCTCCGTTCACCTTCGGCCTCCCCGGTCCGGGTCTCTCCACCCAGAGGCCACTGTGCACGGCCACCCCGGCATCCGGGGACCAGCCTGAAGCCGAAGCCGGGCCAGGGTGCGGTGAGTGCGCAGGCCAGAGGCTCAGGGCTTGCGTCCTGCGGGGAGAGCCACCGTGCCCCGCGCCGCGCCCACGACGGAACCACTCACCAGGCAGCCCCAGGGCGCCCAGCAGCCAAAGCCCAAGGCCGCGCATGGCCGGGGCCCGGTGGAGGTGGATGCGGACGGGGCGCGGAGGTGAGAGCTACGCGGGACGGGGTCTGGTTCCTGCGCTCGCCGCCCGCGGCTCTTTCCTCGCGCCCCGCCCCGGCGCCCTCAGCCGATGGGCCCCTCCGCCGGCGGGAGGGGCGGGGCGCGCAAAACCCGGGGACGGGGTCCGTTCCCTCCTCCCTTCACGATCCTGCTTCCTCCCTTGCACAGGTGAGGAAACTGAGGCACAGCCTGTCCCAAGTCCAGCCAGAGCCCCGACAGGGGCCTGAGAGGCGGACAGGCGGCTGGAAGGAGGTGGCGCCAGGCAGGTCTTGGAGGGGAAGGGAACTGTGAGGGCCGCCTGGTGGTTTCAGTAGAGGAGGGCTCTGACTTCCTGGGGAACAGACAGCTCGAGGCAGGGACAAGTCACGGCTTCGTGGGCCCTGTGGGCCGCTGCGCTCCACCCAAGCCCAACACCCTCTCCACAGGCTCTGAGGCCTCGCTGAAGTGGGAGAGGCATGGGCCCGCAGGTAGCCAAGTGCGGGGGGAGGGTGAGCCCCAGGTGGTGGTCCCAGCCCAGGTAATGGCATGTGCAGAGGCGGTCCTCAGCCTACGATCCCCAGACGGCAGCTGACTCCGGTCGACACGAACCGTGGCCTGGCTCCGGCTTCTCCAGGGCGCTTGGCCTCAGTAGGCACGTTCCCCAAGGTGGGCTCAGCTTGGAGGGTGCAGGTGCAGGCTGACACCATGGCCTCCTCAGACGGTCCACCCCGGACCCCTCACTGGGGCTTCCACAGCCAGGCTTCCCTCCTGGGTTGCAAACAGTGGCGGTGGCAGGAATGGCAGCTCCACCGACAGTACAGTGAGGGCTCAGGGCCTCCTGGGGAGCGGCAGAGCAGGGCCAGCATGGGTGGGAGGCAGGAGTGAGTCCTGCCTGGAGAGAGGGCCCCAGGGCAGGGTAAGGCAGGGGCCTGCATGGGCCCAGGGCAGAGGACAGAGGTCAAGGGGCAATGGCAGGAAGAGGCCAGGGCCTTGGATGTTAACCAGGAGGACAGGAAACCCTGAGGATCTAAGCTGGCCTGAGTGATGCTGTAACGTTTTGTCTCAAAGCCATTCTTACCCCAACATGAATGTCATGAAAAGCAAGAAAAATAAAGGCAAGGGCTGGCACTGGGTGGCAGCTGACTTCTGCTGCCTGCACTCCTGGCCCGAGGCTACTCTGTGGTACAGGACGAGGCCCCCCAGGCTGTGAGAATGTGGTGAGGCTCCCGGGTAGGGCTGGGGATGCTGGTCTGTGCAAGTTACTCCAGCACAAGTGCAAAGGCAGCATGCTGGTCACTTCAGCAGCACAGCAAGGCCCCTGCCGGCTACCAGCGATTTAGTCTTAAAAAGACAGGATGCGCTCAGGCCAGAACGGGCTCCTACCAAGCTGAGGAAGTCCCACCCCATCCCATAGAAGACACCTCACCCGTCTCCACTGACTTCACCCAGAAGGCGCGGAGGGGTCTGGGAACCTGGACTCCACAACCCTGGAGGCTCCCCTCCTAGCCTCACCACCTGCAAACCCTACTCCTCAAGGCCCAGGGTTTCCCAGAACCCAGGACACAAGACCCGGGGTTTCCAGGCCTCAGGGCCAGGCAGGAAAGCCAGCAGGCTCCTCTGCTCACGTATCTGGCATTTGCACAACCCTCAGGTTGCTGATAAACGTGTTTACTCATAAGCCAGGCCTGCACAGGACACAGACAAGGAGAGCAAGCAGTTTGCGGCTGGAGAGTCAGACACCCCCACACTCCTGCTCTGCTGTGCTCTTGGCAAGGCAGCCTGGGAGAGGGCCGCCCACGCCCTTGTCCCCCCACAGAACCCTCTGTTCTACTTCTCCTTCCTCCCAGCCTCGCCTCCGGGGCCCTTCCTCGCCATCCAAGAGGGCCGAGGCACTGGGCTGAACTGTGACGATGACACACATGCAATTCTGCAGGAAGGGGCAGCTTGGCCGGAGCGTAGCCAGAGCAGGCCACCGTGGCCAGGGCTGCCGTGAGGAACCCAGGGCCCTGTCACACCAGGCCTGGCTGTGCTGCCCACTGTAGCACTGGAGAATGTGGAAGAGAGAGGGCAGATGACTGCCTGAGGGGGACTGGGTGGGGTGCCAGTCTGCTGAGTAACTTCTTCACCACAAGGCAGCCCCGGATGGGATGGGGCAGGGCGGGGCAGGGGTTCCAGCCAGCAGCAGAGCCTGCCCCAAGGCCACTTCTCAGTGGGTGCATCCCACGGAGGAGGAGGTCTGGGTTCCCCTGGTGCCTGAGGGCCCTGCCTAGATCTCCTGCGTGGACCAGGTGGAGCAGAAGCAGGAGGAGTGTGTAGCTGGGAGTCCTCAGAATGAACGGGGTGGGGGCGGGGAGAGCGTGGAGCTGGGGGACTCCTCAGGAGAGGGTGTGTGGAGCCAAGGAAGTCCTCAGGAGGAGGAGGAGGGGTGTAGAGCTGGGGGGAGTCCTCAGAAGGAGGGGGGAGTGTGGAGCCAGGGAGTCCTCAGAAGGAACCAGGGGAACATGGAGCCGGGGGAGTCCTCAGAAGGAATGGGGGTGGGGGAGTGTGGAGCCAGGGGAATCCTCAGAAGGAGGCGGGGCGTAGAGCTGGGGGAGTCCTCAGAAGGAATGGGGGGAATGTGGGGCCGGGGGAATCCTCAGGAGGGGGTGTGTGGAGCCGAGGGAGTCCTCAGAAGGAGGACGGGTGTGGAGCCAGGAGTCCTCAGAAGGAACAGGGCAGGGGAGTGTGGAGCTGGAAGAGTCCTCAGAAGGAATGGGGGGTGGGGAGGACATGGAGCCAGGGGAGTCCTCAGAAGGAGGGCGGGAGCCTGGAGTTGGGGAGTCCTCAGAAGGAACGAGGGGAACATGGAGCCGGGGAAGTCCTCAGAAGAAATGGAGGTGCGTGGAGCCAGGGAAGTCCTCAGAAGGAATCGGGGGAAAGCCGGGCGAGTCCTCAGAAGGAATGTCGGGGGGAGTGTGGAGCCGGGGGAGTCCTCAGAAGGAACAGGGCTGCCTCCAGAGCCGAAGCAAACCCCAGAGGCCCAGGGTGTTTCTGTGATTCCGGGTTCTGGCCGACCTCAGGGAGCCCAGCCCCAGCTCACCTGGAAGGATGTGGGCAGCAGGCCTAGACCTCACCCCCACGTATCTTTGCTAGGTTCTTGCTTAAACACCACATATTTTCACTTTGAGGCCAAAAACACCCAAAAAGGTCACAGTGTAATTTCAAAAAGGAAACAGATCAGCAAATCCAGGGAGACATCCACCCTGTCTGGGTGGCTCCTGTAAAAAACTCAGCATCCTGAGAAACAAAATGAGCTATGTCAATCATTCTGTTTATATTTAAACTGCAAAGACAGAACACGGAGCATTTCCATTTGAACATTCGGAACCCATTTGCACCACAGCAGCTGCTGATCCCTCACGCCCTTTCTTCCTATCGTGGCCAGGGCTCACTGTGCAGTGACCGCAACCCTGGGTGCAGGAACCGGGGGCCCCCGAGGGACAGGCACTTGGGGGACGACCTTCTGGCTCCTCTCCGCAGACAGGCGCTCCAGGCGCTCCGTGTAGAAGCCGTTGAAGTCGAGCCTGTGTGGAAGGACAGTGGAGCTGGGCGCACACCCCTTCTGCAGGCTCGTGTGGGGCAGCCCTGCCCCAACCAGGGGGAAGGGTTCAGCTACAGAGACCACGGGACACCCTGCAGGGGTGAGGGGGAAGCATGCTCCTAACACTTCAATGGGAAGGTCTCCAGTCCTGCTCAAAGGTGCAAACACCGGTTTCTTCTCTCCTAGCCCTAGCAAGTTGGGGCTCCCATCCCCCCAGCAGGGCCCAGCAATGAGGCTAACATGTCAAGGGCTGGGGGAACCAAGCGGTGGTTCTCAATGCGGGGTGGCCTCAGAAACCCCTGCTCAGGAAATCAGGACGTCTGCGAGGGGGCACAGCGTGGTCCAAAAGCACAAATAGGTGCCTTCCCAAGGATGGCACCACCCCTAACGACAATGCTTCCCCCAGGGACAGCAACCCCCAGGACAGCCCCCCTCAAGGACACACCACACCTCCAAGCACAGCACCACCCAGGACAGCCACCCGCAAGGACACACCACACCTCTGAGCACAGCACTCCCCAGGACAGTCCCCACGCAAGGACACACCACACCTCTGAGCACAGCACCACCCAGGATAGCCCCCTGCAAGGACACACCACACCTCTGAGCACAGCACTCCCGAGGACAGCCCTCTGCAAGGATACACCACACAGGAGAGCACAGCACCCCCCAGGAGAGCCCTCTGCAAGGACACACCACACAGGAGAGCACAGCACCCCAGGCAGCAGACCCACAGGACTGCTGATCATGAGGAAGCTGACAGATCGTGAGGAAGCTGACCCAGGCCAGACCAGCCCCACAGGACACACACAGCCACAGGCGCCAATGGGGCCGCCCAGGCGTCCAGAATGTCATGCCCCAGGGAGAGCAGGGCCAGGCTGACGTCAGGGAGTGGCACATGAGCAGCACCAGGACACAGACCTGCCCCACCTTCTCAACACCAGGTGGGCCAGGGGAGGGTGTGGGGGAGATGAGGCCAGTGTATCCAGCCTGCGTAGTGAGGATGCTGGGCTGGGCCAGGCACTGGGCGAGGGGCAGATGCTGGGTTGGGGGGCAGGTGCTGGGTGGGGCAGGTGTTGGGGGATGGGCAGGCGCTGGGCTGAGCTGGGCTGAACTGGGCAGTGCTGAGCCGGGCGGTGGCCACCCACCTGGAGATGACGCTGGCCATGCCATGCTCACAGTCACTGGTGCTGTAGATGCTCAACCGGGCTAGGAGGTCCAGCAGGTGGGCTGAGAAGTTCTTGTCAAACTTGTTGATGGTGGCCTCGAAGCCGGACATGAGCTGTGCAGCGTCGGGGTGCTCCACCAGGTGCTGGAAACAAAGTGGAGTTGGGCATGTGAGCCATGCCCACCCCCACTTCGGGCCTTCCTGGCTCCACACTGCTCCCAGCGGGCCGATGTCCTTTCCCTTCCTCTTTTCTTAAATAGAAAACATGGGTTCCACAATGTTTTCAGGGGATTAACGGTAAAAAGGACATTGAAAAACATTCCTGTGAAACTGGCACTCAGAGAAACACTCCAGGCCTTGTGAGATGAGGAGGTCAAGGCTCAGACCCCACAAGGCTGTGCCTCGAGCTCTCCTTTGGGGTCAGACCTACAACAACAGGCTTTCCTAGCCACTTCTCAGCAAGGAGGACGAGGCGCCTCTCAGCGTCCCTCACACGCTCCCAAACCCAACTCTGCCAGCTCCAGCTCCAGCGTGTGAACAGGGGACGGCCCACCCCCGCTACGCCACGCTAGAGACAGTCCTGTGGGGCTGTGCCTCCGATGCTTCTGAGGACACACGGCCTGTTGGTGCCTGTTGAGTGCCTGACGGTTCTAACTCAGGACCTGCGAAGAGCAGGGACGGCGGGTGTGGGCCCTGCCCTCGCCAGGCACCTGTGCAGCGCTCGCTCTGAAGATCTTGGTAGCTCCCTGACATCTTCAGAGCGAGCTGAACTGGGAACCACAGAGCTGAGAAAAAGAAAAAAACTCTTGTGGTTGTACTTAGAAGCTAATTTTAAGTTTTTTCTTCAATCTTAGGGGACACAGAAATAAAAGGGGGCAGGTTTGTTCCTTCATCAACACGCTCAGGTTGCCGGCCAGGAGGAATCATCTCTCACTGGCTGACCCTGGAGGCCACGCACCTTCCTGGTGAGCTCCTTCCGCACCCGCTCCTCAGCCCCTGCAGGCGGCCCTGGGATGGTGCCATGCTCCAGCGTCTGCCTACCCAGCTCGCTGTCCAATTTCATGCTCTGTGTAAATTTCTAGGCGGTGCAGAGTCACAAGGAAATGCTTGTTAGTTACAACCACAACGCTTTGCAGAAAACACAAGTCCTGCAGGTACATCACCCACGGCATTTCTGCTGTAGCCTGAGGCTGCAAGAACACGCAAGTGTCTCTCAGAGGCTGCAGGGGAAATGACTTTAGCTGTGCCGACAGAATTCCTGGATCTGCCTTTCACAGTGACCAGCTAATTTTCCTAAGCATAGTTTTCTTGTGTTTCCCTACTTGGGAGCCCGAAGTGGCTCTTAGTGTCAGCAATGGCTCACAGCGCCCGCACCCTCCTCTACCTCCCCACCCGCCCTCCTCCCAACCTTCCCCATGGCACTGCCTAGAGAGCCTGACCCTCAGACCCTCGGGGCCCCACATGCCCCCAGGAGCCCCTTCTGCCACTAGACGCTTGTGTTCCACACCATTGCCAGTGGGTAGCTGCTGGTGATAAGCGCCCGCATGTACTTAATGGAATTAAATAACTCAAGTGCTGAGGAAAAGAGCACGCAAAGCCATCAGAAGAGGCCCAGGACAGAGACCAGCACCATGGAGGCTGAGGGATGGTTCGGAAGGAACACGGCCCTGCCCACGCTGCCGGGGCAGGGGCCCCGGGAGAGAACCAGCTGGCCAGGAAGACCAGGAGCATAAGAAACACTCAGATCCCAGTGGGCTCCTCCACAGACGCAGGGGCAGGAAAAGGTGTAGCGGGCTGCGTGCAGCCACGGTCTGCACACCCATGCCCACACCCCCCATCATGTGCTGCCCATGCCTGCCCCGCCCCCCATGCACCGCCTGCACACCTGCATGCAGTTGGTGAACATGACGCACACGGACATGAGCTTGGAGAAAACCTTCAGCAGCTCGGGGTTGGTGAGCATGCAGTCCTTCAGGCAGGTGTCCAGGAAGCCTGTGTGGTGGCCCAGCACGTCGTCGATGTTGGAGGCCTGTGGGGAATGGCACCGAGCCCCTTCTCAGAAAGACGAGCTCCAGGTGGGCATGTGCTGAGTTGTGGTTTCGCCCACTCCTTTTCACGCACGTCCACCTTTCACATGGCCTTGGGCTTTTAAAGAAAAACTTCCAAATACCACTAAAACAATGACGGGCATAGCTGGTCACTGTGGAAGGCAGGCCTTTCCCCTCCCCCTGCCTCTCCCCTCCCTCTGCCTCTCCCCTCCTCCTCTTCACTCCTCCCCTGCCTCTCCCCTCTCCCCTCCCCTCCCCCTCCCTCCCCTCCCCCTCTTCTCCCCTCCCCATCCCTCTCCCCTCTCCCTTTCCTCTCCGCCCCGCTCGCCCTTCTCTTCCCCCTCCCCAACCTCTCCTCTCCCTGACCCCTCCCCTCGCCCTCCTCTCCCCTCCCCCTCCTCTCCCCTTTCTCTCCTCTCCCCTCCCCCTGCCTCTCCGCCCTCTCCCCTCGCCCTCCTCTTTCCCCTCCCCCACCTCTCCTGTCCCTGACCCCTCCCCTCGCCCCTCCTCTCCCCCACCCCACCTCACTTCTCCCCTACCCTGCCTTTCCCCTTTTCCTCCCCCCTCACTCTCCTCTTTCCCCACTCCACCTCTCCCCTACCCCTCCTTTCCCTTCCCCCTCCTTTCCCCTCCCCCTCCTCTCCCGTAGCCCTCTTCTCCCCTCACCTTATGTGAAAGGAAAACTGCTTTCAAATGTTGTCATCTATGGGGCTAAAACTCACGGATTTCAGGTTTTTCTCCAGGATGTGCCAGGTCGGTTCCATCACTTCGAACATCATGTAGTACTGAATATTCTGGACGAAGTTGAGCATTCGCTGCCGCAGAGTGAAAGCCCCAGCAAACCTGAGGGATGCAGAGGACAGACATGGAGGATGCAGCCCCAACAGCGTCCCCTGGAAGTGGCTGTGCCCTCTGCAGAGCAGGCACCCTCCCAGCACGTGGGATGCTCAGGACTGCTGCAAAACCTGTCACCCTCTACCAGCCCCGTGGTGGAGACTGGGAAACGGGCTCCTCGGTGAATGTACCCCTTGGAGCCCCGGGAGCCCACAACAGGAGGAGCTACACAGCAGCGGCACATTTGTGCTTCACGATCGAGATGAGATTTTTCTTCTAATTTTTTTTTTCAAGAGACAGGGTCTCCCTGCAGCTCACGCTGCAGTGTAGTGGCATGATCTTGGCTCACTGCAACCTTGACCTTCTGAGCTCAAACAACCCTCCCACATCAGCCTCCTGAATCACTGGAACTATAGCCATTCCCGGCTAATTAAAACAATTTTTTTTTAAGAGATAAGGTCTCATTACATTGTCCAGGTTGGTCTTGAACTTCTGGGCTCCAGCAATCCTCCCACCTCGGCTTCCCAAAGTGCTGGGATTACAGATAAGCCACCACACCCGACAGGACAAATTCTAAGGCAGCTCTGCCATCAACCCCTTTTTTCAACACCCTAGAGCCACAGACTGGCTGGAAAGCACCTCTAATCCCAGCACAATGTGGCTGCCTGCCCTCAGGAGGGGCTCTCGTCCTGCACACAGACCTGGGCAGGCTGCGAAGGCTGAGGGACAGAGCCAGCATCACCATGCAGCCCCTAGACAGGAAAATGAAGCATGATGGATCTAAAGCTACAAAGGTGCATGTCCAGATGGCACTTCCAGAACCCTAAAAAGCACAACTGTCTACCCACAGGGTGCACGGGGGTGGAGGGCAGAGGAAGAAACCCCCACTTAGCGGAACTGTCTACCTGCAGGGCACACGGGGGTGGGGGGCAGAGGAGAAACCCCCACTTGGTGGAACTGTCTACCTGCAGGTCGCGCGGGGGTGGGGGGCAGAGGAGAAACCCCCACTTAGTGGAACTGTCTACCTGCAGGGTACACGGGTGGGGGAGCACAGGAGGAACTGTCTACCTGCAGGGCCTACAGGGGTTGGGGGGTGGGTAGGCAGAGGAGGAATCCCCCACTTGGTGGAACTGTCTACCTGCAGGGCACACGGGGGGTGGGGCAGAGGAGGAACGCACCACTTGGCGGAGTGCAGCGAGTGCTGCTTGGCGGTTTTGTTGCTGATCCAGACGCTGCAGAGCTGCCGCTCCACGTGCTTGCAGTAGAACATGTGCCTGAAGAGCATCTGGTAGCGAGTGAGGGCTTTCCTGCAAGAGAGGTGGCAGCACCTCAGGCGTGGGCCTCCGTGGCCGGCGTCGTGGATGTGGCGCCCATGCCCCACAATCTACATGGTGGCCCCCGGGCAGCCTGTGAATCCCGCAGACACTGAAGGCCAGGGAGAGCCGCCTTGGGTCCTCTGTGGGACGAGGTGGCCACTGCATGGCACAGTTCTCCCGTCTGCCAAACCTGAATGAAGGGCTGGCATTGCCCAGGTGGCCGGCCTGCACCTGTTAATGATGAGTGAAAGGGGCCATTTGACGATGTAGTCGAAAGAGAAGGCCTCCAGGCCGCTCAGCGTCAGCTCAGTGGGGTCGGCCTGGGCCATCGCCTTCTCCTGCTTGGTCTCGATGGCCAGAACGCGCAGGAGCTGAGTGATGAGGTCATGAGGCATCAGGTCAATCTTGGGGAAAGGAAATGAAACAAAGCATGTTTTAGAGAAAACACCGAAAGTCCAGCCCCAACCCCCACTGGTCCACGCTCACAGACCCAGCGCTGCGTCAGGTTCTCTAAATTCCGATTCTGTGTGGGTAACCCCCCATATAGGCACCGAGGAATGAGAGCTAAGCAGAACTCTGGCACAGTTAGGGCTTGAGGAATATCTCACTTTATAGTGTTACTACTCAGCTATTTCCTTTTATATAATCCTTTACATAATCATATATTAGTTTATAGAATTAGGGCTTGAAAAATCCCTTTATCTAATCCTCTATACATAATCATATAATAGTTGATAGTATGAGTGCCTAAAGAATATTTCCCTATATATATACCTATAATTATATCTTAGTTCATAATATGAGGAATGCCTAGAGTGGAAACAGTACAGAGCATGAATTAAGGAATAAGCAGCTTATAATCGGAGGAATGCCTAGAGCAGACAGAGTGCAGAGCATGATTTAAGGGAAAACAGTTATACCAGGACAAGAATCTGTGGCCCAGGTGGCAGCATTCAATATCGTAAAGATACCCGCTGTATGGCAGGCTTGGGGCAAGAGCCACTCCTCCTGATAAAGGAGTTGTAGGATCTTGCTCCAGTTCTTGTGGAAGCCTGCCCTCAGACCGGCAATCCACCTTGGTAACTGTGAACTTTATCAGCTCTTGCTACTGTGCTCGAAAAGAATCTTCCCAAAGAACTCATCGAAAGCTGCCAGAAGGTGGCAGTAACCTTGACAGCTCTGTCACTGCTATGTGACTTAAAGCATCCTCCTATAAATCTTCTTAGTAGTTTGCCCATAGATAGAGGTATTGCACACCACAGCCTCTTCACTGCACATGGCCCACCTTCAAAGCCTCAGTGACCTAATGGGGGTGGACCCCTTACTGCACACAGCCCTTGCCTTTATGGGAATGGGCCCCTTGTTGCGCACTGTCCACCTCCCGGCCTAGGTGACCTAATGGGGGTGGATCCCATGTTTTATTGCTCTTGACCCTATCACTATCCTTAAAGATAACTTCACTCACTGCCCTGCCCCCTAACCTATACACAATAAATACTCATGCTTCTGGACATTCAGGGCCTCACCTGACTCCGCTTATAGGCAGCGTGGCCCCCCGAGCCCAGCTGCGATTTCCTTGTACTTCTGTGTCCTGTCTCTTTATTTCTTGGATCCTGCGTCTCAGCACAGCATAAGGCTCACCCCACGACCCTGTGGGGCCCTCAGCCCTACATTCTGAACATCAGAGGCTGGCTTTTAGAAAACCCAAACATCTACCGATAAATCCTAATTCAAAACTGAACCACTTCCCATCAAAACAAAATAAGAAAAATTCTGATGAATTACTTTGTAAATAGCCACTGCTGCCATGGATGGTGTAAGGGAAAACCATTAGGGACGGTCAGAGGAAACTGAAGGCCTTGGGATGGAAACCTTCATGCCATGACAAGCACCAGGCGCAGGTTAAAAATGAAGCGTATTTGATGAAGGATATGATGGTTACTACGGGCAAATAATACTGTCCTCACATTATTACTCAAGTACTTATTAAGTTCCAACTACCTGCGACAGTGTTCCCGTAAAACCACCACAGAGAGACAGGACAGCAAAGGAAGGGCAGAGAATAAAGGAAGAAAGCGAGCAGCAGACAGATGAAACGCTCACCGCCACGAACACAGACGTGAACACTGATGCCATTTCTCCCACCCATCAGAGCAACCAAGAGGCTTCTGCAGGTGTGCACACAGCAGCCCCAGCTGTGTGGTCCGGAGTCCTGAAATGTACTCCAGTGAGGTCAGCCTCGGTGTGTTCTGACTCAACAATTTCACTACCAGGAATTTTTCCTACAAAAATATTCCTGCTCCTAACAATAGATCCCAAAATATCTGAAGCAAGAACAGGCAGAATTACAAGGAGAAAGACAGTTCTGCAGTGACAGGGGACTGCAGTGCCCGACTTCTAACCACCAGACAGAAGATAGGTGAGGAAAGACAGGGCCTCAGCACCCCAGCCCTCAGCCCCCACCTGCAGCTGAAGGCACATTCTCCTCCCATGCACACAGAACACTCTCCAGGATGAATGTGGGGCCACTAAACAAATCAATATATTCACAAAACTCAAATCACACAAAGTCCATTCTCTAACTACAACGAGATGAAGTTAGACACAAGTAACAGAAGGAAAACCAGAAAATTAACAAACACAGGGAAGTTAATCATAAACCATTCACGAGGTATCAGAAACACCTCCAGACACACGGAAATGCAAATGCTGGGGGCATCGAAGGCTGAGCTGGGCGGGGTGTTTATGGCTGTAAATTAACTTTGCTAATTGAGAAAGCAGCAAAAAGAAGAGCACACTAAACCCCTAAGCAGCACACAGGAGTAACGAAGATGAGAGAAGAGAGAAACCAAACAGAGAAATAGTCAACAAACCCAAGAGTTGGTTCTGTGAAAAGATGAATGAAATCGACAAATTTCTAGCTACATCAGCCAAGAAAAATCAAAAGACTCAAATTACTAAAATCAGAAAAAGAAGGGCTATAACTACCCATCTCACAGAAATAAAAAGCAGATACTCGAACTCCATGAACTGTGCACCAGAAGAGAAGGGAGATGGGCGCCGAGACTGGAGGGGGACGGAGCAGACCCATGGTCAGCAAGGGACCCAGTCCATCTCAAAAGCCTCCAACAGAGACTAGCCCAGGCCTGAGGGCTCCCAGACAAATCTGCCAAACATTCAAAGAATCAACACGCTCCTGGGGAGGCCCAGGTAGAAGAATCACTTGAGCCCAGGGGTTCAACCAGCCTGGACAACATAGTGAGACCCCCATCTCTATTAAAAATAAAAAATAAAAAAAAAAAAAACAGAAAAAATATATATATTGCCGGGCACGGTGGCTCACACCTGCAATCCCAGCATTTTGGGAGGCCAAGGTGAGTAGATCACCTGAGGTCAGGAGTTCAAGACCAGCCTGGCCAACATAGCAGAACTCCATCTCTACTAAAAATACAAAAAATTAGCTGGGCCTGGTGGTGGGCGCCTGTAATCCTAACTACTCGGGAGGCTGAGCCAGAGAACCGCCAGAACCCAGGAGGCGGACGTTGCAGTGAGTGGAGATTGCGCCATTGCACTCTAGCCTAGGCAACAAGAATGAAGCTCTGTCTCAAAAACAAACAAACAAAAACAAAAAGCATTAACACCACTCCTGAAACCCTTTCAAAAAACAGGTGGAGGGACACATCCAAACTCATTCCAGAAGGCAGCAAAGCCTGACACCCAGGCCAGACAAGGGCACTGCAAGAAAACCCGAAACCCCGCCCCTCGTGGGCACAGGCGCAAAGACCCCCGGAGACCCCGGCAAGCCAGCCCCCGCAGCAGAGAGTGAAGGAAACAGACCCTGCGGTCGCCTCGACTGAGTGCGGGTGGGGGAGGGGCACAGGGCTGGGCTGGGCTCTCCTCTCCTCCCAGCCCCTCCAAAGTCCCTGCAGCAGGGGGCAGCCCCTGGCATGCCACCCACCTTGAGGTCATCCTTAAAGGGGTCGGTGTTGGCCGTGCTCATGCGCAGCGCCAGCTCCAGCAGCGCCTCCAGGCGGGGGGGCGTGATGTCCTCCACCGGCTTCCGGAGCTCCTCCTCGGTGAGGTCCATGAAGTGCACGAAGAAGTCCCCCTGGTCCATGAGGAAGTAGCGCTTGATGGACCTGCGCCAGGGAGTAGGTGTGAGCACGTCCCCCAGCCCGCAGGTGCTCACCACAGCATCACGGTAAAACGAGCTAAGCGCTTGGCTCTCAGGCAGGGGCTCTAAAACCACTGTGCAGGCTGTGGCAGGAGGAGCCGAGAAGGGGAGGGTGGGCCCTGGGCAGGGAGGGGAGAGGGAGCCCCTGGACAAGGTGACCCGGGGCCTACACCGCCCACGGCGTGTGCCAGGCCCTCAAGCTAGAGACCATCTGGCAGTGCCCACTTTCAAAACGACAAGGCAGAGCTGCCAGAAGGAACCTAGCGATCTCAGCACCACGTCCCGCAGACTCTGGTTTCAGAGGGAGGCAGGTGCCCACACTGGGACAGAGAACCACCTGAGGTGTGCTACCAGCTCCTTCTCCTCCATCAGAAAGTCCAGCAGCACCTTGCTGGCGTAGTTAAACGCCTTCTCGATCTGCTCCACGTACGCCCGCTCTTTTAACGTGTAGATGATCTCTTTAGCCACTGGGCAGGTGACGTCGTGGCCACACTCTCTGACCACGTTTAGATATTTGCCTGAGAAGGGATGGAAGAAAGCAAATTCAAAATCTCAGGCCCCAGCCGTCTTCGTCTAAACAGGAGGCGGCATACTGGAAACAGAACAGGCTGCATAAGGCAGCTCGACGTCCTGGCTTCTTTCCAGCCAACTGCTGCCAGCAGCTACAGACCGAGGTGGTGGCCTCAGGGCTCTGCCGTGGCTCTGCACATCTGGAATTTTCTAACCAAGGGCAGAGAACTAATTTCAAAAAGGCGTTATGAGAACCAGAGGGCTAATCGCTTCCCACCCCTTTCGTGACGGCCCGAAGTGCCAAGCCTAAGTCCCCACACCGCTGCCCCGTGTCTGCGTTAGGCCCTAACCTGTGTGGTCAGAGAGTGAAAACACTGCCGGCCAGCAGGTGTGAGTGCTTGACAGTTTCTCCCATCATGCTGATGGAGTTTTAAAAACCAGAAACGAAACATAGAGAAGGCACTTGTGAGAGAGCCTCCTAGGGTCAGGGACAAAACAGCAACCTGATGAAAATCTGGCAACAGAGACCATCTCAAGGCCCAACTCAGCACGCAGCGCACAGCCCAGCTCAAGAGCCAGATGTAACCTCTGCCCCGTATTCACATACACCTAGGCTCCAGGCGCCCACCGGGTGAGGCGCAGGTTCCCGGGGGAGGGCTTGGGCTGCAGGAGACTCTCCAGGCAGTTATGCCACGCCCCCCACACCTGCCCATGCGTACGGCACCTGTGCTGAGGATTTTGTCCGCCATCTTCTGCAGGAAGGACGGGATCTGCGGCTGCACGATGGTGTACCGCTGGTCCCAGTACTTGTCGTTGTAATCCTCCTGGATTCGCTCTTTCCGCAGCTCGTGCTCCTCAACCATAAACTCGCTAAAACCACAGAGCAAGCAAGGGCGCTCGAGAGTCAGGCAGAAGACACACTTCTCCAGGCCGGCAGCACGGAGGGACAGCCCTGAGAGAGGCCCGCAGACTTCCAAACAGCCTTCCACGGGGGCCACACCTAACCTGCCACAGCCACTTCTCAACTGTGGGCTCAAACAAATCTACGAACCTCACTCTGGAGTATTAACGTCGGTTCAGGGAGACTATGGGGTCCGCGGGGAGTATTAACGTGGGTTCGGGAAAACCGTGGGGTCTGCGGGGAATATTAACCTGGGTTCCGGGAGACAGCGGGGTCCGCGGGGAGTATTAATCTGGGTTCGGGGAGACTGCGGGGTCCACCGGGAGTACTAACCTGGGTTCGGGGAGACCGCGGGGTCCGCGGGGAGTACTAACCTGGGTTCGGGGAGACCGCGGGGTCCGCGGGGAGTATTAACCTGGGTTCGGGGAGACCGTGGGGTCCGCGGGGAGTATTAACCTGGGTTCGGGGAGACCGTGGGGTCCGCGGGGAGTATTAACCTGGGTTCGGGGAGACCGTGGGGTCCGCGGGGAGTATTAACGTGGGTTCTGGGAGACCGTGGGGTCCGCAGGGAGTATAAACCTGGGTTCAGGGAGACCGTGGGGTCCACGGGGAGTATTAATGTGGGTTCTGGGAGACCGTGGGGTCCGCAGGGAGTATAAACCTGGGTTCATGGAGACTGTGGAGTCCGCGGGGAGTATTAACGTGGGTTCTGGGAGACTGTGAGGTCCGTGGGGAGTATAAACCTGGGTTCAGGGAGAATGTGGGGTCTATGGGGCTGGGTGGGAAATTGATTTGTCTTTATCTGCACCCGCCTCTTTTTTGAATTTAGCATTTCCTTCCATGATGAATCCAGGCACTAAAATGATGCTTGTGGGGCAGACACCAACAGAAAGCAGACGCTTGCCTGCACGTCGCCATCGGAACAACTTCAAATGTCATTTAGCACGTCAAGTGTGAAGCTGCTTTCTTTGCTAGGCCCATTATACCAGATTTTACTTGGTCCATCAGTAAACAAATACTTATTTTCATATCACAAATGCATCTTTTCAAAATATTTCAACAACCGTTATCTTAACATAATAGACTATAGTAAAATTCTTTGCAAACAAACATGTTTTTATGAATTTAAATATATGTCACTGTAGAGAAGCTGACAGACCCCACCAGTTCAGGAGGTTCTTGCACCAAGCTGGCTGAAAGGCCTAACAAAGGCATTTCATGTCCTGCACACAAAGAGGAAGGCCCTAGGAAGGCCCTAAGCAGCTGGGCCATCCCTAGCCTGGCCGCCTGGGCCACAGGTGCACGTCTGCCCAGTGTGTGCTTTCCCGAGACCACAAGCGAAGCAAGTCTCTGCCCCCAGAGAGGGCAGCACACGCCCTCCGTGTCCCCCATGGCCCTAACTATACAGGAGAGGGCAGCATGTGCCCTCCATGTCCCCCGTGTCCTCAGGAGCCCTACCTGTATAGGAGAGGGCAGCACGTGCCCGTTTCTCCCATAGCCCGACGTGTATGAGAGAGGGCAGCACACACCCTCCATGTCCCCAGGAGCCCTACCCGCATAGGAGAGGGCAGCACACACCCCTCCATGTCCCCAGGAGCCCTACCCGTATGGGAGAGAGCAGCACACACCCCTCCATGTCCCCAGGAGCCCTACCCGTATGGGAGAGGGCAGCAAGCACTCTCCATGTCCCCAGGAGCCCTACCCATATAGGAGAGGGCAGCACACACCCTCCATGTCTCCAGGAGCCCTACCCATATGGGAGAGGGCAGCACACACCCCTCCATGTCTCCAGGAGCCCTACCCGTATGGGAGAGGGCAGCAAGCACTCTCCGTGTCCCCAGGAGCCCTACCTGTATGGGAGAGGGCAGCACGCACCCTCCGTGTCTCCCGTGTTCCCGGGAGCCCTACCCGTATGGGAAAGGGCAGAATGCGCCCTCCATATCCCCGGGAGACCTACCTGTACGGGTCATGGATGATGCCCCTGTAGATCCACTTCTCCAGAACCTCGAAGTAGGGAGCACTGGCCGCCTTGGTCAGGTACAGGCACAGCTCCTGCGCCTGGCTGTCCCCCGTGTAGCTGAAGCTCCTGTCGTGAAGCAGGCTTAGCGTGGACCCCCCAAGACACTCGCCTTTGTCCACCGAGGTGGCTGCGGGGAGAAGAGAGCTCACTGCTGAGAGAAGCACACGCTCAGACTGCCAACGACCCTGCTGGGGCCTCCCATGCTTCTCCAGCCTTCTCACTGGGACGGTGCTGTGTGTGTGGGATGTGTACAAACTGCAAGGTTGGAGCTGCTGATGAAAGCTGACCAGTAAGAGCTCCCAGGGTTTTCTTCTCGCAAATAATAACACATGGAGCCACATGGGCTTTGGCTGCATGCCCCTGGCCTGGGTGGCGGCTCCCCACCCCAGCAGAGTCTCTCTGCATGCTGGGTGCTGCATTGTGACATCTGCCACCCACTGCCCCACTCTCCCCAGCAGGCACGCACCAAGGGAGGCGAGGATGTCCATGGTGCGCATGGCCGGCTGGATGTAGAACCAGAGCTTCTGCAGCGACAGGAGGCCCTGCCTGTGCAGCTGCTCCAGCTGTGACACCAGGATCAGGTGCTCCTTGACCAGGGTGCGCATGGCGGCCGCCAGGGCGTGGTTCACCTGCCCATACTCAAAGGAAGACTTCTCTTCGATGAACCTATGAGAAGAGCTGTTAACTTCCTCAAAAAGGCAAGCTGCATCCAGATAAAAGGTCAGATATTCTGAGTTTCATCCCTACACAGGAAGTAAATGACTCACTCGAATCCCAAATCCCAGAGGGGAACTTTTGCCCCTAGGAGGAGATGAGTCAGGACCCCGGGCGGTGACTCAGACCCTCCAAAGCTGAGTCGGTCATGGAGCTGTCCCCAAGGTGGGGGATCTCTTTAGAAGGGATGCAGATGTCTCCATGGTCATCAGGATGGGACCTAACCCCTCCCTCACAACAGTGTAAGCCCCCATGTTCTGCGCCCAGTGCCCACCTGGTCACGGTGGAGTAGCTGGCAGCCACCGGCAGGATCCTGTTCACCAGCTCCCTGATGGACAGGTCCAGGTTGGGGTCCACGAGGAAGGTCCGGCTCTGCCTCCCAGCCAGGGGCTGAGCAGCGACGTGCCTCCCGTCCACACCCACCAGCACATACAGCAGGTCCTCCACCACGGCTGACTCCTGTGAAGCCAGGGGCAGCGTGCCTGCGGGCACAGACAGCGCTGTGGTTCCTTGGCCCCCACCCCCACCCCCCACAGCCACTGTGCCCTCATCCTCAGTCAGTCTCACTCTTGCTCATTGTTGTAACACCCCGACTGACTGTTTATGGGAATGAAGGGTCAGCCACTGCGTTTGGCTCTGACTGACCCACTGGGGAGCTCAGTGGTTGGCTGAGTTCCACCCACTGAGGGTCGGGGCTGGCCTGGGAGATGCGGTGACTCACGTCAGGTCTCACCGCATGGGACTCCAAGATGCTCACACACGTGCCTGACATTTGAAAAGATGAAGTTCAGAGTCTAAAAATCAACTCCAGCAGAGGCTGTACTTTCAGCATTTGTAAGTACAACTTGGTGAGTCTGGGTTACTCTGGGACAAAAAAAAAACCAACGTTGTCTTTGAAAAGCTATCATTTAAACGTTAGAAAACTGATCATTTCTACCCACATGTGAGATGGCTGCAGGATGGACAGCTACGTCTCCTCATGACCACCCAAGCGAACCTCAAGGACGGCCACAGGCCATCCAGCCACCAAACCATCACGTCCCAGGTGGGTCCGTAGCTCTCAGTCCACAGCGGGGGGAAGCAGCGTGTTGAAACGGTCCCCACTGGGCCTGACAGGGCCCCGGTGCCAGCCAGACTGCACCAAAACCAGGTCCTGGCAGCTGAGAACGGCTCTGCAGAGCACACTTCCAGTTTACAAGACGGCTCTGTCGGCCTCACACGTCTGTGACTGCAGGCCCTGCGGCTCCGAGCGCAGCTGCAAGCAGCACCAGCATGAGTCCTTCAGCAACAGCCGCAATCACGGTGCAGATCCACAGTTTGCTTCCCTTTGTTTTTGAGACAAATCTTGCTCTGTCACCCAGGATGGAGTGCGGTGGTGCGATCTCAGCTCACTGCAGCCTTGACCACTCAGGCTCAAGCGATCTTCCCTTCTCTGCTCCCTCAGAGCTGGGACCGCAGGTGTGTGCCATCATTCCTGGCCAATTTTTAAATCTTTTGTAGAGGTGGGGTCTTGCCATGTTGCCCAGGTTGGCAGATCTACACTTCTCAACTTCAAGTTCCTTTTCTTTCCGGGTACTCCAGTGGCCTGTTCAGGAGGACCCACAAAACCAAGCCTCCAACATCTGCCTGCCATTCCTAAAGCAGTGGGTGTGGCCTTCTCAGGAGGACCCACAAAACCAGGCCTCCAGTGTCTGCCATTCCTAAAGCAGTGGGTGTGGCTTGGCCTTTCCTGAACAGCAAGGGCATCTTCCAGGAACTGCCTCTGACTCTGCATTGCTGACTTTCCACCATGTTGGCCTCATTCATCCACAGCCATGAAGTCTTGGCCAATACCCTTGTGGGGAGAAGCCTCACAGTGGGGTGGAGGTGCAGTGCTGAGCCAGCCGCCTGACTGTGGAGGGACCTCAAGAGTTGCTTCAGGCCGGGCACGGTGGCTCACACCTGTAATCCCATCACTTTAGGAGGCCAAGGTGGACAGATCACTTGACTCCAGGAGTTCGAGACCAGCCTGGGCAACATGGAGAATCCCTGTCTCTACTAAAAATACAAAAATTAGCTGCATGTGATGATGCACACTTGCAGTCCCAGCTACTCAGGAGGCTGAGGTGGGAAGATCACCTGAGCTCAGGAGGTTCAGGCTACAGTGAGCTGAGATCATGCCACTGCACTTCAGCCTAGGCAAAGGAGTGACATCCTATCTCAAAAAAAAAAAAAAAAGAAAAGTCAGTTGCTTCAGGTCCCCAGTAACCAACATGCTCAGTGCCATCTGGACACCCACGATGCTTGCCAATCACTGCATCCAAAAGACCACCAACCACTGGATCCTCCATGCCGGCATGGGGAAAAGGCAGCACAGACCTGGAAACAGCTTTGCATGCTGCATGGGAGGGGCACTGCCGTGGCGGCGCTGGCCAGGGGGATGCCCACACAGTATGTGCAGAGGCACAGCAGGAACGTGGAGAGCTGGCAGCTGCCTCATGCCCACAAGGTTCTGGTGCTTTCCAAGGCACCTGTCCTATCACACAGAGACGCTGGCCAAATCGTGGGGTGAGGGGCTGGACAGTCCCCCATGGGAACGCCACGGTGAGCTCCATTCTCAACTCTGCACAGGCGGCACCAGGAAATAGGGACGACGCGGACAAAGGGAGGCGAGGCAGGCTGGACCTGCGGCACGTGGCCATGGGAGGGAGGTGGGGTGAGACCGCCCCTTTCCTGGGATGCTGAGTGTGCCGAGGGCACCCACACCCTGACCTGAGCCAGCTGCAGGGTTCACAGCCGTGTCTCACACACTTGCTTCCAATCACCGCCATGCTCAGAGCTGCCCCAAGGCGCCACAGCATTACTGGACGGTGCATTCCTCTGTTGTACAACCCCTTCCTTGAATGGGGAAACATGGGGAAAAAGCCTCCTACACGAACACCCCCTCAGTGCTTCCTGCCCTAAAAAGCTGGCTCCGCCGAGCTCCAATGCTGGGACCCCAGGCGCCAGGGCCCCGAACTTCCTTCTCTGAAGCCTGCCTGGGCATCATCAGGAGCTCTCAGAAGTCCACCACTGCCCTGGCAGCCCACTGAATATCCACTAAGGGAGCAGCTCTCTCTCCCTAACAGTCTTCACGGTTGGGTTTTCACAGTTGGATTATTACTGAAAACACACTGCACAAAGCAGACTGTTTTGTTCTGTTTTGAAACAGAGTCTCACTCTGCTGCCAAGGCTGCAGTGTAGCGGCACGATCACAGGCACCGCAGCCTCGACCTCCCAGGCTCAAGCGATCCTTCCACCTCAGCCTCCTGAGTAGCTGGAAAGACAGGTGTGCACCACTACTCAGCTAATTTTTGTATTTTTTGTAGGGACTGAGTCTCACCATGTTGCCCAGTCTGCTCTCCAATTTCCGGGCCCAAGTAATCTGCCCACCTCAGCCTAAGTGCTGGTATTATAGGTGTGAGCCACCGTGCCTGGCCAAAGTAGACTGTTTTCTATACTTTTCATTAACTTACAGCAGGCTTCTGTTTGCTTGGGGATGAGGAAAACAGGTGGATTTCACATCACCATTCTCCAGGGTTTCTAGTAAAGGCAAGAGTTGGCCTCTCTCTGGCTACACAGCAGAGCCACGTGAGTAGTGGGGATGTAGACCGTACTCCACGCTGCCTCCTGAGTTTGGACTAACAGGGACGAGGCAAGACAAGCAGGTTTGCTCTGTCCTTAGTTTGTGAAATCTCATTTTCCAATCTAAAAACGTACTTGACCAGGCGTGGTGGCTCACACCTGTAATCCCAGCACTTTGGGAGGCCAAGGTGGGCAGATCACCAGAGGTCAGGAGTTCTAGACCAGCTTGGCCAACATGGGAAAACCCTGTCTCTACTAAAAATATAAAAATTAGCTGGGCATGGTGGCACCTGCAGTCCCAGCTACTCGGGAGGCTGAGACAGGACACTCACTCGAACCTGGGAGGTGGAGGCTGCAGTGAGCTGAGATCACACCACTGCACTCCAACCTGGGTGACACAGCAAGACTCCATCTCAAAAAAATAAAAAATAAAAATAAAAAAGCATTCATGAATTGTGACAGACGAACACATCCCAGGTCCCCAACAGCCTGTCCTGAAATGACTGTGTGGTCTCACCTGCATCTTGTTTATGAGAGCACTACCTTTAAGAGACCTCCAAGAACCGTAACGGAACCTACCGGAGGCAAAATTAGTGCTACACACAGTTCTGGTGCCTGCGAGTCTGCACCAGGGCACCAGGGCACCAGGATGCCGGTTGGGGAGGGGCCGGCTGCAGGCTGTCCCGCAGCTCAGCTCACAGCTCCAGCAGGAGGGACAGGAGAAGAACCTCCAGGATGCTGGTGAGCCACTCTCTGCTGCCACCCTGGGATGGGAACGCGGAGGCAGTGGCCAGTCAGAGTGGAGCCTCAGGACCTGAGGAAGGGCAGGCCCAGGGGAGGGCTGGGCTGCAGTGTCTTGCCAGGCAGAGGCCAGAAAGAAACGCATCACATACCTATCGGCAAAGCCGTGTCGGTGCTCATGCCGGAGCCAATCAGGAAATCTCCTATCAGTGCAGGTCTCTCATACACCCACGCTGGGAAGACGGGGAGGTGCTGGCCTGAATTGTTTTTGTTCTGCTTGTCTCGAAGCATCTTTCTTTTAAGTTCCAGAGACTACCAAAGATGTTTTTAAAAACAAAACCAGAAAGGTACACTTTAGTGCCAACACTCAACTAAGACACCCGCAGAAACTATTATCTTTGCAAAGATGATAAAGACTCAACCACATAGAAATGAAGTGCACCTCAGCACGCCTGCCACAGCGTGAGGGGCTGGGGAACAGGGCAGACAGGAGTCCTAGCCCTTCTTCTCAGGGGTCCAGGTCCAGCAAAGGGCCCCCGAGAACCATGAGCACCAGCAGGGGAAACCGTGGGAGAGGCTGCACCCTGGCACAGAGCAGCTGTTTCAGAGAAGGGCACCCTGTGAACAATCAGAATTGCTTCTTCCTGGCAATGACTACCTTTGCTGGGTGAAGACAGGCTTCAGCAACAGACAAGCATCCTCACCCTTCCGGACAAGGACCCCAGGAAGGGTTGAGGCAGCAGTGCCATGACAGGGTGGCTCCTGACGTGGTCAGAGCACCCGCCCTCCTGTACCAGTGGCCGCCAGAGGCTGACGAGGCCGGCCAGGGCTGGCCCAGCTTTCGGAAGCACCGACTCCCACGCAGGGCGGGTCAGGGACAGCAGCCAGTGCAAACCGTCTCTGTACTTGGTAGTAAGACCCAGTCTCCTTACATGCCACACAGGGAGAGCAGTGCCAGGGCTGAGGGAGACGTGGACAGAGGCCTGGCATCACATCCGGCACAGAATGTGCCCAGGAACTGGCCGGGTCCTTTGGAGCCGCTGCACTCGACACACGCCTGGCAAGGCCAGGAAGCCTCAAGGACGCAGCTCTGCAGGAAGTTTAAAGGCCACAAAGGCAGAAACGTGGCAGCTCCAAGCAGACAGACTGGGAGATGACTTACATCAAAAGACCAGGGTAGGACAGAAAATCAAAACCAAGAGCGGGTAGTAAATACAGATGGAGTAACAAAAATGGTTCTTTCAAGAGTCTTGAAAATATAATCATCTGAAAGCATCTCCTCAAAATTGTCAAAAATTAGAGGCATGAATGGGGAGTCAGGACTGGGCAGGGTCAGAGCCACACAGCCACCTGCAGCATGAATGGGGGGTCAGGACTGGGCGGGGTCAGAGCCACACGACCACCTGCAGCGTGAATGGGAAGTCAGGACTGGGCGGGGTCAGAGCCACATGCCACCGTGCAGCGTGACTCCCAAGTGGGTAGGAACCTCGTTGGTATTTATTCTTGTGGTCCAGAATTCTAGGTTTAAAAAACATTAAATATATAGAGCTAGGTCATGATTAAGCATTAAGCCTCAGCCTCTCTAATGATAAATGACAGAGAGACGTGCCCTTCCAGCAGGGGCCTGGCACAGCAGTGAGCGTGGGCGCCTGTGGACAGCCATGGATGCAGTACCTGCTGCAGTGTCGAGCCGGTGGCCACGCTGCCAAGCTGCTTCCTCAGCTCCTCGAGCTCCTGCATGGAGATCTTGGAGGCCGCCGCGGGGACGCTGATGCTGGTGGCACTGCTGCCCACAGTGGCGGCTGCAAGCTCAGCTCTTTCTTTCGCATTCTGTTGTAAGTACTGCAGAGTCTGAAAACATGCAAACATGCAAACCTCCACACCAGGCCAGCACAACCCTGGCCACAGTGGATGAGCAGGGACACCACCACCAGGACGGCTGCCCACCCTGACAGGTGCTCCTCTTAATAGCAAAGCGATGCGTGCAACAGGCAGGAATCCAGCACAACACAAGGGAAACGAGAAGCCCCCAGCCCCAGAGGCTGTTTCTCAGGTTTACATCCATCATGGGTGATCTTTCACTCTGGTTCACCACAAACGTCATACCTGGCCTTGAAGTGTTACTAGTGAACTGACGGGAAGGTGGCGTGGAGACAGCAGGAGATGCCACCTCACTCCCGACATGGGCTGCATGGTGCAGTATGGCAGGCGGCATGGCACCTACCTCTTTGTCTTCCGTGAGCTTTGACAGCAGGTACACCAGCGGGTCAAGGTTCCTCGTATTTTTAGATTTCAGTTCGTCATATTTCTTTAGAAAGTCTTCTGGAGTACGAGAGAACTCTGCAATTTTAACCTCAAAAGCACAAACATGAGTGATTTAATGACAATAATTAATAAAGCACTTTAAAAAATCCTTCAAGAAAATTAAGCACAATGAACCAAGAGTTAAACTTGGGTAGGCTAAATAATCATCTCTCTGAAATAAACTAAGAAAACTCATCTGAATATTGTGTTAAACTTACCCATGTTTTGAGCCAGGTAGTGGCTCACACTTGTAATCCCAGCACTTTGGGAGGCCAAGGCAGGTAGATTGCTTGAGTCCAGGAGTTCAAGACCAGCCTGGGCAAAATAACAAAACCCCATTTCTTTTTTTTTTTTTTTTTTTTGAGACAGAGTCTTACTCTGTCGCCCAGGCTGGAGTACAATGGCGTGACTGCGGCTCATTGCAACCTCCACCTCCCGGGTTCTGTCCTGCCTCAGCCTCCTAAGTAGCAGGGATTACAGGTGTGCACTACCACACCCAGCTAATTTTTGTATTCCTAGTAGAGACGGGGTTTCGCCATGTTGGCCAGGCTGGTCTCAAACTCCTGACCTCAGGTGATCAGCCTGCCCTGGACTCCCAAAGTGCTGGGATTACATTTGTGAGCCACCACACCCAGCCCACAAAACCCAATTTCTACAAAAAGATTCAAAAAGTAGCAAGGCATGGTGGCACTCGCCTGTGGTTGCTACTCGGGAGGCTGAGGTGGTTGGATCACTTGAGCCTGGGAGGCTGAGGCTGCAGTGAGCCAAGATGGTGTCACCTGCATTCCAGCCTGGGTGACAGAATGAGACTCTGTCTCAAAACAAAGCAAAACACAGCTTATCTATATTTCCCATTATGGTTTCTTTCCTCTTGTGCTTCTCCTTATTATTTTAATTTTTTTAGAGACAGGATTTCATCACGTTGTCCAGGGTGGTCTCGAACACCCAGGCTCAAGCCATCCAGCCGCCTCGGCCTCCCAAAGTGCTGGCATTACAGGCGTGAGTCCCTGTGCCTGGCCTTTTTATGTTTCTTCAGGTTTGTATGGAGAGTAGCTGCTTACGTTTCTTCCCAGGAGTTTATGAGTTCACTGCACACATCTCACCGTATTGCCTCAGGAATGTATGATTATGTGCAAGCTTAGGGGTGTTTTGCTCAGTGATTGACAATGCTTCTCTCAGAATGAACTCAACGTGTGTCCCTCAACTCTCTATTCCACTCAGTTCATCTGCCTAATTATCCTTGTGCCTTATCCCTGTTTTGAGCCAGTTTAAATAACTGAAGATTCATAATGTACTTTTAAAAATAGACTTCAAATTCAAAATCATTTTCTGAAAACCTATAATTCTGAATTACATATCATCTGAATAAAGAAATAACATCTTAGCCGGGCGCAGTGGCTCACGCCTGTAATCCTAGCACTTTGGGAGGCCAAGGTGGGTGGATCACCTGAGGTCAGGAGTTCAAGACCAGCCTGGCCATCATGGAGAAACCCCATCTTTGAAAAAAATAAAATAAAATAAAATAAAAAATAGTAACATCTTAAAGGGATTTCAGCATGGTCAACACCAGTGCCTCCTTTTTATCCACAGGAATGCACATGTCAGGACTCTCCCCACTCATGGCTGCAGGGGATGGAGTGGGGAAGAGGGAGGGTTCTAGGCCCAGCTTTCTCCTTGGGCCTCCATTTACTCATCTGCACAGTGAGAGTTATAGGAGCTGCTGGGGGAGTCAGAAGAATCAGAGCTGAATGCATACAGCCCAAGTGCTGTCTGCCGTCATTCCCGGTACCACTGAGGCCACCCAGGACAGGGCCCCAACTCTGCATCCTGCACCAAACACAGCCCTGCACCAGGGGCGGTGCTCACCCTGCATCATCCTGACCCCGGGCGGTGCTCACCCAACATGGCACTACACCAAGGGTGGTGCTTACCTTGGCGCTGTGAGCAGAGACGGTGGTAGTGACATACGGGGTCCTGTTCTTTTGAAGCAGGTCAATGTAGACCTCAGCCCCATCTCCTCCGTGGACACGCAGCAGGCTAAGCAGTTCATTGACGTCATGGTGAATCCGAAATTCACTCATAGTTATGGCTCTGAGGCACCAACATCACAAAATGTTCTCCTAAAGAGGGCAGCTATTCATAAAATTAAAACTGTATAAATAAAAATATATTTTCTGACACTCAAGCCTGGCCAATGTCAGACCTTTGACAAACCAAGTTATTACCTGGCCTGCCTGGCCAAGGGCCCCTTCCCCAACCCCACAGCAGCCTCTCAGAGGGTCCTGTGCACGGGACTGGGATTAGGGTCCCTTCCCCAACCCCCCAGCAGCCTCTCAGAGGGTCCTCTGCACGGGACTGGGATTAGAGCCCCTCACCCACACCCCAGCAGCCTCTCAGAGGGTCCTGTGAACAGGACTGGGATTAGGGCCTCTTCCCTGACACCCCAGCAGCCTCTCAGAGGGTCCTGTGCATGGATGATTCGCTGGCCACCAGCTTCCAGGCAGCCTCCACAGCTCCGGGAGCTGGCCTGTGGGCAGCGTGAATGTGGCCTGAGACCCGGGGGCTCCCTTTCTCCTGCATCTCCCTCCACACAAGGGTCTGGGCCAGCAGGGAATGCTCTGCTGCTCGCCTTGGCTGGTGGGCAGAGCATTCTGGTCCCAGATGTGCAGACATGAGGCCCTCCCTGTGGGGTCTACACAGGGAGCTGTGCAGAGGCCCAAGACATATACACCATGCCAGTTCCCAGTGCACACAGTAAAATCACAGCCTCCACCCGAGAGGCCCACACTGGTTCTGAGACCCTGCGGTGCCCAGTCACAAATCCTTTCCCTCGTCCAGCTCTGTGTTCCTTCTGCACTCCCGGACCCATGACATCTCCTTTTCTTACCCAAGCATGGCTACCCACAGAGATGCTTCTGGTAAGATTCCTGCACGTTCCCTACACGTCTGAGCTAAGTGAGGTTCCGCTGCAGCTCAAGCTGCCCTGCTGACCAGCTGTCCCAGGGTCTCACCAGGAGACACATGACACATATGAGATCGAAGCCGTCACAGACATGCTTGAGTGGGCAGCAGAACACTGCATGGGGTCAAGGTGAGCCCACCCTTGGGTCAGGGTGCTGGGTGAGGTGCACTGCCCCTGGGTCAGGGTAGAGGGAGAGCCACCCTTGGGTCAGGGTGCAGGGTGAGCGCTACCCCTGGGTCAGGGTGCTGTGTAAGTGCCACTCCTGGGTCAGGGTGCGGGGTGAGCACTGACACTGGGTCAGGGTGCAGGGTGAGTACTACCCCAGGTCAGGGTGCAGGGTGAGCTACCCCTGGGTCAGGGTGCAGGGTGAGGGCTGCCCCTGGGTCAGGGTGCAGGGTGAGCTACCCCTGGGTCAGGGTGCAGGGTGAGGGCTGCCCCTGGGTCAGGGTGCAGGGTGAGCGCTGCTCCTGGGTCAGGGTGCAGGGTGAGCGCTGCCCCTGGGTCAGGGTGCAGGGTGAGCCACCCCTGGGTCAGGGTGCAGGGTGAGCACTGCCCCTGGGTCAGGGTGCTGAGTAAGTGCCACTCCTGGGTCAAGGTGCAGGGTGAGCGCTACCCCTGGGTCAGGGTGCAGGGTGAGCCACCCCTGGGTCAGGGTGCTGGGTAAGCACTGCCCTGACTCTCCCATCAGTGGCTGGTCACTAGCTACTGTCATCAGAAGTTCTGATACAAGGCCATTAAGACAAACACATGGCTGTTTGCAGTGGCTCATCCCTGTAATCCCAGCATTTTGAGAGGCTGAGTGAGGTCAATCACTCAAGGCCAGGAGTTCAAGACAGCCTGGGCCACATAGTGAGACCCTGTCTCTACAAAAAAAAAAACCACAAATATCAGCTGGGCATGGTGCCATATGCCCATAGTCTCCTATTTGGGAGGCTGAGGTGGGAGGATCGCTTGTGCCACTCCAGCCTAGGCAACAGAGGGAGATCCTGTCTCAACAAAAAACAAAACAAAACAAAAGACACACACAGGCAACTGGCTATAGATTAAAAAACAAATACAAGTAAACTTTACATGCTTCACAAACATTTCAATTCATCTACACAAGGGCTCTTAATCTGGTGTCCGTGAATAATACATAACACATGAGCCCTTGAAAATTACAGGCAAAATGATCTGTCAATTTTCTGAGGAGATGGCCCTTCAACAAACTCTCAAATGCATTAAGACCCAAAAAAAACTAAATAACCACCCTGCCGACAGCTTCAGGAAGACAAGGATGAGCTCAACAAAACATCAAATACAGGAGACTCGGCACACACTCCCACGACACTCTAACTTGCTAATGACTATCGGCGTCGGACCCGACAGTGAAAAAGCGAGATTTGAATCCTGTGTGACAAAAAACAGCTTCTCCGTATATGAACATCAAATACTGGTCACAGGCAGGGTATCTCCAAAAATGGAAGTAGAGCAACAAGCACGCAGGGTCCCTGAGCTGCTCGGGCACATGCTTTTGACTCAGGAGGCGCTCATGGTTAACTACAATTCAGCACAAGGCCAGCAGGGCACCCGCTGTGGAGTCCCACGCAGGCCCAACACTGAGGTGGCCATTTCCAGGCGGTGGGACCCTGAACAAGGACACGTCCTCTCCAAGCTTATTCTGAAAATGGGAAGCCATTGGTCCCGCCTGAGCTGTGGTGGAGAGAAGCGAAATCATCCTGAGAAAGCACAGAAGGGCCCATACATGGTAATCTTGCACTGTGGTTACCAGAAAAGCAGAAACAGACACACTGCCACCGTTACTGCCTGGAGATGGTAATGCTGTTATCTGGGAAATGGTTAAGTTTACAAAAGGAAAAATTGGGTTCCCATCACTGACAACATCTTAAACTACCAGTTGCTTTTTTCTTTTTCTTTTTTGAGATGGAGTCTTGCTCTGTCCCCAGGCTGGAGTGCAGCAGCGCGATCTCAGCTCACTGCAACCTCCACCTTCCGAGTTCAAGTGATTCTCCTGCCTCAGCCTCCTGAGTGCTGGGACTACAAGCGCACGCCACCACACCTGGCTAATTATTTCTATTTTAGTAGAGACGGGGTTTCACCATGTTGGCCAGGATGGTCTCAATCTCCCGACCTCGTGATCCGCCCACCTCGGCCTCCCAAAGTGCTAGGATTAAGGCATGAGCCACCGCGCCCGGCCTACCAGTTGCTTTTTTAATAGTCATGGGGAGTCTGGGATGAGCCCTGCAAACTACTTGTGAAGCAGAAAAGACAACCCAAAACTTTCCACCTAGCAGCCTCTTCAAATCCAAGGGAAACCTGTTTCACCCACATTCTATTCGGCTCCCCAAGGACTGCAGGTTGTCCTGTAACTGCTGGACTGAGAAATACTTTGGTCACGCTTAGTGGAAAGAAAACCATTTGCCACCAAAACAAAGCACTTCCCTACCCTACCCCTGAAATCATCTAGGTAAATATTTATTTAAAAACTACCTTCAGAAAACTTTACATCTCTTGTAGAAATAAAAGTATGGACGTCTGCACGTCACGAGTGCTCATTTTTCAAGGAGCCTGCTGCTCTCCCCGAATGTGGGGACCATGCCTCCAGAAGGGAAGCCCACACCAGCACAGGGTCCCTCCCCCCAGAGGACCTTTGGGAAAATCCTGAGGCAACTCTGGGGTGTCACAGTGACTGAAGGGTGCTCTTGGTACTTGATGGGCAAGGGCCAGGGACACTAATGTCCTGCCAGAAACGAGCAGAGTCCCACTGAAAACACAGCTCGGAGGAAGATTTAGCTGTGGCCGCTTACTTGTTCTTCTCGATGCTCCTGAATCCTTACTACTAATCACGCAAATAGACAGGCCCAGCGTCTGTGACTGGGCAGGACTGAAGTCCTCCTCACACGGCCGTGAGCGACCACAGGGACAAGTGCTGAGGAAGCAAGGCATGCATGTCACACTCCACCACGGACAAGCGGGGCACACAGAGGAACCTGAACGACAGCCTCTGTGGAGAGCTCAAACCTAACTGCACAAATTGGTTTGAAAAATGTTATTTTACAACTTGTGAAAAATGTCAAGGGCCCAAATGCTTTTACAGAGACAGTACAGTCATGCCTCACTCAACATTCTGAGAAATGCCTGCCAACATGGCGAAAACCAGTCTCTACCAAAAATACAAAAATCAGCCAGGCCTGGTGGCGCACACTTACAATCCCAGCTACTTGGGTAGCTGAGGCACAAGAATCGCTTGAGACCAGGAGGCAGAGGTTGCAGTGAGCCAAGATCAGGCCACGGTACTCCAGCCTGGGTGACAGAGACTCTATCTCCAAAAGAAAAAAGAGAAATACATGGTTAGGTAATTTCCTTCTGTGTGATCTCCATGGAGTGACTCGCTGACCTAGATGGTGTACGGCCTACCATGCACCTAAGCCTGGTGGAGCCTCACGCTCGTGGGCTACAAGCCTGCCCAGCAGGTGGCTGTGCTGCACACTCAGCAGCTGTAACAGAGAGGTATTTGTGTATCTAAACATGGAAAAAGTACAGGGGCAGACCTAGCGGCTCACACCTGCAGTCCCAGCTCTTTGGAAGGCTGAGGCAGGAGGACCACTTGAGCCCAGGAGTTTGCGACCTATGATCGCACCACTGAACTCCAGCCTGGGTGACAGAGCTAGAAAGCTAAAGCCTCTATCCGCCACCACCGGGCCCATCCTCTGCAGCAGACCTGAAGCGTGCACTGCTTCCCGCGTTCTGTCAATCATCATTTTAATCAGGTAACTCTTTAGTCTGACGTCTGCCTCTCCTGCTAGGCTGTCGCGCTCTCCTCTGATGCCTTCACCCACACATCCTGAGCACAGGTCCGGTGTTTCATGGGAGCTGCAGGGACTGGAGAGGTCGACAGGACCCCGGCAAGCTAGGAAAGGGCCTTTGAACTAAGGTAACGGGAAGTCACCCAAGAGCTTTGAGTTAACAACGGTTACAATACAACCGGAGCCACTTCGGCTCCACTTCGCGACTGCTTTAGAGGGAACAAGATCCAGGGGCTACGCGGTCCGACAGGCGGGAGCCGGGGCAAGGTGGACGGGAGAGGGCGTGCGAGAGAGGGACCTGCGACCCCGCTTCCCAGGGCCGGGAGAGGACACCTGGGACGATCCGGAGACCCGCTCCGTCTCGCCCCAGCTCAGGGTCGGGCCGCGGGGCAAGACGCTGACCTGGCCAGCACAGGCCCGAGGGGCTTTGGCCAAGAGCCCGAGGACCGCTGAGCAGCCAGAGAAGCGCATGGGAAGAGCCGCATCCCGCCAGTCCCGTCGCCTCGTGGCCTCCCGAGCCCGACAGTCCCCCAGCCTCCCCCGCCGCGCCAGTGCCCGGCCAGGACTCACCGCAGACCCGGAGCCACAGAGCCCACGCAGCCCCCGACGGCGGCGGAAGTGCGCGAGACGTCACGTCCGGCCCGGCTCGCGGACGGTGGCCGACTGGCTGAGCGGGCCCGCGCCCAGAGTGATGCAGCTGCCCCCCGCGCTACGCGCCCGCCTGGCCGCGGGGCCCGGGACGGCCGAGCCACTGCCTGTAGCGCGGGACTCCGCGGCCGAGGCCGCGCCTTTTCGCTTCGCTGCGCGCCCAGTGCGCTTCCCGCGGGAGCACGAGTTCTTCGAGGTGATTGAGGGAAAGAGAAAAAGGGCAGTTGTAGGATCCAGTGGGTCCTACGGCTGCGGAACGGTGCCGGAGCCTGGAGTGGGCGGGACCTGAGGCCGCGGGGTGGGGCCGGAGCCCGGGGCAGGCGGGGCCTGAAGCTTTGGGACGGGACCCGAGGCCGCGGGGTGGGAGCGGAGCCTGAAGTAGGCGGGGCCTACAACTGCGGTGCGGTACCGGAGCTTGGGGCCGGTGGGACCTGAAGCTGCAGGGTAGGGCTGGATCTTCGAGTGGGCGGGGCCTACGGTTACGGGACGGGGCTGGAACCTGGGGCAGGCAGGACCTAAGGCTGCGGGGCGGGGCTGGAGCCTGGAGTGGGCGGGGCCGAGGCCGGAGGCTTCGAGGTAGGGGCGGAACCCGGGGCAGGCGGGACTTGTGGCTGCAGGAGGGAGCCTCAGCCTTGGGCAGGCAGGGTCTATGGCCGCGGGGTGGGGGCCGAACCTCGGAGGGTGGAGCCTATGGCTGTGGGGCGGGACCGCAGCCCGGGATGGGTGGGGCCACGGGTGTGGGTGGGGCCTGACACGGTGGCCGTGTCGTGAGGCACCCGCCACACTCACAACGCACATTTCCTGCAGGATGGGGACGTGCAGCGCCACCTTTACCTCCAGGACGTGCTCTTGCAGGTGGCCGATGTGCCTGAGAAACCCAGGTGAGCGGCCGGGCAGCGCCCGGCCAGTGCCACTCCTGTGCTTCCCTGCCCGTTCCCTCGTACCTGGGGCAGGGCTGCCGGCTCCTCCACGTGCGGCCGCCCCACCGAGGCACTGCGTTTGTCCAGCTTTGGCGTGCCCGGCTTCTCCACCACCTAGCCTGTTTGTGAAACTTTATTCATAAAAAGAGCTTGGAATTACAAAAGATGCATGGGGGCTTTATGGGACGTCTCAAAGGGAAACTGGGCAGAAAGTCCAGCTTGGTTCCTTGCACTGGCGGAGGGGCCCCTGAGCAGGTCTCCTTGGCAGGGTACCCGCGTTCACCTGCCAGGTGGCTGGCTGCTGCCAAGTGTTCGATGCCCTGGATGACTACGAGCACCACTACCACACGCTGCACGGAAACGTTTGCTCTTTTTGCAAACGGGCCTTCCCTTCTGGACACCTGCTGGATGCCCACATCCTAGAGTGGCACGATTCGCTCTTCCAGATCCTGTCTGAGAGGCAGGACATGGTGAGTGACGTCTGCACAGCTGCCGAGGCCACCCCCAGTGTGATAGGCTCGGAGGACTGCCCCCAGCTCTTGGGTGCGCAGGCAAGGCCAGGGACACCTTCTGGCCCTTGGCAGCCCAGCTATGGGGGTATGGCAGTGGGCGAGGGCCAGGGGTCAGAGGGAGGTGATGTTGTCTGCATTTCAGTACCAGTGCCTAGTAGAAGGCTGCACAGAGAAGTTCAAGACCAGCAGAGACCGGAAGGATCACATGGTGAGGTTGCACCTGTACCCCGTGGACTTCCGTTTTGATAAGCCAAAGAAAAGCAGAAGGTAGGGAGGCACCAGGCTCAGTACTGCCTGCCTTTGGTTTTAGGGAAAGGCTTCCAACCAGCCAAATGCACAGATTGTCATACTTAGACGCCATGGTTAAGCACCTGTGTGTCTCTCAGGGGTATTCACCTGCAGGTACCTGAAGCCCTGGGAGCTCACAGTCCACCCTGCCGAAGGGAGGCTGGAGAGGAGCCTTGGCTGCCCAGCTTCATGCCCGAGGAGGCAGGAGAGGGGGTGTGGGAATGACCGGGCACAGCGCCTCCGCACTCACACCCCTCAGGGCTGTGCCTGTACCTCCTCCTGCAGCCACATCACTCAGCCTCAGCTTTCTCTTTGTCCTAGGTGTGCACATGTGAGATTGACAACAAAGCCATTTACTAACACGTTACCACAGAGACAGCGCACTCTCGGGAAATAACCTCCAGGAACAATCCTTTTTTTGAGACAGGGTCTCGCTCTGATACCCAGGCTGGAGTGCAGTGTTATGATCTAGGTTCACTGCAACTTCCATCTCCCAGGGTCAAGCGATTCTCCCACTTCAGCCTCCTAAAGGACTAGGACTAGCAGTACACATCACCACACTCGGGAAATTTTTCTGTGTTTTGTAGAAACAGCGTCTTGCTGTGTTGCCCAATCTGGTCTTGAGCTCCTGGGCTCAAGCAATCCACCTGCCTCAGCCACCCAAAGTGCTGGGATTACAGGTGTGAGCAACCATGTCCAGACAGAACAATTCTTAAGTTGCATTATATTTTTTCCTTTTTTAACTGATTATTTTAGGTGAACCTTTCAGACACTTTCTCAAGTAGTACTTTGCTGTTTAAAATAAAATAATTGGGAGAACCCACTGCAACATAGGAGGCTTTACAAAGACTTTGTACAAAGTAATTGTCTTCTTTCTGAGGAATCATTTTAAGGAGAAAAACTCTGCAATGCTGGATTGAGATACCTGTATTACAAAAGTGACTATAGTCTCTAGTTAACTTTAGCAAATTTCTCACACTCATAAAGAGATCTGTGGCACCATTGGCACCAGAAAAATACTATTTTCAAAAAAAGTATGATTGTTACAGTTGTTTATAAAATGCAGGTTTAATTATATAAACAATGACCTTGCCATAATCATTCTTCTTTTCCCAGTAGCCCGAAAACCACACTATAAAATAAGACTGTAAGAAAATATGCTATTTACAAGGAAAAGCATAGTTTCTTTCTTGGAAGTTCATTTCTGGGGAGCACTGGGGCTGTAGGAGCCACGCAGGTCTGCTGCTCACTGCTGTGTCCCTGCAGCCCAGCCTCGCCAGGGGCCGGCACCCAAGCCTTAGCGGAAGTCCAGGGGAACAGTGGAGAGCAGTCAGAAGGGGACGCCATGGAAATCTGCACCGAGCCTGTGGTGGCCTCCCCTGCACCGGCGGTTGAGAGGCGGACCTACAGTCATAGGTCAGTGCCAGACCTCTTTCTGAAACACGTTCTAAATGCGTGCTAGTGCTGAGCATTCTGGGTTGCATCCTGGGCTGCTGTTTTTCTCATACCGAATTCAGAAAGGTAGCGCTGGGTAAGAAAATCTGCTTCTGCCAGAGGTGAAAGTCCCGATATTTCCGTTCCTGTGGATAACTTAGTTTCTCTTGCATACTGTTTCTGAGCCACTGAAGCGCAGGAGTCCCGAGCC